>NC_045604.1:15978672-16590995 GCF_009762305.2 Zalophus californianus
GAGGAGTAGGAGACCTGGATTTCGTCTGGTCTCAGGAATTCAGCTGAATAGGGATCAAACCATTCTGAACATCTACGAACTCAACAGCAGACCGAAGAAGAGAGTAGCAACAACCCTCTGAACAGAGAAGTGACCACTTTCTGGAAGGTAGGACGTGCGGAGAAGTGAATCCGAGGCGATATTCGGGAGGATAGACGGTGGGGGAGGGGGCCTCCGTCGGCCGCTTCTGGCAAGTGATAGAGCCGCGGAGCACAAAATCGGACCTTTTAGAAGCCGACTCCGCGGAGGGACATTGCTCCAGTGGCTAAGTGGGGGGTGGAACCCTCGCGGGACAGTGTGGTCTCAGGACCCTCAGAGTCACAGAAACACCGGGGGTGCCTGAGTGCGGCAGAGCTCCCAGGGATCAGAGCAGGGAAGCCGGCTGCAGAGACGGAGCCAAAGCGCGGGCTCTCAGCTCGGGGTGGCCATAAACTGTGATCCGCGGCCCAGTCGGGCCACTGCTCCTCCAGCAGGGACCCAACAAGTGGCAGATCTGGGGAGACTCCCCTGCCTCCCCCGGGAGGAGCGGCGCGGGAGCGCACCGCAGGGATCTGCTGGGTTTGAAGACTCTACACGGGGCCGGGGGCCAGAGATAGAAACGCTCGGGCACAGGCCGGGTGAGCACGGAGTGCGGCCGGAGACCGGGGAGACGGGAGTGATTTACTGCCTTTCTCTGGGGGCGCACTGAGGAGCGGGGCCCCGAGTTCTCAACTCCTCTGAGTGGAGATTGGGAGGCCACCATTTTCACCCTGGTTCTTCAAGGCTGTACCAGAGCTTGCAGGGAACAAAAGCTCCCGAGAGCAAACCCGAGCAGCTTGCTTAGCCTGGACCGACAAGGGCGGGGCAATTCCACCTCCGGCAAAGACATTTCGGAACCACGGCAACAGGCCCCTCCCCCAGAAGAACAGCATGAACAGCGAGCCAAGACCAAGTTTACCGATCAAGGAGAACGGGAGAACTCCAGCTGTAGGGGAATACTGCACATAGAATTCATAGCTTTTTTTTTTTTTACCATGATTCATTAGTTTTTCAAAGTTAATTTTTTTAAACTTTTTTTAATTTTTCTTTTTCCCTTTTTCAACCAACATCTTATCAGTCCCTTTTAAAAAAAAAACATTTTTTATTTTTCATTTTTAGAGTCATATTTTATCCCTTCATAGTAGTTACCCTTATTTTTGGCATATATATATATATATATATATATATATGTTGTTCTCTCTTTAAAATTTTGAGATACAGTTTCTTCTAACGGATCAAAATATACCCTAAATCACTAGTGTATGGCTTTGTTCTAGTCTCCTGCCTGATTACATTCTCTCCCTTTTTTTTCTTTTTCTTTTTTTTTAAATCTTCTTTCTTTTTTCAAACAACTTCTTATCATATCAATTCCTTTAAAACATCTTTTATAATTTTCATCTTTACACTCATCTTCCATCCCTTCATTGTATCAACCCTTATTTTGTACATATATAAGTCTTTCTTCCTTAAAAATTTTAGAAGGCACTTTTTTCTAACAGACCAATACGCCCAAAATCTGTGTTACACTGATCTATACACTACCCTGATCATATTTGATCATATTCGGGTTTTTTTCGTATTTTCTGTTTTTGTATTTATCTTTTTCCTTTTGTTCTTTTTTTTCTTTCTTTTCTCTTTTTTCTTTCTTTCCCTTTCTTTTCCCCTGGTTTCAGGTCTTTTCTGATTTGTATAGAGTATATTTGCTGGGGACATTGTTAACCTGTTAGCATTTTATTCTCTCATTCATCTATTCTCCTCTGGACAAAATGACAAGACGAAAAAAATCACCTCAGCAAAAAGAACAAGAGATAGTACCCTCAGCCAGGGACCTACTCAATACGGACATTAGTATGATGTCGGACCTGGAGTTCAGAATCATGACTTTAAAGATACTAGCAGGGCTTGAAAAAAGTGTGGAAGTTATTAGAGAACCCTTTCTGGAGAAATAAAAACTAAAATCTAACGAGCTAAAGAGTATCCTACTAAAGAGTGAATGGGTCAACCAGGAAATTAAAGAAGAATTAAAAAAATTCATGGAAACAAATGAAAATGAAAACAAAACTGTTCAAAATCTTTGGGCTACAGCAAAGGCAGTCCTGAGAGGAAAGTTATATGGCAATACAAGCCTTTCTCAAGAAACAAGAAAGGTCTCAAATACACAACTTAACCCTACACCTAAAGGAGCTAGAGAAAAAAAAACAAATAAAGCCTAAACCCAGCAGGAGAAGAGAAATCATAAAGATCAGAGCAGAAATCAATGAAATAGAAACCAAAAGAACAGTAGGACAGATCAACAAAACTAGGAGCTGGTTCTTTGAAAGAATTAACAAGATTGATAAACCCCTGGCCAGACTTATCAAAAAGAAAAGAGAAATGACCCAAATCAACAAAACCATGAATGAAAGAGGAGAGATCACAGCCAACACCAAAGAAATACAAACAACTATAAGAACATATTATGAGCAACTCTATGCCAGCAAATTAGATAACCTGGAAGAAATGGATGCATTCCTAGAGATGTATCAACTACCAAAATTGAACCAGGAAGAAATAGAAAACCTGAACAGACCTATAACCACTAAGGAAATTGAAGCAGTCATCAAAAATCTCCCAACAAACAAAAGCCCAGGGCCAGATGGCTTCCCAGGGGAGTTCTATCAGACATTTAAAGAAGAATTAATACCTATTCTCCTGAAACTGTTCCAAAAAATAGAAATGGAAGGAAAACTTCCAAACTCATTTTATGAGGCCACCATTACCTTGATCCCAAAACCAGACAAAGACCCCGTCAAAAAGGAGAATTACAGACCAATATCCTTGATGAACATGGATGCAAAAATTCTCACCAAAATACTAGCCAATAGCATCCAACAGTCCATTAAAAGGATTATTCACCATGACCAAGTGGGATTTATCCCTGGGCTGCAAGGCTGGTTCAACATCCACAAATCAATCAATATGATACAATACATTAACAAAAGAAAGAACAAGAATCATATGATCCTCTCAATAGATGCAGAAAAAGCATTTGACAAAGTACAGCATCCTTTCTTGATCAAAACTCTTCAGAGTATAGGGATGGAGGGTACATACCTCAACATCATAAGCCATCTATGAAAAACCTACAGCGAATATCATTCTCAATGCGGAAAAGCTGAGAGCTTTTCCCGTAAGGTCAGGAACGTGGCAGGGACGTCCACTCTCACCACTGCTATTCAACATAGTATTAGAAGTCCTAGCCACAGCAATCAGACAACAAAAAGAAATCAAAGGCATCCAAATCGGCAAAGAGGAAGTCAAACTCTCACTCTTTGCAGATGATATGATACTGTATGTGGAAAACCCAAAAGACTCCACTCCAAAACTGCTAGATCTCATACAGGAATTCAGTAAAGTAGCAGGATATAAAATCAATGCACAGAAATCAGTAGCATTCCTATACACCAACAAGACAGAAGAGAGACAAATCAAGGAGTCGATCCCATTTACAATTGCACCCAAAACCATAAGATACCTAGGAATAAATTTAACCAAAGAGGCAAAGGATCTGTACTCAGAAAACTATAAAACACTCATGAAAGAAATTGAAGAAGACACAAAGAAATGGAAAAACGGTCCATGCTCATGGATTGGAAGAACAAACATTGTGAAGATGTCAATGCTACCTAGAGCAATCTACACATTCAATGCAATCCCCATCAAAATACCATCCACTTTTTTCAAAGAAATGGAACAAATAATCCTAAAATTTGTATGGAACCAGAAGAGACCCCGAATAGCCAGAGGAATGTTGAAAAAGAAAAGCAAAGCTGGCGGCATCACAATTCCGGACTTCCAGCTCTATTACAGAGCTGTCATCATCAAGACAGTATGGTACTGGCACAAAAACAGACACATAGATCAATGGAACAGAATCGAGAGCCCAGAAATCGACCCTCAACTCTATGGTCAAGTAATCTTTGACAAAGCAGGAAAGAATGTCCAATGGCAAAAAGTCTCTTCAACAAATGGTGTCGGGAATATTGGACAGCCACATGCAGAAGAACAAAACTGGACCATTTCCTTACACCACACACAAAAATAGACTCCAAATGGTTGAAAGACCTAAACGTGAGACAGGAGTCCATCAAAATCCTAAAGGAGAACACAGGTAGCAACTTCTTCCTAGAAACATCACCAAAGGCAAGGGAAGCAAGGGCAAAAATGAACTATTGGGATTTCATCAAGATAAAAAGCTTTTGCACAGCAAAAGAAACAGTCCACAAAACCAAAAGACAACCGACAGAATGGGAGAAAATATTTGTAAATGACATATCAGATAAAGGGCTAGTATCCAAAATCTATAAAGAACTTATCAAACTCAACACCCAAAGAACAAATGATCCAATCAAGAAATGGGCAGAAGACATGAACAGACATTTTTCCAAAGAAGACATCCAAATGGCCAACAGACACATGAAAAAGTGCTCAACATTGCTCGGCATCAGGGAAATCCAAATCAAAACCTCAATGGGATACCACCTCACACCCGTCAGAATGGCTAAAATTAACAAGTCAGGAAACAACAGATGTTGGTGGGGATGCGGAGAAAGGGGAACCCTCCTACACTGTTGGTGGGAATGCAAGCTGTTGCAGCCACTCTGGAAAACAGTATGGAGCTTCCTCAAACAGTTGAAAATAGAGCTTCCATACGATTCAGCAATTGCACTACTGGGTATTTACCACAAAGATACAAATGTAGGGATCTGAAGGGGTACATGCACCCCAATGTTTATAGCAGCAATGTCCACAATAGCCAAACTGTGGAAAGAGCCAAGATGTCCATCGACAGATGAATGGATAAAGAAGAAGTGGTATATATACACAATGGAATATTATGCAGCCATGAAAAGGAAAGAGATCTTGCCATTTGCAACGACGTGGATGGAACTGGAGGGTGTTATGCTGAGTGAAATAAGTCAATCAGAGAAAGACATGTATCATATGACCTCACTGATATGAGGAATTCTTAATCTCAGGAAACAAACTGAGTGTTGCTGAGTGGTGGGGGGTGGGAGGGATGGGGTGGCTGGGTGATAGACATTGGGGAGGGTATGTGCTATGGTGAGCACTGTGAATTGTGCAAGACTGTTGAATCATAGATCTGTACTTCTGAAACAAATAATGCAACATATATTAAGAAAAAAGAAAAAGAAGATAGCAGGAGGGGAAGAATGAAGGGGAGTACGTCAGAGGGGGAGACGAACCATGAGAGATGATTGACTCTGAAAAACAAACTGAGGGTTCTAGAGGGGGGGAGGGTGGGGGGATGGGTTAGCCTGGTGATGGGTATTAAGGAGGGCACGTTCTGCGTGGAGCACTGGGTGTTATGCACAAACAATGAATCATGGAACACTACATCAAGAACTAATGATGTATTGTGATTAACATAACAATAAAAAATTTAAAAAAAAGAAATTGACTCAACATTTACTATATAGAGTCGTTCTGAGTATTAGGATGAAGGAAATAGTCAATAATATTAACAGCAACAACAACAATAACCAGTTTTGCTAACATTTATTGAGCAGTAACATACCTTCATGAGTGCCTCTTTAAGCCCTGAGGATGCACCAGAGACAAAAACAGAATCCTTACTTTCATGGAGCTTACATTTTAGACAGCACTACACGAATAAATATATGCCCAGAAGTGACAAGGACTTGGGAGAAAAAAACAAATCAGTTTAAGAGGAATAAAGAATACCAGTCAATAGGATGGGGGAGAACAGGAATGGACTGGTATTTCTCCCTAGTTCTTTCTATATTGGGCCATATGTTCTGTTCACTGCTACCCCATCCTGCCCATAGGAAGTCATGTTCTAACCAGGAAAGCAAGGGAAACTCCATATACTTAGGCCAAATAGAAAACAAAGTAACATGGTAATAAGCAAAAAAAAGGTGATATGACTTGGCATACATTTAAGCTTTAAGAAGGGAAAATTGGAGAGCACAGCTGTATATCAAAGTCATATTCTTAATATTGTTTTTGATTATTTGATTATAAAGAAAATAAATAATATATGATGTCGAAGAGGTTATCTGAAAAAGTGAAAACCATGCAGTTTTATTTGGTATTTAATCACTTAAGAAAATTCATTGCATTTTCTAAAGTTGGAAAAAATGTTCTACCAAAACTTGAAAAAGATAGTTCAGTAAAACTATAGACTAATTTCATATATGAATATAGATCCAGAACTTCCCAATAAAATATTAGCAAATTGAATTAAGAAGTATATTAAAAGAATGACATGCCAGGAGAAATTTGCTTTGATTCCAAAAATGTAAGGATGGTTCAACATCAGGACATCTATCAACATACTTCCTAAGTCAACTGATCAAAGGAGAAAGCTCATATAATTTTTTATCAATAGATGCAATAGAAAAAGGACTTACAAGATTCAGCTGCCATTTCCAGCAAAAATTCAATGTAAAATCAGATTAAGATAAAGTCAATTTCTAAGATTGCTGATGATTTAAGACTCAACTCTTCACTTTATAAAAGTGAAAGATTTACAAGGTTGCTTATAAAGGTTTAGAGGTTGCTACACTGAAGTCTTGAGTACAGTTGAGGACTAATAGAAAATAAAACATAAAAATAGCTAAGTTGTGTAACTGTGATGCCACAAAAAAACTTTGATGGTGATGACTCAAGCACAGCCCCACCTTCCACAGCTAAAGCAGAATGAAAGATAACAGGTATGCAGTTCTCAGTCTTCATGTGGCAGAGAAGTCACTCGGCTCAGACTGAAGCCACCCTCTGTGGCTGCCGGATTTTGTCCATGCATTGTGTTACTAGGGTGTGCACTCTTAGTGTTGCTCATTTACAAGTCTGATAATAACCCAGAGTGAAAAGAGTTGAGTCTTAATCACCATTATCACCTATTTATGAAGGTGGATCTGTCCTTGGTCTGCTTAAATCAAACCATAACATATATATATATATAAACATCTTATGGAAGAAAATAAAATAATAATGATGACTACTATTTATTGAGTTCATATTAAGTTCTAAGAATTGCTCTCATTCAATGCTTAATCCAGCCCTATCAGAGAGATGCTATTACTATCCCCATTTCATAGGTAAGAATACTGGAAATTGAGAGTATAAGTAACCTTCCTAATATTACATATGAAGAGGAGCTGGGATTCACCCCAAAGCAATATGGTGGTTCCAAGAGCCCACGCTGTTCTCAACTTCTTTACACTGAAACAAATGGAGAATATGCTGTCTTCCTAGATGGAAGGACTTAATTCCACAATAAGTCAATCCTTCCAAGGTTGGCATATACACCTAACATCGTTCAAATCAGAATGGCAATAATGTTTTGTTTCAAACCAGATAAAATGATCTCAAGTTATATAAAGAAGGCTAAATGGTAGAACTAGCCTAGAAAATTGTCAAAGAAAAAAATACTGAGGTGACATCTTCTTCAGTATTTCAACTTACTATAAAGCCACTGAATTACAGCACTATGGTGTTGGCATAACAATAGACAAATGATCGTTTGAGCAGACTAGACTTTAGATACAGATACAAGTAAACATGGGAGCTTGACATTGTAGAAGCAATGTTTTATTTCATTAGGAAATAATGGTTTACTTTAAAAATGGTACTGGCCTGACAGTCTGTGTGTAAGAAAAAAAAAGATCTTTTTATTATATCATAACTAAATTCCAAGAAATTAAAATTTTCATGTTAAAAAAATAGAAAGCTTAGAAAAATAATTTTATATAATTTAAAGATTAGGGGGATCTTTCTAAAGGAAAAAACAAAACAAAACCAAAAACAGAAACTCAGAAGCCTTACAATAAAAACTAGGGGCACCTGGGTTGCTCACTTGGTTAAGCGTTTGCCTTTGGCTCAAGTCATCATCCTGGGGTTCTGGGACTGAGCCCCATGTCTAGCTCCCTGCTAAGTGGGGAGCCTGCTTCTTCCTCTCCCTCTGCCTTTCCCCACTCTGCTCATGTTCTCTCTCTCAAATAAATAAATCTTTAAAATTAAAAAAAAAGATAAAAGACAGTTATATTTAGCTAGAAAATAAATTGTTTCTTGCAAGGCATAAGACTCCCTCAAAAAAAGAAAAAAAGTTAAATTCCAAGAGATAGATTGGAAAAATTCATCTGTAACACACATTATAGAAAAATAGATTTCCCCATAATATACAAAGACTTCTAATATTTTAAGATAAAAAGGTAATTCAATAGAAAATAATGTATAAAATATGGATAATTTAAAGAGGAAGATATGCAAAGGGTCAATAATATTTGGAAATATTTATACCTCACCAAAAAAGCCAAGAGAATGCAAACTAATTAGAGAAATAAAGTAATAATTAAGAAAAATAATTAGAGAAATAATAAAGTAATAAACAAGCAAAAACTAAAACAAGTGGTAATTTTACTAGTTTGTGAGGATGCAGATCATGGACATTCTTTCATTGTCTGCGATAAAGTGAATTACCTCAACCTGTTAGAAAGTAATCCCTCAATAATGGTTAAAATTAAACTTTCCCTTTGATTTAAGAGAGAAACATGTTGGTCAGTCCTTCTCTATAATTTTTCTGTTACTTTTTTCTGACTTTGATTTTGTTTAGAGTTACAAATATGGATATCCATATATATTGCTCTGTGGAAATTCTTTTAAATATTCAAAATAACCATATGCTAAGGAAAAAAATGTACTCTAATCAGCTGTGACTGCAGTTACTTACTGAACTCCATTTCTGTGTGCATGGCATTAAATGGGTATACAGTTTTGGCCCTGCCATCTAGAAGCTTACTAAGAGATGAAATGTATACTCTAAAATTTAAGGAACGTTGCAAGACAATGATAAGAGAGGAACCAGAATAGTATGTAAAAAAAGTGATTTCTTAATGGTCCAGATACATTTTTCTAGGGTTCTTTTACCCCCAAAGCATGAGTGTGTTAACCACTACGGCCTTACAAAATTTAGCAAAAAAAAAGGAATATTAAACATCGTAGTATTCCATTACAAAATATTTATTTTTTTCTGGGGTTCAGGTCCACGTGTTAGTTAAATAGGATCATCTTTTGCTTGCCTTTTTAAAGGCTTATCTCTTATCTCTGAGAATAGAAGTTGCTATTGCTTTACTTTCTGCATTATGCACATGTGAGATTCAAGAACTCAATTTTGCATCCTCAGAAAATGCAAAGAATCTTCACCCACCCTCACCATCCAAAAAAAAAGTAGTGACATATTTAGAGTACATACTAACAATGCAAAGCGGGGAGTTCTGATGTTTCATTTAATTGAGTTATAAACAAGAAAACTGTCAAATCCTGCCGCTGCCCCACGGATGCATGCGGATGTGTGAATTTCCTCCATGTGTGTACTCTGTGTCTTTTAGAACACCCACCGTGGAGATGAATCACTAAGGTGTGTATTAATCTGACAGTCCTAGAAAGTATCACGACAAAAAGCCAAACCCAGGAAACAGCATTTCATTTAGTTCCTGGTGTACGCTAATTGATCCCAAACCCTTCATTACTGTCTAGTGCAAAAGGCTAAGTCGAAAGGAGGCATTTAGAAAGTGACTTAAGTGAAAACAAGGCACGGCAAAATTTTAGGTCTTGTGAACTTCACTTGCTCTGTTCCTGTGTTGTCACACTGATTCTAAATTTATCTTTTATTTCAGGTCACTTGGAAACCCCCCCTCATGCAGAATGGAGACATACTTAGCTATGAGATCCGCATGCCTGATCCTCACCTCACAATAACCAACGTTACTTCCTCCTTGTTAAGTCAAGTAATTACTCATCTGATTCCTTTCACTAACTACTCTGTCACCATTGTGGCTTGCTCAGGAGGTAACGGGTACCTAGGAGGGTGCACAGAGAGTTTACCTACCCATGTTACCACCCACCCCACCCTACCTCAGGGCATTAACCCATTGTTGGTGATTCCACTAAGTGAATCGTATGTTGGGATTTCATGGCAGCCACCATCCAGACCAAACGGACCCGATTTGAGGTAAGAGAAAGTGACTGTGCTTTTGGATTATGCTATGGTCTTATCTCCGAAGGAAGGAAGGAAGGAAAAAGGAAGGAAGGAAAGAAGGAAGGAGACTTTTACTCACGTGTGAATGTAGAACTAGTTCCTAATTGGTACCCCCTACTCATAACTTGAATACGATTTCGTATTGTATATCTCTACTTACATGGAGCCATAAAAGTTCGAGATAGAAATATAATTTTATGAAGCTCTAAAACCCCTTGAAACAACAATCACTGTTCTCTAACAATTCTTGATGTAATCCTCTTGGTTTTCAGAATATATTTTTATTATATGTTAGACAAACTTGATGCATGTTCTAAATGATACATTTACACAAAAATGTCTCAAAATTCCAAAGCTAACACAATAATTCTCTGGCAGGGTATTATTATCTGGAAACTTGTAAAGAATGTGGTCAGGGATATAGATAAGAGGAAAGAAAAGTGTGTGATTCTGACATAGCTTTGTAACAACCTCAACTTGACACTTAGCCAAGAGTAGCAAGCTGATAATATTATCATTATTTATAAAACACTGATGGGTTGATGTCTTAGGAAACCATTAACTTAAGCATTTTGTATTTCCACTTTGTGTGAAACTGGCTATAAAGTTTTGGCAAATCTGAAATAGAAGAAATCTAAAATGTTATCATTCTTACTAATAATAGTAACATGTGAATGTAGCTGATTGTTTCACAATAATTGAATACCTGAAACTTGAGCCAGAAGATAGTGATTATCTGGGAAAAAAAAAAAAAAAAAAACTCCGTGATTGTAAATTAAGATTTTTTTTACGTTTATGTGCACACACCAGACACTCATACCATGAAACAACATGAATTTTGGTAATAACATTAGTTGAGATAATCCCCATGTTTCTGCTTGTCTTTTGCTTTAGATATGAGCTTCTGAGACGTAAAATCCAGCAACCACTTGCATCAAATCCCCCAGAAGATTTAAATCTGTGGCACAATATTTATTCAGGAACTCAGTGGTTTTATGAAGATAAGGGTCTTAGCAGGTGAGATTACAAAAACTATAAAAACAAATGCTGGCATTTGGTCTTGGGCACGTTGACCAGTTCAGAGCATCTTCTTGTCTTCATTGTGCATGCATGTTATCAGTTGTGCAATAAAACATGTTTGGTGATTATCTGTGGCATTAATCATCGAACTGCAACAGTCAGCATGTTTCATGTTTGCCATCTTAACTGTACGTTTAAAATAAGCATTTTGAAATCAAACTTGTACATGTTTGAGTCTTAACCTATTGCCTTTGTCACAGCTCTAGCGAGACATGAAAACTTAATAGAGGAATTTGGAAAAACTGAATATCTACAAAACGGGCTGGGGGAGGGGGAAATGACTGGGCACTTACCAAATGCTTACTCCTTCTGGAAAATAATTGTTACAAGTCATTGATGCAGCCCACAAAAAAATTACTTAGTTAGCATGCCTGGGACTTGAAAGAATTCAGCCTAGGGTTTTTTTTGTGTTTTTTTTTTTTTAAAGATTTTATTTATTTATTTGAGAGAGAGAGAACAAGAGATAGAAAGCACGAGAGGGAAGAGGGTCAGAGGGAGAAGCAGACTCCCTGCTGAGCAGGAAGCCTGATGTGGGACTCGATCCCGGGAATCCAGGATCATGACCTGAGCCGAAGGCAGTCGCTTAACCAACTGAGCCACCCAGGCGCCCCAGCCTAGGGTTTAAAGGAA
The DNA here is from genome assembly GCF_009762305.2 of Zalophus californianus. Taxonomy (NCBI): domain Eukaryota; kingdom Metazoa; phylum Chordata; class Mammalia; order Carnivora; family Otariidae; genus Zalophus; species Zalophus californianus. Next base: position 15,990,500 of record NC_045604.1, read on the forward strand.
CCAGGAGAAAGGCAAACAGGCAATGTCCACAAAGAGCACTACGTGGGAGAGCCCGCGGACCTCGGTGGGTTTCACCCTGTGCTGGAGAACCAGGTTTGGGACTTTATGCAAGTCATGTAACTTCTCCAGCCTTAACTTTGGATGTCGATAAAATTAAGAGATTGAATGGGATTAAATGATTTCTCAATCAATGTAATCAAATCGCCAGAAAAAAAAACCCACAAATATTGTTTTATGAATCCTTTTCAGACATGTTTTTCAATAACTTTTCTATCAGCTTCATTATTTTCCTGGACCCACCACTGACTCGCTCTACTCTGAGCGCTGTTTACAGCTCTGGCCTTGCCTCTCCCCTCTTCCTCACCTAGGCTTGTCCTGGCCTCATTCACATCACTTTCAGGGCCTGTGATGTGCCACACTTCCTCGCTGAGCTTCTCCCCCCCTCTGCCCTCTCCCTTTGTCTGACTAGATTATCCATCACACATTGACCGGGAAATTTCCTAGTGGGCTTCCCTGCCCACTCTTCCTGATCTGACTCAGCTGCCCCTTAAAGTGTTCTTACAACACCCTCACATAGCACTCGTGTCGGTAATGTACTGGCCTGGTGACTTGTCTGGACACCCCATTTTGTCATCAGATCCACCCTGAGGCAAGGCTTTGCCCTCATGACTTCTGCACCCTCGGTCCCTAGCATCCTGTCTGCACATCGTGGGCCCTGGAATAGTTGTTAAATGAAAGAATATGTTAACTCAGTGAAGGGTGGGTTATTTCATTTCTCTGTGCCTTAGGAATGTTAATTGTAGTGTTATTCTCTTTGGGGAATGGATAAAATTAAGGAAAATTCCCATCCATCTTGAAGGATTGTGATGGAAAAACCTTACAGATATAGTAAGGTTCTTGGGGGAGGGGGGAGGCAGCACATGAATCTGATGAAGCAATAGAGTAAACCACATGAAATTGCCATTTCTGTAAGTCAACCTAAATTATCATGGTCACTCGACTATTCTGCTTTACTTCATCCAACATCATTCTATAATTATCACTTCAGTTGAAGAAATTTATGTATTCAGCAATTTCTTCTTGCTTACTGTCTGCTGAAAGGCACTGGGATAAGACAAAAATGAATTCAGTGTAACCCTTGGCCTCAAAGACCTTACTGTCTAGTGGAGGAAAACAATCCGCACCCATGGCTGTATGTGTACTAATTGCTTTTTTTTTTTTAAGATTTTATTTATTTATTTGAGAGAGAGAGCACTGGGGGGGGGCTCGATCCCAGGACCCTGGGATCACGACCTGAGCCAAAGGCAGATGTTTAACCAACTGAGCCACCCAGACACCCCCATATTAATTGCTGTCATCCCAGTTCACTACTTAGTCACCAACACTCACTAGGGAAATCATATAGAAAAGTAGCTTTCTATGATCTGTGAACTCTAAGTGCCTTAAATATACCATTTTCCAAAATAAATAGACCTTGACTATTTAACATGACTGAGTCAGATGTTTAGCCATGAGATGTTTGTCTGAAAAAGGAAATAAACCTCAGAGAGTTAATGTTTCTTTGTAGAAGAAAGGAAAAGTTATAAAAGAGAGCCAAAGCCAAACACTTATTATTGAATTTTTAGTTATGCCTCTAAGAATTTTTAATAAGTCCAAATCTGAGATTTAAGAAAAGAGATATAGTTAAATCCCCACAAATCAAGTTGCAATGTAAGGGGACATAAACACGTGGATGAAAACTGCTTCTGGAAGGGAAGTACACATCTGACAAAATATGCTGAGCGGTATTTTGACTAGCCTCATAATGCTAAATGTCAAAAGATTTTTTTTTCCTGCTAGGACTAGCAAAAAAAAAAAATTACTTTTTATTCAAATAATGCTATGACCCATCTAAGCAGTTTGTGGTAAAAAAACAACAACAACAACAAAAAGAAAACAAAAAAACCAATATGCATTTCTTTTTAATATTAAAAATAAATGGTGTGAGTCTTCATATGATGAGAACATTTTTTTCTAGCCCTGTACCCTTTGTAAGTCCAAAAATAGTCTAGGGGCCCCTTCAGCCCATGGTGGGTTCTCTCACAACTCCGAGAGAAAACTGGAAATTAGTCCACTGGTGGGCACTGTGTGCCGCGACCGTTTTCCTGTTAAGAAGTGATCTTTCTCGGTAGAGGCAGGGCTGGCCACCCCTCCTGGTAAACCAGCAGTCTCTCAGATTGCAGAGGGGAGGACCTGAGCTCTCAGCTCACTTTGTTACACACCTGTCTCGCAGCTCCTTAATGACCCTACCCTTTGGCTTTTGTCTTCTTGACTTATTTGTTTGGTTGCTATTTTGGGGAGTGGGGAGGAGTAATTGAATTCTAATGCCTTTAAGAGGAACAAGTAATTTCCTATTCTCCTCAGACTCCATCAATCCTTCTTTCTTTCTTATCTTACATATACATAAATAAGTGGAACACTGAAGTGTCTCTCCCCATTTTGACCTGATATCACCATAGCTACATCTAGAATCAGTTTTTTAAATGGCATGTCTCTTGATATAAAAAGTAAAATTAACTTAAGATTCACTGGGCACCCCTTTATGAATGTATCTGTGAGTGTAAATATAAATTGAAGTCAATTTCCTTGGTCATGTGATCTATTTTGGTTAGCTATATGTTTATGATAGAAAACACACCAATTTAATCTAAATTGTTATTATATTCTGAAGTTCAAATCATTCTAGTAATTATTTTTCCCGTTATAACTCCATGTACAGAATAGAATATTGAGCTAATTAGATAACTTAGTTTAAACAAAAATAGTTTTGTTCTTATGATTATCTTAGGTAAGGGGTGATTTTGTCTGAGTTACACAGTTAAGTTGCCTCATTATTGAATTTTTACTCTGTGTAGACATGAACTCAGTGTAACTGTAGGTTTATATGATTTGTCAGTTTCTAACTTTTCTTCCTTAATAATTCTGTGCAAAATATCCAAGTTATGGTTGTTGGGGGAACCATAACTTTGGGTTCCCTGACATTTTCATCACTTGGAAAACCTGGTGAACATGCTGTTATCATCTGATGCTGAGGTGAGCCAGGCAAGGTTTAATGGGGGGCAGCGACCTCCTCATTGTAAGCATCAGCCCACCCTTATGATTTCCAGTGCTTTGTTTTCTGAGGGATCAGATAAAACTACCAAGAACACAGTGACGGCATGTCCTCCTTTTTGCTCTGAATTTGATGCAGGAGGAACAAGTTATAAGAAATAATAGGGTTTTTTCTATTTTAAGGAAAATGTTCACTTGTAGATAATAGTGACTTAGCTTTGATTAAGTTTATAAAGGGAGGTATGTTCTAACTCCTGTTCCTTTCTATTATTTATAAATTTCTAAATGTACTTCTTTGCAATGACAGTCTGGAAAGAGACTTCCATGTGACTCCTCAAGGATCCATTAATTCTTTTTTTTTTTAATTTTATTATGTTATGTTAATCACCATACATTACATCATTAGTTTTTGATGTAGTGTTCCATGATTCATTGTTTGCGTATAACACCCAGTGCTCCATGCAGTACGTGCCCTCTTTAATACCCATCACCAGGCTAACCCATCGCCCCACCCCCCTTCCCTCTGGAACCCTGTTTGTTTCTCAGAGTCCATAGTCTCTCATGGTTTGTCTCCCCCTCTGATTTCCCCCCCTTCATTTTTCCCTTCCTGGTATCTTCTAATTCTTATCTTTAAATGAAAGTATTCAGGGTGCCTGGGTGGTGCAGTGGGTTAATTGTCCGACTCTTAATTTCAGCTCAGGTCATGATCTCAAGGTCCTGGGATTGAGTCCCACGTCGGGCTCCATGCTCAGCGGGCAGTCTGCTTGAAGATTCTCTCTCTCCTTGTGCCCCTCTCCCCCACTCCCTCTAAAATAAGTAAATAAACCTTTTTTTAAGATTTTGTTTATTTATTTGACAGAGAGATATGGAGAGCCAGAGAGCACAAGCAGGGGGAGCGGCAAGCAGAGGGAGAAGCAGGCTCCCCACTGAGCAGGGAGCCTGATGCGGGGCTCGATCCCAGGACCCTGGGATCATAACCTGAGCCAAAAGCAGATGCTTAACCATCTGAGTTACCCAGGTGTCCCATAAATAAATCTTTTAAATAAATAAATGAAAGTATTCAAAATTAAATATTCATCTTATTTTCAAAAAATAGTTGGACTTGAGTGTTTTAAAATTAAATTCTTTAGCTAAATATATCATAAAATCTAAGTTTAAATTTTACTGGCATAGATTCTAATTTTTTTTTAAACCTTCCAAAATGAAATGTTTCAAGCCCTAAAAGAGGATGTAGTTTCTGGGGGATAATATTCAAAAGAATATGCCTTTCATTCCCCTCCTTTGCAATAAGAGCAAATGTACAGAGAGGACACGTCCTTTTTTGCTAATATGGAAAGACTGGGCCAGTTCCATGAGACCTGTTCCTATAGAATAAGTATATTTAAGTTGTAGCTGTTAAGTAAAGAAGTTAACTTTGGACACACAGAGAGTGAGTGGAAGGAATGCTTTTCTCCCATGACCCCTAATGTGAGGTAGATCCTGTTACTTTCTTCATTAATGTCAAAATATGAATAAAAGTCGGGTCTCAGAATGAAAGCCACCTTCTGTGCACATTGGCATGCCATCTCATAGGAAAGGACTTATTCAAAATGAGCAAATATGTGTCTATTTCACATTTAAATTTAAGTAGTAGAGTCATGGTGTGTTTCTCCATTGAGAGTTTTTTTCTTCACTCTAAATTTACCTCCAAGTGCCATCATATGAAACCTTACCTCATGGAAAATGAGCCTCCACATGTGGAAGAATGAATTTTTGTCATAGGAGATTTTTTTTCCCTAATGTTTTATTCAAAACCAAAAACAAACAAGCAAAAAAAAACAAAAACAAAAAAAACGATTTTCATTGCCTTTCTTTCTAATGTGATGACAGAGTAGAACAAAGACAGAAATTACAGCAAAATTATTTTAGGTGTAGCATTCTGGTAGCATAATTATGGATGGCCACAATAATATGACAGCAGTGACTTGCCCTCACAATCTGTAAAGTACCATGTTATGAAAACTTTTAAGGGTGATAAGCATTACTCTTCAATATCAAAAGAAAAACATCTCCAGTAGCATTTTTAGAAACAGTAAATAAGTGGTATAAAGAACAGGCAGATACCATCAATGAAATATTTAAACAACTGCAGATTTAAGCAGTAGAAACAGTGCTGCATTTTTGTTTGCTTATTTATTCATTCCCACAAAGGGTTTGGGGATGTAAGAACAGTATGCTATTAGAGGTTTCTCAAATCCTCCCATGTGTGATGCCGTACTCCCGCACATGCTGGGCTGTGGCATATATGAAGAAGAGTTAGTGGAAGAAGCAAGTGAATACCCTGCATTTTCAGAAGCATGATTTATATTGGTGACAATATTGACACATGAATTCTGTTAGGACATCAATAAAGGTGACACATTTTTAATTCTGATGAAAATAACCTGAGGCATTCTGTGGCTGCACTGAAGAATTTTATTGGTTACAAAAACACATCAGACCCTTTCAAGATATAAGCCTTCACACGTTTTGCCCTGGAATAATGCTTCCCTCTAGACAAACGTCTTCATTGCACAAAATGCCGCTTGTCATCAATACCTAGCCCAAATGTTACTTCCTCTGTGAAGACTTCCTGACTGGATGAGGTTCAACTAAATGCTCTCTCTGAAGGATGTTGGAAGAAAAAGGAATACATGAACCCATATTTTAGGGGTTCTCATTTAAAAACATATTTCTGTAAATACGTATGTTCTCCAGTAGAACAGATATCATGTTCATTATGTTTACCACCTGGAATGTTGTTAGTGTTCAACAAATATTCTTGAATGAATGAACAAATGAATGAATGAATGAATGAATGAAATGATGTAGCAACATGAGAGACAGTACCATGTGTAAAAGAAACATCTTGCTAAATTTGAGTAGGGCTTATTTCTCTATTGGACAGGTATATTTTTGTGATGCTAATTTACCAAATCATGTATGACCTGAAAGTTATGAGACTGAATGCTTTAGTAACTATGAAATATCCATTCATTCATTTACGAAATTTGCTACTCTGTAAATAAACAGATTCCTGGGTCATAAAAACTTCAACTTCTAAAAGGCACCCAACTTTCTAATTCACTTGAGTAATAACAACTGAACCTTGAAATGAGCACATTTCCATAAATAAGTTTTTATTATAAATTATCTTTTACAAGGAAAAATACCATAGTCATTTCTATAACACAACAAAGTTTTCCATTTTCTGTGTGTTGGTGAAGGGAGAACTTGAGGGTGGTCTCAGCAAATTAGTAATTTAGAGAATAACTATTGTAATAACCCATTCTTCCTAAATTGACCTCAAACAGTTGGTTTTACTAGCTCTATATAAAGTGTTCATTCACTTTGCAGATTTCAAAAGCTATTTCCTACAGAGTTTGAAATGGTACAGTTTTCAAGATATCCCTAGGGAACACAATTAGTATTTAGAGAAGAAATTGGTTTGATATACATAAGTTTTGCATGAAGATATGATGTCAATCAGTCTAGCATTTTTCTTTTAAAAGTATCCTTTTATTATTAACTAAATGGAATGTCACATTTGATGTCAATAATCAACACCTCAGTCCATCTAAAAACCAGCATATCTTGAGTAGATGGAAAAGAAAAAAAACGCTTTAAGCACATTAATACATATATTCTTTTTTGACATGAAGTGGCAAAATATAAACTGACACATATAGTCATAAGTATATATACTGACTAACATAAAGATTAGACTTTGGATGCAATGAAAATGATGTATTTTAGTATTTCATTTAAGAGAATTCAAGATTTTATAGCCTTAAAATTTTAACTTAACCATTTGAAAGTTAAAGAAAATGCAAAAGACAGATGCATGACATCAAGTTAAATGCCTATTCATTTCTCATTTAAATAAAATAATGAATAGTGGAAAGAATTTAAGATTAGAAATGAGGAGCCTAGAAACTTGCTTAGTCATCTTAACCAGTTGTATAATCTTAGGCAAAGCCACTTAACTTCCCAGGGTCTCAGTTTTCTTATCTGTAAAATGTAGCAGGTATTTTATTATTTGAAGTGGAAAAACTCTACAGCCTTGTCTCGCTCAAAAATTTTCATATTACTTTGGAAACAGGCCCTCCAATTATCTATATGGCCTCAATTTCTTCTGTGTAGATATAAATTGTATATTTCATGACAGGTAAATTATGATGGAATAGCTTAAAGGCCCTACAGAAGTTGTTTACGATGTTAATTACACTTGCAGAGAAGAACCACACAAATGGTATCACTTTAAAGCCATAAAGATTACTAAATGTGTAATAGCATAGACATGTGGAAGAAAAATTCAACTATTGTAGGAGAGAAGACTAGGGATCCAGACTCTAGCTAAATTTGTTTTAAGCCGTTTTATGAAGTAAAACACAATTAAAATAATTTCACCCAGGGAGAAAGTTATTGAAGCCAGGGTCACTGGTTCAATTACCAAGAGAGCCATTAGCTTTTGTTTCATCCCATTGTCACAGACTTGCTAACTGCTTAACCCCAACTCACCATCTTTCAAATTCATACAAGTGGTTACAGAGGAGATTTGGCAAGACTGTTTGGATATGTAAGCAAAAATCTATCCTCAGCGCTAGAAAAATAATTCAAAGGTCAAGCCGCAGTGATATGACATCATCCAAGTGTTGACAGATCAGATTATCCTTATGATGATTATTACTGTTATCATCACCATCATTATTATGGTGGCAGCATTGCATCGTGGTTAAAAGAGCCAGCTCTAGAATTAGACTGGGTTTGAATCTGCACTGTCCCACTTACCAGATTGACAAGTTGGACAAGTTATTTAACTCTTTGAGCCTGATTTTCCTCATTTTCAAAATAGGTGTTATAATAGCACCTTGTAGGGTAATTGTGAGGAACAAGTGAGTTAATCCATGTGGAAAATCCCTGAAACATATTAACTACTAAGTAAATGCTATTATTATCTTTCAGTTGTCTTGGTCATGTTGACTAGTTGGCACTTGCCGAAAAGCATCTGTAGTGGCTTCCTCCGGCTGCTAGGAACAAACTGGGCGACATAAAACAATAGAAATGTATTATCTCACACTTCTGGAGGCTGAAAGTCCAAAATCAAGGTGTTGTCAGGGTCATGCTTCCTTCAGTCTCTGGAGAAAAGTTGTTTCTTGCCTGTTCCAACTTCTGGTGGCCAGTTGTTGCTTGGCTTGTGGCGGTATAACTTCAATCTCTGCCCCTGTCTTCACATGGCTGTCTTCTCCCTCTGTGTGTCTCTGCATCAAAATTTTCCTCTGTTTGTTTTTATAAAGACATCAGTCCATTGCATTTAGGGCTTTCCTGAACCTAGTATGATCTCAACTTGACTACATCTGCAAAATTCCTATTTCCAAATAAGTTCACGTTCACAGGTACCAGGGATTGGGATTTAAACATATCAGTTGTGGGGGGGGGGGCACACAATTCAACCCATTACAGCATACAAAGCAGAAAAAAAGAAAGAAAACAAAGCACAAGAAGAAAGGGTAAAGCAAACAAATGTAGAAAATCTGATGCTAGTACTTATTTGGGGGGAAATAGGTAAAAAGCCTCAAATAAATCACTGAGTCCTTACCTATGACTACAACAGAGAAACACCTTACATGTGGCTGAGGCAGAGCCCAGCAAAATATCTTTGGACCATGAGTGAGAAACAAGTTGACTTCAGCAAGCAGTAGAAGCAGACTTCAACATAGGTGGTAGCAAAATGCTGTGAGAATCCTGACGGAATTATTTGGCACAATCCTGCAAATGGCATCCTCCCTTTGTCAAGCCTGATCAGTTGTGACTTATCGAGACACGGTCCGTGGGCCCTGCACTGGATGCAAGTTAACTTGGATGACATCATAAACCCAAAGAAGGTGATGATGATCTGAGGCCAGCATTTGCGCTGAGTACTGGATGTCCCCGGGGATAGTGATGTGTTGTGCAACATGTTTTAAGCAAATGTCGTGGACTAAGCAATTGTCTATGCAAATTCTGACTGTGTCTATAAATAGCATTTTCCTATCTGGGCATTTTTGAACCAAATAAAGAAAGCATGATAGTCTTCTGCCTGAAAGAGCCAAAAATGATAAAAAAAAAAAAAAACACTGATGGCTTTACTCTATCGTTGATTTAATATATGACTTGGAAAGTCCTCATCATATCACATCACCATGTCCAGTTTTCTCCTTCTGCAAAGCAATATTCAGTTTCCACTGTACTGACTCAAGTAAATATGTTCACATGATGGCAAAATGTAGCTTGCTGTAGCACAACTCTCGGCAGGAGAACATTGTACCCTTCGGTCACAGTTACGATTTAATTTAGGGGTTTATCTGTCTTCCAATGAGATTATAGGAAGGAAGGATAAGGTGTAGGAAGAAAATGGTGATGAGGGATTCTGATATGTGAAAATGGATGAGTTTCCCAAAAGAAGAGCATAAAACTGTGTGGATCAAATTCAGATAGAACACTGGCAGGTTGCCAGATTTGTAATTGCATCTTGAATTGAGCTGTAATCCTTCCCACTTCCAAAAACAATAAGAGTGAGAAAACGATAAACCACATTTGTTTTACATAGCGGGTATTTGCTTTAGTATTCCTAATGAAATATTTTCCCTGCCACTTTGGTGAAGGCTCCAGAGCCACAAAAATAGTTATGTGTTTTTTTTGTGTGTAGGGAGGAAAAAGAAGATAATTCTCTTTTGTAGGGAGAAACAGAAAATTGTGCATTTTGAAGGGATTAAAAAGGGAAATCCTGTATTTTGTAAGGAAAAAGAAATGTGTGTGTTTTGTCTTCCATAAAAGAGAAATTGATAATGACTTTTTTAAAAAACGACCTTTCAGGTTTACAACTTACGAGTATAAGGTGTTTGTACACAACAGCGTGGGTTTCTCACCGAGCCAAGGAGCTACCGTGACAACATTAGCTGGCCTTCCAGAGAGGGGAGCCAATCTCACCGTAACTGTTGTTAACCACACGGCCATAGATGTGACATGGGCTAAACCAAGTAAGTAAGCTTCTCATGTCTCTAGTTCCCCTTAGCGTATTATACCAGAATGAATTTTAAATGGATGCATTAAACAAAACAAAACAAAACAAAACAAAAAAAAAACAACGAAAAGCTGAGATGCTTGTGTATTCTTCAGAGTCAGACTCTCTCTCCCTACTTGACATCCTTCCTGGGCCTTCTCTCTCTCTTCCATTCCTTTTGGTTGGGGATGTAGTTTCTGTCACAGCAGCCAGTTGTACTACAAATGTCCACATATTAATTTGATAGAATGTAATACTGTGCACTTTCCCACAGAAAGTTCCGCCCCCCATCTTGTAACTCAGCACTTATTAGCAAGAACCATTGATTAGGATGCAGTCATGTGAGGAATTTTTCTGAGTGAATCATCTTCAGTGCTGGGTGTAGACAGAATTCCAGCTTGACACAGGAAAATGGAGCCTGGACATCACCACTGGGCTTGCTTCAATGATGCAGGGGGCTCGCCCTGACCCCATTCAGAACATACCTTTATGGGTAGTTAGAAGAGCTCACAGATGGATCTAATCTGCTCCTGCAACTTTAGAAACAAAAAACTGAAATTTCAGATCTCGTTGGTCAGCAGAATAGCGTTTAACAGCAGAACTGTTATTTTATAGTGATCCATTATCACAATTAGAAAACAACACTGGATTTATCATGGAAATATATGTTGTAACCATTCTTAGAAGTACCATTTGAGATCTGGCAAATAGTTGAATTAAAACTAGCTAGAATATTACCAAATATTGAGAAATATCTGATTCAGAAATCCCCAAGTAAAATGTTTGTCTTATGAAAGAAAACTGTACCTGCTAGAGTAATCATCTACAGGTTACACAGAAAGATGAAAAACTACCCTTGGCTGGGGCATAGTAACCCCATGATTTTCATCCAGCCTTTGAGTTTTGTTACAGCCTAAGACGTGCTTCCTTTTCCATTTAGAACATCTGAGTGAATTTGCCTCCATGTTATATTTTATCAATTGCGAATTAAAACCAGGATTAGGTGACATTAACACTAAATTAAAATCTGTACTGGTTCTGTTGATCTATGTTGCCACTAAATAACCCATTTTTACAGAAGACTATCATCCTAGGGTTTGTATAAGGTTGCAGGTTTCTAATAATCTGTGTCACCTCTATTGGGATCTCTTAAGCCATTTAAATGGAAGAATGGAAGTTAATTGATGCTTATGATTACACTCTGAGACACCTCTGGGAAAAATACAAAGTTTTTATCTGGAGATGGATTTTTATGTATAATATATTTTCACTCATTTCTCTTTCCTCTCTACTTTACCCTCACCACCTGATTCATCTTAAAAGCCTGCTCATAAAGGTGGATGTCCTCCCCCTCATCTGACATTTGAATACTGCTGTTAAGATCCAGCCGCTGAATTTTGCCAATATAGGTCCTTTACATTATAATTGCATGCCTGAAGTAAGCGTGCTTATAAAAACTGACAAACTTAATAGATCTGCAGCATCTCGCTGAAGTTTCATTACCTTGGTAATCTGAACCTCTGACCTTCGGGATGTAGGTAATGCAATCTGCTGTTATTTCCATTCATACCTTAGAAATATTTCAGATAACTATTTGTGAGCACAAAGGTTAACTCTCAGAAGAGGGTCAACTCTCCGAAAGCTTGTTTCATTATCATTTTCTTCCTTCGTGCAACCTGCTAGCCTAAGTAAATTAACTAGTTACTCCTCTGTGATAGGGCCACCTATTTTTTGCTATTTTAATTTAGGTTGTTTCCTTGACTTTTGGGATACGTTTGGCACATTGTTGAACATGCTAGAAGGCACAAAACTGTAGGATGAAAGTCAATTGGATACATTTATAAATATTTACTTATTAAAAATTGCCTTTCAAAAAAACATAAAATGTATTTAAAAAAACACATATTCTCTCTTAACTATGATCTCCCCATGGATACACCATTTTGATAGCTGCATATTTCTGGTAAATTTTTAACCACAGATTAGCAGGAATGTTATTGAACATTTTAGAAGCACCCATTTTAAATTTTGTATCGCTGTGTGATGTCATGTGAGGTAAAAGCATCCCTGCATTCCTTCAGTTCATTTTTAGGGTTCATACTGTAAACTGGCAGCACATGGACCATGTTTACTTCCTCCATCCCCCCTACACTGTTTTGGCTATGGTATTTTTCTTAAATAATATTTTGCCAACATTTAACAATCAGACGATTTCACATAAAGGTGATGATTTGGGGATTGATTTGAAAAATCAAATGATGGAGTGAAACTACTCCCACATTGCAGAAGGAATATTATCAGTTGGCGCTGAGTAATGGCTTCCCCTAGACAGGTCACACACTTCTATCTTCCTGGTCCCTATACAGATAGGAGGTTCTTATCCCTGTTAAATATAATAAAAGAGAATATTTCAGCCTAAGTGAAATACCATGAAGATAAATTATATTAGTGAAAACAATCACATTTTTATAAAAAGGAATACAAAAATACCTTTGCTTCAGTTATTCATACAATTCTCAGAAAAGCCCTGTAAGATAGAAACTGGCACTTTGTGACTCATTTAACATTACAGCGAGGAAGCAGAACTTCCCAAATTCAAACTAAGGGCTGAGACATTCAATTTTCAGGTGTTCCTCATGCATTTAGCCTTAATGGTTATTAACACTTCGTTGAGTGATTTATTAAGATCCTCCCCATTTTGAATGCTCACTTTAAAATCAACAGCCTCAGGGGACCTGCGTGGCACAGTCAGTTGAGCATCCAACTCTTGGTTTCAGCTCAAGTCTTGATCTCAGGGTCCTGAGATAGAGCCCCGCTACGTTGTGCTCTACGCTCAGCACGAAGTTGGCTTGAGATTCTCTCTCTCCCTCTGCCCCTGCCCACTCTCTCTCTCAAATAAACAAATCTCTGTCTCTCTCTAAAATAAATAAATAAAATATTTTAAAATAAATAAATAAACAGCCTAATAAGAAAATGCCCATGAGGGAATGCAGTGGAAAGGCAATACCTCTCCTGAGGTTGCCTCACTAACAAGATCATCCAGGGCCAGAACAGAGCAAGAAAACCCTGGAGGTAGTGAGAGAGGAAGGTGCTGAAGAAGGGGAAATGAAAAATCATCCAAACGCTGTTCACTTTACCATCCATCAAGACCTCCCCCCAACCTTTAGGTGTTTGCATCTTGTGTCACATCTTCCTCCCTCTCTCTCTCCTTCCTCTTTTTCTCCTGTCTCTCCTCTTTCTCATTTTCTCTTCCACCTCTCTCTCTCTATTTCGCCTCCTTCCTTTCTCCCACAGATATTTATTTATGACTTTGTTTGTCCTGGGCACTGTTACTACAGTGATGAATGACATAATTCCTGCATTATAATATCTTAGTGAACTCTCTGGAATATTCATAAAGTATGAAGGTGTCACCGTTAAGAGAGTAAGTTTAAATCCACACAAAAGGCCTCTACCTCATCTTGATCTCTTAATCAGAAAGCACCAGATTTTGTAACTAGAAGAATTTCTGACTTTGTCTGAATTTATCTTCTTTGGGTGGCAATACATATCAATAATTTCAATGTCAGCCCTTTTAAAAAGCACCCACCATTGTTGGCACACCTTGTTCCTTACTTCTCTTCCCATTACTCCAGTTATCAAAGCAAATAAGCTGTATTTGCCTTTTCCTTGGGCTGTCCTTTGGTTCACTTGTGCATCTGTTGTAGTCTGACCTTCCCTCATGGTCTACTGACATGGTCCTCCTGAAGTCCTTCTTACCTCATGACCCAACCCAGCGTTCTCTTCTCTATGCCATCCCATTCTGTTTCTCTGCATGGTGGGTCCTGTCATGACCCCTCCTCATCGAAATGCTCCAACCTGTGTCAAACAACTACTCCTTCTCCTTATTCCCTAAATACAGACTTTTCTCAAAGTTCTTTCCTGAGTATCTTTTTCACACTCCAATTCTCCTGTGGGTGATTCCATCTATTCTCACTGTTTCAAGTTCTCCTAACTAGAAAAATGACAAAATTCTATGAAGCCTTATGAAGGGATGATTTAAAAAATAAACTTTGGAATCAGGGAAACTTGAGTTTGGATCCCAGTTTCAGTATTTTTTAACACTATGACTAAAGCAAGCCACTTAACCTCACTAAATCCTAGTTTCCTAATCCAACATCCGGGGATAATAATAACTGCCTTAAAATGTTGTGATAGGGATGAAATGAGATCATATATGTTTAGAACTTAGTAATCATTTAGTATTGGTATAAAGTATTACTCTGTCTCTAAAATGTTGACAGTGTTTTCAACAGCAGTTATACAAAATACAAAAAAAAAATAATTCGGAAGCCATTTCTATTAAAAATTTGGGCATGGCATTCAGATAAAAACATTTCTACCATGAGTTGAAGATAGACAAAGAATAGATGTCACTTTATAATGACCTGACTTGACTAAAAGGTAGAACTACCAACCATTGCATAGTATTATTTCCCCACCTCCTTCCCCTTGAGGTGGTGGTGTTCCCCATGCCCATCAACTTAGAGACTACACTTACCAGCCTTGGAGTTAGCTGTGGCCTTGTGCTAGTATTTGTGCCAATAAAATGTGAAAAGAAATGATGTATGTCTTTCGGTGTCATAATCACAAAACATTAGCTATGTGCCTTCCTGTTCTCTCTTCATAAATTCCCTGGACTGGAATGTAGACATGGCAGTTTTCTCAATTTCATCTCTGCAGGCACAGACGACACCCTAAGAGATCCAAAGCCACATAAGAGAAGGAACCTGGGTTGTTGAAATGGAACACCATCTGATTCAGTCACTTTGGGGCTAGTATGTGAGATGTAAATTAACATCTATTTTATTTAAGTCACTTTATATCAGGGCTTCTTGGTTACCACAGCTCAGTTAACTCTCTCATTCCCTGTTTGCCCATATCAGTTCATTTAAGGAGGAGTTATCTATCCTATTTCCATTGCTAAATATAGAATGATGAATAATTAATACATCTCATATACAATTTCCTTTAAATACAATTTTCTCTGGCAGGCTATTGATAAGACTTGGAACACAGTGAAAGACTAAAGTAGCTGGGGGAAGGGGAAATTCCTAAATATAGTTATTTGTTTCTGACTGATGCATAAACAAGATAGAAGGCATGAGACATCTTTGGGAAAAATAAGGAGGCTGGCTTGGATCACTGTCCAAGAGAATCTTCCACTTCTTGATGTGAGAAATTTTACTCTCTTGCAGAGTAATGAATTTTCTCAAGAAGTAGTTTGATTTTTTAAAAAAATTTTTTGTTAAGTAAACTCTACCGCTAACATAGCACTCAAACTCACAACCCAGAGATCAAGAGTCCCATGCTCTACCGACTGAGCCGGCCAGGCACTCTGCAAGAAGTGGTTTTGGTTCCTCACATTTTCCAAGAAGTATTCAGTTAATGACACAGAGTTCTGCATCATAGAACTTGGGATACTGAACACTGATTTGAGAATCTGTGAGCAAGACACACTTCTATTATAAAATAACCTTAATGGGATCCTTCCAAGTTTTTACATTTGAACAAAATTACCTCCTCCCAGTGAGCCTGCTAATGAGAGATGTGGCTAAAGAATTCAATCCTAGACAAATTTGGACACCTGTTGAATGGAGTGGTTTGCTATAATTGCTCTAGATCAGGCCACAGACATTTTTCTAAAAAGCCAGATAGTAAATACTTCAGGCTTTGCAGGCTATATATAGTCGGTGTTGGAACCGCTCAACTTTGCCATTGTAGCACAAAAACAGCAAGAGACAACACTTACACAAGCATGGCTATGTTCCAGGAATAGTTTATTATGGACATTGAGATAAAATTTTCATATAATTTTCAAATGTCACAAAATACTACTCTTCTTTTTTTTTTCCCAGCCATTAAAAAAATGTAAAAACCATGCTTAGTTTGCAGAATATATATAAACAGGTAGCAGGCCACATTTGGCCTAGAGGCTAAATATTGCCCATGGACCACCTTGGCTGACCCTAATGTATATGCTAAAAATCTAGAGGACATAATTGATACTAATAGTATCAATCAAATCAACTCCTAGAGATTTCTAGGAGTGCCTGGATGGCTCAGTGGTTAAGTGTTTACCTTCCTGGGATCGAGCCCCACATCAGGCTCTCTGCTCAGCGGGGAGCCTGCTTCTCCCTCTGCTGTGCATTCTCTCTCTCTCTGTCTCTCTGTCAAATAAATAAATAAAAATCTTTAATAGCAATCTCTAAAAATAATCCAACAGCATGCAAAGAGCATCATCGAAGTGCTTTAGCAAGAGGACTTTCAGCTAGCCCACCTAACAACTGCTTTGAATTACTTGGGAATCTATTACAAAGGAGAGGGGACTGTTGTATATTTGAGAATCTGCTGCAGCTAAGATCACATTTCTGAATCTCTATATAGAGATTACTGCCCAAAATGGCATTTAATAGCAAAAATTTTGTCCACAGGTTATAACCTTCTTCTTCAACTCACTGAGGTTGACCTGATTGATATGCTAGAGTTAGAGCAATACCTTTACTCAGATAAATTTATGTGATCTACAAAATATGGGTTGTACATCATAGGATTAGAATATCTGAGCAAATTTAACCTCATAGGAAATCCTCATTTTTTCTTGTTGTTTCAAACACAAGCTAGCATGTACAGCTCCAAATCATATAACTCTAACTCAGATATTCACACTTTAATTTCTAAGTCCACCTGGTTGCCAGAAAAACACTTCAAATTCAAGAAGTCTCGAGTGAAACAAGTATCAAATCCTCCATCTGAGAACTACTCCTGTGTTTTCTATTTATGTGATGGGATTCACACAAAACCAAAACCATAAATCTGAGGTTTTTGTAACTCTTCCTTACCCCTTCTAAACTCTCTGGGGTCACTTAAGGACTTGGCTCCTTCCATCTAGTAGATCCACTGTACCCTTGGGCCTTGAAGTCCTACAGGTGGGAAAACTAAAGAAAATCAGAGATGGTCAGTTGCTCTAAAAATAGCATAAACTGGTCACATGACCTTACCACCAGATGTAAGGAGCCCAGAAAATATATTCTGGCTATTTGACAAAAAGAGAAAAGACATGGATGTTGGTGATTCCTAACTTTTATCTTCTGTAGTGATTTCTAAAGTTAAATTGTTATTTGTCCTATTAATGCTATTGGTGGGTTAGTGCTATCTTTCCCTTTTGTTTTCATGACTTTCTTTTTTTTTAAGATTTTATTTATTTATTTGACAGAGAGAGACACAGCGAGAGAGGGAGCACAAGCAGGGGGAGTGGGGGAGGGAGAAACAGGCTTCCTGCTGAGCAGGCAGCCCAATGCGGGGCTTGATCCCAGGACGCTGGGATCATGACCTGAGCTTAAGGCAGACGCTTAATGACTGAGCCACCCAGGTGCCTTTCTATTTTTTTAATTAACAGATGATGTGTTGTTTGTTTCAGGGGTACTGATCTGGGATTCATCAGTCTTACATAATACACGGTGCTCACCACAGCACATACCCTCCCCAATGTCCATCACCCAGCCACCTCATTTCTCCCACCCCTGTACTGTTACTTTCCTTGACCTTCTCACCTGCCATTTTCAATGTTTGGTTTATAAATTATAATATAATTATTTTTACATAATTATTTTCTCTAAATAGTTTCAGTTTTTATTATCAATTCCTAAATTTTCACAATCTTGCATTCTGGATCTTGATTCACCTTTTTTATCTTCTGGATAACATTATTGGGAAAATTTTACCATTAAAGTTAAATAAATTAAATAAATTAATTACTCTTAATTAGTTATATATATGTGTGTGTGTATATATATATATTTAACTTTATTCCTAAATAAGAAAGTCTTTCTGTTGTATTTGCACATAAATAATGACTTAGATTTGTATGAAATTCTTGTATCAAAATTTTTCCCTCAAAACCTGATGAAATTGTTCCATTGTCTGTCAAAATTTGGTGTTCTGGATGAGAAGTCTGAAACTTGCCTGACTTTTTCTCCTTTGTAGATGATCTTTTAATGCTTAGCTTACCTTTGAAATGTTATAATGTTCCATGATATGTCTGAGTTTGGATATATTGCCATTATTTTGATCAAAACTATATTAATCAATTCAATTTATGGACATAAACCTTTATTTGGGTCAGGTTTCATGGGGCATTTTATATTAATGATTATTTATTCCATTTATTTTTCAGGTTGTTTAGATATTTTATTCTCTGTCCTCAATATATATAATTCTGACTTTCATTGATTTCTTCTTAGTCATTTTCCTCTTTATTCTTTCCTACTATGTACTTTTCATCTGCTTTTGTCTACTTTCCGTGCAGATTTGAATTCTGCCATTGCTTTTTATGTTTCCTTGCTGTCTTATTTAACAAGATCACTTATCATCTTTGTCTTCATATCTGTCTTTTCATGCTTATAGGTACATGTTTCATAGAGGCTTCTTTTTCATAAAGGCATGTCTCCCCTTTGTTATTTTTAACACAATGCAAATGTTTTCTAAAACTTCCATCTCATTCTCATAGAAGCAATACACACACACACACACACACACACACACACAAATCTGCTTTTGAAGGTTCTAAACAATGTTTTCCCTGTCTCATGCTATGAAGAAGCCTTGTGACTTAATGATTTTCTCTTTTAAAAAATGGAAATATAACTCTGGAAAACAGTATGGAGGTTCTTCAAAAGTTCAAAATAGAGCTACCATATGATCCAGCAATTGCACTACTGGGTGTTTACCGCAAAGATACAAATGTAGGGATCCGAAGGGGTACGTGCACCCCGACGTTTATAGCAGCAATGTCCACAATAGCCAAACTGTGGAAAGAGCCAAGATGTCCATCGACAGATGAATGGATAAAGAAGATGTGGTATATATATACAATGGAATATTATGCAGCCATCAAAAGGAATAAAATTTTTGCCATTTGCAATGACGTGGCTGGAACTGGAGAGTGTTATGCTGAGTGAAATAAGTCAATCAGAGAAAGACATGTATCATATGACTTCACTAATAGGAGGAATTCTTTTTTATTGTTATGTAAATCACCATACATTACATCATTAGTTTTGGATGTAGTGTTCCATGTTTCATTGTTTGTGCATAACACCCAGTGCTCACGCAGAATGTGCCCTCTTTAATACCCATCACCAGGCTACCCATCCCCCCACCCCCCTCCCCTCTAGAACACTCAGTTTGTTTTTCAGAGTCCATTGTCTCTCATGGTTCATCTCCCCCTCCGATTTCCCCCCCCTTCATTCTTCCCTTCCTGCTATCTTCTTCTTTTTTTTTTCTTAACATATATTGCATTACTTGTTTCAGAGGTACAAATCTGTGATTCAACAGTCTTGCACAATTCACAGCACTCGCCATAGCACATACCCTCCCCAATGTCTATCACCCAGCCACCCCATCCCTTCCACCCCCCTCCACTCCAGCAACCCTCAGTTTGTTTCCTGAGATTAAGAATTCCTCATATCAGTGAGGTCATATGATACATGTCTTTCTCTGATTGACTTATTTCACTCAGCATAACACCCTCCAGTTCCATCCACGTCGTTGCAAATGGCAAGATCTCTTTCCTTTTGATGGCTGCATAATATTCCATTGTGTATATATATACCACTTCTTCTTTATCCATTCATCTGTCGATGGACATCTTGGCTCTTTCCACAGTTTGGCTATTGTGGACATTGCTGCTATAAACATCGGGGTGCGCGTACCCCTTCGGATCCCTACATTTGTATCTTTGCGGTAAATACCCAGTAGTGCAATTGCTGAATTGTATGGTAGCTCTATTTTCAACTGTTTGAGGAACCTCCATACTGTTTTCCAGAGTGGCTGCACCAGCTTGCATTCCCACCAACAGTGTAGGAGGGTTCCCCTTACTCTGCATCCCCACCAACATCTGTTGTTTCCTGACTTGTTAAGTTTAGCCACTCTGACGGGTGTGAGGTGGTATCTCCTTGAGATTTTGATTTGGATTTCCCTGATGCCGAGCAATGTTGAGCACTTTTTCATGTGTCTGTTGGCCATTTGGATGTCTTCTTTGGAAAAATGTCTGTTCACGTCTTCTGCCCATTTCTTGATTGGATTATTTGTTATTTGGGTGTTGAGTTTGATAAGTTCTTTATAGATTTTGGATACTAGCCCTTTATCTGATATGTCATTTGCAAATATCTTCTCCCATTCTGTCAGTTGTCTTTTGGTTTTGTGGACTGTTTCTTTTGCTGTGCAAAAGCTTTTTATCTTGATGAAATCCCAATAGTTCATTTTTGCCCTGGCTCCGCCTGCCTTTGGCTATGTTTCTAGGAAGAAGTTGCTGCAGCTGAGGTCAAAGAGGTTGTTGCCTGTGATCTCCTTTAGTATGTTGATGGACTCATGTCTCACGTTTAGGTCTTTCAACCATTTGGAGTCTATTTTTGTGTGTGGTGTAAGGAAATGGTCCAGTTTCATTCTTCTGCATGTGGCTGTCCAATTTTCCCAACACCATTTGTTGAAGAGACTGTCTTTTTGCCATTGGACATTCTTTCCTGCTTTGTCAAAAATAAGTTGACCATAGAGTTGAGGGTCCATTTCTGGGCTCTCGATTCTGTTCCATTGATCTATGTGTCTGTTTTTGTGCCAGTACCATACTGTCTTGATGATGACAACTTTGTAATAGAGCTGGAAGTCCGGAATTGTGATGCCCCCAGCTTTGCTTTTCTTTTTCAGTATTCCTCTGGGTATTCTGGGTCTCTTCTGGTTCCATACAAATTTTAGGATTATTTGTTCCATTTCTTTGAAAAAAGTGGATGGTATTTTGATGGGGATTGCATTGAATGTGTAGATTGCTCTAGGTAGCATTGACATCTTCACAATGTTGATTCTCCCAAACCATGAGCATGGAACGTTTTTCCATTTCTTTGTGTCTTCTTCAATTTCTTTCATGAGTGTTTTATAGTTTTCTGAGTACAGATCCTTTGCCTCTTTGGTTAAATTTATTCCTAGGTATCTTATGGTTTTGGGTGCAATTGTAAATGGGATCGACTCCTTGATTTGTCTCTCTTCTGTCTTGTTGTTGGTGTATAGGAATGCCACTGATTTCTGTGCATTGATTTTATAGCCTGCTACTTGACTGAATTCCTTTATGAGTTCTAGCAGTTTTGGGGTGGAGTCTTTTGGGTTTTCCACATACAGTATCATATCATCTGCAAAGAGTGAGAGTTTGACTTCCTCTTTGCCGATTTGGATGCCTTTGATTTCTTTTTGTTGTCTTATTGCTGTGGCTAGGACTTCTAATACTATGTTGAATAGCAGTGGTGAGAGTGGACATCCCTGCCGCGTTCCTGACCTTAGGGGAAAAGCTCTCAGCCTTTCCCCATTGAGAATGATATTCGCTGTAGGTTTTTCATAGATGGCTTTTATGATATTGAGGTATATACCCTCTATCCCTATACTCTGAAGAGTTTTGATCAAGAAAGGATGCTGTACTTTGTCAAATGCTTTTTCTGCATCTATTGAGAGGATCATATGATTCTTGTTCTTTCTTTTGTTAATGTATTGTATCATGTTGATTGATTTGCGGATGTTGAACCAGCCTTGCAGCCCAGGAATAAATCCCACTTGGTCATGGTGAATAATCCTTTTAATGTACTGTTGGATCCTATTGGCTAGTATTTTGGTGAGAATTTTTGCATCCATGTTCATCAAGGATATTGGTCTGTAATTCTCTTTTTTGATGGGGTCTTTGTCTGGTTTTGGGATCAAGGTAATGCTGCCCTCATAAAATGAGTTTGGAAGTTTCCCTTCCATTTCTATTTTTTGGAACAGTTTCAGGAGAATAGGTATTAATTCTTCTTTAAATGTTTGGTAGAATTCCCCTGGGAAGCCATCTGGCCCTGGGCTTTTGTTTGTTGGGAGATTTTTGATGACTGCTTCAATTTCCTTAGTGGTTATAGGTCTGTTCAGGTTTTCTATTTCTTCCTGGTTCAATTTTGGTAGTTGATACATCTCTAGGAATGCACCCATTTCTTCCAGGTTATCTAATTTGTTGGCATAGAGTTGCTCATAATATGTTCTTTTAATTGTTTGTATTTCTTTGGTGTTGGCTGTGATCTCTCCTCTTTCATTCATGATTTTGTTGATTTGGGTCATTTCTCTTTTCTTTTTGATCAGTCTGGCCAGGGGTTTATCAATCTTGTTAATTCTTTCAAAGAACCAGCTCCTAGGTTCGTTGATCTGTTCTACTGTTCTTTTGGTTTCTAGTTCATTGATTTCTGCTCTGATCTTTATGATTTCTCTTCTCCTGCTGGGTTTAGGCTTTATTTGCTGTTCTTTCTCCAGCTCCTTTAGGAGTAGGGTTAGGTTGTGTATTTGAGACCATTCTTGTTTCTTGAGAAAGGCTTGTATTGCTATATACTTTCCTCTCAGGACTGCCTTTGCTGTATCCCAAAGATTTTGAACAGTTGTGTTTTCATTTTCATTGGTTTCCATGAATTTTTTTAATTCTCTTTAATTTCTTGGTTGACCCATTCATTCTTTAGTAGGATGCTCTTTAGCCTCCATGTATTTGAGTTCTTTCCGACTTTCCTCTTGTGGTTGAGTTCTATTTTCAAAGCATTGTGGTCTGAAAATATGCAGGGAATGATCCCAATCTTTTGGTACCAATTGAGACCTGATTTGTGACCTAGGATGTGATCAATTCTGGAAAATGTTCCATGGGCACTAGAGAAGAATGTGTATTCCGTTGCTTTGGGATGGAATGTTCTGAATATATCTGTGAAGTCCATTTGGTCCAGTGTGTCATTTAAAGTCTATTTCCTTGTTGATCTTTTGCTTAGATGATCTGTCCATTTCAGTCAGGGGGGTGTTAAAGTCCCACACTATTATTGTATTGTTGTCAATGTGTTTCTCTGCTTTTGTTATTAATTGCCTTATGTAATTGGCTGCTCCCATGTTCGGGGCATAGATATTTACAATTGTTAGATCTTCTTGTTGGATAGACCCTTTAAGTAGGATAGAGTGTCCTTCCTCATCTCTTATTACAGTCTTTGTTTTAAAATCTAGTTTGTCTGATATAAGGATTGCCACCCCAGCTTTTTTTGGTGTCCATTAGCATGGTAAATGGTTTTCCACCCCCTCACTTTCAATCTGGGGGTGTCTTTGGGTCTAAAATGAGTCTCTTGCAGACAGCATATTGATGGGTCTTGTTTTTTAATCCAATCTGATAGCCTGTGTCTTTTGATTGGGGCATTTAGCCCATTTACATTCAGGGTAACTATTGAAAGGTATGAATTTAGTGCCATTGTATTACCTGTAAGGTGACTGTTAACTGTCTGTTGTCTGTGTTCGTTTCTGCTCTTTGCTGCTTTTAGGTTCTCTCTTTGCTTAGAGGACCCCTTTCAATATTTCTTGGAGGGCTGGTTTCGTGTTTGCAAATTCCTTTAGTTTTTGTTTGTTCTGGAAGCTTTTTATCTCTCCTTCTATTTTCAATGATAGCCTAGCTGGGTATAGTATTCTTGGCTGCATATTTTTCTCGTTTAGTGCTCTGAAGATATCTTGCCAGTCCTTTCTGGCCTGCCAGGTCTCTGTGGATAGGTGTGTTGCCAATCTAATGTTTCTACCATTGTAGGTTACATATCTCTTCTCCCGAGCTGCTTTCAGGATTTTCTCTTTGTCTCTGAGACTCGTAAGTTTTACTATTAGATGTCGGGGTGTTGACCTATTATTATTGATTTTGAGAGGGGTTCTCTGTGCCTCCTGGATTTTAATGCCTGTTTCCTTCCTCACATTAGGGAAGTTCTCTGCTATAATTTGCTCCAGTATACCTTCTGCCCCTCTCTCTCTCTCTTCTTCTTCTGGGATCCCAATTATTCTAATGTTGTTTCATCTTATCGTATCACTTATCTCTCGAATTCTGCCCTCGTGATCCTGTAGTTGTTTCTCTCTCTTTTTCCTCAGCCTCTTTATTTCCATCATTTGGTCTTCTATATCACTGATTCTCTCTTCTGCCTCATTTATCCTAGCATTTAGTGCCCCCATTTTTGATTGCACCTCATCAATAGCCTTTTTGATTTCGATTTGGTTAGATTTTAGTTCTTTTATTTCTCCAGAAAGGGTTTCTCTAATAACTTCCACGCTTTTCTCAAGTCCAGCTAGTATCTTTAAAGTCATGATTCTGAACTCTAGGTCCGACATCGTACTTATGTCCGTATTGAGTAGGTCCCTGGCTGACGGTACTACCTCTTGTTCTTTTTGCTGAGGTGATTTCTTTCGTCTTGTCATTCTGTCCAGAGGAGAATAGATGAATGAGAGAACAAAATGCTAACAGGTTTACAACGTCCCCAGCAAATATACTCTAAACAAATCAGAAAAGACCTGAAACCAGGGGAAAAGAAAGGGAAAGAAAGAAAAAAGAAAGAGGAAAAAAAAAAAAGATAAAAACAAAAACAAAACAATACAAAAAAAGCAGAATATGATCAAATATGATCAGGCTAGTGCATAGATCAGTGCCACACACTAGATTTTGGGCGTATTTTGGTCTGTTAGAAAAAAGTGCGTCCTAAAATTTTAAAGGAAGAAAGACATATATGTACAAAATAAGGGTTTGATACAATGAAGGGATGGAAGATGACTGTAAAGATGAAAATTATAAAAGATTTTATAAAAGGACTTGGTAAGATAAGTTGTTTGAAAAAGGAAAGAAGATTTAAGAAAAAAAAAAAAGGAAAAAGGGAGAGAATGTGATCAGGCAGGAGACTAGAACAAAGCCATATACTAGTGATTTAGGGTATATTTTGATCTGTTAGAAGAAACTGTACCTCAAAATAAAGAGAGAACAACTTATATATATATGCCAAAAATAAGGGTAACTACTATGAAGGGATAAAATATGACTCTAAAAATGAAAAATAAAATTTTTTTTTAAAAAGGGATTGATAAGATGTTGGTTGAAAAAGGGAAAAAGAAAAATAAAAAAAACAGTCAACAAGAATTAACTTTGATGAAATAATGAATCATGGTAAAAAAAAAAAAAAGCCATGAATCTATGTGCAGTATTCCCCTAGCGCTGGAGTTCTCCCATTCTCCTTGATCGATCAACTTGGTCTTGGCTTGCTGGCTGTTTGTGCTGATCTTCTAGGGGAGGGGCCTGTTGCTGTGGTTTCCAAATGTCTTTGCCGGGGGCGGAATTGCCCCCGCCCTTGTCTGTCCGGGCTAAGGAAGCTGCTCTGGTTTGCTCTCAGGAGCTTTTGTTCCCTGCAAGCTCTCGGTCCAGCTTTGGAGGACCAGGGCAGAAATGGTGGCCTCCCAATCTCCACCCGGAGGAGCTGAGAACTCGGGGCCCCGCTCCTCAGTGTGCCCCCAGAGAAAAGCAGTCACTTCCGTGTCCCCGGTCTCTGGCCGCACTCCGTGCTCACCCGGCCTGTGATCGAGCGTTGCTATCTCTGGCACCCGACCCCGCGCGGAGTCTCCAAACCCAGCAGATCCCTGCAGTGCGTTCCCGCGCCGCTCCTCCCCGGGAAGGAGGGGAGTCTCCCCGGATCTGCCGCTTGTTGGGTCCCTGCTGGAGGAGCCGTGCCCCGACTGGGCCGCGGATCACAGTTTATGGCAACCCCGAGTTGAGAGCCCGCGACTCTGCTCCGTCTCTGCAGCCAGCTTACCCGCCCTGATACCTGGGAGCTCTGGCGCACTCAGGCACCCCCGGTCTCTCTGTGACCCCAAGGGTCCTGAGACCACACTGTCCCGGGAGGATTCCACCCCCCGCTTAGCCACTGCAGCGAGTCAAGTTCTAAAAGGTCCGATTTTGTGCTCCGCGGCTCTATCACTTGCCAGAAGCGGCCGGCGGAGGCCCCTCCACCGCCGTCTATCCTCCCGAATATCGCCTCGGATTCACTTCTCCGCACGCCCTACCTTCCAGTAAGTGGTCGCTTCTCTGTTCAGAGAGTTGTTGCTACTCTCCTGTTTGATCTCCTGTTGAGTTCGTAGGTGTTCAGAATGGTTTGATCCCTATTCAGCTGAATTCCTGAGACCAGACGAAATCTAGGTCTCCTACTCCTCCGCCATCTTGCTCTGCCCCCCAAAATACAGCTGTTTTATGGCTTCTTTCTATTTTTATTTCTTGTTTCTTTTTTCTTTTTGTATTTTTGTAGCTAAAATCTATGTACTTTATTTTTTTATTTAAATTCCATTAGCCAACATATAGTACATCATTAGTTTTTGATGTAGTGTTCAATGATTCATTGGTTGCATAAATACCCTGTGCTCCTCAGATCACATGCCCTCCTTAATGCCCCACCCCCACCCGTCTGCAACCCTGTTTGTTTCTTGGAGCCAAGAGTCTCTCATGGTTTGTCTCCTTCTCTGACTTCTTCCCATTCAGTTTTCCCTCCCTTCCCCTCTGGTCCTCTGTGCTATTCCTTATGTTCCACGTATGAGTGAAACCGTATACAATTGTTTCTCTGATTGACTTATTTCACTTAGCATAATACCCTCCAGTTCCATCCATATCAATGCAGATGGTAGATATTCATCCTTTCTGATGACTCAGTAATATTTCATTGTATATATGAACATCTTTATCCATTCATCTGTTGAAGGGCATCTCGGCTCCTTCCACAGTTTGGCTATTGCGAACACTGCTGCTATAAACATTGGGGTGCAGGTGCCCCTTCTTTTCACTACATTTGTATCTTTGGGGTAAATACCCAGTAGTGCAATTGCTGGGTCATAGGGTAGCTCTATTTTTAACTTCTTGAGGAACCTCCATACGGTTTTCCAAAGTGGCTGTACCAGCTTGCATTCCCACCAAGCATCATTGTAGAAAGGTAATGAGAAGCAGAACTTAGGGCAAAGAAGGAGAAATCGGGTAAAAGCAGAAAAAGGAAACAGTAAACCGGTCTTTGAAAGGATGATGGTTGGGGAATTAATGAGTTATATTTGTGAGACAGTAAGTGATTGATTTTGGCACCTTTTAAACATTTGTCTACATCATAGAAACACAGTGAACTGAGAAAAGAATGAGAACGTTGAGAAAAATTCAAATATCATCCCAGGATCCTACTGAGCAAATCCTTAAGGAGAGCATGTTGTTATCAGTCTACTTCATCAACAGTGTACATAACAGGATATCTGTCTAACATTCTTTTAGGTAGCATTTAGCAATTTTAAAAATGCCTCAAGTTCTAGAATCTGTGTCAGAAAATACCCTGTTTTGTATTAGCATAGACTTCTCTCAAGGATGATGTTACTTAGAAATGGAAGATGTTCCGTGTTTTGAATACTTTATTTTACTCTTAGTTTCCTTTTGTAACTGTTATATTAAAGTTTTGAAGATTAGTTGAATAACTGTAAGTAACATAGCTAAAATATTTAAAAGAAATTTAGAAGTTTATTTTCCTATAAAGATAAGTCTCTGTGTAATTAATCATGGATTGAGGGGAAGAAAATCAACTTTGTTAATAAAATAAAAACAATGCCACCATAAAAAAA
Source organism: Zalophus californianus (assembly GCF_009762305.2). Lineage (NCBI taxonomy): Eukaryota > Metazoa > Chordata > Mammalia > Carnivora > Otariidae > Zalophus > Zalophus californianus. Next base: position 16,018,149 of record NC_045604.1, read on the forward strand.
GTGTCCATAAGTGTTCCATTTTCCCCTTGTAGACACAGCTGACGATAAAGTTTATCCTCTGTCTTTTCCCCTGAGGCCCTTTTAGATCAGCCACATTTACAGTATCCTGCATTTATTGTTAACAGCCTTTCAAGACCTACAAGGTGATGTTGAATATTATACACTTTTTTGGAGTTCTGCTACCTCAAATGAATCTCTCAAAATCCTCCCAGATGTAAACTCTCATGTCATCAGCCACTTAAATCCAAACACGGAGTATCAGATTTTTATCTCTGTCTTCAATGGAGTCCACAGCATCAGTGGTGAAGTACTGCACGCAACCACTTTCGATGGGGGTGAGTCTAGATTTCAAGGGGCACTTGGCTTCAGAGATGCAAATGAAATTGATTGATTCTTGCAGAGGCTGAGATCAGTCGTCCCTCCATTATAAAATTTCCGGTGTTGGAGGAAGGGGGGTTGGGACTAAAATGCTTAAGTGCTCGCTGTCGTCAAGTGGCAAATCAATACGCGGTCCCTTAGAGAGAGCAGCCCAAGGCTCTAATAATGGGATATTAGCCCAGTTTGTTCCTGTTCTTTTCAGTGTATGCTGAGTTTGGAGCTGTGTTCACATCAATAAATGGTGACATTTAGGAACATTTTTTTTAAGATTTGCTCTCAGAAGCAGTATGCTTTTCAAAACGGCAGCCAGACACAGTGAGGGCTCTCCCTGAGTCACCAGAAATGGTAGGTGGAAGTTCAGCCACTGAGAAAAATTGCCTATGACTCATTTCTAAGCCAGTTAGCAAGGGGAGGAAGCAAGGGAAGCAACTTGTGAATCTGAAATGTGTTTGGAATGGTCTTTCTAATCTTTTTGGCTTTATAAAGTCTCATTATAAACATTATAATATCATTACCTCCCAAGCAAGTGTTCCAGGTCATTAGCAGAGCACTTTAAGTGTGGAACCCATTTCCCTTTGTGGTGCCAAAGGTCGACACCTTTTGTTTATAAAATAGAATGGATCACAAGGACAATTTTTCAACTAGTTAAGATGGGTTCTTATGATAAAAATAGGTCTTTGCATAGTTATTTCTGACATGCTTGAATAATTGTGTAATTTAACGCCAAGCAAGATTTTTTTCCTAATGTTAGATTTCATCATTACCTATGGTAATCAACATTCAAAATCATTTACAAATGGACAATATTGCATTATTGCTTCATATTGCTTGAGTTACAAGCTAGTAACATCAAATGATTTTTTACATTCCCACCAGCCTCAGCCTCAATGTATTTGAGTTTTATTTTTTGCTTAAGGAGCAAATTTTCTTTCCTTTTTTTTTTCCCTGGGAGGTATGGAGTGAAGGAATGGGAAAAGGAGACAAATAATAGATATGTGTTAGTGCTGCAGATGGGTGAATAATTTATCATCATATCCCACTGGTCACATAGTATTGAAGATTAGCACTATGCTGGTGGTATAAAGCATTTTACCACCAATTCTTACGGTTTCTAACTGAGAGTATAATAAGCCAATTTACAGAGGACTACAGACTGTGATAACTTCATCAGAGAAAAGCAGATAAGCAACGAACCTTTTGCTAAACCTAAATACTAATCTGCATTGAGTTTAACAAGTGCTTTTTCAGAGACAGCTGGAGTTTATTCAGTTTCTTCCTTTAATTCTAGAGCCTCAGGGCATGCTTCCTCCAGAGGTTGTCATCATCAACAGTACAGCTGTATGTGTCATCTGGACATCTCCTTCAAACCCAAATGGTGTTGTCACTGAATATTCTGTCTATGTAAATAATAAGCTCTACAAGACTGGAATGAATGTGCCTGGGTCTTTCATTCTGAGAGACCAGTCTCCCTTCACTATCTATGACATCCAGGTTAGAACACTGTTTTTTGATGGTTAAGCTTATAAATATGTTAAATAAAACATGCTGGGCTCTGTCTCTAAGTGGACACCTTTGGTCTTGGTTACAGATTATTTATATACTGGGGAGGGGAGAGAAAAGAGAGAAAATGATTAGGATTAAATCTATTTGCTGTGGGCCAACATATGAGTCTCTGGAGAGAAGATAATGGTAATATGGAAAACAGTGGTGATGATATTCTCATAAGCAAAATGGGGCAAGTCATAATTGGCAGGAAATCTTCCTATGCAGTTTACCTTTGTCCTGCCTGGTTCTTTACTGATATCAAAAGCAGAATCAGCCTGTGAATGTGGAGACATTTTTTTCCTCCCTATTTCTGCTATTTGTTAATTTAATAACTCCAAGAAAGTTACATAACCTGTTTGGTGTCAATTATCTTTTTTGTAAGGACAATGGACTCCATGACTTAAAACATTCTATCCACCTCTAGCATTCTGTGATTCGGAAGGCAGCAAGAAAACACAAATGAATATATGGCAGACAAAATATATTAAAGGGTTTTATCACATGTGTGGCAACCCTCACCTACATAAGAAGAGTTGTATTTAAATTTTTTTGCCCTTGAACCTCTTTGAGAATCTGATGATGTCAGTGGAAAAACTGCCTGGAAAAACATGTATGTATTTATGTGACAGAAGTTAGCATGCAATTTCAGAGTGCATTGACCATGTGAGGCCCAACTCTCATAGACCTCTTTGAGATCTACTGACCTTCAAAATAGAAAAAAATGTAGAGACAACTAAGGCATTTACAATAAGGAACTTTTCCCCAAGGGTTGGAAATCTTATACAGTACTGGGATGAAAAAGATAACAAGGCCAATGTGGAAATTAATGATAAAAACAGAGTGTTTCAGAAACTCAAAGCTTATAGAGGAGGGTGGCAGTTTAGTAAATTTTTAAAGAAACTGTGCTACTTCTAACATTCATAAGAGCTTTGTAAATAATTTTCAAAAGATATTAAGCATAGATATTTTCTTTGACCACAGAAACTTTTCACTGGCTTTGTCCATTAAGTGCTACCTCCTTTATTTTCCAGCCCCTTCTTTCCCCTACATTTGAAGGTGAAACATACACAATCATCTAGCTACAACCAATGCTTTAGCCTCTCCCACTGCTAGGCCTGGCTCTTCAGAAAACAAGATTAAAAGATATTTGATAAAAGAAGAAAGATATGTTGATTATTTCTTTTACATTCTGTGATTTCCATGAACCCACCTGAGTTACCTTAGCATGGAATATGTAGACTGATTCTTATGTTCACGGTTTTTAGAGTGAGTCCGTACGTGCCTGCACATCATAGGTCAAATTATAAAATAAAAATCACAATCAAAATAATTAGCCATATAACTTTATGAACAGGGTTAGTTTAGGAAGGTAAATGGAGTATTTGCTGGATTATTCTCTTTTGGGCCCTCATGGAGAAAGCTGACTGAGTCCTCAAAGGCAACTTATTCATTTACTTTACCAGGACTCAAAATACAATGTAAGATAAGATCACTGGGTGTATGCATGCACGTCCTGATCCAGCATTCTGACTATATAGCAAGAGTTGATGTGTTAGTGTTTCAGGTATGTTATACTATGAAAGGTTTCATTCATACCTACTGGGTTTGAGTCACTAGTGACCTGAAAATGCCTTTCTGATCAGATTTGGGACATGGAAAAAGATGAGACAAAAGACCAAATTAGAATCTAATACTTAAATTGTGTTATTAGGAACTAAGATGTTATTACTCTTGATAACTGTATTTTTGTGAAGCTCTTCGCAGTCCAGGAATACTGGTTGAAATAGTTGTTGCATCACTGAAATTTGAATATCAGATTCCAACAATTTTCATTTACGGTGTCAAGATGATTTGGCCCCATTAAAATATGCATCTAATTGGTATGCCTAATACTTTAGAATTAAGGCTCTCTGTTAACCCCCTCTGCAAAAAAGCTATTGACTATAAAGCAGACATAAATTGCCATTGCAAATATTTACTTTTTTAATGAATTCCTTTTTTGAAATAATAATTTCAATTTTCAATTCAATTTTATTTTTAATGTGAATCTGCAAACCTTTATATTTGTGTTTCATTCACATTATGCAATATAGCTGTAGCAGCAGAAACCTGCCCCAAAGATGAACACTTGGAATATTACATTAGTAAGAATGTGAAAAATATTGACACATTTCTCCACAGTCAAAATAAAAGCTTTCTGGAGAACCATTTGAATATAGCTAAGTAGTTTAGAACTAAAAGCTTTGTTTAATATTTAGATAAGACAATAGGGTAAGTAAAACCCAGATCAGATATCTCATATCTTACCAACTTGATCATATTCCCTGATTTCTGTAACCCCCAGTTTACAAACTAATGAAAATGGATGTGTGAGGCCTCAATAAAATTATTTGTGCCAATACCCATTATAATATTGGGCACACATTATTTATATAATAAATTCAGTTGAATTGATTTTGAATTATCTCATTATGCACCATATAGTCAAATATTTTCCAATATGCATGAAGTTCTACTGTCATTAATCCAAATATATTTTAAGTTCCTTTGCCTTTAAATTATTTGGGGTTTCATGGGACACACCCAGAATGGAGGACCTTGACAGTGTCCAAATATCTACAAAACATTACCTCAAAAGACTGTGGTGTAAATAAAGAACACAACTTAAACAGCATCATAAAAATGTACCTCAACTCCTATTTAGGTGTAAAGTGCCCCATGAATAAAATGACATAACTACTAAATACAGTTAAGAATCGCATTTGTCTTTTCTCAGTTGCCAGTGGAAATTTAGAGAACTGCTTCACTCAATTCTCTGTGCTAACATCTAAGCTCAGCATTAGTGTTTAAGATTCATCTGTATCCAGCTTCCCTCCTCCATTTATGTATTAGATGCTGAAAGGAAGTTAGTGTTGGAAAAAGTACAGTTTCTCTTTGGCTTACCCTTTCATTGGGAACAGAATGATGATGTCACTTTGTGGATGTTCCACTAACACTCTTTTGTATATTCATTCATCTCTCCTCCCTCTTGCTGCATGTGTTCTTTTATGTTACTAATGCTTGATGAACTCCATTTCTGATCTTTAGTTACTCCACCCTCCTCTGTTTTTATTCAGATTAGGTGGCAGAATTAAAGGGGTAAATGATGATTTTCTGCTGTGATTAAGGTAAAAATACAATTGCAGCTGGAACAAATGAATATAAAATAGCTCAGCCACATTGAAAGGCTTCTCTAGGCCTCATTTTTCTTCTATTCCACATTAGCATTTAGGCTATTCATTGTAAAGTGTCAAGACTTCCGGGAGATATCAGCATTACACTACCTGGGTGTAGATCTAGAGAGCAGTATGCCGTGATAACCTATTCTGCTTGCAAACTCACCTAATCATCTTCCATTCCTCAACTGTGCTCCAAATAGGTTACTATGTCTGTCTCTTTCTGAATGGTTGGAACCAGAGGCTAGACATCCCCATTTTAATCACTAAATCAGTTGTCTTGAGCTCATTTCTATATTCTATGCTGAGTTCATTCCAGTGGAGTCAATTAACATAAAAAAATAATATTAATAGAACTCCAAGAAGCTGTGGAGAACTATTGCAGAGTCCTGTGGATGGGCGATGAGGATGGGTGGATTTGATCCATTGGCAGTCTATGTTTTGAAAATAATTGGATTTATTCTTTTGTAAACTAATGTTTGCAGGTTGAAGTCTGCACCAAATATGCCTGTGTGAAAAGTAATGGAACCCAAATCACCACTGTAGAAGATACCCCAAGTGATATACCAACACCCACAATTCATGGCATCACTTCAAGGTAAAATTTTTTGCCAGTTAATCTAAAGAGCTGATCATAAACAATGAAAGTTAAAATCAAAGATTTCATCCCAGCAATGACAATATCATTTAAAAAGTTGACATAAAATCTGTGTAAATCAAGGGGCACTTGGGTGGCTCAGTCAGTTAGGGATCAGACTCTTGATTTTGGCTCAGGTCATGGTTTTAGGGTTGTGAGATTGAGCCCTGTGTTGGGCTCTGCACTGGGCATGGAGCCTACTTAAGATTCTCTTTCTCTCCCTCTGCCTCTTACCCCCCAACCCAAAAAAATCTGTAAATCAAAATTTTTGTATAATTAGGTGTTGATCTTCACCAGACACATCATCTAAGTTTTAATGTCCCTGATTTTCCAGATTTACTTCCCTTTATTTAGTAACCTGTGAACAAAGGCTTAAATGCACGAAAGATTTTCTGTATTTAAATGTGTCCTTAAGTGAATCCTTTGGTAATGCAAAGAATATAATTTTAATTAGATTAACTACCTTCTAAATTAATCTCTTTGAAAAAAACAGATTTACATATATCAGATTGCACTAAAGCTAGAAACATCTATAAAAAAAGAGGGGAGATAATCTTTGGATAACTGTTACCAACTTTATCAGATTCTTGGTAGGATCTCCATTTGTTGCTGAGAAATGGCCATAGTTTGAAAGTGAGTCTCTTTTCAATTCAAGTTACAATAATAGTAATAAAAAGATCTAACATCAAGTTTCCCAAACCAAAAGTGAGATGACAATTTTCTTCCCTCTACATCAGTCTGAGGCTAGAGAAAGAAATTTGAGTGCTCCCACATCATACTTTTTCCCCCGCCAAATGTATCACCCTTCACCTTTACACATACACACACACACATCCCACATACACACACTGACCAAAAAAATCAATCTGTTATAAGAGATTTCATTTCTGAAGGATTTCTTTGCAACATATTAACCTTTCTAGGTCTTTTTAAAAATCCATTTAAAAATACCTGTACTAGAACTAAAGATTAAAATAATTAGAAAAACCCAAGTAATTGAATGCTTAGCTGCTCAGGGCAAAAATCTTATCTTGTCTCCTTGAATACATCTTTTATCCAACACACGATAGATACTTACCTAATTTCAGATGTGCTAATTAATTGATAAACCTGTCAGCAGATTTTCCCTACTTATCCACAGAATTGCCTACTCTGCAGAGGCAAAATAGTCAAATGAAAAAGGTACTAGCAGATACATTTGTGGCTATAATTATATAAAAAGAAAAAGTAATACAAAAAAATGTATAAGGCATGATTTTAAATTTTCAAAGTTCCAGTCCACTGTAGAGACACTGCCCTAAAACAAATGTTTATAGAATAATGTGAAGCACACTACAACATATGTTTATAATATGCAGGAAAAACGTAGAGAAAAACACCAAACTCTACCCAGGATTATCAGTGAAGGCATCATGAAAGATGCAACATTTGAGTCCAGTCAAAGAACTCAAGAAAGAATTATAGTTAGGTGGGTGGATATTGTCAAATTTCTTGTCTGTTAGCATCCTCATGACTCAAGCCCAGGTGAATGGCATAAAGAATGTGTCTTAGGGCACTTGGGTGGCTCAGTCGGTTAAGCGACTGCCTTCGGCTCAGGTCATGATCCTGGAGTCCTGGGATCGAGTCCCACATTGGACTCCCTGCTCGGCGGGGAGTCTGCTTCTCCCTCTGACCCTCCCCCATCTCATGTTCTCTCTGTCTCATTCTTTCCCTCTCAAATAAATAAAGTCTTTTTTAAAAAAAAGAATATGTCTTAAATTACATATTCAGATGTAGCTAAAAATCTGTAAGCTTTATTAGAAATTAAACAAATGCTCATATGTGTCTGTTTCTAGGATACTTTTTTCCTTTAAAAAGATTCCTACAGATAATAGCAAAAGAAAAGTATTTTTTAGTTATGGTTAAAGTTTATCCTCGGGGCACCTGGGTGGCTCAGTCGGTTAAGCGACTGCCTTCGGCTCAGGTCATGATCCTGGAGTCCTGGGATCGAGTCCCACATCGGGCTCCCTGCTCGATGGGGAGTCTGCTTCTCCCTCTGACCCTCTTCCCTCTCGTGCTCTCTCTCATTCTCTCTCTCTCAAATAAATAAATAAAATCTTAAAAAAAAAAGTTTATTTCTAAAAAAAAAAAGTTTATCCTCAAATTTACTAAGTTGATGGCAAAAACGCTAAAAAGAGTGTTATACAACAAGAGCAAGAAAATGACATAGCAGACCAACAGAAGAGAGATTTCAACACAATTTTGGAAGCAGTATTTGGCAAGGAGAAGCAAATGACTTAGTGCAGTGGAGAACATTTTACAACAAAGTGTTGTTTGGTAGAGGGAGATAATGACACAAAACAAACTAATTTGCCCTGCAGAGAACCTCAGTGTCTGAGCACTTACAAACTTTAAAGATAGTAAAGAAGCGGAAGATGGGTTAAGGTTCAAATGGTGGAATCATGGGATTAGTAAAAGTCTGAAAAAAAAGTGGTTGGAACCTGTAATTAGTCAGGATTCTCCAGAGAAACAGAACCTCAAACTGAAGACCCGGGAAAGCTGGTGCTACAGTCTCTCAAAGGTTTGAGGGGTAGGGGAGCCAATGGTGTAAGTTCCAGTTCAAAGCTGAGAGCAGAAGACTGATGTCTTAGCTCAAGGAGTCAGGCAAAGAAAGGGAATTTCCCCTTCCTCAACCCTTCTGTTCTAGTCAGGCCCTCAACTGATTGGGTAATGCCCACCTATATGGGGTAGGGCAATCTGCTTAACCAAGTCCACCATTTCAAATGCTAATCTCCTCAGAAACAACCTCACAGATATACCCAGAAATAATGTTTATCCAAATATCTGGGCACCTTGTGGCTCAGTCAAGTTGATGCATAAAATTAACCATCAAAAAATTCAAGGTTCCTCACCACAATATTATGCAGGCAGATGTCTGCTTCTCTTGCTCCATCTGGCATATTCCACTCCCAGGAGACCAGAATTGTATTCTCTGGAGAAACAAACAGAGATTCCTAGGAATTAAGGCTACCTAGGTACAGTGGAAACCTGGGATTTTTAGCAAAAGCTAAAACTCATGATCAAGTGGAAGACTACAATTGGACTGATGAAAGCCTTCTTTGCCTTCCTGGCACTGTTCTCAAAACAAATATTGTGAGAAGAATGTTGAAAGCTCCAAATATAATTGTGGGCTTATCTATTTCTTTTTTAGAACTATCAGTTTTTAGCCCATGTATTTGATGCTTTATTATTAGGTGCATACACGTTCAGGATTGCTATGTCTTGGTAAATTGATTCTTTCATAATTGTGTAATATCCTTTTCCTTTCCTGATAATTTTCTCATTATCAAGCATAGTTTGTCTGATACTCATATAGCTACTTCAGCTTTTTTTTGACTTGTGTAATTTTGAGTGATTTTGGGTTGTTTCCTGGACATTTTAAATATTAGTATGATCATTTGAGTCCTGTTAAAAATTTGAAGGTTGAAGTTTTAGTTTGTTTCATTTAGCAGGTAATCATCTGGTTAGCTTCAGAATGCAAATTCTGTCTTGCCTTGTGTGCTCAGTGGTTCCAATTTCAGTCATTTTTCAAAAGTTTTGCTATGCTGCTTCGTGTCTGCTCCATGCCTGCACTTTTCAGTGGCTAATCTGGTATTTGTTTGGGGATTATGTAATGGTTCAGGTCTCAAAGTCTTTGCTGTGATGCTCAGATTTCCTCTGCATGGGAAGCAACCAGGCACATATAGTTTGGAGTTGAGTCAGGACTTGTGTTGGTTCATACACAGAATTAGAAGATCAGCTAGCTTTCTCTCTCTGGGATTTCTCCCACATTTTTCAGATCCCTGTACTTCCTCTGTGGGATTGGCTAGATAAGAAGACATGGTTTCTCTTGGAACTTTAGCTCTCCAAGTTATCTTACATTTTATATAAATGAGGCTGTGTTGGGGGCAATAAGATGAGAGAAAATAGAAGGAAATACAGGGATACCCTCCCACACACTATTATTGGACCACAGGGGCCCCTTTTTCCTGGTTCCTGTGGTCAGAAAGAGATTTTTCTTGGGATTTTAGATTCTCATTTGACCAGGACTGCTATAGTACAGCTCCTTGACTAGAATCATCCTCAGACCAGGGTCCAGAGGAAAAAAAGAAAAAACAAAACAGGGATTTCCCTCACACCTTCTGAGTTGTAAGGCCTTTTTGTACTCTGGCCAGAAAGATAGGGTTTCTCACATAGGTTTTTTTTTGCCCAGTGCACAGTTCCACACTGGGGCTGCTCTTGGGTTAAAATGGGAAATGAAAGAGGGGAAACTATGACAAATTCATCCTTATATACTTGCTTTTTTTTTTTTTTTGCAAGTTTTGGCTCCCCTCCTGATCTGCCTCTGTTGTTAACTTTTCAGAATCCTCGGTTGGTTGCTTCTTGTAATTCCTGCACACTCTTTAGTGGTGGTCAGTCAGAGAGAAATGTTGCAACAGGTTTATTCCATATTGGTCAGCCACAGAAAGTCCCTCTCACCACATATATATTTTTTTAATTCCAATCCCTTTGGCAACCTTATTTCCTTTTTAAAAAGGATTTTATTTATTTATTTTTAGGGGAGGGGGTGAGGGCAGAGGAAGAAAGAATCTCAAGCAGACTCCCCACTGAGCAGGAGCTCTGTGCAGGACTCAATCTCAGGATCCTGAGATCATGACCTAAGCTGAAATCAAGAGTCAGACGCTTAACTGACTGAGCCACCCAGGCGTCCCAACTTTATTTCCTTTTTGTTGTTTTTCCCTTTCTTTCATTCTTCCTTCCTTCCTTGCTTCCTTTTTTTTTGTCAAAAATCTAGAAAAAAACTTGATAGAAATCATTCACAGCCAAATATTGGCAAGAAAAATCTTTCCTTTCTAAAAATGATTCATCATAGAAGAGCAACATTTTCCAAAGGCAAGACGCTAATGAGCAGCCATAGGCTGCCAAGCTCTTAATCAAAACTACACCAACACCAAAGCAGAGCCTCCTTTGTGCATGTTATTGTTTGTGTAATTTTATTAAACTTCTGGCACTGTATACTTGTTAGTTATGTTTTTATTTTGGTTCAAAAAAGTCTTTCTTATATTAGCGATGGGCAAAATCAAATGAGAAATTCTTCAAGAAAAATGTCAGTAGACTGAGTTAACTTCAATAGCACTTAAAATGATTTGCTTTCTTTTTTTTAATTTTTTATTGTTATGTTAATCACCATACATTACATCATTAGTTTTTGATGTAGTGTTCCATGATTCATTGTTTGTGCATAACACCCAGTGCTCCACCCAGAATGTGCCCTCTTTAATACCCATCACCAGGCTAACCATCGCCCCACCCCCTCCCCTCTAGAACCCTCAGTTTGTTTTTCAGAGTCCATCATCTTTCATGGTTCATCTCCCCCTCCAATTTACCCCCCTTCATTTTTCCCTCCTGCTATCTTCTTTTCTTTTTTTTTTTTTTAACAAATACTGCACTAATTGTTTCAGAGGTACAGATCTGTGATTCAACAGTCTTGCAACAATTCACAGCACTCACCGTAGCACATAACCTCCCCAATGTCTATCACCCGGCCACCCCATCCCTCCCACAACACCCCTACTCTAGCAACCCTCAGTTTGTTTCCTGAGATTAAGAATTCCTCATATCAGTGAGGTCATATGATACATGTCTTTCTCTGATTGACTTATTTCACTCAGCATAACACCCTCCATTCCATCCACGTCATTGCAAATGGCAAGATCTCATTCCCTTTTGATGGCTGCATAATATTCCATTGTGTATATATACCACTTCTTCTTTATCCATTCTTCTGTCGATGGACATCTTGGCTCTTTCCACAGTTTGGCTATTGTGGGACATTGCTGCTATAAACATTGGGGTGCAGGTACACCTTCGGGTCCCTACACTTCTATCTTTGGGGTAAATACCCAGTAGTGCAATTGCTGATCGTATGGTAGCTCTATTTTCAACTGTTTGAGGAACCTCCATACTGTTTTCCAGAGTGGTTGCACCAGCTTGCATTCCCACCAACAGTGTAGGAGGGTTCCCCTTTCTCCGCATCCCCGCCAACATTTGTCATTTCCTGACTTGTTAATTTTAGCCATTCTGACTGGTGTGAGGTGATATCTCATTGAGGTTTTGATTTGGATTTCCCTGATGCCGAGCGATGTTGAGCACTTTTTCATGTGTTTTGTGGCCATTTGGATGTCTTCTTTGGAAAAATGTCTGTTCATGTCTTCTGCCCATTTCTTGATTGGATTATTTGTTCTTTGGGTGTTGAGTTTGATAAGTTCTTTATAGATTTTGGATACTAGCCCTTTATCTGATATGTCATTTGCAAATATTTTCTCCCATTCCGTCGGTTGTCTTTTGGTTTTGTGGACTGTTCTTTTGCTGTACAAAAGCTTTTTATCTTGATGAAATCCCAAGAGTTCATTTTGGCCCTTGCTTCCTTGCCTTTGGCGATATGGTCTAGGAAGAAGTTGCTGCAGCTGAGGTCAAAGAGGTTGTTGCCTGTGATCTCCTTTAGGATGTTGATGGGACTCCTTTCTCACGTTTAGGTCTTTCAACCATTTGGAGTCTATTTTTGTGTGTGGTGTAAGGAAATGGTCCAGTTTCATTCTTCTCCATGTGGCTTTCCAATTTTCCCCAACACCATTTGTTGAAGAGACTGTCTTTTTGCCATTGGATTCTTTCCTGCTTTGTCAAAGATTAGTTGACATTAGAGTTGAGGGTCCATTTCTGGGCTCTCTATTCTGTTCCATTGATCGATGTGTCCTTTTTTGTGCCATTACCATACTGTCTTCATGATGACAGCTTTGTAATAGAACTTAAAGTCTGTAATTGTGATGCTGCCAGCTTTGCTTTTCTTTTTTCAACATTCCTCTGGCTATTCGGGTCTCTTCTGCTTCCATACAAATTTTGGGATTATTTGTTCCATTTCTTTGAAAAAAGTGGATGGTATTTTGATGGGGATTGCATGGAATGTGTAGATTGCTCTAGGTAGCATTGACATCTTCACAATGTTTGTTCTTCCAATCCATGCGCATGGACTGTTTTTTCCATTTCTTTGTGTCTTCCTCAATTTCTTTCATGTGTATTTTATAGTTTTCTGAGTACAGATTCTGTGCCTCTTGGTTAGATTTATTCCTAGGTTATCTTATGGTTTTGGGTGCGATTGTAAATGGGATCAACTCCTTAATTTCTCTCTCTTCTGTCTTGTTGTCGGTGTATAGGAATGCCACTGATTTCTGTGCATTGATTTTATATCCTGCTACTTTACTGAATTCCTGTATGAGTTCTAGCAGTTTTGGGGGTGGAGTCTTTTGGGTTTTCCACCTAAAGGATCATATCATCTGCAAAGAGTGAGAGTTTGACTTCCTCTTTGCCAATTTGGATGCCTTTGATTTCCTTTTGTTGTCTGATGGCTCTGGCTAGGACTTCTAATACTATGTTGAGTAGCAGTGGTGATAGTGGACAACCCTGCCGCGTTCTGACCTTAAGGGGAAAGCTCTCAGCTTTTCCCCATTGAGAATGATATTCGCTGTAGGTTTTTCTTAGATGGCTTTTATGATGTTGAGGTATGTACCCTCCATCCTATACTCTGAAAAGTTTTCTTCAAGAAAGGATGCTGTACTTTGTCAAATGCTTTTTCTGCATCTATTGAGAGGATCATATGATTCTTTTCTTTCTTTTGTAAGTATATTGTATCACGTTGATTGATTTGTGGATGTTGAACCAACCTTGCAGCCCAAGGATAAATCCCACTTGGTCATGGTGAATAATCCTTTAATGTACTATTGGATCCTATTGGTTAGTATTTTGGTGAGAATTTTTGCATCCATGTTCATCAAGGATATTGGTCTGTGATTCTCTTTTCGATGGGGTCTTTGTCTGGTTTTGGGATCAAGGTAATGCTGCCCTCATAAAATGAGTTTGGAAGTTTTCCTTCCATTTCTATTTTTTGGAACAGTTTCAGGAGAATAGGTATTAATTCTTCTTTAAAATGTTTGGTAGAATTCCCCTGGGAAGCCATCTGGCCCTGGGCTTTTGTTTGTTGGGAGATTTTTGATGACTGCTTCAATTTCCTTAGTGGTTATAGGTCTGTTCAGGTTTCTATTTCTTCCTGGTTCAATTTTTGGTAGTTGATACATCTCTAGGAATGCACCCATTTCTTCCAGGTTATCTAATTTGTTGGCATAGAGTTGCTCATAATATGTTCTTATAATTGTTTGTATTTCTTTGGTGTTGGCTGTGATCTCTCCTCTTTCATTCATGATTTTGTTGATTTGGGTCATTTCTCTTTTCTTTTTGATCAGTCTGTCCAGGGGTTTATCAATCTTGTTAATGCTTTCAAAGAACCAGCTCCTAGTTTCGTTGATCTGTTCTACTGTTCTTTTGGTTTCTAGTTCATTGATTTCTGCTCTGATTTTTATTATTTCTCTTCTCCTGCTGGGTTTAGGTTTTATTTGCTTTTTTTTCTCTAGCTCCTTTAGGTGTAGGGTTAGGTTGTGTATTTGAGACCTTTCTTGTTTCTTGAGAAAGGCTTGTATTGCTATATACTTTCTCCTAGGACTGCCTTTGCTGTATCGCAAAGAGATTGAATAGTTGTGTTCTTATTTTCATTGGTTTCCATGAATTTTTTAAATTCTTCTTTAATTTCCTGGTTGACCCATTCATTCTTTAGTAGGATGCTCTTTAGCCTCCATGTATTTGAGTTCTTTCTGACTTTCCTCTTGTGATTGAGTTCTAGTTTCATAGCATTGTGGTCTGAAAATATGCAGGGAATAATCCCAATCTTTTGGTACCGGTTGAGACCTGATTGGTGACCTAGGATGTGATCTATTCTGGAGAAAGTTCCATGGGCAATAGAGAAGAATGTGTATTCCATTGCTTTGGGATGGAATGTTCTGAATATGGCTGTGAAGTCCCTTTGGTGCAGTGTGTCATTTAAAGTCTTTATTTCCTTGTTGATCTTTTGCGTCGATGATCTGTCCATTTCAGTCAGGGGGGTGTAAAAGTCCCCCACTATTATTGTACTGTTATCAATGTGTTTCTTTGCTTTTGTTATTAATTGCCTTATATAATTGGCTGCTCCCATGTTACGAGCATAGATATTTACAATTGTTAGATCTTCTTGTTGGATAGACCCTTTAAGTAGGATAGAGTGTCCTTCCTCATCTCTTATTACAGTCTTTGTTTTAAAATCTAATTTGTCTGATATAATTGCCACCCCAGCTTTCTTTTGGTGTCCATTAGCATGGTAAATGGTTTTCCACCCCCTCACTTTCAATGTGGAGGTGTCTTTGGGTCTAAAATGAGTCTCTTGCAGACAGCATATCGATGGGTCTTGTTTTTTAATCCAATCTGATAGCCTGTGTCTTTTGATTGGGGCATTGAGCCCATTTACCTTCAGGGTAACTATTGAAAGATATGAATTTAGTGCCATTGTATTGCCTGTAAGGTGACTGTTACTATATATTGTCTGTGTTCCTTTCTGGGCTATGCTTCTTTTAGCCTCTCTCTTTGCTTAGAGGACCCCTTTCAATATTTCTTGTAGGGCTGGTTTCGTGTTTGCAAATTCTATTAGTTTTTGTTTGTCCTAGAAGCTTTTTCTCTCTCCTTCTATTTTCAATGACAGCCTAGCTGGATATAGTATTCTTGGCTGCATATTTTTCTCGTTTAGTGCTCTGAAGATATCTTGCCAGTCCTTTCTGGCCTACCAGGTCTCTGTGGATAGGTCTGTTGCCAATCTAATGTTTCTACCTTGTAGGTTACATATCTCTTCTCCCGAGCTGCTTTCAGGATTTTCTCTTTGTCTCTGAGACTCGTAAGTTTTACTATTAGATGTCGGGGTGTTGACCTATTTTTATTGATTTTGAGAGGGGTTCTCTGTGACTCCTGGATTTTGATGCCTGTTTTCTTCCCCACATTAGGGAAGTTCTCTGCTATAATTTGCTCCAATATACCTTCTGCCCCTCTCTCTCTTTCTTCTTCTTCTGGGATCCCAATTATTCTAATGTTGTTTCATCTTATCGTATGGCTTCTCTCTCGAATTCTGCCCTCGTGATCCTGTAGTTGTTTATTTCTCTTTTCTCAACTTCTTCATTTTCCATCATTTGGTCCTCTATATCACTGATTCTCTCTTCTGCCTCATTTATCCTAGCAGTTAGTGCCCCCATTTTTGATTGCACCTCATTAATAGCCTTTTGATTTCGACTTGGTTAGATTTTAGTTCTTTTAGTTCTCCAGAAAGGGTTTCTCTAATAACTTCCATACTTTTTTCAAGCCCAGCTAGTATCTTTAAAATCATGATTCTGAACTCTAGGTCCGACATCGCACTACTGTCCGTATTGAGTAGGTCCCTGGCAGACGGTACTACCTCTTGTTCTTTTTGTTGAGGTAATTTTTTTCGTCTTGTCATTTTGTCCAGAGGAGAACAGATGAATGAGAGAACAAAATGCTAACAGGTTAACAATGTCCCCAGAAAATATACTCTAAACAAATCAGAAAAGACCTGAAACCAGGGGAAAAGAAAGGGAAAGAAAGAAAAAAGAAAGAGGAAAAAAAAAGAAAAAGATAAAAACAAACAAAAACAGAACAAAACAAAACAAAACAGAATATGATCAAATATGATCAGACTGATGCATAGATCAGTGCCACACACTAGATTTTTGAGTGTATTTTGGTCTGTTAGAAGAAAGTGCCTCCTAAAATTTTAAAGAAAGAAAGACTTATATATGTACAAAATAAGGGTTGATACAATGATGGGATGGAATATGAATGTAAAAATGAAAATTATTAAAAATTTTAAAAAACGAATTGATCAGAAGGTATTTGAAAAAATAAAGAAGAGGATTAAAAAAAGGAAAAAAAGAAAAAAAAGGGAGAGAATGTGATCAGGCAGGAGACTGGAAAAAACCCATACACTAGAGATTTAGGGTATATTTTGATCTGTTAGAAGAAACTGTATCTCAAAATTTTAAAGAGAGAACAACTTACATATATATGCCAAAAATAAAGGTAACTACTATGAAGGGATAGAATATAGCTCTAAAAATGAAAAAGAATTTTTTTTAAAAAAAGGGATTGATAAGATATTGGTTGGAAAAGGGAAAAAGAAAAATTTTTAAAAAAGTTAAAAAATTAACTTTGAAGACTAATAAATCATGGTAAAAAAGCCATGAATTCTATGTGCAGTATTCCCCTAGCGCTGGAGTTCTGCAGTTCGCATTGATGAGTAAACTCGGTCTTGTCTGGCTGTTCGAGCTGATCTTCTGGGGGAGGGGCCTGTTGCCGTGGTTCCCAAGTGTCTTTGCGGGAGGCAGAATTGCCCCACCCTTGCCGGGTCCGGGCTAAGTAATCAGCTCGGGTTTGCTTTCAGGAGCTTTTGTTCTCTGCAAGCTTTTCGTACAGCTTTGGAGGACGAGAGTGAAAATGGCGGCCTCCCAATCTCCGCCCAGAGGAGTCGAGAACTCGGGGCCCTGCTCCTCAGTGCACCCCCAGAGAAAAGCAGTCAATCACTCCTGTCTCCCCGGTCTCCGGCCGCACTCTGTGCTCACCTGGCCTGTGACCGAGCGTTTCTATCTCTGGCACCCGACCCCATGTGGAGTCTCCAAACCCAGCAGATCCCTGCGGTGCGCTCCCGTGCCACTCCTCCTGGGGGAGGGAGGAGAGTCTCCCTGGATCCGCCACTTGTTGGGTCCTTGCTGGAGGAGCAGTGGCCCGACTGTCACGGATCACAGTTTATGGCAACCCCGAGCTGAGAGCTTGCTCTTCAGCTCCATCTCTGCAGCTGGCTTCCCTGCTTTGATACCTGGGAGCTCTGCTGCCCTCAGGCACCCCCGGTCTTTCTGTGACCCCGATGGTCCTGAGACCACACTGTCCCGTGAGGGTTCACCCCCCCGCTTAGCCCACTGGAGCGACGTCCCTCAGCGGAGCCGACTTCTAAAAGTTCCGATTTTGTGCTCCGCGGCTCTATCACTTGCCAGAAGCGGCCGATGGAGGCCCACTCCCCCATCGTCTATCCTCTCGAATATCGCCTTTGTATTCACTTCTCCGCACATCTTACCTTCCAGAAAGTGGTTGCTTTTCTGTTCAGAGAGTTGCTGCTATTCTTTCTTCGATCTCCTGTTGAGTTCGTAGGTATTCAGAATGGTTTGATCCCTATCCACTTGAATTCCTGAGACCAGACGAAATCCAGGTCTCCTTACTCCTCCGCCATCTTGCTCTGCCACAATGATTTGGTTTCTAATAAGACACATATTTGTTAGATTCTTTGTTTATTTTTGGTAGGACACAATAGTCAGTAACATTTAACTTTCATATATTTTAATAACATATAGAGATAGTATATCAGCCTATTTGTTTATATGCATGGAACGCATCAACTCATCTTTGTCTTTGGCCTTAACTTATGCCTTATGACATCTGCAGCACAAGCACTTATGCATGTTTTTCCTATTATATATAAACCAAAGACGCTATAGAACACAATCCTGAAAGATCACATGAGCCCTTCTAGTTCTATATGCTGCTCCTTCAGAAACAAACTCTGTTTCTACATCACATTTTCCATACTTGTCATATTATCATCAGCTGCTTCTATATCCCAAAAGAATACTAACTAGTGATCGATAGCCCAGACATGTTTGGCCATGGCCTACACGTGCCCTGGTAGTTCATTTATTTGCCTTGGTGGATTTGCTAGAGTGGAATTTAATCAATAGTTAATTCATTAATTCTGGTCCTTGAGAATGTAGAGTCTATGCTGGATGAAGATAGCTGGCTGGCTTTGGCTTGGACTAAAATATGACAAACAGGAGAGCTGACAGCTTCATTGGGTGCTGGGCTGCCTGAAAGTTTACTTACTTGTTCTCTATATATAGATAAGCTAAAAAAAAATAAATAAAAAAACATAAACAAGAAAGAGATTTTATTAGTTACTGCTAGTATTCCAAAATGCTGATTTCCAGGGGTGAAAGTCAAAGGAGAGCAGAGACAGAACACAGATCATGTCTTTCATTTTCTTTAATTGGAAACTATGGCAGTGTTTTCAGCTCCAAATCAGTTCAAGGCTGTATTATTGATGAGGAGTCTGTGGTATAATGTCTTGTAGCATTTGCAAATAATTGTTTGAAAATTTGCCTGAAGCTACTGAATGATATAAATGATATTTTTACATACCAACTTTTCAGAAACCTTATGATAGCAGCACAGGCTGTGTGTCTTTAAATGAAGCTTAAACCACTATCATCATTTATAAATCCCCTTATATTTTCAAATTACTTAGTTTGGGGTTGAAAATAGCAAAAGAGGTTATATCTTGTGGAAAAAGAATTTTCCTCTTTTTGCCTCATCAGTTTTGAGGTGAAATTTTGAGGCCTCTGTTTTTTTTTTTAGAGTATGACTTTTTTTGTATTATCAGAGAATCTCTTCTACCCTTAATTTTCCTTTCTGATTTCTTTCAGTGACTGAAGTAAAATTTTGTATTTTGTATGTAAAAAAAGATTTTTTCTTTTTTTAATGGAGAGAATGTTGGACTGTAGATGTAATATGTTAAATCAAGTCTTCTTCACCCGTATTTTAAACTCTCTCCCTTACCAATATGGACAACTAGAGACACATTTAATTTGGATTGGAACTTTCTGTTAGAGTCTTTCTTTCTCTTTCTTCTTCTTTCTTTCTTTCTTTCTTTCTCTTTTCTTTCTTTCTTTCTTTCTTTCTTTCTTTCTTTTCTTTCTTCTTTCTTTCTTCCTTTCTTTCTTTTTCTTTTTTTTTCCTTCCTTCCTTCCTTCTTCCTTCCTTCCTTCCTTCCTTCCTTCCTTCTTCCTTCCTTCCTTCCTTCCTTCCTTTCATTCTTTCTTTCTTTGCTTTCCTTTCTTTCTTTTTCTTTCTTTCTTTCTTTCTTTCTTTCCTTTCTTTCTTTCTTTCTTTTCTTTCTTTCTTTCTTTCTTTCTTTGCTTTCTTTCTTTCTTTTCTTTCTTTTCTTTCTTTCTTTCTTTCTTTCCTTTCTTTCTTTCTTTCTTTCTTTCTTTCTTTCTTTCTTTCTTTCTTTCTTTCTTTCTTTCTTTCTTTCTTTCTTTCTTTTCTTTCTTTCTTTCTTTCTCTCTCTCTCTTTCTTTCAAGTAGGCTCTGTGCCCAACATGGGTTCAAACTCACAACCCTAACATCAAGAGTGGCATATTCTACCAACTGAGCCAGCCAGGTGCCCACTGTTAGTCTTAAAGGATATGGGAAGGGCGCCTGGGTGGCTCAGTTGGTTAAGCGACTGCCTTCGGCTCAGGTCATGATCCTGGTGTCCCGGGATCAAGTCCCACATTGGCTCCCTGCTCAGCGGGGAGTCTGCTTCTCCCCTCTGACCCTCTTCCCTCTCATGCTCTCTATCTCTCATTCTCTCCCTCTCAAATAAATAAATAAAATCTTAAAAGTTTAAAAAAAAATAAATAAAGGATATGGGAAGACCTCTTGAAAGAGATCGTTTGAAGTATATTTACTACTGCTGTACAGATACAATCAAGTCTTATAATTCAGCACTTATTATCTTAATGGCAGTGAGTTCTGATAACAGACACATTGTTTGATTAAAAGACCTTATAGAATATCGAGCTTTTTCTTAAGACTCTGCCATCAGTACCTCCCATTTCCTCAGCAACCTCTCTTTCCCAAACTCCTTTAACTTCTGTAACTCTGGCAGCTTCTGCTTAGTCCCTGAGGCAGACCGTGTGGATTTCAGCAAAGTCCAGCTCTTCCTAATTCACTTTGGCCTTTAACCGCACACACTGTCCCCTGTGCTCTGAATACCCATTCATTTCTTTTGTTGGGTCCATTCCAAATCCATTTATTCACTGTGGGTGTCCTGAGCAGAAAGACTACTAATCAGGTAGTTTAAATATCACAGTTTTGGTCATTCTGACGTCTCAAAGGCCTCTGGCCCTGTTTTCTCCCCACACTCTAGTCTCATGTATGCAGTTGTCCATTGATTTTCTGTAATGCTCTCCGCCCACCACTTCCACCACCTCAAGCTTCAGCAGTTCATTCTCACCTAACTCATCATCTTTTCCAACAGCCATTTTCACAAATGCACCACCACCTGCGTATTATCACAGAGATCTTTGAATTTTTTAATCCCCTGAGTTGACTAAATACCAATTTTAGTTTGTTTTTGTTTTGAAGCATGATCTTACATGTATTCCTCTTCTCCATTTCCACCACCACCACCCTGGTTCATGTTTTTACTGTTAAAGTTTATGTAACCAGTTTATGTAGCTGTCTTAATTCAGTGAGATACAAAGAGGTAAAGTCTTTGCTCTTTGCCCACTACTTGCCGCCTTAAACATAATCCTTTGGTTGTCCTCTCCTCAACTCTTGAAAGCCTCTCAGAAACATCTTATGGGTTTTGAATTATTTTTAGTTATGAGTCTCACTTTGGTAATTAAGATTCATGATCAAGTATTAAAAAGTCTTTTTCTGTCTCCAGCAAAATATTAAGCTCATGTCTGGTTCAAAGATTCTACCATGTCACAGGCTCAGCTTGTTCACACCTTGCCCATTCCCTTCTTGCTCTTTCCTTCCTGTCCCCTTTAATCCAGTGTGTCTCCTCTCAATGTTATTATTTTGCTGCCATCACTGAATGACCACCAAAGCCTTCCATGTGTCAGGTGGTACTTTCCTGAACAATTGTGTTTCCCTTGTGAGGTCCCAAGAGGATCTCCACATAGCCAAGTTCCCTGACATGAGGGTTGCCCTCCATAGAGGATCTGTTGTGGTGCCAACAGAGTAGGACATCCCAAGAACTCTTCTTGCTGGAGTCTCCTCTTCCTAGAGGGCTGTCATCGTGAGCAGTGTACCTTTAAGCTGGCTCAAGCCTAGCTGGATTGCAGGGCATCTCATGGCTCAGGAGAAGCTCACTGATCTGTGCCATGTGGTTCTCTTCATTTTACCATTCCATTGCAGCTGCTATGGATAATACCTAGCAATCAGGATTCTCTAATCTTTCTCTGAAGGAAAGCACCTTTTCTTTGCTTATATAGACTGTCAAGCTCCATGTCAAGCTGTTTCCAACTCCCTACTATCCTCAGGGGACAGCAACAGATTTTAGATTTAGACATTTCTGCATCTCATAAGTTCCAACAATGAGAAACAAGTGCTTCCAATTTCTCTGCTTCCAGTTTCTCTAAGTGACATGTTTTGAATGCCTTCTTTAGCCTCGAGTATGTTTTTAGTGGAAGTTAAGGGGTGGATTTGATGTCACTCTTCACTAAGTAAATAACTCCTTTTTCACTCTTTGCCTCAAAAACCTCCAGTTTTTCCAACACACTCAAAAACAGATCCAGTTATTTCTGTGTCGTACAAAATCCTACATCATCTGCACACCCCCATTCCAGCCTCCCGACACCCATCTGATCTTATTTCCAACATTCTATCTGTTGTACAGTCCAGTCCAGTCCTACTAGATTCACTGGCTCTTCAACAAGCCAAGCACATTGTTGCCTCTTTGCCTTTACACCTCTTGTTCCCTCTGCTCAGAAGCTCCTCTGGGCTTGCTACATCCCTTCTTTCAAATTTCTGCATGGAAGAACTGGGCTTTCTCAGACCACCAACCTGACATATGATATACTTATGTGTTTCTTTACTGTCCCTCTTCTCCAAGAAAAATTTAAGTTTTATGCAAAAAGGGGCTTTATCTCTCTTGTGCACTGATGAATATAGAACAGTGCCTGACATATAGGAGGCATTTAATAAATATTCACTAAATATTTAGTGAGAGTTTCTAAAACTTTCCTAGAATTCTGTTTATTTTTGGTTGTTTTAGGTGATGGGTCAATGTTAAAGAGGAGTTTTATCCTCAGAAATCAATAGAATCTTGATGTTCCCTTTAGAAATGAAATACCACTTTTAAATGGAGGACTTCAGTATCTGTCATCCTGCTTGGAGCTGTAGTGCAAATTCCTATACAAGAGGGAAACCCCATTCAACATTCTTTTGTACTTGAGGTACTAATGTAGCTCACTGACATTTCTGTCTACCCTAGGTCTCTTCTACTCTAACCTGTCAGGTTATTAATTCTAATGGGGCTTTATATTCTGGCAGTGACAACACTGCACAATCATACTATTTTACTATCAAACTCAGCATGGTATCTGAGGGACTCCATAAACTTTTTTCTTTTATTTAAATTTCCCTCCTTTACTGCTATGTAGCTTATTCATTCATCAAATTGGTCACATTACTCTTCGATACACACGTAGGATGATTCGCACCTCTTACTTTTGTTTATGTTGATTTTCCTGCCATTTTTTTCCCATCCGCATTCCCGAATTCAAGTCCATAGCAATTTGTCCCATGAGACCCTCATTGTTTAGTCTAGAAGACAGTGATCTTTGCTTATGTGTTTTTATAATATCTGTAGCCCAAACACATTTAAACACTTGACTTTCCATTGCTGTATTACATTTACATGCTTCATGTATGCATGTTTTATATCAACTATTACCCAAGGGCACACATTTCATCTTTTGATTTTTCACCTATTACAAGTTATGCTAAACATTCTGATAGATAATTAAATATTCAATAACTCGATTTGAGAGGTGAGAGTTAATATTGTCATCATACAACATTTATTTAATCCTATATTAAAAGTTACCTGATCGTTTGTAATAGCCATAATCTGGAAGAACTTAAGTGTTACATAAATAATTGACAGAAATAACCAAGTTGAATAGAGGAAAAAAAAAGGTCTTTGTAAACATGATCAGGGAATCTAGATCCCCATCTAGATTGATATCTTAAAGTATCTGAAGATTTTTTTCCTTTTGGCTCAAACATGACCATTTTGACGAAATGTAATAAAATATTAGAATAAAATGTTAAAGAGTGCCAACGGGAACCCTAATTCTTCATAAAAATTCTGTCTGACCTGTAACATGTTAATATTCACCTGTATAAGGGTAGGTGATAAAGAAATGATTTTTCCCCTACTCCTTTCTATCTTCAGTGTTATTTTGTACTTCTCAAAGAATTGAAAGTGATGATTATTGTGGTGGTGGCCACAGTAGTATATAGTCATAACAGAAGTAGAATAGTAAATCTACGAACAGTGTGACCTAATTAAAAAAAAATAATAACTCCAACTAAAATGCCTGAACAATCAATGAATCCATGTATCAAAATATGTGTAGATATAGTGGTTTTCATCAGAAACTTTATTAAGGTAGCTTAAATTTTAGTCCCTAGTGTTCTGGGAGTTAAATAAACTCCAATCATGACTTTATGAACAAATCAACCCAAAAAATCCATTCAAGGACTTACAGTTGGTTTATTTTTCTGCATGAGCATACAACCTTAACTAATCTAAACCAAAAAGGTTCAGCTTGTTTTCCCAGTACTTAACGTTCATTCCTATGGTATAAGAATGTTTCTTCTATTTTATTTATAAACATTAAAAGGAATGAAACCATCAATCCAGTTAATAATGGTGCATATTTCTCAGAGATGTCTTTCATTCAAATCAGCAACCAAAAGATTTTTCAGTGTATTCTCTTCGGTTCTAATGAGAGATGAATAGGTGTTAAACTTGTTACTCTTCTTTGATCGTTTACCTTCATGTACCTGACTCAGATCCTCAAAAGCAAAACTGCTCATGTTATCACTAAAAATATAAGCAGTCTCACTTCACACCTATTCTCTGCTAGAAGAAGTTACAATGGTGTGGTATTCTACATGGTGTTTTCTAGACTTTACTAATTCACCGGCTTTTGTAGAGAAGTCAGACCCTTGAATGTCACTTAAATGTAGTCTTTCCTGTAGTTGAATATGCAGTGAATACAAAAGAGGTATCTGGAAAATGTGGAATTAATTTTGAGAGTTGGATAAAAGACCTTAGAATAATAATGGTGACTATACAAGTCACCTATGAAACTGTTCTCTTGTAGGTGACATTAATTTCCTATCTACAGAGTCTTATTAGTGAATGTGTTATGTTTGTACCCCCAAGAAAATGAAATAATTTTCTTTTTTTTTAGCAGTCTATTAAAATGTCAAGGTTTATCTTGACTGCTGCTTTTTAATGTAAATGTTTGGGCTTAATTGAATTCCTAATATATGATGTCACTTGGAATTCTGATAGGGTCCAGTAGTTTTGCCTGTAAAGATATATTTCTTCTTAAAATGAAAGGTATAACAGTGACAGAAAAGTGGTCACATAAGTTATTGTAAGACTTTTATTGTAAAAATACTTTAAAGTATAGAGATTAAGTTTATGTGTGCTTGCTCTCCTCCAAAGTACCTACTGGAATGTTTTCTATGTAAAAATGCTCTATAACTATTTCTAATTGGTTAATTGTTATAGTTGGAAACTGTAGAATTATAAAACTAGAATTAATCTTGAGTGTCAAAGTTCCACCCCTTTTTTTGAAAGTAATGAGAATAAAAATAATTATTATTTTACATTTACTTAGTGTTTTACATTTAGTAGGCTTTCTTTGCCATGCTAAATTGTAAGAATATGTCATATCCAAATCTCTGGGGCTTTATTAAAATTTTTAACTATTCTGCTTATAGAGCTTATTTTAAAAATGCTAAAGATAGTATGGGTGTGTAGTCTAGGCTGTATCATTCTGGCAAGTAGTCCTAAGTGCAGAATTAAAGTTCTATAGCATTAACCTGAGAGTAAATCATTTTACTCAGGGTTGATTCCTAGTGGACAGCTTGATGTTATGATTTCATTTATTTCAACAAATGAAATACTAATAGATCATTGAAAGTGCAATAAAGTTTTGGTCAGATATTATGCCCTTATTGTATACCAACCTCCCCCCAGAAAAGTATACTCATATTTAGAATGAAATTGTTGCTCAACTTTTAAGAATCAAGCATCCCCGAGAATATGATGATGTAAAGATACTTGTTATGGGTATTTCCAATCCTATATTTCTTACCACAAAACAAACCAACTATGATATTTAAAGAATTATTAGAGGGGCACCTGGGTGGCTCAGTAGGTTAAGCATCTGCCTTCAGCTCAGGTCATGATCTCAGGGTCCTGGGATCCAGACCCATTTAGGGCTCCCTGCTCAGCAGGGAGTCTGCTTCTCTCTCTCACTTTGCCCCTCCCCCCTGCTCATGTGCTCTTTCTCTCCTTCTCAAATAAATAATCTTCAAAAAAAAAGAATTTTTAGAGAAACAAATCTGTTTGTGTCAGTCAAAAATTAAGATATGTCAAAGTAAAGTGTATTTGGAAGGATTTTGTATCAAGTTTATCACTTGATATAATTTATAAATAATAAATTTATCGATTTTTTTTACCAGTTGGTAAGTTTTTCCACTGATAACAGGATTTTGTCAATTTGGGCATTTATTTTGGCTACAAGTAACAAGACACCCAACAACAGAGGCTTAAGTTCCAGAGATTGTGTATTGTTGCTGGCATTGGTTCAGCTGCACCAAATACATGGTGGCCTCTCTTGGTGATTCTTATGATCTTTCTCAGTGGCTGCAAGATGATTGCTATAGTGCAGACATCATGTTTAGCAAAAAAAGAAAAGGGGCAGGTGATGGCTGTGCAAGAAAGCTGGAAATTGCCTAGGAACCTTCAGAGGCTCCCACTGTGGTTTTCTAACACATGTCTAGGAGCAGCTTTGTGTGAGCTGGGAGAGGAAGACAAAAGAGAAGGTGATTTTAAGTAGAGATGAGGTCTGCCACATGTTCTAATTTCCACCTTATCATATTACTTGTGTCTTATTTTTCCCAATCCAACCAAATTCTTCTGTTGGTTTTCCTGATTAGACAAAACAATGGTACTTTCTTCTTGTCTCTGTAATTTAAAGTGGGAGATCACTGGACTCCTGTCATGTGTTATCCTCCCAAAAGCTTACATGGTTTTCATCGATTCTCTAAACATATTTTACGGTAGTAGCATCTATGAGCATACATATATTATATATATATTCTTTTGCTTCAGCTTCTTAATTAAGAAGTTGTTGACAAAATGGACCTTTTGACGAATCTGGGAGATTAACTGAAAGTATGTGAGGCTGAGAGCAGTGATGTTAAATGTTGTCTTTTCGGAGGTATTGATTATTCTATCCATTGCAGATCCCTTCAAGTTGATTGGATGTCTCCAGGGAAGCCAAATGGCATTATCCTCGGATATGATGTCTTACGTAGAACATGGCATTCATGCCCTAAAACTCAGAAGTTAAGGAAGGACCACAGTGGTGAGCTCTGCAAGGCAGTGAAGTGTCAAAAACCTAAAACTATCTGTGGAGAGAGGTGCTATTCTCCAGAAGCTCAGGTATATCTTCTCATATGAGTCAGTGAAATATATTTTTCTCACTAAACACTCCAGGTGAAATCACTTGCTTCTTAAACCATGGTTTGTCATGATCAATTTTTCCACTAGTCTATCAGGAAGACCCCGTGGAAAAGAAAGGATGCTTATAAAAACCCTCTCATCCTCATGAGCATCTTAGCCTTCTCATTTTTCATCATCTTCACAGGAAACATTAGTTTATTGAAATGGTAAGGAACTCCCAAATTTGTATTTGATTGAATGACTTGAATTTTCCTTACAACAAATCCATTCAGCTACAAGTGCCTGTTGTTTACATGACACTGATGAGTAACTGTGAGCAGGACCTTCCGTGGTTTGTCAGAAATATTTTAAAATTATGGCCATTTGCAGATTAATGTTCATATTAGTTGCAGTTTAGGAATCAGATCAATAGCACAGCCAGACAACGGAGTTTGTAAATGGCTTTTATTGACAAATGATGCAGAAAATCCTTACTTTGAAGGTAGGATTTCATCTAATGAAATAATGTTCCTATTTGTCAACAACAACATCACACATTTAATGACCAAAGCTGTTACTAAATTCAAAAGATTCACTGCAAAAAGACACAGTAATTAAGAAAGTGAGTTGTTGAAGCAATATGGATCAAAATACAAATGATTACAGCTGACACTGACCAAGCAGTGGCTTTCATCTAAGAAATGTTATAAAACTAGCAGTTACTAACTATACTTTTTTTTGACACATAGGCTCCAGAATTGCCATTATGCCTAAGTTTTACATTATTTTAGGCCATTAAATGTACACAATGAATCATGGAACACTACATCAAAAAACTAATGATGTAATGTATGGTGATTAACATAACATAATAAAAAAACTAAAAAATAAAAAAATAAAATAAATGTATACTACCTGATGAACATACCTCCATAAAATAAAATTAAATTTAAGATTTTTGAAGGGAAAAATGCTGGAATAAATTTGCCCATTAAAAATGTTCTCTAGGGGGGCGCCTGGGTGGCTCAGTCGTTAAGTGTCTGCCTTCGGCTCAGGTCATGATCCCAGAGTCCCGCTCCCCCTGCTTGTGTTCCCTCTCTCGCTATGTCTCTCTCTGTCAAATAAATAAAATAAAATCTTAAAAAAATGTTCTCTAGGAGAAAGAAAGAAATCTTTGATGTATTAAGCAAAGGCTTATTTTTATTTTAAGGATTAAGGACATACACAGGTATTGACAGTTAAAGAGAATAAAGGAAGTCAATTAAAAATCTCAAAAGAAAGCAATTGTTTGTAAATTTCTGTTTAGAGTTAACTATGAATATATATTTCTTGGGTGAGAAGTTAGAAAGAGATAGAAAAGAAACTAAGAATTTTTTGGCTAAATCACCACAAATATCAGGAGGATCTGAAACACATGCAAAATTTACCATGTATTCAAACCCCAGTGAACATCAGACCTGGAAGGCTTGTTAAAACACGGATTGCTTGTCCCACCCCCAGAAATTCTGATTTGGTAAATCATGGGTGGAGTGTGAAAATTTGCATTTCTAACATGTTCCCAGGTGATGCCTTTGCATCTGTCCAGGAACCATATTTTGAGAATCACTAGATTACAGACTTGCTTTAGGAAACTATAGAGCAAGGAAAAGGCTATTTATATATTAGGTACACATTTATCAACTCAAGTTATTGAAATTTCCATGTATGTTTTCTGAGGCAGCTAACTTGAAAACTGAATTAGAAGATTAAGAAATATTCTGTTTACGTGGAGAACTCCCAAGAGGAATAATTGCTTGAGCATGTCACTTTGGGGACCCACAAATGATCTAAACCCAAGAGCGCTAGAAAAAATTTACAAGTTTCGTGTGGCTAAAGGAGTCTGAAAATGGCAATGGAAGGATGGAGTGAACCAGTTCTAACGTGTCAACACTAAATAAACATTCCAGTGAAAATTCCACAAGAAAATGAAAAGGACTAGAGAAGCTTACTGAAGAAAAAGGCTAGATGTGCTTCAGTGTCTAGAAATGCACTTTATGAGAATTGGACTTTAACAAGTGCTTTAAGACCACACAACAAAGAGCAAGATTTTAGGTCACTGTCATACAACAAGAGGAGGGTATGCGTTGTTTTACCTTGAAAACAAAAATGACCAGCATCCTTAAATCCCAAATAAACATAACAATTTTTTGCTTAAGTCTTAAACATGGGGCATAATTTCAAAATTTACTTTTCACACAGAGTATGACATTAAAGAGAAGGATCACCCAGTTTATCTTTGGCATTAGACTAATTTTGAATCCTCACTGCTAATAACTAAATACAGAAAAGGAAATTCATTACAGTTGGTTTAGCATGGCTACCTGAGAAACCGCAGGAGTATACTTTGAATTTAAGAGCCCTATTTCTTTGTTCTTTGATAATTTTTAAAAAATGAATGAAGTCTATGCTAATGGTGTTTTGAAGACTTAGTCCATGTTCTACCACCTTATACTGAGCTTGATTCACAAGTTGGTGCAAGCTAGAAATAGCAAAGTGCAAAATGGAAAAAGAGAAACCTCTAAATAGTGATTGATTTTGCCTGCCACAGGAAGCTTCTATCTAATTAAAGTGACTTATGCCTAGTGTAGGTTTTGAGGCTACTTTTCAGCAACTATTTAGCATTTGATTTGTTATATATACAGAGTGTCAGTCTCTCAGACCTCAAGTGAGCGTGCAAATAATTATTTGATTGTTCAAGCACATAATTTCTTCTACAGCTCCTGGAAAAAACACATTGTTAAAAGGGCTTTCCAAAATTAATTTCCATATAAATTTCTTTTTTTTAATATGGTGGCCTATGGCATATACATATATATGTATCATACATACACATATATATGTAAATGTTAGACTTTGTTGAGATTGCCTTGTCTGAAGATTGGGTTCGTAAATAAGTGATCATATAAATTATAAGGAAAAGGCTATTTATTAAAAAAAAAGATCAATAAAGATAGGTTTCCATAAATGTATTTTCAAATTAAACGGTCATTAAAATAGAAACGTATATATGAAGACAATTGTTCATTTACAATTCTAAGTCTTCTTTATATTGGGAGCACTGACATTCAAAGGAGAATTCATATTTATAGAGTGTGATAACAGAGCACAAAGCATGATTGAAGTCTAAAAAAGCAACATTGTATCAAATAGCATATATAGAATTTAAATGATGCTGGGAAAATGCATTTTTCAAACTTCTGAATTTTTATCCATAATAGACTACATTTGGTCTCAGGTTAAGTCCTATTAGAATATAATTGTATCACATGAGATATGACGGTATATTACTTTTAATTAAACTGGTATTTCTTTAACCCCAATTCCCACCTTCAGGTTTGTTGTAATGGAGTTCTCTATGACCCCCAGCCTGGGCACCACTGCTGTGAAGAGAAGTATATCCCATTCATTTTGAATTCAACTGTGGTTTGTTGTGGCGGCCGAATACGAGAGGCTCAACCAAATCATCACTGCTGCTCTGGGTATTACACTAGAATTCTACCAGGTGAGGATCATTTCCAGGTGTGCTCAGTGTTGGGGAGCAAGAATTCCTGTCCTCTTTAAGGTCCTTCTAGCTGGACTAAAATCAAATTGACAAGTGACAGATTAACAGGAAAAAATCAAATTTAATACTGTGCCTATAAGGAATTCACACAAATATGGAAATTCCAAAGACAGTCAGACAAATGAAGTCTATATGTCATTCTGAACTAAGGGGAAGGGGGGAGGGACCTGGGACATCAGAGGAAAGGAACATACTTCATAGAGTGGTAAGAAGAAAAGCAGATGTTTGGTAATTAGATGTTTGCCCTGCCATACAGATGGGTCACTCAGATGAAATTTATCTCTGCTAATGACCCTTATTCTGGGAAAGACCCCCAGTTTGGATTCTTCTATGTAGTTAAGGGAAGAGTAAAATTTTCTCTTCAGTCTGCACGGTCTCGATTGCTTTTAGCTCAAAATAATCGTCATGCCATTGTGGTCCATCTTGGGCGGCTGCCCTTGGCCCTTACATCAGTAATCTGGGAACCTGAAAAAGCCAACACATGATATGCCTGTCAACTATTTCAAGCACCTCCTCAACAAAAATTTAATGACTAAAACATAACCAATGACCTACTTTAAATATTATTTCTTCTTTCAGCTTTGTTGAAATCTAAGCAAGACGAGGTAGGTACTAAGAGGGAATACAAGGGACTTATGGTATCTACCACATGAGGAAATATATCAAGACCTGGGAACTCCCTTTATTTTGTGACTTTATTTCATTCACATGGCTAAATATTTTCACCATAAATTCTGTGAATTTCTAAGTGTTCCACTCCATGAAGCCATTCTTCATTTCCTCCATTTCTATTCTGAACTATGCATGTATTGTCCCTGGATGGATTATAAACACAAATTCCATTTATCAGAGACGAGTCCACTGTCAGGCTAGGTAGGGCAGAAAGAGGGTTGCCGTAAAGAATAGCAAACAGGGAGTTTTCCCTCCTTACCCTTTTTTTTTCTTCTATTAGCTGACTGAATAAGCACTGTCCAAATTTCAACTACACAAAACAATATAATTGAGATTAAAGATAATAACAGTTGGTATTTATAAAACACAAAGTCTGGGGCACAATCTGTATTTAAAGGTTTCACATATGATACCTTAGGTACTTCTCACAACTGTAGGAGATTGGTATTTTATCTAAAGTTTATAAATAAGGAAACAGATTCAGAAAGGATCAGTAACAAAGCCAGATTCAGATAGGTGGGAGTGGAAGAGCTGAAGGGAACATCTCAGCGTTTCTTTCCAAAATCCATATTCAACCCTACTTACTCCTTTTTTTAAATCTGTTATTTAGTTTATTATTTTTTCCAAGTTTTTATTTAAATTCCAGTTAGTTAACATACAGTGTAATATTAGTTTCAGGTGTAGAATTTAGTGATTCATCACTTACATATAATACTTGGTGCTCATCACAAGCGCCCTCCTTAATACCCATCACCCATTTAACCCATTCCCCCCACCCACCTCCCCTCCAGCAACCCTCAGTTTGTTCTCTATAGTTAAGAATCTGTGTACCCCGATGTTTATAGCAGCATTATCAACAATAGCCATATTATGGGAAGAGCCCAAATGTCCATTGACTGATGAATAGATAAGGAAGATGTGGTGTATAGAATATTACTTAGCCATCAAAAAGAATGAAATCTTGCCATTTGCAACACCATGGATAGAGCTAAAGGGTATTATGCTAAGCAAAATAAGTCAGTCAGAGAGAGACAAATACCATATGATTTCACTCATATGTGGAATCTAAGAAACAAAACAATAGGGAAAAAAAGAGAAAGGCAAATATTTACTCTTATTTAACCAAAATATGTTAATATGTGTTAACATAGTTTTAAAGTGACTATTTCAGACTTCTAAACATCTTCATTACCACCACTGGCAGTTACTGGTAAATATCCTGGAAAAGCCATTGACACACAGATTTTTTTTTCCCTTCCACCTAAGTTTAATGCCTATGTCTTCAGAAGCACAGAAAACAGATATGGGACAAAGAGAAGAAAGCTAAGTGTTCAGATGCCCAAAGAAAACTGAATGCTTTGAGATACCTGGTTTAACAGGGAATTTATGCCAAACATCCAGTTAATTCAGGTTATTGTTCAGTGTACCTTGTGTTTGGCATAAATACATTTATCCAAGGTATGAGAATGGAGAAATTATCTTACCCAGCATCCCTTTTGCAAAAAATGCTGGAGCAAAAAGGGAAAGTGAAGTAATTAAATATATATAAGCTTATTCAAGGCAGAGACTATCTTTCTACTCTTCATAATTTTTCCTTAATACTAATAGACAAATCTGACTTACAGCAATGCTGTTATTTCTTATTCTCTTGCAAAAATACTTTTATAATTTAATAACTCTTAATCAGCTAGATTTCCCAAGTAAGAAAACGCAACGGTGATGGAAATAAGGCATTTGTAGAAAAGGGTTAACTTCTTTATCTGGAAATCATCGTGTTAGGAACTAATCAAATTCTGCCAAATGCTTTACTCTCTCAAAATAGTTTACACTTTGGGAGTTTTCTACTACATTTCCTATCTTCTTTCCCCTGCAAAAAGTGGCCCTGAAAAATATAAATTGATGAGATGGGCATGTTCTGTTGTTCTCTTCTTTCTTGTTGTTCAGACCAATGGACCATACCAGGCTTTTCTCTAATTCTAACACAGAACTAAATAATAGTGGCTTTATTCCAAAGTCACATTAAAATTTTTAATGTTATGATTTGCAGTGAACTGTTTAAACTCTGAGAAAATATTCTCTGTCCCTTAACATTGATGAAAAATAATTGGTTGTGTCCATCATGACTATTAACTCTTAGATTTGTCTTTCACCTTTCTCAATCCTAACACAAAGTGTCAGATTTCAAACTAAAAAACAATCTACTTAAAAAAAAAAATTCCAAGGTGCCTGGGTGGCTCAGTGAGTTGAGCGTCTGACTCTTGGTTTTGGCTCAGGTCACGATCTCAGGGTTGTGGGATCAGGCCCTGCCTTGGGCTCCATGCTCAGCACCAGAGTCAGCTTATGAATCATGGAACACTACATCAAAAACTAATGATGTAATGTATGGTGATTAACATAACAATAAAAATGAAAAAAAGAAAAAAACCTCTCTCCCTCTTCCTTAGCCCCTCCCTGCCCTTGTGCTCTCTCCCTCTCTTTCTAAAAAAAAAAAAAAGAAAGAAAAAGAAAAAGAAAAAAATCCAAATAAAATTTAACTCTTTTTTCCTAAAAATAAAATAAGGCGTGGAAGTCCAAAAGTCATTTATTGACATTATACAAAACTTTTTAATAAGTAATTTTTTTGAAACAAGAGTTTTCAAACCTTCATGATCTGCCTATGACACATGCTCACTCAAACCTCAAACATTTTAATAACTTCCAAACTGTTGAGTATGGTCCATATTTGGATTCCTTTTAAGTAGTTCATTTTTCACAGTATTAGAATGCTTACCATGGTGTCAAGGAAAAAAAATGCAATCTCATGGGATAATCAAAGAGAGTGTTTGCTGCAATCATTAATCTCAATGTACCTAAATGAAGAGATTATATTGTGACCTCTATCCTCAGCCAGTGGTCTTTGTTAACTACTTTAACACTGTTTACATCAAGAAAGAAAGCATAGTGACCCTATACCCATCTTGTATCTAAATGCAATTAAAATTCAATCAGTACTCTGTCAGTTCAAGGCTAAGATGGGTATAGGCATTTTGATATTTATAGATAAATCTGAAGTATCGGTTAATAATATTTACTTCATATTTTTCTCACAACTTTATAGAACCTTACAACAAAGAGTGGCAGAGGAAAAAATGCTTATTCCACTCCCCTTTTTTTATAAATATGCTAATGACCTCAAGCTAAATGTTAATGTGGGTCATTCTTTGATAAGAATAACAATTAACTGTGAAGACTGCATGGTAGCTTTTAGAGAGAAAACATTTTCAAGCCTGTTGTGAAATAGATTCATTTTGAGAGGTTAATGAGAAGGTGACTGATCCTTGTGTCTTATATCTAATAGACCTTTTTTGAGGAAAAAAAATCAGTTTTGTTTCTCATTGATATAATCCAAATCTCTTTTTATAAAGCCTTTTCTTCTGTCAGTGACTGAATAAGAAAATATCTAAACCAATTAATATTTGTTATCCTCAAAACTGCTTTTAAAAAAAGGTTGGTTTGGGCGCCTGGGTGGCTCAGTTGGTTAAGCGACTGCCTTCGGCTCAGGTCTTGATGCTGGAGTCCCGGGATCGAGTCCCACATCAGGCTTCCCGCTCAGCGGGGAGTCTGCTTCTCCCTCTGACCCTCTTCCCTCTCGTGCTTTCTATCTCTCATTCTTTCTCTGAAATAAATAAATAAAATCTTTAAAAAAAAAATGTTGGTTTTCCACAATATATATATATATAGATGTGGACACTATGTTTCTTCTAAACCCACCGTTGTCCTAAATGATATTTAATTAACTGGTGCTGTCCCTCTACCATGTGGTATGTTATGTTAAAGAAAGTTTGCCAAGAAGATACACTTCTCTCTGGCTGTGGAGATTTAAAAAATATAGCAACCACATTTGAGACCAAGTTTGAAAATCCTTTTACCCAGAGGAATGTAACAAGTACAATAACTTTACTGTTCACAGTAAGCTCATTCCTCCTTCATTGGCCTCTAGTAGAATCAGGATGAAAAATTTAGAATTTTCTTCTGCTTATACATACCATGCTATAGGATCTTTTCACTCTCTCTCTCGATTTCTCTCTGACAAATAAATAAGTAAAATCTTAAAAAAAAAAAGGAAAAGGAAAAAAAAAAAGTGCTCCTGGATGGCTCCCTCATTTAACTGTCTGCCTTCAACTCAGGTCATGATCGAGTCCCACATCAGGCTCCCTGGTCAGGAGAGAGCCTGCTTCTCCCACTTCCTCTGCTGCTCCCCTTGCTTGTGCTCTCTCTCTCTCTGTCAAATAAATAAATAAAATCTTTAAAAAAAAAAAAAAGGAAAGAAAGAAGCCAGTCTCAAAAAGTTACGTCCTGGGAGATTCCATTTATATGACACACGGGAAAACACAAGCTGTGGATATGGGGAAAAATTGCCAAGGGTGATGGGTGGGAGAAGAGCGTTACTGTGAAAGAATAGTATGGAGTTTTGGGGGGTGATGAAACTCATTTGTATCCAAATTGTATTTTTATGTTAAAATTCATAGAATTATGCATCCACCAAAAAGGTCAATTTTAAATGGATGATATTTTTTTAAATAAAAAAATTTTAAACTCATATACCTTAGAATTCTATTTCTATTCTATAAATAGGAAAAGTAAGACTTAGGAACAAGATGAAGTCACTTCCTTAGTGGAGATTGAAATTTGCACAATTAAAAATTAGATTGAGACATTAGAGATACTGTGTTATATAATAATGTGATGACTTCATACATGTAACTTAATATGCTTTTCTGGTATATTGGTAGAGCAGAAAGAAAGAAAATTTATCTCCATTAAAATTACACTGGAAATTCCTGTTAAAAAAAAAGCTAGCAAAAGTGTCCCAGTTAGCTGCAAGTTTGGTTCAACATCCGCAAATCAATCAATGTGATACAATACATTAATAAAAGAAAGAACAAGAACCATATGATCCTCTCAATAGATGCAGAAAAAGCATTTGACAAAGTACAGCATCCTTTCTGGATCAAAACTCTTCAGAGTAGAGGGATAGAGGGTACATACTTCAATATCATAAAAGCCATCTAAGAAAAACCCACAGTGAATGTCATTCTCAATGGTGAAGAACTGACAGCTTTCCCTCCAAGGTCAGGAACACAGCAGGGATGTCCACTATCACCACTGCTACTCAACATAGTATTAGAAGTCCTAACCACAGCCATCAGACAACAAAAAGAAATCAAAGGCATCCAAATCAGCAAAGAAGAAGTCAAACTCACTCTTTGCAGATGATATGATCCTTTATGTGGAAAACCCAAAAGACTCCACCCCAAAACTGCTAGAACTCAAACAGGAATTCAGTCCAGTGGCAGAATATAAAATCAATGCACAGAAATCAGTGGTATTCCTATACACCACCACCAAGACAGAAGAAAGAGAAATTTAAGGAGTCGATCCCATTTACAATCGCACCCAAAACCATAAGATACCTAGGAATAAATCTAACCAAAGAGGCACAGAATCTGTACTCAGAAAACTATAAAATAATCATGAAAGAAATTGAGGAAGACACAAAGAAATGGAAAAACGTTCCATGCTCATGGATTGGAAGAACAAATATTGTGAAGATGTCAGTGCCACCTAGAGCAATCTACACATTCAATTCAATCCCCATCAAAATACCATCCACACTTTTCAAAGAAATGGAATAAATAATCCTAAAATTTGTATGGAACCAGAAAAGACCTCGAATAGCCAGAGGAATGTTGAAAAAGAAAAGCAAAGCTGGCAGCATCACAATTCCAGACTTCAAGCTCTATTACAAAGCTATAATCATCAAGACAGTATGGTTCTGGCACAAAAACAGACACATAGATCAATGGAACAGAATAGAGAGCCCAGAAATGGACCCTCAACTCTATGGTCAACTAATCTTCGACAAAGCAGGAAAGAATGTCCAATGGAAAAAAGACAGTCTCTTCAACCAATGGTGTTGGGAAAATTGGACAGCCACATGCAGAAGAATGAAACTGGACCATTACCATACACCACACACAAAAATAGACTCCAAATGGTTGAAAGACCTAAATGTGAGACAGGAGTCCATCAAAATCCTAAAGGAGAACACAGGCGGCAACCTCTTCGACCTCAGCCGCAGCAACTTCTTCCTAGAAACATTGCCAAAGGCAAGGGAAGCAAGGGCAAAAATGAACTATTAGGACCTCATGAAGATAAAAAGCTTTTGCACAGCAAAAGAAACAGTCCACAAAACCAAAAGACAACCGACAGAATGGGAGAAGATATTTGCAAATGACATATCAGATAAAGGGCTAGTATCCAAAATCGATAAAGAACTTATTAAACTCAACACCCAAAGAACAAATGATCCAATCAAGAAATGGGCAGAAAACATGAACAGACATTTTTCCAAAGAAGACATCCAAATGGTCAACAGACACATGAAAAAGTGCTCAACATCGCTCGGCATCAGGGAAATCCAAATCAACACCTCACTGAGATATCACCTCACACCAGTCAGAATGGCTAAAATTAACAAGTCAGGAAACGACAGACATTGGCGGGGATGCAGAGAAAGGGGAACCCTCCTACACTGTTGGTGGGAATGCAAGCTGGTGCAACCACTCTGAAAAACAGTATGGAGGTTCCTCAAAAAATTGAAAATAAAGGTACCATATCATCCAGCAATTGCACTACTGGGTATTTACCCCAAAGATACAAATGTAGGGATCCAAAGGGGTACGTGCACCCCGATGTTTATAGCAGCAATGTCCACAATAGCCAAACTGTGGGAAGAGCCAAGATGTCCATCAACAGATGAATGGATAAAGAAGATGTGGTGTATATATATATATATATATATATATATATATATATATATATATATATACATACAGTGGAATATCATGCAGCCATCAAAAGGAATGAGATCTTGCCATTTGCAATGACGTGGATGGAACTGCTGGAGAGTGTTATGCTGAGCAAAATAAGTCAATCAGAGAAAGACATGTATCATATGACCTCACTGATATGAGGAATTCTTAATCTCAGGAAACAAACTGAGGGTTGCTGGAGTGGTGGGGGGTGGGAGGGATGGGGTGGCTGGGTGACAGACATTGGGGAGGGTATGTGCTATGGTGAGCGCTGTCAATTGTGTAAGACTATTGAATCACAGACCTGTACCTCTGAAACAAATAATACATTATATGTTAAAAAAAAAAAAAAAGGAAGAAGATAGCAGGAGGGGAAGAACAAAGGGGGAGAAATCGGAGGGGGAGAGGAACCATGAGAGACTATGGACTCTGAGAAACAAACTGAGGGTTCTAGAGGGGAGGGGGTGGGGGGATGGGTTAGCCTGGTGATGGGTATTAAAGAGGGCACGTTCTGCATGGAGCACTGGGTGTTATACGCCAATAATGAATCATGGAACACTACATCAAAAACTAATGATGTACTGTATGGTGATTAATGTAACATAATAATAATTTAAAAAAATGTGTCCCAGTTAGAGACTATGCTCCTTATTTCAGGTAGTAATGTGTATGATCATATTCTAATAGAAATACAAAATTCTGTATAGGGTTTTGCTGGTTTGCTGGTTTGATGCTGAGTAACTAGTGGATAAAAATGATGGCTTCACATCTCATTTCTTTCATTTATTAGTTGTTTGACCTTCATTAAGTTACTTTAAGTGATATAAGTGGGAAACTAATGTGTCTGATTTCACTGAGCTCTGGAATTAGAACCCCCAAAGCTTTCATGTGCCAGTAGAAGGAAAGGTTTATAGTAATTGGGGAGCATAAGAGTACACGAAGTTGAGGCATCCTGTAGGTGACAGAAGATAGTCTCTTATGAATTATTCTAGATCAAAGACTCAGGTGTGTCCACTTTCATCAGATTACTAAAGTGCAGCCAGTTCATAAAAACTAGGAATCAAATGTCTAATGGACATTGAGATCCTATGAGCTCAGAGATCCACGTTGATTCTTGCTGATTCTAAGAGACCAAGCAATCCTTTATCTAAGCCAACTTTCAGCAGTTGACTGGGGAAGTCACAAATAGCTTCCAACCGTTAAAGAGAAATAGACTTTCTATTTTGCATGACATCACAGTTTCAAATCTAGACCTAGGAATTGTGTTTTGTTCTGAAAACACAGATGCTTGGAAACCATGTCATTTCTGTGCTATCACTGTCAACAAATACAGAGAATCAATTTGTCAAGCTTTCTCAGGAACATAATGGAAGATCATCCACACATTGTGTAGGAGTGGAGTTTTAAAGCAGAAATCAAGTATCTTCAGTATATTAGTTTCCTAGGGCTCTTGTAACAAATTATTAGAAATGTGGTGGCTTAAAACAACACAGTTTTATTATCTGACATTTCTCATGGTCAGAAGTTCCAAATGGGTCTCACTGGGCCAGAAGCAGTGTGTCAGCCAGGCTGCCTTCTCTTCTGTAGGAAAGAATCTACATTTTCCACCTTCCAAAGGCTGCCTACATCCCTTGCCTAGGAGCCTCCTTCCATCTTCCAGCCTTGCAATGGCAGTCAGTCCTTTCTCACATAGCATTATCAAATTCAATTCCATCTGCTATTTTAACATGCTTTTGCCATGTAACACAACATATTCACAGTTTCCAGATATTAGTACATGGACATCTTTGGGAGGTCATTTTCTGCTTACCACACTGACACTGTGGTTAAATAATTATGAGAATTAAAGTGGCACTTCTGTAAACTCTTGGGGCATAACTATCCCAAGTGAATAAAAAAAAGATACTGTGAGTCTGAGTGCAAGAGTATATGAAAAACTGCTGAGCATAGATCTATTACTCTAAATTAAGCAGCTGTCTTAGGGATTGGAGAGAGGATGGTATCAGGTTGGGAACTACGGGAAGTAAGGAAGCACAATCTTGTTAATGGCCCTTAAATCTTGGACAAAATGGTATACAAGTCATTTATTTTTTGGATGGAATGAATAAGATATTATAAGGGTTACTATAGGGAATAACAAGTCTTTTCTGGAGTTATGTGGATACAATGGACCTGATTTTCTTCAATAACCACCGTTTTTTTTAGTGAATTTTTAACCAGTTTCAAGAAGGACAGATTTAGAACAACCTTTAAGGGTTTAGCCTCCTCTGTGAATCCCATATCTAAACTCTCCTTGACCCAGTAGCTCTTGAAGACAGATTCAAGGTCTGAAATGTAGATCATGAAATCATCAGGCATGAGATAGGCAGTCTGTGCCATCATCAAATTATAGGATGGGGAGTCTGCTGGGAGTTCCAGAAAGAGGCTTTGGATCCACATTTAGTACTAGCATCCCATTTACAAAGTGGATCTCCTCCCATCAAATGCACCAGAGTGGAAAAAATACTAAGTTAGCAGAAAAGTGTGTTGATTAAAGTGAAGACAAAGACAAAGGGAGAGACTGAAAGGTATTTGAAATCTCTACCTCTGAGACAATTTGGTTGTTCCTAGGAAGGGATGATAGAAACATAGAATTTATGGTAGATAGTGTAGCCTCAATATCAGTTAGTTATGAAAACTTCAATTTCTACAAGTGCATGAAAAGTTCTCTTTTTGTGTGTGTTAAATGCAGGTATAGATTGACCAGAGCAGCTACTTTCACAGAAAGAGGTTCTTGTGTCAATGTTTGTCCTTTTCCTTTTTTGAATCTTTCTAGCTAAAGTAGAGCAAATGTTCTTCCAATGTCCCTTTTCCTTACAATAATGACAGTTGTCTTTGTGTAGACTAGACATAGATATGTCCTTGTTCTTGGCTTTATTTAATTGCTTAATCTGAAAAGCTATTAATTTGATCTATTTTTTTTCTTTTTTCTGAGCCGAAGTATCTTCCAGGTACTCAGCAAGTTCTTATAATTTAGAGAGAAGACATAGTCTACTATCCTATCTTCTGATTTCTGAGAAATTTATGAAATCTTGACTTACATTGAGAACAGAGTATTCCTAATGGTAGCTAAGTGGTCTCTGAAACTAGGCATGGAATTATGTTTCCCCTGTTGATGAAACTGGACTTTTTTTTATTGTGGTAAAGTATACAGAACAAAATTTATAATTTTAACCATTTTTAGGTGCATAGTTCAGAAGCATTGAATACATTTGCATGATTGTGCAATCATCACCACCACCATTTCCAGAACACTTTTATCTTCCCAAACTGAAACTCTGTAGCCATTAAACATTAACTCCCTATTGTCCCTTTCCCCTAGCCCCTGACAACCACCATTCTATTTTCTGTCGCTATGAATTTGACTACTCTAGGTACCTCATAAGTAGAATCATATAATACTTATCATTTTGTGACAGGTTTCTTTCACTTAATATATTTTCAAATTTCATCTGTGTTCTAACATGTGTCAGAATTTCTTTCATCTTTTAGACTGAATAACATTCCATAGTATGTATATACCACATTTTGTTTGTCCATTCATCTACTGATGAATATTTGGATTGTTTCCACCTTATGACTATTGTTAATAATACTGCTATGAACATTTGGTGTACAAATATCTGTTTGAGTCCTGCTTTGCATTTTTTTTTTAGCTTTATATTCAGAAGTGAAATTCCTGGATCATATGGAAATTCTATGTGAAATTTTTTGAGGAAATGCCATAGTGTTTTTCACAGGAGTTGCACTATATTATATTCCCAACAGTGATGTGCAAGTTTATTATGTGCAAAAGTCCCAGTTTCTCTAATTCCTTGCTAACATATTCTTTTCTGTTGGTTTACTTATAATAGCCATTCTTCTGACTATGAAGTGGTATCTCATAGTGATTTTGATATGCATCTTCTTAATAATTAGCAATATTCAACATCTTTCCATATGATTAGTGGCCATCTGTATATCTTCTTTGGAGAAATATCTATATGAGTCTTTTAGCCCTTTTTTAATGGGTTGTTTATGTTTTCATTGTTGAGTTGTAGGAGTCCTTTAGAAATTTTGGATATCAGTCCCTTATCAGTTATATAATTTACAAATATTTTCTCCCATGGTTTGCCTTTTTATACAGTCAACAGTGTCTTCTAATGCATAACACTTTTAAATTTTGATGAGGTGCAATACATCTATTTTTCTTTTGTTATCTTGTACTTTTGATGTTATAACCAATAAATTATTGCCAAATCCAATGTCATGAAGATTTCTCCTTATGTTTCTTCTAAGAACTTTATAGTTTTAGCTTTTACATTTAGGTCTTTGGTCCATGTTGAATTAATTTTTATATATGGTATAAGGTAAGGGTTCAACTTCATTCTTTTGCATGTGGATATTTACTTTTCCCAGCACCATTTGTTGAAAAGAGGGTCCTTTCATCATTGAATGGTCTTGACACCCTTGTTGAAAATCATTTGGTCATTTTTGTAAAGTTTCATCTCTGGGCTCTCTATTCTATTCCATTGGTCTATATGTCTGTCTTTGTACCAGGACCACACTTTTGATTATTAATTGTATCTTTGTAATACTGTTTGTATCTTTCAAGTAAATTTTGAAATCAGGAAGTGTGAGACCTCCACCTTTGTTCAACAATTTTTCAAGATTGTTTTGGGGTCCCTTGAGATGCCATTGCAACTTGGGGATAGATTTTCATCCCCAATTTGCAATTATGCAAAAAATATTGTTGGGATTTTGATAGAGATTGCATTGAATTGTAGATCGCTTTGGGTAGTATTGACATTTTTACAATATCATCTTCTGATCCATGAACACGGGATGTCCAGTTTGTGTCTTCTTTAATTTCTTTCATCAAAAGTGTTCAAATCTTCCACCTTCTTGGTTAAGCTTATTCTTGAGTATTTTTTAAACTATTGTAAATGGGATTGCTTTTTCAAAAAATTTCCTCTTCAGACTGTTCATGCTTAGGGTATAGAAACACAACTAATTTTTACATGTTGGTTTTGTATTCTGCAACTTTGCTAAATTCTTTTATTAGTTTTAACGGGGTTTTTTTGTGAGATCTTTAGGGTTTTCTACATATAAGATTACATTCCTATTAACAGAGATAATTTTACTTCTTCCTTTTCAGTTGCGATGTTCTTCATTTCTTTTTCTTATGTAATTGCTCTGGCTATAAATTCCAATATTATGTTGAATACAAGTGGCAAAAGCTGACAGCCTTGTCTTCCTGATCTTAGGGGGAAAGCTTTTACTATTGATTATAATGTTAGCTGTGGGTTTTTCATACATGCCCTTTATTGTGTTGTGGTAATTTCCTTCTATTCTTAGTTTATTGAATGTCTTTATAATGGAATGGTATTGAATTTTGTCAAGTGTTTTTTCTACATCATTTTAGGTAATCACGTGTTTTTCTTTGTTCATTCTGTTAATATGGTATATCAAACTCACTTTCATATGTTGAATCATCTTTGCATGCTTTCCAGGAATAAATCCCACTTGGTTATGTTGTATAATCATTTAAATGTGCTCTGGAATTCAGTTTGCTAGCATTTTCTTGAGGATTTTTACATCAATTTTCATAAGGGATATTGTTCTGTAGTTTTTGTTTTGTTTTTTCTTAAAGTGTCTTGTCTGGTTTTGGTATCAGGGCAAAGCTGGCCTCATAAATTTTGTTAGGAAATATCTCAGTTTTTTAGAAGAGCTTGAGAAGGATTAGTACCAGTTCTTTAAATGTTTGGTAAAACTCACCAGTGAAGCCATCTTGTCCAGAGTTTTTCTTCATTGGGAGGTTTCTAATAAGTGATTCAATCTCATTAATAGTTATAGATCTATTCAAAATTTCTATTTTTTCATGATTCAGTCTTTTAGGCTGTGTGTTTCTAGTAATTTGTACATTTCATCTACTAGGATGGATTTTTGACCAATGAATATGGATAAGAAAGACTTCAAGAATACCTGCTAAGAGTTCTTGTCTTATTTTTTATAGTCTTTACATATCTATCTATAGATAAATATTGCCCCATATTTTTAATATCATTTTGGTAGGTAATTCATCTTGCTTTTACTAACCAAGTTTTGGCATATCTCGACCTCACACATAGATAAACTAATTGATAGAGATCAGGAAGTCCAGGACTAAAAATTCCTGAGGCAATC
The DNA here is from genome assembly GCF_009762305.2 of Zalophus californianus. Lineage (NCBI taxonomy): Eukaryota > Metazoa > Chordata > Mammalia > Carnivora > Otariidae > Zalophus > Zalophus californianus. The sequence continues at coordinate 16,062,544 of NC_045604.1, forward strand.
CTAATTTTTTTAGTGAACCTGAGCCTTCCTTTTCTTAAGAAGGTTTGGCAAGTCATTAACTAGATTATGTAAATCTTACCTGGACCATGGTTTAGAACTATAAGAACTGCCAGAGGTTGATCAATATACTCACAGACCTTATAAGATAAAATGAAGGAATATTGTCCTGGGAGAAAGATATATTTTAAAGGGGGAAGTGAAGAGAAAAGGGTCTGTTGAAGATGGAGGACAAAGAAGAGTAAAGCAAGAGGGAGGAGAGAGTCCAGATTCGAGGGTTCAGAAAGGAGGTCAACTGAGAGTTGGTCATGAGCTAGAGAGGAGAAGTGCAGTTTTAATTTTAGATACACAAAGTTGTTAGTAGTCCTTTCCAAAGTATCCTTAAAAGATGAAATTTAATTTTTTTTCTCCTTTAGAATTGTCCTGTCTTATAGACCATCTTCATACCCCCCCTAAAATGCTGCTTATTGATATTTATAAAATTTAAACTCTTTGATACCAGAGCACCAGGCAAAAGACTATCTTATTCTTGTTTCAAGTTTCCCAGAGCATCATGTAAAGGGGGAGTGTGGGTGCAACTACATTAGTGAAATTCAGTGTCTTCCACAGCCCAGCAAAGTACTAATGTGCTGACTTGAATATAGTATTTTTACCTCTCTTTTAATTGACCTTCACATTGAAAGTATTTTGTTTACTTAAATGACTATAATTTGGTTAAAAAATATAATCTAGGCAATGCTAGTTTTATGTCAATTTCTAAATCCACCCCACTTTCTAAAAAAAAAAAAAATACACTACATAGATAGAAAAGTATTTGTAGGCAAACTTTTTTGTAATGCTACTTAATCATGTTACCAGACCTAATGTGCTCATTTCTTAGGGGTGAGAGAGGAAATAGGCAACATAACATTACCTCTATGTTACCACATATGTATGTGAGTAAACATATTTTTATACATCTTTAATGCAAAAAGTTTAATGTTGTATTGAAATTTTGCAACTCCAAAATGACAGCATTCTTTCTAGTAATTCTGTGAACCAGTTGGCATCTGCAAGATGATTGTGATAAAATTTCATTGTGAGTGAAAGCATATTTTTTTAACTCATGCAATGATTGTTATTGTCCTAAATTGACAGGTGAAGTATGTTGTCCAGATGAACAGCACAATCGGGTTTCCACTGGCATCGGTGACTCCTGCTGTGGCAGAATGCCTTACTCCACCTCAGGAAACCAGATTTGCTGTGCTGGGAGGCTTCATGATGGCCATGGCCAGCAGTGCTGTGGTGGACAGATTGTGAGCAAAGATTTAGAATGCTGTGGTGGAGAGGAAGAGGGCATGGCATACAGTCGCCTTCCAGGTAAGGAGCCCTTGTCTACTTTTCATTGATTGGAGAATATGAGAAACAGGAAGGTTGAGAAACTTGCCCTAGGTATAAAGCAAATAAGGAATTAAAGCTTATGTTAATTATATCTAATGCAAAATTTAAGTACATATTGTATCACAAATAAAAATGTAATTTCATATTTTTTATGTTCATGTGATGCATTTCATTAAAATGGATCAAAACTCTTTCCTCTTGAAAAGTGTCATACCCACCATAAACAAAAACAAAACACACATGAATGCATTAGTTCTGGATCAAGAGAATATTTCCTAGCAAATTTCCTCACAGATGCTAACGGTACACAAAATTATTATTGATGACATTATGTCAATTCTTTTGCTCTGTTATTCTTTTATAGCTATTAAATTAATACTAATTTTAAGAGCAATCATTATCATTGATAGAGTACTTACTATCAACCAAGTACTATGCCCAATGTCTTATACATTATTACCTCAATTAGTCTTTTTTTTCAGTTAATCTTTATAACTATCTTACTAGATAGGTTCTATTGTTGTCTACATTTTAAAAATGAGGAGACTGAGGCACAGAGATTAGACAGTGTCCAAGATCACATTGTAGTCAGATGCAAATTTTGGGGTGCCTGGAAGTTATACAATTTGGGGGACCCTCTTTAAGGAAAGAAAATTAAATGATTAAGATAAGACAAAATATAAAAATAATATTTACTTAGAAGGGGAAAATAAATTATAAAAATTACAAATCAAAAAAAGGAAACTTAGCAAATCCCACTAACATAAAAATAGTATGTTTGGATTCTATAACTTCTGATATCCGTCTTTTCTCCCCCTGACATGTTTAACTTATATCCTTGATCACATCTTCATGGGACAATGGCTTTGTACCATTTATCTCTAGAAAGATAATTCATTCTTTCCTGTCACATGATTATTTCAAGTTTTAAAAAGTGGCTTTAAGCTTCAAAATTTATTATTGTAATATTATGTAAATGTTTAGGATTAGTGTCAATTTCAGAGAAATACCTACCAAGGATCTTTCTAAGATTTAAGGGCATTTTAAGTTTTCTTGTCTTAAGGTGATTTGCAGTGACTTGTCTTAAGTATTTGTTGAATTGACAACATCATTAAGCAGAGTTTCATGGATATTCTTATTATATGATTGAATTTGAGTGGTATGTTATCATGATGTCACTACACATCTACACATCAGCAAAAGTATAAATTTTTCCAATATATTTATGAGTTACCTCTCTTCATAATTTGTAATAATTTATGCTTCAACCCTACATCCATCATTTTCTTTTAATAGTTTACTACCTTTGTTATAATCTAAAGTTTATTTTGTTATAATTCTCTTCCAGATGTCAGATATTTCAGTTGATTCTGTTGTTCAGTTTTACAGCTTTTGTTTCATATTCCATTAATTTTTTGTCTGATCTTTCTCTTTCTTTAAAGCTTCCCTTTACATGCATCCAAATTAGGAGTCTGTAATTTCTCATATCCTTATCTCTCTAAACTGCAGTTAAAATGGCCTATTCAAACCTTAATGACTTTTTTTTATAGAAGTGACAGAAGTCATATAAACATAGCTACTGAACCCAAACTAAATATTTTCCCAAATCAACTTCCCCTTAGTTAGATTTAAAAAATGTACTTGGTCACTCTTCTATTTTAATCAATACAAGGACACATAAGACAGAAGGTAAGTTAAAGGGGCAAGGGACAGAGGCCATAACAAATTGTAGTTAAATATTATACATTTGCTAATTTTATAAAAATATGTAACCGTGCCTACCTTGGAAGGGGCTCATATAAGCAAAGGGCCCTGAAACTCAAGCTCATCAGCTTCAGGATAAATCTGCTTGTGCAACTAGCAAGTGGTAGAACTCCAGCCCTTCTCTGAGCATGATTTCAGGACGTCATCTGCATCTTGATGCAGATGAACTATGAATTCCCTATTGTTTTTCTATAATTTCTTCTTTTTTAAAAAAACCATCAGTGTTACCCATAATATCAGTAATTGTAATTTAAGTTATTGTAGTATTATTGTTAAATACCATATTTTTGTACATATTCTCTTCTATGTAAAGTTCTGATGAAAATTGCTAAGAACACTTCAAGAACAAAACTAATCAATCAAAACAATTTTAAAAGTATCAATCCTTGGGGTACCTGACTCTTGCGCCTTAACAAGAATACTAAACTCTCAGTATTTTCATAGCCCTTAAATAAGTAAATATGCTTAATTATATTATTCACAACTAAATTTCAGTACTCCCAGTATGGGAAAGATTTTTCTCCTCCTTTGAGCCAAAAAATACCTGATTTCTAGTTTTTCATTTTATCTTTGGACAATCATCAAGTGTGTTTCCAAGGCATTTACTACTCTATGAAGTTATAAATCACCCATCTGGATCCACACTATATCGATCTATGCATTCTTTTTTAATCCAACCCAGTGGGACATATTTAGAGGAAGATTTTAATATATATATTGTCAAGCTGTTTTATAGTCCCATGTCATTTTGTGATCTGTATCAACTGTCCAGAAAATAGTGATGATGGATAGTTGTCCTATATGCAACAGAATTAGGTTACAATTAGGACACTTCAATTCACCCCCAAAATTTAAGGATTACCTCCAATACGTGGCACAGGACACCTGGATCTTCAGTATAAGGTAGCAAGAAAGTTGACTTTGCCAGGTAAAACCAAGAAACAAAGACAAAAACTAACTTGGCTCGATCTTTGAAAATGAATGATGCATTAAATCATATGATACACAAGAGTTCAGTGTAGACACATAGTCCCTTCAGAAATTTTCCCCATGAATTGTAGGCCTAAGAAGTTAATGTCCTAGAGATAACTGAAGTCCAGTCAAGGAATCCAGCCTGGTCAAGTGTCTCCTAGACACTGCTTATTGACTAAAAGATATACACGATGGTCACAAGATACAACTATGACGAAAAGTAAACAACATTCTATGTTCACTATTCGCGAAGCAGAGTTCTACGTGCTTCATATACATCAACACATTTATAACACACTTAAACCTCACAACAACCCTATGAGGTAAGTACTAGTCTTCTCTCCATTTTCAAGATGAGGAAACAGAAGCACTTCTCACAAAAGTGAGAAACTGCCCCCAGATCACATAGCTAGCAAATGGCTGCATTATTTTAGGTAACATTAATTGCTATTTATTATAAATGAATCCCCCAATTTGTAAAGGCTCAAATACAACCGGGGTTCACTTTTTCTTATCTGATAGCACCGACATACGAACCTTCTGTAGGTCAGCTCTCTTTCCTAGTTATGAGCTACCGTTGAACTGCCAGATTCTATGGTCACCTGGGAGTTGTACCCATTTCTGCAGCCAGAAGGGGAAAAGAGCATGGAATAACTTGTGTGTGAGTTTTTTATTTGCCAGGTCTAGGAATAGCAAATATTTTAATTAACATTTCATTGACTAGAACTAAATGCAAGGGAGGCTGGGAGATTTGCCTGTGAATCTTGCTACTGTGGCTAAGAAGGGTTTCTAATTCCATCTAAATGGAGACAAAGTCCAAGCTCTTAAATTCTTTGATCATTCTGATAGTTGGACAGGCATTGCATACTCTCCAACCCAAGCCATATCAATGTTTGTCCGGTCTGCTGAGCAGGGCCAGTATAATAAACTATCAAGTTGTAAACATTTTCTGGAAGATTGGAAAAAAAGAAGCATTATCAACTCTGCCCTCTGACTGCACACCTAATGTATGCCAAAGTTAGAAGACAGGGTACTACGTAGGAGTGCTGAGCCCTGAGACAGTGACTTATAAAAAATAATCTGGGACTTCTAAGGGTCTGACTCTTTGCAGAAAGACATTTGCTGGTGGTCTGTGAGATCAAAATGGCTTTCATAATAATACTAACCTATTATATGCCTTTTTCAATCTCATTCTCTCATGAGTATACAGTGGAGTTTCTCAGAGGTTACATGGCATGTGATATTGCAACAGTTGAATGCAGAAGCAGGTATGAGAAGTTAATTCCTTCTAGTAAGCCAGACATTAGAGAGGCTTGCAAAAATGCAAAACAGTGTCATTCTTCCCACTCACTTTTCTCAGTTTGGAAAATGCATTTATTTTTCATAAATATTTATGTTAACATGTTATATATTTATTATTTTAAATGAATTAATAAGTACAAAAGTCAAAAATTTTTGTTTTAGGCTCTAACCCAGTATTTATCAACAGATATAACCAACATAAACAAAAGTTATTTGGAGTCCTCAATTATTTGTAAAAGTGTAAAGGGTCCTGAGACCAAACTTCACGCATCACTGCTTTAATGCATGGTTATCATGTGTACTAGAAAATCATGGCACTTAGTTAGTTACCCTGTGCTATGATTAACCAGTTGAGTATCTCCTCTTCTAGATGAGTAGCTAAAAATATGTCCCTTAAAGACAGAACAATGGATGCCAGGTCTGGGAGATGCAAAAGCATTGCCCCCTCCATACCATAATGAGTCAGAGTTTTAACATAACAGCAAAAATGTCTCATTTTAGCATCTGTTCATTTGTCCCTTTTTTTAGTCAATTGCCGTATTCCTTCATTTGATAAAAATGTATTATGTAGTGACTATGTTCAATACAGTATTCTTGGTGCTTTGTGATTATAAAAATGGCTGATTCCATTTTTATCCTTAAGGACTTATAATCTAATTAAGGAGGAAAGTACCTATAAGGTTAAACACAGTCCATAAGAGAGGGATGAACAAAGTATATTCTTAAGACTGAGAGATCACTCCAGGCAAGGTGATGGAAAAAGCTAAACCATTAGATTGGAACCTCAAATAATGAGTAAGATTTTGAGATGTGTAGATGGAAGAAGGACATTTCAGCTAAAGGGCATAGCTTGAGCTAACGTGTGAAATTGGCAATCTGTGAAGCATGTCCAAGTAGTAGTGAACAGTTGGGTTTGTTGGAGGGATCCACTGTGTGCAAGGAAACAGAGGGAGATATGTCTGAGTAGGCAAAACGATCTGAACATTATTCAGTAATCAAGGAAGGGTCAATGTGATGGTAAGAACTGTGATTTAAGGCAATAAATTAGATTTTGGTGGCAGAATGAATGTGAAGGAGAAGGAAAGATAAGTCAGAACACTATTGCCAAAAAGTAAAACATACCTGTTTTGAGAAATGAAGTAGAGGTAACTATCCCCTGGGACAATGGTTCCTAATCTTTTGGGGGCCATACACTCCCTTAAGAATCTTTTGAAAGTTACAAAGCCTCACTGCAAATACTACACAGAAATTTGCCTGCAATTTCATATACCCCTGACGTCCATCCATGGGCCCCAACTTCAGAATCACTTCTTATTGACTTCCCTGTGATTTTCCACGCTTGTCAAATATTTAAGCAGATTGCAACATTACTCAGCTCCTGTGAATCAAGTTTCGCTCTAGAGTTTCTCACGACATTCTGCAATTCTGCCAAGGCTGGTAATCATGGTGGACGGAAGGAATGATACTTTTAAAAAGGAAAAGAATCTCTTTTTATTCTCTTGACCTTCCTGCAGGTTTCAGTGTCAATAGACACATTCCACCTGTCTTTTTCCTCACTCTGCTTGCGCTCCCTCCTGTCGCCCCTAATGACTGTGACCTCAGTGACCTTCCAGAATATCCATATGGCCCTTTTTCTCCTCAACCTAGCAACACCATACCTGCTACATGAGGGTTTGGATCTCATAATATTGTTCCTAAGCCTGGCCTCTCTTACTGCCTGGCATTGTGTGCCTGCCATAAGACTGGGCTGGCTCGTAAAACATCTCTTTATGTACTTTATTACTTAAACTCTTTTATTTGCCTGCAGGAGCCGTTTAACAAAATCACATTGAATTGACTTTCTCACACCAAATCAAATCTCCCTGGTCCCAGTTCAGTTGTCTTTGTCAATATGTATTTTATAAATGGAGTGAATTAACAGATGCTGTTGGAACAGAAGTGCTGGGGTAGCGTTTATATTTTTACTGCTCTCTCTGGGCAGATGAGTTGTGTAGGAGTGTTATACAGGTATCTCGGGATGAAAGTCATGCTCATCATTGCAGTGGATATGTATTCTTAACCATTTTCTTTGAATGTATTTTAAACCTCTTTATTACTCTTTTTATTCTTAGTGTTTGCTTGTATGGTTTTATCATTTATGCCATTAATCTTGGATTGGACTTGATTATATCTTTTAGTATTAAGAGATGAACATTAAAGACTCCCTATCATTCAAAGAGACCAGGATTTTCTGTTAGCTGTGAGAAACTGATCATGACATACCTTTGGAACGTATTGCCTGATCTCTATTATAAATGTTGTCCATGCAGCCTCGGATAGGAAACTCTGGGTTGAAACTGCTTTGTAATAGAATACTGAGTTTCCATGTCCTGGAGTAGGACTTCAGGAGAACGAATGACTACCCCTATTTGTCATAGAAGACGGGATCTGGAAACTTTGCAAAGAGGGAAATACAGCACAGAAATCCATTGTTAAAGGGCTGTACTAAAGAATATTTTCTAGGAAGATTTCCATGTGACATAATGAATTTTTGAAAGGTGAAACGTAGAAAAAATGCATCTCAACGATTTGGGGAACATTTTTGCTCTACCCTTTCTTTGTCAGTTTTGTGGTGGTAGCCGTGAGGCCATCTACTGGTGGAGACAAGCATGCATTTCTTTTCTTTCGTATTCTGCCAATTTTATAAGTGTGTCCTAAGAATGACTAATCACAAAACTTTTTTTTCAGTCTTATAGGCCTAAAATATAGTCCCTTGGCTTAAAATATGGTCCCCATGATCAGTCCCAGAGTTGCACATTAATCTGTCATGTTCTAGACTTTGTTCTTTACTACCTTACTGTATTTATCTCAAAAGCATGATTCATAATTCTTGGTCTTTTTTTTTTTCTAGAAAAATGGAGCCCCTGTTTTACAGAATTAACAATTTAGAAATTCATCAGAACTATATGTTTATAAATGCTTTCCTTGTCAGCCCTGGCCATTAAATGAGTGTTAGTAACATATTGAAACTATTCATAGTATTGTGAGTAAAAGATTCTTTCCTTCACTGTTTTCCCAATTGTATCCAATAAAATGGAAGCTATCTGTTGGATATATATATGCTGTTTGGGAAGATAAAATATATTGCAGCTTGCTATCAAAAATAAATATCTAATAGCTCTATGTGTACTGTACCACTTTAGTAACATCTGTCCAAGGAGAATCTTCACCTTTGTACAGATTTAAGGAACAGCCTCTGGAAGAATATATCGATCCGTCAACAATACACAACCTGTTTTGTTTTTCTTTTGGCATATTTAAAATTGTGCATTCTACATGTCAAAGTTCAAAAGTCAAGTGCTATATGTGATAAACTAGGCAGGGGTCAAAAGTTATTGCAATGCAGTTTCAGAAGATTGTCTGTCTCTGAATTTGCAGCTCATTCATGCTGAAGTGATGCACTATGGGAATTACTAGCAAACTCTGCTCTGCAACATCTGCTCTCCCTAAGTGAGTTAGTGCACGTCAGACATCTTTATGTCAGAATATTGCAGTGATGGATGCAGTCTTCAGAAAATGCTGCATAAAAATCTGGTGTGCCGTTCTGGCCATTAAGTGAAATTACTATTTAAATTAATGGCACTGTCACAGTTTATCTGTGCAAAGAATGAACGCTGATTAGGGTATTAAGTAATTAGCAATTTATCACACTGGAACAAGGTTGATAATAATTAAAGAAGTAATGGTTTACCAAAGAAACTAGAAAGGGAGTCACTTCTTGTTATGAGAGTGGAATCTTGGCTGGAAATTTTAATTCAGTGAAACAAAGATGAAACTCTTTGTGAAGGAAAGCAGCCTTTTTTTTTCCCTAGTGTAAAAACAGTTCATTATCAAAATTTTAGTTGACCTGTCAAAAGTCCCTCAGAGCGATCAGATGACTGATTAGGAGTTTCGAATTAGGTCAATGTCTGCATTTTGATTTTATACTTAAAACATGGTGAAACCACCAAGTAACTTGGGAGTAGAGAGGGAGAATATATTCTGCTCCCTAAAGGACCAGTTTTCAGTTTTCAGATTGCTCTTTAAAATGGAAACATGAATTATTTTAAGAAAACTGCTAGAGAAAAAATAAATGACAGTAAAAAAACCAAGGTTGTATTTAAATGTCTGATCAGAAAGCAGCGGAAAAAAAAAATGTCCAAACAATGCAAAACTTGAAGATTTTTCTTTTCATTGTGTGTGTGCATGTGTGTGTATAATCGATCATTTTTACCATTTTATCATAATCAAAACTCAGATTACAATGATAGTTCTGCTGTGTGTATTTATGTGAAAAAAATTCTTTCCTGAAAATGTTAAAACAATGAAAATTATTAATAATCACCAAAGAAAACAGTTTACTTTTAAACCAATTACCTTGAACAGTTACCACATTTAGACGGCATGCAAAAAGTCCGTTATGATCAATATACATCATCTTAAAATATCAGGAGATATTTTTTAAATTGGAAAGATCAGTGAGAGAGTTCTTTGGAGTCTTGTGTGACTAAACATCTCTCTTAAGGTATGTACCAAGCCAGTGTCTACTTTCAGTATTTTTTTTTTAATAAAAAGCACTTAAAGCTCGCTGGTCTATTATTAGGAGTGTCTTTCATAATGCAGGTGTTTGTACAGGACCAGAACAAACAATTCAGGACCCCAGGGCACTTTGAAGTTGAGGTTCTTTATGTTATCACTCAGGACTAATAATAAATAAACAAAATTCTAATTAAAATAAGTCATTCACCACACTGTGCTGCTATATCACTGGATATAAATTCTGATATAATAGCATTGTGACATGGGGTGTAGGTACCTTAATTTCTGGCTTAATCTGACTCTAGAGTATTGTTTATTTATTCAGGCTTTTATGTCTAAATTCTACTGTATCTCTTCTATGGCAAGATCTAAATGATGTGAACACAGGCAGTTAAACTGATTTTGGTGCAAGAAAGAAGGTTCTTTGGTGTGAAAGGCATACATGTCTTTCCTCAACAAGTGGCGATCAATGCTCCCCCTTACAGGGTCTTTCTGCCTCCAACCTCTAATCCATGTCCAGGGATGGGTCTAGAACACAGTGCTGCTCAAAATATAGTGGCCAAATTGTTCACCTGATTGGTGAGCAAGCTCAGCTGGTTTGAACAAATCTATCTCCTGAGGAAAGAATGGTCACCATTGCTGCTGGATTCACAAGAAGTAAAATGTGCACCCTAGACAAAGCCGGGCAAAAACTTACAAGACCTCTACCACAGCATCTCCAGTGCCAGGATGGTCCTACCTCTCCACTCTGTCTAGGCTTTCATCCTAGAGTGCCTCGGTGACCTCTCCCTTGCAAATTTCTAGAGCTTTCCTCTCATCCCCTGTACTTCATCCCTTTTTCTGCAACACGATGTTATCATCACAAAATGGGCAGGTAATTCTCGTGACGGAAATCAGGGCTTTTTTTTAATGGAGCTTGGAAGAAGTCTGGCCCCCTGAATGATTTTGAAACACTTCCTCTTGTGTGTTCTTTACCTAATTAGTGTCTAGTGCTCTTGGTAAGAAGGACCCCTCACTGCACATTTAAATCACCTTGGTAGGGAAACACTACCTTAGGTATTGTACCATTTCAGCGACTGCCTGAGTCTGACATTTTTATACCAAACTTTACAGCAGTCTCCGTTTTCTTCCCTTTTTTTTATTTCATATTCATATATAACATTTTATTGTTGCAGGGATGTTCTGTTGTGGGCAGGATTATGTGAATATGTCAGATACCATATGCTGTTCAGCTTCCAGTGGAGAGTCTAAAGCACATGTTAAAAAGAATGACCCAGTGCCAATAAAATGCTGCGAGACTGAACTTATTCCAAAGAGCCAGAAATGCTGTAATGGAGTTGGATATAATCCTTTGAAATATGTTTGCTCTGACAAGATTTCAACTGGAATGATGATGAAGGTAATTGATAGAAAACCTCTCAGAGGTGCTGATTTGACAATGGAAAGAGAAATACATTGTTCATAACTATTTTTCTAAAATAGGAATATAAAAACTCCTGTGTGCATTATTCATTTTCATATTACATCCATATTAATACCAAATGAGTTCGCTGTGATTGATGTTATTGCAATGAATTCTAAAGGAATTAATAATGATTAGCTGTTCTCAGGAAGCTTTATCCAGCACTTCAGATCAGTGCAAGACTGAAAGTCTGTGTGCCGAAAGAGCCAGCACTTGTCAGCTGGGACCTCTGTGTCATGCCATTTTTGTCCATGGGTGCTGGGGATGGAAAAGGAGATCAATCCTGGCTTCTTCCCTCTGGGCCCCTAACCATAATCCAACACTTTCCTTTGATAGCGACTTTAGATACAGCAAATTCACTCGTGCTTATATCCTATTCCTTGAGACAGTGGAAGATCAGCAAATGCCTGCCAGCCATGAAAGTGAACAGGCCTCTGAGTGTACCATTTGTTTGGATGTTGAGATGCTTCACAGACAGACATGTCATGTTTTGTTAGCATTAAACTTGACTCCAGAAACCTCCCATTTTAAGGAACGGATTGTGGACATTGAAAAACCAGACACCCTACTCTGTTCTGTAGCAATCTGCCATTAGGAGATGGCTGCAAATGGATGTTTGGGTCATAGACAATGGAAGGGCTCTTGCCGACTGATGCAACTATACAGTCATTGTGTGGACACCATATACTTTGGGATGTAAAGTAACTCTTGAGATTGTTAGGGTCCCAGCAAGCACTTTGCAACAATTAATCTTAAGACAATTCATAAAGTTATTAAAGAGAATAAGTACTAATGGACTAATCATACAAAATACCCATCAAAAATAATCTTCATCTACAAAATGTTTTTAGAAATTGGTCTGACCTGTACACAACTTTAAAATAGCCAATTCTACGAAAGAAATCTCTCCAACACTATGCTCCCAAAGTTTACATTTATTCCAGGCCAATTTTTTCAGAAGTTTGGACTGAGAAATTTTTCTGAAATTCAGTCTTAAAAAGCTGGTGATGTTGCAAGGGCATGTTTCTTTTTTTTTTTTTTAAGATTTTATTTATTTATTTGAGAGAGAACAGAGAGTGCAAACAGTGGGGTGGGGAGAGTACGAGAGGGAGAAGCAGACTCCGCTGAATGTGGAGCCTGATGTGGGGCTCCATCCCAGGGCCCCAAGATCATGACCTGAGCCAAAGGCAGATGTTTAACCGACTGAGCCTCCCAGGCGCCTCATGAGGACATGTCTTTAAAATGACCAGTTAAGAAACATCTATGTAGAAAACTCTAAAAGGGGCGCTCATATTTGAAAAATGAAGATAGAAAACCTTTTAGTTTCAAAAATGACGCTGCTGCTCACAACTATTTGTTTCATTACTGATCACTCACATTTGTTTCCCAGGCATCCCATTTTGGTTCCAGGAAGATAGAGCTTCCATTATTCGACAACAATATTCAGGATATATACATGATCTTTTAAATTGACTTAACTTGGCTTTATGAAGGGCAATTAACAGTCATATTGAATATTCATATTTAAATTATGATTAGGACAATATTTCTGAAGGCCAAATCAAGCAGTGTGTTACAGGTAAAGTTCAATCTGTAGATTGCATTGTGTTTCCTGAAGACTTCTTTCCTGGAGACTTCTATCCAATAAGGACTGGACCACTATGGGATTTCTCCCCTGAGAGTCTTCTCTAACTGTGGGTTTGGGAATTCCTTTTACTTCTCTCCTGTGTTGGTGTCCCTGTGTTCTCAATCCAAGGGTCCCCGCTTCTTGCCTTAATGCCTTCTTTTGGAGAAATATCATTTTGGGTATAGGTGCATAAAAGGTAAATTTTTTGAGAGCTTGACATTAGAAATGATCATTTTTCGAGCCTCCCACTGGATTGATAGCTTGGCTAGGTACACACTGTAAGGTTAAAAATTATTTCCACTGAGGATTTTGATATCATGTCTGCAATTTTTAAACTTTCTTTGCTATTTTGATCCCTGTTTCTTCCTAGGTACCCATGTTTTTTTTCCTATAAAAGTTTTTAAGACATTCTCTTTATTCTGTTTTTCTAAAATTTCATTTAAAAATTTTTAAAAATAAAATTTCATGACAATGTGCCTCTTTGTGGATGATATTATTATTATTATTCATTATGATGTACATTTTTGTGTACTTTTTCAGTGTGAAGTCTCATAACCTTCAGTTCTGAGAAATGTTATTTTATTTCTTTGATAATTTGCTCTCTTTTTAATCTCTGTTTTTACTGATTAGTTTGGTGTTGGACTTCCTAAACCAATCTTTCAATCTTTTCTTTTTATTTCTTGACTATTGATTAGTTAACTCTTTATCTTTTTCAACATGATCAGATTTTGCCTTAGCTTCATCTTCCAACCTTTCTATTGATTGATTGATTTTTTAGCTATCATATTTTTATTTTCTATTTTTTTTTGTTTTTTTTTTTTTAGTTTTTCAGGGTTCTTTCTTTTTTGCAGGCTGTTATTTATTCATGGCATCCCACTCTTGTTCCATTCATGGGATATCTTTTTTATCATTCTGGAAATACTAATTCCATTGCTGTTGTTGTTTATTGTTTGTTTGCTTTATTCTTTGAATTGTCTCAATTGTTTGGCATTATTTTAGTTTTCTTCTTTGCCTTGCTTTGTTTCTGCTCCCTCTCAGTTCTTTTTTCTATGTTTTTAAATCTATTCTTTCTATTGGAGGCTGAATGAAAGCTCACTGTGCAAAGGCATCCATTAGTGGGGAGTGCAAAGTAACCTAATCATGTGGCAGGATGGTTTTTGGTCAGGGAGTCACATTACCAAGAATCCTTAGCAGATATGCTTAATTAACTATCCTTAATAATCCATCCTAGATCAATATGCCTGGCTGACAGCATACAGGGAACTGGTAGAAAAAGGGGACTGGGTTTCTCACTGTGCAATATGCAGACTTGTATTTGATTTTCCCACTCTGGCCTCCTGGCCTATATCTTCCAGTGGACTTTCTCTGTTCCTTTTAATTTCACCCAATCTTTTCTAAGCTTATCTCATTTTGTAACACTTTATCAAAATGCAGCTAGGAACAACACAAACCTACTGCTAATCTTCTAGATTATAACCTCCCCTAGGGCTGTGAGCTCAGTAGCACTGGCTTACTTTGACAGTTATCCCAGGTCATGGTTTTATCAAATATTTAGCCACAGCATAACAGAGTTCCCCAACTTTCCAAACCCCAGTATGTATTTCTTTGCCACTGCCCACCTAACAATTAAGCCAATGCCATGGGATTTAGGGCTTTATTGTTATTTTTAAGACAATATCTAACTTCAAGGTTTTAATTTATGTTTTACCTAGGACATGATAGACTATGCCAAAATAAAAACAAGTGCACTCACATATGGAATGAGTCAACAGAATAAAAGTTAAAAAAGTTTTTCACATTGCAGTCCAGTGTGAGTTAGGCACCTCTCCTCCAAGAAATGTCTCAGAAGCCCAATCCCCTTCCATCTTGTGGGGCTTCACACACGACCCTCAGATTGCGATGGAAAAGAGGAGAGTGGATGAGTATACGTGTATGGGTCTCACCTGGATGCAGAATACATCCTTTCTGTAGAGTGAGGACACAGACATTTCTAGTCATGTGGCTTTTCCTACTGAGCCGAACTTGCAAATTTAGTATTTCTAGGGAGAAAAAACAAAATGGACATTACTGGGCATATGGTATTGTCTCTGCCACATTCATCTACTTCCCAGCTTCCAAAAATGTTTGAGCTGTCCTGTGAGTATTAGCTCCCTTTCTGTTTCCTTGGACTTTTATATTCCTTTACTGTCATTTGGTTGGGCTTTAAGAGGAAATGGAGCTAAATGCCAGTGTTCAATTCTCTATAATCAAATGGAAATCCTACCACAGTTTTCTGAAGCAGCTTTATTTTGACAACCTGTGGGAGAATAACATATATGAAGTAAGAGATTGAATTTAGATCAATTTTAAATACCAAAAAATTATTTTAAATACATTATGCCATCTAGGGCACCTGGGTGGCTCAGTTGGTTGAATGTCCAACTCTTGATTTTGGTTCAGGTCATGATTTCAGGGTCATGAGATTGAGCCCCGGGCCCGGCTCCCTGCTCAGCACAGAGTCTGCCTGAGATTCTTTCCCCTCCTTCTCCCCCACCTCCTGCTCTTTCCCTCGCTCATGCTCTCTCTCTAAAATAAATAAATAAATAAATAAATAAATAAATAAAGCCACCTATGTAAAGAAAAGATGAAGGAAAGTTTTGCATTACAAAAATGTTGCCTTATTTATATATCTCCTGTAATCTGGGATGATGAAGTATTTCATTTTCTGAGATTAGAACACACTAGTACTTACCAATAACAATAAGAAGTCCAGAGATTCATCAGAGGACAGGTTTACAAAGGTAAATAATAATAACTATAATGAGAGTTCATGAAATATTTAGATTTTCTAAAACTTGGACATAGTTTTAGCAGTCTGACTTGCCCCACAGCACAAAAGTGCAGATTCTCAAATATCACATTTTTCTCTAAAGCTCCATTAGGAAAGTGTCAAAGTAACAATAATAAAATAATGACTCCTGCTCTTATTTATAGCGTATCTAAGTGTAAGGCATTTACAGGTGTTATCTCATTTGATTCACATAACAAACTTGCATGGTAAATGTGATTTCCGTTTTCTAATGGAAGAAGCTGAGGCTTTAAGAGTGTAAGTGACTTGCTCAAGGTCACAGAAGTAGGAAATGGCAAAACTGGACTCTGAATCCAAATCTGTGTCATCCACAGCAAAACTGCTCTTTCTAGTATACACACCACCTTCATTTCTTTCCATAAATCTTGAGACATTTATTCATGATCTAAGTGGAAGAAAATTTCATTTGCATCTTGTAAAAACCTGCCCCACATCCATCTAAATGTAAATTTTAAAAAGATATTTATTTATTTTAGAGAGGGAAAGAGAGCACGCATGCATTGGGAGAGGGGGCAGAGGGAGAGAATCTCAAGCAGACTCCCTGCTGAGCACAGAGCCCAACACAGGGCTGGATCCCACAACCCATGAGAACAGGACCCATGAGATCACGATCTGAGCTGAAACCAAGAGTCTGATGCTCAACCAAATGAGGCACCCAGGTGCCCCTGTCCAAATGAATTTTTTAAATCTCCTTCTTCCCACCTCTACCACTCAGGAAACCAGAGAGTGCGGGACGGTCTGCCCAGCATCTCTGGAAGCCACAGCATACTGCGGCAGGTGTGACTTCAACTTTACCAGCCACGTTTGTACTGTGATCAGAGGACCTCACAATTCCACAGGCAAGGAATCAATAGAAGAAATATGCTCATCTGCTGAAGAGACTGTTCACACGGGTAGTGTAAACACATTCTCCTTCACAGGTAACAGAAACTGAGCCACCTGTCCATAGCTTAGTAGGGATAGTGAAAAGCTGCAGAAAATGCAGATTTGTTTCATTCTGATGTCGTCCCCCTCCTTAACCTAATATCAATTAATTTCATCATACTATGGGCTAGCTAATTACAAGGTAATTAAAGGCACACTTTGGATCTGTTCAAAGTTAGTAGCTTAAAAAAATGTAAAGTCTAAATTTAAACAAAGATATATACTATTTTAAAGTAAACATGTAGAAAATCCAGAACAGGGAAATAACTTATGTGTTCTTTTATGGCATATCCAGTTAATCATCAGTGAGCCCCATTTTATTTCTTAAAAGTGTGAATGCAGGCTTTCAATAAATGCAGAGAATGAATGTTGCTGTACTTGTAGGCAGAAAAGAGGAAGAAACCTGTATGATCACCAGTAAGACCTAGCAGCATTATTCTGGGAAGGAGCTTAAAGTATCTCTTTCCTGATCTTGGGTCTGTGTCTAGAGACTGCACTCTCCCACAGCCTGGTGTTGCCACTAAATGGCCATCATCTTGGGAACAATAACCTTCACAGTTATTGAAAATATTAATTTTCAGGTCCCATCTTGGCCCTACTGAATTCCTCCAAAATAGTGGTTCTCAGGCTTGGCTAAGCTGAGTGAAAAACACTGTAAAGTTTAAGATCATCTCCAAAATAGTTCTGCCCTCTATTAAATTTTTATTATTTGTCCATTTACTTAAGTCCCTACAGAGTTTGTTTCTGCCTTTTGAAAACTTAAGTGTATGTGTGTGTGTACATATATATCATCCACCATCTAGAGTCAAGTAGAATACATTTAAGTGACATAATTCAAGCAAGCTAAGGTTAAATAAACAAAAAACTGCTCTGTTCCATCATGACTCATCATTCTACCTTACGTAACCGATGGTGGGTGATAATGGCAAACCTTAAGATTGCAAAAAAATAAGGCAAGATGCTGGAATGAGGGGGTAGATTAAGGAGGGAAAGCAGGAATAAAGGTAAGGTTCCAGTGATGTGCTAGAGGCTTCAAAACCTTACCTTAATTTACTCACAAAGCAATCATGGAAGTATGATCGTTTAATAGATGAAGAAACTGAGGGTCAGATCTATAAAAGTAACTTGCTAAGGGAAGATGTCAGGTTTAAATCATGTCACCTTCAAAACCAGCTGATTTAAGATACTCTACATGGTGTAGGAGTTCCTTTCAAAGTGCTCCAAACTTCCCTCAAGCTATTTCTCCCACCTGAAATGTCCTTCTTCATCATTCCCAGGGTGCAGATGACCATTGTCCTCAGTGCAGGCTTCTCGAGCCCAGTCCCTCTCTCCTCTCCCACATCAGCATGACGTTCATTTCTACCGTGTGTCATGTGCATCTGGACCCTTGTTCCATCTCTCCTACGAGATTGAAATAGCTGTATGAACAAGGTGCCCTTGCTTCACTTTACCTCATTTTTGGATTACACTGTAAGCAAACAAAATAAAACAAACAAACAAAAAACATTTATTGGAATGAAAGTCCTCAAGCTAGAGGACAATTCGTCAAACCCTCCAATTTCCTTCCACTCCCAGTTATAGATTTAAGGACCCTCATTTCCAAATTAGTGAATTTGGTCCAGATGCACATGATCCAAGAGAATTTCCTACTTTTATCTGCCTTTTGAAATCAAGGTCAAGATTTTGAAGGTCCTTTAAGACATATTTACAGTAGCCTTCTCCAGAAGAGAATAGATGTTTATTTAACTTATTTAACCATCCATATTTCAGATTGCTTTGCCTACCAAAGAACACTAAATTGAATATGAAAAATAACAAAAGTTTCTCTTCCAAGAAGAAAATGAAGCACCAAAGTCATGCTAAAACAAGTTCCATTGAGACCAATTTGGACTAAGAAGTCCACCTTTCTTCGAAATTTATAATTAAAAGCTAAACAACACCAAGTTTCACCCAAATTCATTCATGCATACAATCATTTCATTTTTCAAAAAAATATTTCTTAAATTTTTACTAATAACCAGTCACTACATTGGGCCTACCAGCTATGAAAACAAATAAGAATTCCCATCAGGAATTTGAAGCCCATGCAAACAGACATGGAACAAATATAAGTACACTGTAATATGAGAAATATGTCCATGTAAGAATTCTGATAGAAGTAAGCATAGGATGCTTTTCAAGGGCATTGCCTAGACATCTAACCCAGACTGAAGAGGTTAGGAAAGACTTTGTGAAGGATATCATGCCTGAGCTGTGAAATGAAGAACAAGTAGAAACATATCAGGTTAAAGGAAGGGAAGCCAGGCAGAGAGGGCAACATGTACAAAGCATAGGAAGTGAGAGAAAGCCTAGTAAGATGTGAAAAACAAGCCCCTTGATATGAATGTAGCACTGTGTAGGAGAGGAGAAATCATGGAGATGCGGCCAAAGAGCAGGGGTCAGCTGATGAAGGCCTTTTATGCCACACTAAGCAGGTTGTCTTTATGCAGCAATGAGTGGGTATTAAAGGTTTTTAAGCAATGGAATGACACAATCCTGTATATACATTTTTTAAGAATTACTCTATCAGCTGAAGAAATGATTGTAGACAAGTATGCGTGGAACTTTTAAGCCATTAACACGTAAAAATTGAATAAGCATACCTCCCAAAAAGCAGAACCCTCTGTTATTTGAAGACTAGCCCCATATAACATACAGAATGATTTTGAGATAAAAGGTGTTTTTTTTTTCCTTTTTTTAAAAAAGAGTTGGAGATTCTGGCAAAGAAAAAAAGAACTCAGAAATGAGAGAGATTGTTGAGGGAAGGCAAAATTTCAACAATGTTTCCTTATGTGTAAAGCAAAAAGAATTCTTTCATGGGCTAGGAGCCTCTTTGAAAGACCAGGCCTCACAGGAAAACAAAGAAACAAGGATAAGAGATGAGAGAGTGAAAAGGATGAAATGCCACAGAGGAAAGAACAAGGAACACAGCATGGCGAGCTACTGCAACTGAAATTAGAACTGGTGATGTAGGCCCGAAGAGTAGGAAATAACAGTTATTAACAGCAGTTCAATCTGCTACAGCCAATTGACTGAAAAATATAGGGACCGTCTGTGGGTAGGTTGATGGTCCGGGCAGCTCAGCCCTTACACGGTCATTCAGGGATCCAGATTCCTTCCAGTTGATGGATCATCACGTTTCCGGTGCTGCCCTCCTTCCCATGGTGCAGCCTGGGTCACCACAACATCCTGCTTCCAGCCCACCGAAAGGGGATGAGAAGGTCAATGGAAAGCAAGTGATTTCCTCTTAGGAAGCGAGGCACAGGTTGCCCATATCACTTGCATGCTTCTTCCATTATTCAGATCTGAGTCATATCACAAGCCCAAGCTGCAGAGAAAACTGGGAAAATTAGACCCTAGCCAGGAGGCCTCTGAGCGGGAGAGAAGGGAGAGCTGGGCACCCACCAGTGGTCATCATAAGTAACAAGTTGCAGATGCCCCCTTACCAGAGAAAAATGAAGACAGAAGATAAGCCCTTCTATTTTATAGCAGTTTACATTTTATGATGTTCTGCCACATAACTTCATGCGTTTTATTTTCATATTAATTCTATAAAGTAAGCAGGTCATGGTTTATGGTAAGGAGATATATGTAAGGAAAAGATGGTCAAAAAATCCACATGGATGGACAGAGACTCAACCCCACATGAAGATAGAGCAGGTGGCCGGGAAACCCCAAGGAGGAAGACCTCTTCTTCTGATCTCCCCTCTGAGAAAAGTCATCCAGAAACTGCCACACAAAAATGCATACATACAAACATAGTCAAAATTCACAAAATTAAACAGATTTAGCCAATTAAATTTTCCAGTTTTTTGTTTTGTTTTTTTTTTTTTTTTTTTGGTAAATTTGTAGCATTTCTGAAGTTACCAAAGCTTAAAACTAGACAAAGACTTTTGGGATGCCATTGAATCACGTGGATGATTATCTAATAAAATCATTGCCAGTACAAAACACTCAACAGTTTGGTTTTATTCTTTCATTTAGATTGGTTGTTTTGGATTTGGGTTTCTGTTCTGGTTTGGTGAAAGAGGGAAGGATGTATGTAGTGGATTGTGCAGTCGGTTATATCCACTAACCATGATAAGCCAAGTTTCCAGTCTTGTATCTCATAATAAGTACATTATAATTTATATACTTAATTTAATGTAATATGAATGATGTAATAATTGGTGAAATTTATAATATAAAACTATAAAAGCAGGCTGGTGAACCTGCCCTATACGGAAGTATAGGATACACACACTTGGGAAGCATTAACATCCAATGTACATTAGTCTAGTACTTTAAGTTTTCAGTCATCCCTTTCATGTTACCCCTTGTTCAGAAAAGGTGAATTCTCTTCTGTGGAATTCCATATCTCTGCATCCAATAAACACGTAAAATGTTATTTTGTTATGATTTAGAATGTTAAGAGATAAGAGTTCTATTGACACACAACAGGATTAGAGCATTAAGCATTTATTTTTAAGTGTTTAAAAGTTTTGATATTCATTTTCAATATGATGGGAAAAAAATCTCGCTGTTCAATTTCCCCCTTTGCAGATGTGAACCTGGAGCCTTATATGGCCTATGAGTATAGGGTTTCTGCACGGAATAGCTATGGGCGAGGATTCAGCAAAGCTACCAGAGCCAGGACAAGAGAAGATGTGCCTGAAGGAGTGAGTGCCCCTAGGTGGACCAAAATGGATAATTTTGAAGATGTGATAGTCTTAAATTGGAAGAAACCTATACAATCAAATGGTATTAAGCTACTTTTAAAACTGAAATAACAAAATCCTGTAAATCCATAAGGAAATTTAAATGAGTGTGATCTACATGTAATTGGCGTGCTCCTACCCATTAAAAATTATTTGCCAGTAAAAGGAACCTTAGGTGTGTACCTACTAATCATTCATTTTTTAAAATAGGCCTCACAAGTGTTTGGCCCCAGAAATTTTTTCTGGAATCCTAGCATATATCTGAGCTGCTTTCAAACAAGCAAAGACTGCTAACGAAAGGCAAAATAGTTTCAGTATTGGAAGTAATTTTGTTTGGTAGCGAGGGGAAATAAACATAAATGACTCCTTATTTATCTATGTCCAGAACCCCTCTCTTCAATAAGAGTGCATATCATTCAGAACTGCTCGAACATAGCAATCCAGTAGCAAATTAAAAGTAAGTGATGCTATATTATCCCATTTCCTCAGAACTCTAAGACATGTAAGTTGTTTGCAAAAAGTTAAAATGTTCTGACACTCAAATCTGGGTATTTCTCTGTCTCTTTTAGGTCCAATTGTTTACTATATTCTTCTCCGAAATGGGATTGAATGCTTTCGGGGAACATCATTGAGCTTCTCTGATACAGAGGGCATTCGGCCATTTCAGGAATACTCATACCAGCTGAAAGCCTGCACGGTTGCTGGCTGTGCTATCAGCAGCAAGGTAAGGGGAGGTACCTAAACTCTGGACAGAAGTAGCCAGTGGGAAGACTAGAGGAACACCCAGGTTGTGAATGATTTTTCCAATGGCAGAAAACAATATTCACCTCAATGGCAGCGTGTTCACGTGGCATCTCAACTGACTGCTAATACATATACCTGAAAGGAGAGATCACTGCAAAGGAAATTTATGCATATATCAGTGTTTCATTAATTTTAAAAAAAGAAAGAAAACTTGAACCAATATTATCCTCTTTACCATATTTTTCCTCTGCCAACTATTTTTTTATTGTTATGTTAGTCACCATACAGTACATCTTTAGTTTTTGATGTAGTGATCCATAATTCGTTATTTGCATATAACACCCAGTGCTCATTACAACTTGTGCCCTCCTAAATACCCATCACTGGGCGAACCCATCCCCCTGCCCCCCTCCCCTCTGAGACCCTCAGATTGTTTCCCAGAGTCCATAGTCTCATGGTTTGTCTCCCTTTCTTGATTTCTCCCCCTTCAGTTTTCCCTCCCTCCCCCCAATGTCCTCCCTGATGTTCCTTATGTTCCACGCGTGAGTGAAACCGTATAGTTGTCTTCCTCTGCTTGACTTATTTCACTTAGCATCATCCCCTCCAGTTCCACCCATGTGGATGCAAATAGTGGCTATTCATCCTTTCTGATGGCTGAGTAATATCCCATTGTATATATGGACCACATCTTCTTTATCCATTCATCTGTTGAAGGGCATCTCGGCTCTTTCCATAGTTTGGCTAGTGTGGACATTGCTGCTATGAACATTGGGGTGCATATGGCCCTTCCTTTCATTTCATCTGTATTTTTTGGGGAAATACCCAGTAGTGCAATTGTTAGGTCATCGGGTAGCTCTATTTTCAGCTTTTTGAGGAACCTCCATACTGTTTTCCAAAGTTCTGCCAACTATTTTTAGATGATCTTCTGTAAATCCATAATAATTCCCAAATCATCCCTCAGTTTAAAAGAGCTTTTATTTAAATAGCACTTCAACCAAAAATTGCCTGCTCTTGAAAAACAAAGAAAGGGGCAAAAGAGCCTGGCATAGAAAATAAAATGATACCAAGATTTCTGCTACAGCCTTGGAAAGAAACGAGCTCATGCAACAGGAGTGAGAATGGGGAATATCAGGAAGATACAACAGATATTGGGGGATGAAATCTACAGGAATTGCTGTCAACTCTATGCAGGGGAATAAGAGGAAAGTATCAAAAATATATTCAAGATCTCTGACTCTCTGGCTTGAGCAAATTATAGATCACGTGCCATTCTGCAAGCATAAAAAAATAAAAGAGGAAAATTTGAGCATAGAGAATATGATTAAAATTTTAAATGTTTTTAAAAAATATATTTAAGAGAAGGAGCAGACAGTAGAGTAGCAGAAGAAAATATTATTTGGCACTTTAAGTGAAAATGTCTTGTCAGAAGCTGAATTATGAAGTGACTGAATATGCTAGAAAGATCCATGTGGGAAGTCGAAGCAAGGAGTTTGAATAGGGTCATTTAAGGAGAAGAGAGAGAGAGAGATAAAAACAAGACCATAGGTAATGAACACTGGGAATACGAAGAGCCCACAAAGGAGACTGGAAAGAAACAATCAGACAATTTAGGAGGAAAATAAAAAAAGAGCCATCTCACAGAAGTCAGCCTAGTTAGAGGAAACCCAGGAGAAACAAACACACAGCAGCTCTGATTCTTTTCATGTGGTTACAACTTTAGAAGAGCAGCATCTTCACACACTGTGCAAGAACCATCCAAGGAAAACATTCAGTCAGATGGATCAGCCGCAGTGCATATGTGCAGCTTTTTATTCAACAGACCTCCAGAAACATCTCTGAGCATGCCACCATTTAAACAGATGGCAGCTGATTGGCCCAATCAAAAGTTATAGTCCGAATGGTCCTAGAACAATTCCATGCTTTTTTACACAAGCACAGTTCCTGCCTACCAGATGCCAGAACAATTGATTAAAAAAGTGAAACCGGAGTTAATTCTGTGAAAAAACAAATGCAGCTAATTTTTGATAACACCGAATAAATAACTGGTTGATTTATCCTTTTTTCCTTCTCATTCAGTTCTTTTTCCAGAACATTGGTACAGACGCTATCAAGTCATCCCAATATCATAGGAAGAATACAAAAAAAAAAAAAAAAAAAAAAACAACCCTGCCATTTATACTGTTCAAAGCATATTATATGCAAGCAAGTTCAGATGTGGGTTTTGCTTCATATTTACTGGTGCTTAAAATGTACAAAATCAGGCTGTTAAAATGCAAAGACACTGATGGGCCATATGGAAGAGAGTTATCAAGAGTTCTCTAGTAAGACAGGCTGCCAGCCAGATTTTACTTGTTTAAACTGAGGGCTGCACTCCGCCGTCAAAATTGTTGTTGAACCTGTTGTGATAAATGGTAGTCTGAGACTTATGTAATGTATTCAAGGTCAGATTTCATTGTTTGAATAGGATGGGAGGAAAAGAATAGAAAATAAAGAGGGGAGGCGGACTGTTTCTCCAAGCCCCTGCTAATGATATGCCAGGCCAGACAACAACATTTTAAAACAAAAGTGACATTCTCGTTGATCAGAATACCTAGTGTCCTATTACCATAAATTGCTCTTTAATTCCTATGTTTGCAGGTAGTTGCATCTACGACCCAAGGAGTTCCGGAGAGCATCCTGCCGCCCAGAGTCACGGCGCCCAGCGCAGAGGCTCTGCATTTGAGCTGGAGTGTCCCTGAGAAACCAAATGGCATCATTAAAGAGTACCAGCTCCGGCAGGTTGGGAAAGGTCTCATCTACACTGGCACCACTGACAGGAGGCAGCATACGGTCACAGGTGAAAAAAAAAGAGGAAAACCTACCGGAAGAGTCTGTCATTATGGTTAGGGGGGCAAAGCATCCCAGGGGTGTGCATTTGATATATGAGGTCACTTTGAAAGGACGTGTTCTCTTGACATATGGTCAGGTCCCACTTATCCATGCTAATAGAAGAGCCCACACTGGCAGCAATAAGCCACAACAGCAGATAACTTCAGAAATAATTTATATTTGGCTTTGATATGCATTATGTGTAGGGTTTTTGCATGAGTATTAACTTTTTTTTTCCCTCAGACAAACGGTAAGATGCATTTTCATTCCCCAAGGAGATACTTACAGATAATGGGGTGAAGATAGCCAAGAATGTACTGGAAGTCAGGGAGACATCAGCCAGAGGCTAACATTATCTACTGAGTGGGTAACTAATACACAGAATACTTGACAGGTGACTGTTTGTGACAGTTTGTTATTATTAACGTTAATTAATAGTGACTGTATTATTTTTATGCCTTGTTACAACATTTACTATAATTAACTTTAAGAAAATAATAATAGCACAGTATAATAGTATAAAGTCAGATAATTACTAGAAGTGATTATAATAATAATTAACATGTTTTGGTTTGAATGTCACTTCTGAAGAGAAGCATTTTCTGACTCCCCCACTCTAAGGAAGCTTCTTTGATAGACCACAGTATCACCTTGTCTTATTTTCATCATGGACCTCTCACTGCCTGATAGAGTTTGTTTTTTATGTCCTCCCCCCACTGGGATGTAAGCTCTAGCATTGCAGAGACCTTCAGTACCTAGTTCAATACAGTACTTCCAGCGCATAGAACAATCCTTGACACATCCATAGATGCTACACGAATGTTTGGGGAATAAGTGAATTTCACAGTTGCCTCCTGACATGTACTATCTCATTTGATTCTCTTCACAAACCTATGCGGTAAAGAGAATTATTACTCTCATTTTACAGAAAAGACTACTTTGAGATATTAAGTAACTTAGTTCATTACTCAGATCTATTGAATCATCCCAAACAGTTGTGTAAGTTTAGATTCTGAGGCCACAGGCAAGAGGTTACAAACTTACTTTTCCCCCATTGTCAGTAGCTTCCTTCCAAGGCCTCCTGAGTGAATGTTCTTCCATTGGACCCCATCGCTTGCAGGGAGCATTGATACTAGAGATCAGGAAACTTGTAAAAAAGTACAGAAAAGCCTGGAAGAGTGTGCCTGAATTTTCCTCAGAGGAGGCACAGGTTACACTACACAAGTGGAAAAATCAATTCATCGTGATTTGTTCTTAATTCTACGATTCCCTGACACACAAGCAGGCATTCATTGACAGATGTCCACTGTTTTCAGGAAGTGCCTGAAGCCTGCAGAAGGTGCTTCATAAATATTTGCAGACCAGCACATTGCATTCCTTAACTGAAGATCCTGAGCTAAATCAATGATAATGGAGATGGAAAAAGCCCTCATCAATTCAAATTAGAAAAATTTATTTCTTAGATCTTATTTCACTGCCAGTGAAAATGATCACAAATAGTTGAAATGCTGTTGTTTTACATAATAAATCTTTACATTTATATTGTGCTTTATAATTTTAAAGAACTATTTGCATTTGGTTCTCATCACATCCCTAGAAGTGAGGGATGTTTTTAATATCCACATTTAAAAGATGAAGAAGGAAAGTGACACGCTCCGGTGGCCAAGGCATCAGAATACTGTTTCATTCAAAAAAAAAAAAACAACAACAAAACAATGTTGCCTGCTTGCTGTGTTCTAGAGAGTACACTAAGTGCTCTAAAACAAGATTGTTGCTCTCAAGAAACTCCCAGTGCTGGGAACACTGACAAGTTAAGAACTAATTGCAAATACAGCGTAACTGATGCCACAGCAGAACTAAAGAATGCATTGGTGTGGGGGGGGCGGGAATCAAAAGAATGACTTGGAGTGGAAAATGGAATATCAATTGCAGAGTTTTGAAAGCCAAGTTAAGGCACATTTAGATTTTCTATCAGTAAAGGTTTCACAAAAAACTGGGATACCGTGATATGAATGTTCTCCTTACAGTATCTGTCTACTTGGCCAACATGGGCTTTGCACTGTGTGAGCTGTTCTTGTTGCATTTTTTTAAAACTGGCATTTACATGCCAACAGACTAAATTCAAATGTAATGTTCAAACCAACAGGATTGATAGCCTCATTAATTATAAAATAATTGGAAAGATTTTTCTTTAAAACACCTTTATTCCGCCTGTTCTTCCTCTCATTGTCATTTTTAAATGAATATTTTCATGTCAGAGAGGATTTCACACTCATCACTTGATGCCAGGAGTTCTCTTTTATTAGGATAAATATTTTAAAGTTTTTCTATATGCTTTTACTTTTTATAAGATCATAAAATGAAAAGACGCCTTTAGAATTCATTTGGCTCATCCTTCGGTACCATTTTATTTTATTTTTTTTTAAGATTTTATTTATTTATTTGAGAGAGAGAGAGCACAAGCGAGCACAAGCAGGGGGAGGGGCAGAGGGACAGGGAGAAGCAGACTCCCCGCGGAGCAAGGGAGCCCAACATGGGGCTTGATCCCAGGACCCCGGGATCATGACCTGAGCCGAAGGCAGTCGCTTAACCAACTGAGCCACCCAGGCGCCCCCCTTCTGTACCATTTTAAATAGATTTAGATAGTACTTCACTTGGGCAAGACAGCCCTAAAGAGAAATATCCTTGTTGAATGAAGAAGTAAACTCTCATTCAGCAAAACCTCACCAAGTAGAGCCTCCTATATGCAGTTCCTACCGGATGCAACGGTGCTAAGCATCAGCTCATCTAAAACCTGAGATCTACATACTGTTCACATACCTTATCTGCTAGGAAAACTTCATTTCCATAGTTCTCTGACTGACCAAATTCTCTATGGAAGTATTTTATGATATGAATGACTATTTTACTGAGTTCATGGAATGAAGAAAAACAACCAAATTTATTTTACATTGCATCTCAAGTGTTTGATCAAAGAACTGTCTGTACCCTCTGGGATAAATGTTTTGATTTTCACATCATTTCCAAAACCTTGGCATTCCCTAAGTTAACAGTCAAACGCTAATGAAGCTGTAGCACTAGTCATCCTGGAGCCTGAAAATCGAGGTCCTTAGAAATGACAGAAGGGAACGCAAGCACCTTGCCTCAGCCCCATTGTCTCCATGCTTATTTTTAATTACCTCAAAGCTTTAGAAACATGATCCCATAAATGCTTTGTGGGAATAGTGGCAAATGCACTCATCATGTGAAATCCATAAATTGCTTATAATCCTCTCAAGATGTTAAAAAAAAGCATTAAGTAATTGAAGACAGGAAGTCCTCAGTTAATTATTTAGAGGTGTTATCAATGCTTTAAGTAAACTGAAGCATTTTCTGCTATCTCACTGAGCTGAATACCATGGGGACGAAGGGGAAACAGCCAGCATCTTCTCATATCCGCTAGTGCAAACAGCACATGGCAGCTTGTCAATAAAAGACCTTTTCATATCATTTATTACTAAACAGGTCCACCACCCTGCGCAGAACATTTGGGATGTCAGTTATGGCATTGTTTCACTTTGGGTTACCACTGCTTCATATATGGGCCTCCTAGTGTGGGCACTGGGCAGAAGAGATGGAGAAAGGATTAACTAAATAATTAGGGCCACCGAGAACAAAATGAATTAATCATGTCCTCTTTAGCAGCAGATTTGATAAGGGCTTATGTGTCTCTTAACTCTGGGAGAAGTATTTTCAAAATAATTTATTAAAAGTTGCTTATCATTGCATTTTCCTTGAAAAGGAAGACCCACCTGCATTAAGTCTGCAAGGAGAGAACAATTTGCCTTCCTTTTCCATTTTCTTAGAAGCTCGTGAAGAGCTCCCGTGCTGAAATAGCACACACCCTAACAATGCAGGTTGTAGCGGACATGCACTGCTAATGTCCTGAAACAGATACCCTGCACATCATTTTTGAAGAAAAGAAAAAAAAAAAAAAAGAATACACTTTGACCATCAGTATCAAAATGTGGAAATTCTTTATAAGGGGATCTTATATTTAGATAATTCTGCTATGTACTCCTATAGTAGCCGGCACTTGGCTCTCAGCTCTCATGGCACTTACAATACTTTATCGCAATATCCTTTCTTCTTGTCTCTGTTCCTCAGCTAATGGGTGAAGCTTTTTAAGGACAGACACTAGCCTCCTGTTTGCCATCATATCATCTATACTGTGATAGGCACATATCAGAGTACTTAACATATTAAGTATTCAAGAGTATTTGTTGAGTGGGTAGATATTGAATAATAAACTAGTATCTGAATGGTTTTATTCTGTTTTGATTGGATACAAAAATCATACCATCAGATACGTCTAAATCTCAGTCAGGAATGACTGCATAATTTGCAGAGTCCAGGGCAAAATGAGAATGTGGAGTCCTTTGTTCAAAAATTATTTAGATACAACTCAACATCCAAAAAACAAATAATCCAATTAAAAGGTGGGCAGAAGACATGAACAGACATTTCTCCAAAGAAAATGTACAGATGGCCAACAGACACATGCTCAACATCTCTCATCATCAGTGGAGTGCAAATTAAAACTACAATGAGATGTCACCTCATGCCTGTCAGAGTGACTAAAATAAAAAACACAAGAAACAGCAAGTGTTGGTGAGGATGTGGAGAAAAAGGAATGCTCATGCACTGTTGGTGGGAATGCAGTGGTGCCTTTTGAAGGTTCCTCAAAATAGGTAAAAATAGAGCTACCCTGTAATTTGGTAATTGGTCTACTAGGTATCTGCCCCCAAAAATACAAAAAACATTAACTCAAAAGGACACTTGCACCCCTGTGTTTATTGCAGCAGCATTTACAATAGTCAAAGTATGGAAGCAGCCCAAGTGTCCATCAATAGATGAATGGATTTTTTTTAAAAATGTGGTATATATATTTACAGTGGAATATTATTTGGCCACAAAAAATGAAATCTTGCCATTTGCAACAACGTGGATGAAGCCAAAGAACACAATGCTACGTGAAATAACTCTGTCAGACAAAGACAAATACCATATGGTTTCACTGATATGTGGAATTTAAGAAACAAAACAAATGAACAAAGGGGGGGAAAAAGAGAGACAAACCAAGGAAGAGACCCTTAACCCTAGAGAACAAACTGGTGGTTGCCAGAGTGGGGGGGAATGGGTGAAATGGGTGTAGGGGATTAAGAGTAGAGCACACTTACCATGATGAGCACTGAGTCATGCATAGAGTTGTTGAATCACTATATTGCACACCCGAAACGAATATGGCACTGTATGTTAACTGTATAGGAACTAAAAACTTAACACAATTTTTTTTAGAAAAGAATGTATTTTTTAAAAATATCATTAAGAATGTTTGAAAACACAGCACGGAATCAAGCACAGGACCCTCCTCCACATGGGATCTTGGGTCACGTGCCCATGGAGCCGGCCTTGATCTCTGGCAGTCTGGATTTATGGGCAGTCGATTTCTTTAACTAAAACAGAGAGGAAGAAAAGTAGGACAGCGATCCTGCCTTCAGAACAGCTTCCGCAGCTTCCCTTCAGTGGTCTCAACATTGCGTGCAATGCTCTGTACTGCATTTGCTCCAGCTACCTGACTACTGACCGCCGAGCATCAGACCTATCAAAATAGATACAACAATTCATTTTATTTTCATTTTTCCAACCCTGAGGAAAACTTTGTGCCTGGCTGTTTGCAAAATAAAGAAATAAAGAATAGCATAGCATCATCCACTGTTTTATACTTTTTTTTTTATTTTTTTTTAATTTTTTTATTGTTATGTTAATCACCATACATTACATCATTAGTTTCTGGTGCAGTATTCCATGATTCATTGTTTGTTCATAACACCCAGTGCTCCATGCAAAACGTGCCCTCCTCAATACCCATCACCAGGCTAACCCATCCCCCTACCCCCTCCCCTCTAGAACCCTCAGTTTGTTTTTCAGAGTCCATCATCTCTCATGATTCGTCTCCTCCTCTGACATACTCCCCTTTTCTTCCTCTCCTGTTATCTTCTTCTTTTTCTTTTTTCTTAAAATATGTTGCGTTATTTGTTTCAGAAGTACAGATCTGTGATTCAACAGTCTTGCACAATTCACAGCGCTCACCGTAGCACATACCCTCCCCAATGTCTATCACCCAGCCACCCCATCCCTCCCACCCCCAACCACTCCAGTAACACTCAGTTTCTTTCCTGAGATTAAGAATTCCTCATATCAGTGAGGTCATGTGATACATGTCTTTCTCTGATTGACTTATTTCACTCAGCATAACACCCTCCAGTTCCGTCCACGTCGTTGCAAATGGCAAGATCTCATTCCTTTTGATGGCTGCATAATATTCCATTGTGTATATATACCACATCTTCTTTATCCATTCATCTGTCGATGGGCATCTTGGCTCTTTCCACAGTTTGGCTATTGTGGACATTGCTGCTATAAACATTGGGGTACACGTACCCCTTCGGGTCCCTACATTTGTATCTTTGTGGTAAATACCCAGTAGTGCAATTGCTGGATCGAACGGTAGCTCTAATTTCAACTGTTTGAGGAACCTCCATACTGTTTTCCAGAGTGGTTGCACCAGCTTGCATTCCCACCAACAGTGTAGGAGGGTTCCCCTTTCTCCACATCCCCGCCAACATCTTAGAATATTATAGCTGAAGAATTACAGTCAACAGCCACATGGATTCTAATATTTAAAGAAAAAACGTTTCCCCTGAAATTTCAGATATTTTTGAGTTCTTTGCATAGGCAATAATTGTTTCTGTTTTGCCCCAAGAGCTCTAAAGAACTCCCGCTCTCTCTGCAATATATGTCCTTGTTGTTGAGCTTTTGAGCAGCATCAGACTTGGCTGCCACCTGACGCCTCATTTTGTTTCTAGAGAAGACTCTGCCTGAAAATGTAGGGTAAAGGCGGCTTTGGTCTAGTACAGCACCAGACTCCAGAGAAGAAAAACATTTCTTAAAAGGATGTTACTAAAATCAAAAGCAAAGGTCTTTTCTTGGACTATCTTAATAATAGTTTTAATGTTGATTTGCATTTGGAAAGAGAGTTGGCCAAGAAGTAACTTATCTGGGAAGTGCTTCTGGGGATGAATCTGATTTCTAAGATATTGGGGAGGGGGGGTCTGGAATTGCACACAAAATACAGAATTAAGAAACAATTCAGCTTGTAGCAAGTAGTCAGAAGCAAAAGTCATGAGGTTACCTTACAGGCACTTGCAATGCAAGAGCACATTTGTTTTGATGTTTTGATGTCCCGTTGATGAGCTATCAACTGAATTCATACTATGAGCATTGATACAGGAAATGCTGCTCACAAACAGGCAAGAACTTGGCTTGACTAACTGAAATGCATAGCTCCTGAGGTTGGGGTGGGTGGTACTATCATGAGAAGAGGACTTTAACAATGTGAGCTCCTGAAATATTTCTTAATCCAATTTCATAAAACAAATCATCTGTCAATGCACCTTAGATGTCTCTAAAGTGATTCCACAATATCTCAGTGTATCAGTTTTGAACATCCAGATTTTCACACAGAATTATTCATTTAAAGCAGAATCCTGCTATAATTCTACCCACATCAGCCAACACTGCCAGTGGGAGCTGAAGTTCCCAGGAATCTCCAAGAGCACAGACACTCTGGAGGGCATCACTTAGTGAGATCCAAGGCAGATAAAGGCAGAAAGAGGTGTTTCACAACAGCAAGATTGCATGTGGTTTCAGGGGGGCCCTGCCAAACACCCAGTTTGGGTGAATTGGTGCCGAGACAGTTTCTTGCCCAAAAAGGTGTACAACATCTGATAACCACCTACCGAAAAGTTGTGAGAGTAACCCAGGCCTCTCAGCCCTCAAACTCATCACTGACCAAATTGATGGAGGAACTTGCAGGATTACATATTTTGTAGGATTATTTGGTAATTCTTTAGAAAATAGCAGATGACATTATAGAATAACTGGATGAATGCTCTGAAGTAACACTTGCTATCTGATCTGGAGATTAAAAATTAGAAACAAGCTGTTCTTTATATCGTATATCAAATGTAACTGACACTGACATAGGTATTGGTTCTGTTTTCCAAATCATATTCTTATGATTCATAGGCAGACTTTAGGTGATCCCTTTTAACACACATTTACTCTTGAATGTAATGTTACTTAAAAGTGTAATTGTCAAGAGTTTGGTTATAGTATGCTTCTTTCCTTTAAGAGAGAACATGATTCCCTGTAGAGAAATTCAGGTAATTTGCAGCCACCGTAATCTCCACTGCACTGAAATATTAAATGCTTGGCTTTTCTCCATGCGTTTGCCTTTCTCTGCTCTACAACTCCTACCTCCTTCTCTTTTAATTCGATGCTGAGCACTTGAATGATGTTTTCTTTTCTCCTTCTGCTCTTGGACTTCAGGATTAAGTTAGAGTCAGAATGGTTCCTTTGAGACATCTCTTTATTTCCCTCTTCTCGTCCTGATCAATTCATGAGACATTTTCAGTTGGTGTGCTCTTTTCAATGCCTGTTACTAATATTTCATATTTATCTTATTTTAAAGACCACCAGTAGAGACTTACTTAAAATGGCAACAAATTCCAGTTGAAATGCATTGATTTTATTGAGTTTTACAGAGTCATATATATGAAAGGTCACCCAGTTCATGTAAATCATGTATACCTGCTGGCAGCTGATGCTTTCTTTACAGATGATTTGAACCAAGCCTGTTAGTAATTTAGTCCTCTGACAATATGAAAAATCCAAGACCTAAGAAATAGGATGTAGACCATTATGGTTTCAAATATTGTGTTCCCTCAAGTTAGTCTGTAGCCCAAATAAGCAGTCTACACCATCATGCCCACAGTTTACAGATATGGAAACTGAGGTACCTAGAGGTCAGAAAGCTGACCCGTGGCAGTGGTTAATAAGTAGGTAAGGGATTAGAACCCACAATAGTCTAACTTCACATGCTTCTGTCCTAACAGCAAGGCTATACTGCTTCAGTACATGAATTGTGGAAATATTCAAAAACGGAAATATTTAAATATATATTCCCACTTGGAGATAGATATAGATGACACACAGATATATTGTGTATGTATACTGTGAAATATATGTATTTCATTGGGCTTTGA
Organism: Zalophus californianus; assembly: GCF_009762305.2. Lineage (NCBI taxonomy): Eukaryota > Metazoa > Chordata > Mammalia > Carnivora > Otariidae > Zalophus > Zalophus californianus. The sequence continues at coordinate 16,096,874 of NC_045604.1, forward strand.
GCTACCTATGTCATCATTTTCCAACGTCTCAGAAGCTCTGGGCCACACTTCTCAGCCCAGCTGCCCAGACTTCTATCCTGACCCCGCCCAAGCTTATCTCTGTGACAATAGATGAGTTCCTCCAACTGCCTATACTCTAGCTCCCTTACCTATAAAATGAGCAGATAATTGCAGTGCCTCAGGGAGCTAGCGAGGGTTTTGACCATGTTAATATCCAGGAAGCACTCAGAAGAAGGCCTGCAAGTGGTGGTCAACAAATTTCAGCTACTATGTTTTTATGTAATCTAGTAATCAATTTCCTTAAAAAATAACTCCATTTCTCATAATGTATGTTCAATTAATTAATGTACAGAGCTGTTGAAAAATTTCAATGTGCTTGGCTGTATGTAGCTCTTATGTGATGGGAGGGCACAGGGCTTGGTGTTAAAGTTGTGCATTTGTCTCTACCCCAATCTGATCACTCATTCACTATGGAACATTTGCTTCTCTGAGCCTCAGTTTTCTTACCTGTGAGGCAGGAATAATAATCCCTGTCCTGGTGATATTCAAGGTGAAACCTCTTCACTTTTAAACTAAACCTTTTCATGCTGTTGCTAATTACCTCTCCCAGAATCTTTTAACTATCTCTAACATGCATAGGGTAATAACAGCTGCTTATGGTCCGCTTGTGTAATATATAAGAATCTAAACTTGTGTGCCAGCATGTGACATTATCAATAACTATGATATTAGTCCTATTTAGAAATCTTTTTCCTGTAAGTTACAGAAAACTCAGTTCAAGCAGGCTTAACAAATGAACGTTGATTGGCTCATGCAACTGAAAAAATCAGGTGTAGACTCAAGGCTAAGATGTTTCCAAGACCCAGTTTCTTTTTACGTCTGAGTTGTCCTCCATTCTCAGGCACTATGTGGTGAACAAAGAACTACCAGCAGTAAGAATGGAAGTTCATGTTCAAGGCCTACATTCCGTTAGCCTGAGTGAGGTCACAGACTCAATCCTGATCAGCTAACATTGCAAGGGGAATGTGGAACTGTGTCCAGCAGTAGTCAGTCCAGGTGGAGTCTGTCCTAAACAAAACATAAAGCCTGTTAGTAACCAAAAGACTGGTTTCCACAAGGAAAACTGGAGCTCTGATATAAAAGGAAGTATGAGTGGACTCTGGAAGGTCGACATAGCAGATGTGGAGTTGTATGACACAAACTGGCAAATGTGAGTCGAAATGAGATGAATACGTCTACCTTTGTTACATATGGCCCTTTAAATTGGCCACCATACCCATATTTCAGGGCCAGACACGGTCCTTGAGGACGAACTGCCCATGAATTAGATTAAGTCCATTTGTCCTTCCCTCCTTCACTTAAGGCCTCATGCCTGCCACTCTTGTCTTTCTTGTTCTTCCATTTTTGTCACATCCATTCCTCTTGATTGGTGATGTCTTTGAATTCCCCTGGCTTCCCAAATGAGGCTCTCTACCCAGTACTAAGTTCTACATCCTTCCTCCCTGATTCTGGTACTCTAGTAGCTTCAAAAGATGCATATTCTTCCATTAGACCTGGCCCCATGCTCTGTAAGGCCAACCCACACCATCCAATTTAAACACCTGTAACAGACTCCTCTGGCACACCTTCCTTAATCTATCAAAAATTCCTAATGAGCTAGTTACTCCACAGTTGTGTCATTTCTAAACAGCTGTCTTCTAGTGTTCTGGGCTATATATAAAATGGATACCACTCAACTTGCTTCGGAAATATTTTGTAAGGAAAGAACAACTTCTATTTTCATATACATTAATTTTCTTTTTAGCCGCTATCTTCATTGCAAACACCCTCAAACCTCTCATCAACCTTAGAACACCTCTGTGATGACAAATCTTATCTACTTTTTCTAAGATGCATCCTAAAATATTCTTTGATAGTCACCGCTTGTCTGAATCAGACTAGTTAGAACACAAAATGAAGAGGAGAATTGGGCTTCATTTCGGGGGGGGGGGGGTTGTTTGTTTTTGTTTGATAAGAAAATTCCAGAGAAAGATCAAGCATTGTTTCACTTTTACCAGACCTAAGGGTCTGGCATTCAGACAAAATCTAGAAAATATTTATTGTTTACATATTCCATTAATTCTTGTATTATTTTAATAATGTTCTGCAACTAGAATAGAATTGCTTACATAATGAATAGATGTTGTGGGCAGAGATACCCATGGAATTATGAGGAAGGGCCGTTTGGTCAGATCACACTTTGGACGTCATGTCATAGCCTGACATCTTTATGGAGCACTTGTATGGGCTTTGTGTTCTTTTTTTTATTATTATTTATTTATTTATTGACAGAGAGAGACACAGCAAGAGAGGGAACAAGCAGGGGGAGTGGGAGAGGGAGAAGCAGGCTTCCCGCAGAGCAGGGAGCTCGATGCGAGGCTCGATCCCAGGACCCCCCCAGTTCATGACCTGAGCTGAAGGCAGCCGCTTAACACCTGAGCCACCCAGGTGCCCCAGGCTTTGTGTTCTTTAAACGGTATTTAACAAACATCAAACACCTACAATAGGCACTATAGGGAAAAAATGATGGAAAAAAAAACCCTCAAAGACATAAACCTTACTCTCAAAGGGCTTACATTCTAAGTGAGAAAGTAAGCTATTCAGATGAAATGGTGTTACTAGGGTCTAGACCCCCTTTTTCAGTGGCAAGAGTAAAGAGGGAGCATTGTCAGATTAAATCAGCCTGCCACTGCAGTCTCTGACCTTCATTCTTAGACGATTCCTCCCTTTTTCTTTAGAGCTCTATATTTTATAATCTTTAGCATTTTCCCATAAGCTTTCATCAAACATATATGGCTTGGCTATGGCTTAGATCTTTCATCATATTTCTTATCTATAAATCAGGTAAATATCAAAATTATGTAAATCCCCCATAGCCACCAAATGGAAGATTACAATCAAGTAAGTATCTGCATCTTATCACTAAATTGATAAGGAAACACAAAGGGCTTTAAAGCCGAATCCTGAAGCAGCTCCAGCTGCAGAACATTACTGCTTTAGCAGAGAACCCAGACTACTACTCTAATTCTAAATGAACCAGTTAATTAATTTTTTCACTCATTTAATAAGCACCTACTTTGTGCCTGTCATTATTTGAAGGATACAGTGGTATCTTTTAGATATAGATCCTTTAGTGCTCTTTTAGAGCTTACATCCTAGAGGGGGAGACAAACAATGAATAAACAGACATAATATAACATCAGATAATGTTGAGGGCTATGAATAAGAAAGTGATTTGAGGGAATAACAAGTGCTGGGTGTAGTGTGTAGATAAGAGTGGTCAAAATCTTTTAAAATGTAGCATTTGAGCAAAAATCTACAGAAAGCCGCAGAGTGATACATGAATGTCTCTGGAAAAAGTCATGCCACCAAAGGAACAATATATGTAAAAATGTAGTTCAGAATTCATGAAAAATTAATATAATAATTATTAGATCCATGTTATCAGCCTAATTATTCAACATATAGACTAAGTCTTATTATTTATTTTTTTAAACACTCAATAAATCACATTTTTATTCTCATTCTGCTTGTGAGAAGGGATCATGGCTACCCACCTTACAAAAACTAAGTCTTATTATTTAAGGAAAGGAAAATTTTTGAGCTTTGGCATTGTTTGAATTTTCCCAAGAATCAAGGCAAAAAATGTTAGTCTCTGTAGACTCCTTGTCGAATGCTGCTGAGTTTTAAGGTTGCTTCTGCTTAAAGAAAGTACTTCTCTAAGTAACCCATTTCATCTTTGCAAAAGCCTCAAAAGCTAGCTGCTATCCCATTTTTATAGATCAGAAGATCAAGGCAAAGAGAAGCTAAGTAACTTACCCAAGGTCACCGGCGATGGAGTAGTGAAGTCTAACCACATACAACTTCTACTCTAAATGGATTGCCATTCTTATTTTTCCTGAGAACTTATTGAGCAGTTACTGGGCTGTGTCATATTCTGAATACAATAGGCACTATCCCTTCATCAAATTATGTTTAATTAATGTGTAAAGGCAAAACCAACATACCCCCCAAAAAACTACAGAAGTTAAGTGTGAGATGGTACTCTATGGGCATATATGGAGAAGAAGTGCAAAGTTAAAAAAAGAAATGGTTGGTGTGAATATAAGCTGAATATGGCTTGGGGCTAAAAAAATGTCGAATCTAACCTTCTTTTTAACCGCCCCCCCCCCCCAGTCATATAAGAAGCAGTTGCAGAAACTGAGATTGTTAGCCTGGAGAAGAGAAGACTCAGGGGGGATTTGATAACTGTCTACAAATATTTGAAGAACTGTCATGTGGAAAAGAAATTAGATTTGTTTTATATGTCCCTAGGGGTGCAAGTGATGGAAAGAATTCACCACAATATAAGGAGGGACTTTCAAACAAAATAAGGAGAACTCTAGAGCTCTCTAAGGATGGAACAGGTTCTTTGAGAGATGAGTACTCTGATTGCCTAGGCAAGGCAGTCTTTCGGTGACCTCTTGTACAAGAGAATCAGGAGAAAGATGGATGGGTGGATGGATTGCATGAATTTTAAGATTTCTTCTAAGGCTGAGAATTTATTACTTTATTAATGATAAATGAAGTTTCTATTTATACCAAGCTGCTTGTGAAGTTCCTATCTCCATTCAAGAGTGTTTTCTGCTTTTTTAAAAATTTGGAAATCATATCTACAACTCTGCATGTTACTTCCGGTGCTGAATTGATAATAAATAATCCTCTCAAGATGTACTTTATTTCTTGTTTATTCTTTCTAGGTCTCCAGCCATACACCAACTACAGCTTCACACTTACAGCTTGTACATCTGCTGGATGCACTTCAAGTGAGCCTTTTCTAGGTCAGACACTGCAGGCAGCCCCTGAAGGTAATTAAAAAATATCCATGATTTGGGAGAAGAAGTTTTCATATGGCATTTTGAAATGAATTCTATAAACTCTTTCATGTCAAACAAAGAAGGAATAAAGTCAACAGGTACAAAATAAAATTGTATTCTAGATTCCCATTTTTCAGGTTTGGTTCAACTATAAGCCTCCCAACATAAAATTTGCTTTCAATTGTTTAAACCTCTTAAATTTAGTTTCCTGTGAAAAAAAAATTATTATGTACTAGGATATAAAATTCCTCAAAAAATCAAAAGTTAAATATTTCTGGAATGCCTGATATATAACAAGGACGTGCTCTCTGCTGAAGTTGACTTATTTACTACGTTGAAGAACTTACCATCAAGTCAAAGACACAGGACAAGTACCCAAACTTACATAAGGAGAGAGAATCAGGGCGCATGGGTGGTTCAGTAGGTTAAGCATTGGAGTCTTGATTTCAGCTCGGGTCATAATCTCAGGGTTTTGATCTCAGGGTTGTGAGATCGAGGCCCACGTTGGGCTCCATGCTCAGCGCAAAGTCTACTTGGGATTCTCTCTCTCCCTCTGCCCTTCCCCCCTTCAAATAAATAAATAAATAAATAAATAAATAAAATCTTTAAAAAAGAGAGAATCTGAAAGGTGATGTTAAGAAAGAACAAATGGTCAATAATATTGCAATAATGTATGGTGACAGATGGTGACCCCACTTATCATTGAGTAATGTATAGAATTGCCAAATCAATATGTTGTACACATGAAACTAATATAACTGTATGTTAATCATACATCAATTTTAAACAATGAACGGAATACTCAGGTTAATCTGAAGAAGGAGAGATTATAACTAGTCATGAAAATCAAAAAAGATTTGATGGATCAAGTGAGTTCTGAGGTGGATCATGAAGAACAAGAATTTTGACAAATACACACTCGGGGAGATGCAGAATCCAACACAGGTTGAGGGGATGTAAAGTGGGATCATCACCTTGGACGGCAAATTGGCAATGTCTATTAAATTTAAAATGTTAATTTTCTATGACACAGTAGTTTCACATTCATTATCTATGCCAGAAAATCCCGCTTCCACAAATGTACAGGAGACACATACCAGAATGTTTACTGAAGCAATTTTGTTTTTTTATTTAACGGAAAAATATTGGAAGCAATTTAAAAGTCTATTCATAGGAGAATTGCTAAATAAATTCAGGTATATTCACATTATGAAATTCCATACCTCGGTTTAAAAGAATGAGACAATCTAAACATATGAAGAGGAAATTTAGAACTACATTAATGCATGGTATCTTTTATGTATAAAAATGCATAGAAAATTATATTTATTTCTATAGATAAATAAAAATATAGAAAAAATTCTGGAAGCATACACACATAACAGTGGTTACCAGTGGGTTGGGAACTGGGGTGGGTGTTATCATTTACTTTTAGAAGAAAGATAGGCTTAGAAGCTTGGGATAGTGATCAACTAAATATTTTGCTCATCTTTATTATCTGCCTGTTTTAAATGTGGGGGGAAACAGAGGCATACATGAGTTTCTAAACAGAAATATGATGTTAATTACCATTGGAGAGTCCTGAACGGCTTGTCCATTACTCTTCTAATGAAAGGGATTGTTGTACCTCAGAATATTAGACCTGAACTTCCTACCAGTAAATGGGGAATAAAATGGAAAATTCCACATATGGGGCATATGGCTCCTCACCAGGATTTCACTAATGATGTTTTCTATATAAAGAATGTTTCATGTCAAAAAGCTTAGTGTTCCTTTGAAAGGAAGAAACCAGCAGTGGATTTTTTGGAAAGGTAAACTATCAAATGGATACTTTGATGATAATGGATAATTTCTAAAGGATCTATCAACCAGTTTTGGCTGCAACTCAAACCTGGTAAAATAACAGGGTCTCTTGCTTCAGTGTCATCATCAAATCCATATATTTAAAGTCTTAGAAAATATGCATCTATTTTCCCACTTTTCCCCCCAAAAATCCCTGAAAGATCTCAGATTTCATGACTTAAAAATTTTAGCTTTCAACAACACAGGGGAGTGTGAGATGACAAATGTTTTACTTGATTTCTTTTTTTTAACTTTATGCACCTTTCCTTTAACACAAATAACTGTGCGCAGGAATAATAAACCAAATGGGCTTTCCTCAGCAGAACAAACATGGATTTAGAATCCATTTTCTGGCTGTATAAGTGCCATCTGTGAATAACTTGTATGTGAAATAAATGTAGTCTGAGTACTTAACTTGGTGGTTGTAGGAGAACAAATCAACAGCAATATTAAGTTCTGTTGTTTTACTGTAAAGTGGAAATAAGCATATCATCTCATGTTAAATTAATAATGCAAATATAACTAATTACTAAATGCCTATTTGAGTGAATCTGACATAGTTTGAAGGTCTAACACTTTAGTTTCCTAAGCAAATACGGTGAGAATGAAAAGAAGCATTGGTTCGTAGCCACCCTGAGTTCGTCTCTCATTTCTCTCTCATTTTCAATCTTAAAAAAAAAAAAAAACAAAACAGAAAAGCTAATGTACATTACTACCTCATTATAAGTTGGACATAATTCTCTACAATTTTATCCTCACAGAAAATTGTGTACTTTCAGTCAAATAGGAAGAGTTCAAGTTGGATTTTTGTTCTCTCTTTTTAGAAGTGACGGCATACCAGCAAGCTCTACTTAATTTTAGAGTTCGGTCATGCAAAATTTCAGGCATACTTACCTCCAGCATTGATAACATGGGGGAAAAAGGAAAAGAAGATGAATCTTTCTCAATTGCGTTCCAGATCTCTCTTCCCCTGACCTTTTTTTTTTTTTTGGATTTATTGTCATTTATTTTAAAACAACAAAAAAGGACGTAGCATGAACAGTCTTATTTTTTCTAATTCTTTTTTTATTATGTTATGTTAATCACCATACATTACATCATTAGTTTTTGATGTAGTGTTCCATGATTCATCATTTGCGTATAACACCCAGTGCTCCATTCAATACGTGCCCTCCTTAATACCCATCACCAGGCCAACACATTCCTCCACCCCTCCTCCCCTCCAGAACCCCCAGTTTGTTTCTCAGAGTCCATCGTCTCCCATGGTTCGTCTCCCCCTCCAGTTTCCCCCCTTCCACTGACCTTTTTTAAACTGTTGATGTTCCTTTAGATTCTTCCTCTACTCTTTGCACTTGTAACTCCACGGTATCCCTTGGAATTCTCAAGTACAAGCTTCTAGTCCTCAGCTCTCACAAAGCCCACACATAGATTTAAGGCCTGTGTATCCACCGATCTATAGATGTTTTTATTTAGGTGTTTTGCAAATACTTCAACCTCAGTATTTCCACACTTAAAATCTCCTCACTTCCTAGCTTACTTTTCTTCCCTTTTCCGTCCTTCAAGTACCATCATCCACCTTACCAGCCCAAAATGGACCTTCTTGATGTGTCTCTTTTTTTTTAGGTTGTAATGTGCAGTTCTTCATAAAATCTTATTAATTGTAATTAATTAATTTTAAATTAATTAATTTAAATTTTAATGAAATTTTGATATATTTTATTAATTTTATTAAATTTTAATAAATTTTTAAATTTAAAATTTAAATTAATAAATCTAAGGATTTTTTTAAATGTGTACTTCCTTTACATCCCTTCTGGCTTTGACTTAGTTCAGATGCCTTTAACTTCTCGTAATTACTCTTGCTGCCTATAGTCATTTCTCCTCTTTCTTGTATTAATTCTTTTCCCCCTTGTGCCAAAATAGACATACTTCACATTAGTCACTTCCATAAAATCCCACTTCCTTCCAGGAAAGAAAAAATCCACATCTCAGGAAAGCAAAATAGATCCCTCAAATTTTAACCTCTGCCTATCTGTCGAGTCTTTTGGTCTTTCCCACATGCCATCCAATGCACCAGTCCCGCTGAGGTACTTGGAATTCTACCATACTTTCCTCTATTTCAAGGACTTTTGTGGGTTCCCCTCAGCTTAGATCTCTTTCCTACGTCCTCATGCAGCTAACCCATTTTTTAAAAAATTTAGCTCACATGTCTCCCCTTCTAGAAATCTCCAATGACTTCCTCTGCTTCCCATCCTTCCCCATGTTACTCCCAGTCTGTGTTGATACCCTTCCTAAGTGCTCCAAAGCACTATGCTTCCTAAAGCACTTAGCAAACTGGATTATAAATTTCTATTTGTTCATCTTTATTCACCCTAATACTATGAGCTCCTGGAAGGGTAAGGACTGTATGTCCTTATTCCCATATCCACAGTGCCTGACACAGAAAATGACACAAAATTGGGTGGAATGTTGGATAAATTTCCCAATCATAATAGTCCAGAAGTCAAGGCATCTGGGACATTAGCCAATACAAAACTGGGTTTTTCCTTTACTAGCTTCCAAAAGAAAGCCAATCCACAATAAATACTGGTATTTTTAATTTGGAATGATTTTTAGAGAAATGAGAAGTGGATAATATTGCATGGCACTCAAAACAAATTTAAACAGATCTAATATATATAGATATATATATATGTTATAGATAGATAGATAGATAGATAGATAGATAGATAGATAGATAGATGATAGATAATTTTGGTAGCTATTATTGCAAAAGACCTAACACCAGGGTTTCTTTCTGACCTTTCCTTCTTATACCTCTCAGCTAGTTTACCTCCTCCCTGCCCCCCTTCAAGATGATTTCCCTCATGACCATCCATTTCCTTTCCTTGAGTTGTTTCAACTGGGCCCTTCTACTAGGTAGGATAGGTTTTTCTGATGCCGCCTGAGACTTAGGCTCACAGAGAGAAGCAAATTCTCTACCTGGGACTCTTTAAGACATTTCACCAAAAGTGGTTCTTATTCTATCAAAGATTTCTTGCAACTGTTAACATAACAGTGTCCCCATATCATTATATAAGTAAAACCATAGCATTTAGTATTTTTTAAACATTTCAATTTCCTCTTATTTCCAACCCAATGGATAGAGGGTTGTTACCAACACAACCAGAGCTTTCACCGGCTTGCATAAATATGAAACTCAATTTTTATTCAAAACATGAAACAAACCCAAAATCTTGATTCATGTTATTTCATTCACTCCTCTATATCCACAGCCTTTCTAGCACCCTAGTGATTTTTAATACATCCTTAAAGGTGAAAAAGATAGGACTGCAGGAAACAGACTATGAACTAAACTTTATACTTTATCTCTTAAATCAACAAATTAATATCATGTTTGAATCAGAACTCTAATTAGTTGGTTGACTCATCTAGCAACTATTGGCAGAGAAACCCAAACATAAATGTATACTATGATTTGTGGATTGTCCACATAACTATTTCAGAACAAAATGAACTACTTTCTTCTGAGGAATAAGTTGTTCCTTTAAAATCAGTAAGTTTCAGCTGTTTTAAAAATCTATATTGATTCTTTCAGGATGTTCCTAAATAAATTGCATTTGAATGTCGTGAAAATTTCTCTTTTTAAAAGTGTTGAAATCTTATCCTTTACTGAATAACTTACACTAGAGATAAAATCAACCAAAAACTATTGATTACAGGGAAACTAATATTGCATGAGTTTTTAAAAGCTGAAGAGAGTTAACAGTGTCCATTCAGAGCATACCTAGATGACAACATGAAATGGTGGGATTGATTTTCCTCATTGCCTAGGTTCCCCATCAATACGTTTGTACATCTATAAGAGTACTTGAATGTTTGACCTTGAATGACAGTTGTCTGTGGATTTATTTTAACTTTTATGCAGAAGAGTAAACTTGTAGGAACAAGCCATATCTCACTCACACTTACATTCTCTAGAACTGCCTACAGTGCTTAAATAGTAATTTGCAGGATATATTTATAATAAATTTATTTATTCAATATCAGTTAGACCTTGCACTATCTATGCATAAAGATACCTTGACAAATAAGACAGAGAAGATTCTTGCCTTCATGAAACTAACTTTATATTGAAGCAGAAGGAAGCAGACCATGCAGTGATTACATAGAAATAATGATAATATCAAGAAAAATTTATTATGATGTTGTGAGTGTTGAGGGAAGCTAGAAAAGGACCTAGGATAGAGAGTAACTAAGTTGGAATCACTTTAGATAAGGTTAAAGTTATCATTAGAGAAGTTTGGTCAAATAAGACCTCCCTGCTAAGATGATATTCACACAGGTCACTTAACTATGAAAATAAATTGCAAAAATGTCATGTTGTCATAACCAGAAGTTCCAGGCAGAAGGAATGGAAGTGCAAAAGCTCAGAGGTGAGAAAAAACTGGAAACATTCTGGGGATAAAGAGGAGTCTGGTGTGACTGGAGCCAGGTAGGCCAGAACCAGAAAAAAAATGTAGGATTATTCAGGTTATCATAAGGAATTGGAATTATACGAATAATTTCAAAAGGGTTGTATATTTTACAAAGATTATAATGACTTATGTATATACTTTATATACTTCTATGAAGATTACGTGAAATAGAGAAGGGCAAGATTTAAAACTCTGAGACCAGTTTAGAGGCTATGATAGAAGTTCATGAGAGAAAAACGTAGCTTGGATCAGAATAGGTGGCAGTAAATGTATAGAGAACTATATACATTCAGGGTAGAACAAGCAGGATTTTATGACATTGCATTTGAGGGTGAAAAAAGTGGGAGCCTCAAGAATAATATTTGTGTGTTTTGACCAAGAAAATGAATAGATGGACAAAATCGGAAGATGAACAGATTGTAACAGAAAAACCAAGAGTTCTGTTTTAGATATTTTAAGTTTTGATACTTAATTAGTCATCCAAATGGAGATGTCAGGTTGACGGTTGGGTTCATGAGTCTGAAGCTCAAGAGAGAGTTTTAGTTTAGAGATATGCATGGGAGTGTTCAACATATAGATGATACTTAAAACTAACACTAAATGAAGATCACATAGAAAGTGAGTGTTGGGAAACAAGAGGAGAAGAAAGAAGAGGGAAGACTAGGGGAGAGGAGAGGGCCTAGGTCTCTGAGGCCCATTTTTGAGATCCAGTAGGAGGAGAGAAGCCAGTAAATGAGAAAAGAGGAAAAGAAGTACAGCATGTTGTGTCAGAGAGGCAAGGGCAAAGTATGTTATTCATTGAATTTGATAATTCAGGTAAATACTACTTTATGATTACTTGCACATATTCCAAGTAAATAGGCATCAAAGTTTAAAATTCCTGGGTAGTCTTTCAGGCCTTGGTTAAGCTCAGAGTAACAGCAGAGAAAGAGAAATCTTCCACCACTAAATTTTCTGATATTCACTTTCTAAAGACAGTTCACAAATAAAATAATCAAAACATTAAAAATATATTTATACCCAATTGTATATTTTTACCTCCAAAGTAAGTAAAATGTATTTTTGTTGTTTCACCGTGAGATTTTTTTAACAACAGATAAAAATACCATAATATGTGAGGTGATGGTGTGACTTTTGACAAGGTGTATATTTCTAACAATGAAACCTCATTGTGTTATTTTTTGCCAGGAGTTTGGGTGACACCTCGACACATTATTATCAATTCTACAACAGTGGAATTATTTTGGAGTCCTCCAGAAAAGCCCAATGGTCTCATTTCTCAGTATCAGTTGAGTCGTAATGGAACCTTGGTTTTCCTGGGTGACAGTGAGGAGCAGAACTTCACTGATAAAAACCTGGAGCCCAACAGCAGGTGAACTTAAAGAAAACTTTACCAATCATATAGTTAGAATTTTAAATTTTTCAGGGCTGAAAAGTGCATCTCAAGATGAAACAATATGAAATTAATTGGCTAATTAATCTCATTCAGTAGCCATTCCATAGCTGATGAGATCTTTTAATTCATTTCAGATGTTGAAGACTCAAGTGCTAACTCATTACTTTAGTCTTCAGAGTACATGACATTTTTTAAAAATGTAAATAGTCTTTTATTTGACATAAGAGCATGAGAATTTTTAAGTATATAAAATACACAAAGTATTAAACTTTAAAAATTATCAAATTATCTTCAAAAACATGCATTCTGAAGCTAGCAATAAAAAAAAGATTTAAAGAGTTTTGTTTTACATCAACTAACTTTTCTTCTAATACAATGTTTTCTCTGCTTGCTACACTATATATAGGTATGAGTGGTTTTAGGGGAAAAAAAGTTCCACATATTTGCAATTCATTCCCATTTGTATCTCAGCAGAAACAAAATATATCTTAGATCAACAGATGTTTTAATGCAGAGAGTAAAGATCAATTCAGATTTATTGTAGAGAGTAGCAGATCAATTTAGAAACATCTTTCTCTAAACATATTTCCCTGAACTCCAACCCATTTAAAAATGGGGAAGATTAATTTGAATCCTTCACAATCTACTGGCACACTCTAAGACTTTCCTGAAATCTTTAGGAAAAGTTAATTACAAGAGGGTTAAAAATAAAGTGGGAAGGGGTAGAAATAGTGACAGTCTGGAGAGAATGAAGCCCGTTCTGGAAAAACTATCAAGTCAACAGAGACGTTTCTGAACAGGGAGCAGAAAATTTGCAATTTGTCATAAAATTAGGACTAAACAATGGCGGGAAAAGCTAGCAACCATTGTTCAAGTTTCTTGTGCATTTCCTTATCACAATCCTTTCTTTTTCATATAGATACATTTATAAATTGGAAGCCACGACTGGAGGCGGCAGCAATCCTAGTGGTGATTACATTGTGCAAACACCTGTACTGACACCAGAAGAAATCCAGCCTCCATATAACATCACAGTAATTGGGCCTTATTCCATATTTGTAGCTTGGACCCCACCAGGTAAAGAAATAAAGTATGTGTGTGTGCATGTGTGCATGTGCATATTTGTATGCAAAACATTTCAGAGAAAACTAATTGGAGAAAAGGATGGAAATGTGAATTTAGTGAATCAGAAGGACATAACCTGTCTCCTGGATAAATATAAACAGAATAGTCCAAACCACATTCCTGAGTCTATACATATATAAGTATATGCATATATACATATAGATACAGATGTAGATACGTAGATAAAGATATACAGATAACTAGATATATACTTTTCTTTGAAAGTAATACTTTCTTTTAAGTACCCAAATCCGCCTTCTTATTCATATACATCCCAGGTAGGTCATATAGATCTGAATGACCTCAAACATTCATTATGCAGGACTCCCAAGATTGGAACATTGATGTTATATGATTCGGCCTTTATCATAGCAGTGAATAAGGAATTCAGAAAGCAAGAGTCTACTCTATCCATTTCTATTAGATTGTGGCCAGTTATGGTAGTTGAATTTTGCCCCTCTAAGCTATATAGCCTCCACTGTACCATTTAGTCACTAGTGGGTTACTTTTATGGTTTAGTGCATTATTATATTTTGATGTAAGCATCATCCTCAGGTACAAATCTGATTGCATTAACACCATAGAGTAAGGATTAAAGTGAAATCTCTTTGCTCTGTCTTTTAACATAAGGAAAGTATGGAAATGCTGTTTCAGTAAAATTTAAAATATATTAAGGTGCTAAATTCACTTCAAATGGATTTTATCTCTAATATCTAGTCTTTAGATAAAAATGACACAAATTCTATTATCTCCATCAGAATAAGTGTAGCTACAGTTCAGCATGCACTGAAAACAATCGGCTAGCATCCATGTTGGTCATCAGCAGGTCCATTCCATAAAATAATTAGCAAAGATATATTTTTCATTTACTTGAACAATTATTTCAGTCAAAATAGGTAATACAGAAAAGGAAGGAAAACTTGCAAATTCATTCTATGAGGCCAGCATTACCAAAACCAGATAAAGTCACCACAAAAAAAGAGAACTACAGGTCAATATCTCTAATGAACATAGATGCAAAAATCCTCAACAAAATACTAGCAAACTAAATGCAACAATACATTAAAAAAATCATTCACCACAATCAAGTAGGATTTATTCCTGGGTTGCAAGGGTGATTCGATATTCACAAATCAATCAAAGTGATACATCATATCAATAAGAGAAAGGATAAGCACCATATGATCATTACAATAGATGCAGAAAAAGCATTTGAAAAAGTACAACACCCATTCATGATAAAAACCCTCAACAAAGTGGTATTGAGGGAATGTACCTCAACATAATAATGGCCATATATGAAAAATCCACAGCAAACATCATACTTGAGAAAAACTGAGAGCTTTTCCCCTAAGGTTAGGAACAAGACAAAGATGTCCACTCTCACCACTTTTATTCAACATAATACTGGAAGTCCTGGCCACAACAATCAGACAACAAAAAGAAATAAAAGGCATCCAATCTCTAAGGAAGACATAAAGCTTTCATTATTTGCAGATGACATGATACTATATATAGAAAACCTGAAAGACTCCAAAGACTCCACCAAAAAACTGCTACAACTGAAAAGTGAATTCAGTAAAGTTTGCAAGATACAAAATCAGTGTACAGCAATCTGTTGCGTTTCTATGCACCAATAATGAAGCAGCAGACAGGAATTAAGAAAACAATACCATTTACAATTGCACCCAAAATAATAAGATACCTAAGAATAAACATAACCAAAAAGGTGAAAGACCTGTATTCTGGAAACTGTAAAATGCTGATGAAAGAAGTTGAAGATGACACAAAGAAGTGGAAAAACTCTCCATGGCCATGGATTGGAAGAACAAATAGTGTTAAAATGTCTATACTATCCAAAGCAATTCTACACATTCAAAGCAATCCCTATCAAAATACCAACAGCATTTTTCACAGAACTAGAAGAAACAATCCTAAAGTTTGTATGGAACCACCAAAGACTCCAAATAGCCACAGCTGGAGGCATCATAATTCCAGTCTTCATGTTGTATTACAAAGGTGTAGTAATCAAAACAGTATGGTACTGGCACATAGATCAATAGAACAGAACAGAAAACCCAGAAAGAAAAAAAAAAAAAACCACAATTATATGGTCAATTAATCTTCGACAAAGCAGGAAAGATGATCCAATGGGAAAAAGTCCCTTCAACAAATGGTGTTGGGAAAACTGGACCACTGTCTTATACCATACAGAAAAATAAATTCAAAATGCATTAAAGTCCTAAATGTGAGATCCGGAATCATAAAAATCCTAGAAGAGAGCACAAGCAGTAACTTCTATATCTGATAAAAGGTTAGTGTCCAAAATATATAAAGAACTTATAAAACCCAACATCCAAAAAACAAATAGTTCAATTAAAAAATGGGAAGAAGATATGACAGATACTTCTCCAAAGAAGACATACAGATGACAAACAGATGCTCTTCATCATTTAGCATCAGAGAAACGCAAATCAAAACTACAATGTAGCTATCCTCTGACACCTGTCAGAGTGGCTAAAATCAAAAACACAAGAAACAACAGGTGGTGAGGATGTGGAGAAAGGGGAACCCTCTTGCACTGTTAGTGGAAATGCAAACTGGTGCAGCCACTAAGGAAAACAGTATGGAGTTTCCTTAAGTTAAAAATAGAACTACCCTATGATGGATCATTCACACTACTGGGTATTCACCCAAAGAATAAAAAAAAAAAAAACATTAATTCAAAGGAATACATATGCCCCTATGTTTATAGCAGCATTATTTACAATAATCAAATATGGAAGCAGCCCAAGTGTCCATCAATTGGTGAATGGATAAAGAAGATGTGTGTATATATGTATTGGAATATAATTCATCTGTAAAAAAGAATGAATCTTGCCATTTGCAATGACATGGATGGAGCTAGAGAGTATAATGTTAAGTGAAATAAGTCAGAGAAAGACAAATGCCATATGATCTCACTCATATGTAGAATTTAAGAAACAAAACAAAAAAGCAAAAAGAGAGACAAACCAAGAAACAGACTCTTAACTACAGACAATAAACTGATGGTTACCAGAGGGTGAGCAGGTGGGGGACATGGGTTAAATAGGAGATGGGAATTAAGGAGTACACTTGTTGTGATGAGCACTGGGTGATGTATGGAATTCTTGAATCACTATATCGTACACCTGAAACTAATATAACACTGTGTGTTAACTAACTGGAATCAAAATAAAAACTAAACAAGCAAACAAACAGGTAATAGAGTCAAGAAGGTAACATAGAGGCCTAATATATAAAACTTAAGTTCTCATAAACTAACATCCTTGTGATGTCATAATCTGAGATCAAAAACAAAAACAGGGTCTTAATTTGGTCAAATTCACAGGAGAAAATTTATCAAGAGCTGTAAAGAAAATGTAAGCAAAGAAAAATGTAAGCCTCTCTAAGATATTAAATATAAATGATTCCATCCACCTTTGTTTTTAAAATGAATATACAGCCGTTTAAATTAAAACAAAGGAATGATCTCTGGTGCCAGCCTGTGTCATAAAGCCCTATAATCCTTACCTCAGGAGCGTAGATCTTCTTGAACTCCATTCTTAATTTCAGGGGAAGAAAACCCATATCTTCTGCTGTGGAAAATGTACAAACTTGCATATCCCTTTACAGAATACATTTCTACTTGCATGGAGTAGCATTGCTATCTTGCCATCTTTGAGCATATTTCTCCTTGGCATCTTTGTAGTGCTGTAGTGCATCTGGGCCGTCAAGTAAAATGAGGCAGAAAAGAGCCAGTCTGAGACCGGATTTTGCCTATTAACCAGAGATTTCTCAGACTCGGACCAGGGTCTTCTACAATCCAAATTCTCAAAGAACAATAAGAGAAAGTCCAAGATGGTAAGCAAAATTGGTGATTTCCTAGCCATGTGATCAGGAAGTTCCATGGCCTATCAATCACTTGTCATTTTAACATTATTATACACATAAATTGCCATTGCTAATTTGAAGATCTCTTTCCTTTAAGACAACGGATGTCAGATGAAAGAGAAAACCAGGATTCGTATCCCATTTGTGCCACCTGTTAGCTGACATAAACAAGTCAGTTTTTCTCCCTGAGTCTGTTCGGTGCAGCTGTAAAATAGAGACAATGGTAGTACATACATTTGGGTGGTTGTAAAGATTAAACAAGGTAATTTATATAATTGGCATACACTGACTCTGTATAATATTCTATAAATAGTAATGATTATTTTTGGAGAATTATTTTTGCCTTCAATTATTTATTTTTAAAATGTATTTGCTCCAGCCTTTGCTAGGTGCCAAGGGCCCCATTTTCAAAATGATAAAACAGTGCACTGCAGGATTGCATTTGTAAATGTTTGAGACTTCTTTTGAATTTCCCAGCATTTTGTCATATTTTTCTTTGAGTTCAACATCATATTTTTATGCTCAGTGTATAATGTTTATACTTGGAAAAGGATCATTGTGAAATAAAGCACACTTTCTGCTTTTTTAATGTAACCTTAACTCTTGTCTACCTCAGGCTTTGTAGAAATTGTTCACTCTAGTGCAGCCTCAGGGGTATTGTAGAAATGCTTCACACACTAACTCTGACCGTGTAACCAATGGTTAATAAATCTATAATATACAGACCTGTCAATCTTTTAGTTTCAGATGCACAAAATCCATTACAGAAACCCTGTAATATATGGAAAGATTAAAATCTTAAATTAAACTTTTTTCCTGGTGCCTAGAAGGATTTTGAACTCTGTAAACAGGCAGATGATTTTGACTTGTGTATAATCTACAGTTGATTTTATTGGAAAGTACCTCATGCTGTGTTTTGATTTGGATAATAAAAACACTTTTCTGTTCCTGAATAGTCACAAATATATATTTTAAACAAAAAGAAAACAAACTTGTTATAACCAGAGGCTGTTTATTTGCTCACAATCAAGAGCTTTCAAGGTATTCATCATACTCCCCTGCCATTACAAAATGATTACATCATAAGCAGAGCTGAAAATTGGGCCAAAGAGTCCATACCTATAGTTCCCAAACCTGAACAAACATTAAAATCACCTGGAAAACTTTTGCAAAGACTGGTTCTCAATCCCAAGTTTACGGAATCAGAATCTCCTGGGATGGAGTCAAGAACTCTAGATTTTTTTTTTTTTTTAAAGCTTCCCAGATGGTTTCGATGTGCTCCAAATTTAGTAATCATGAATTACATACACCAAGCACAAGCGGTCAATTACAATATTTCTTTGAAAACATGAATCAAACCACTTTCTCTTGAATGTCCAAACCCAAAATAGTGGTTAAATTAACTGGGTTTTTTTCACATGTATTTTGTTTTGTGGTCAGTGTGAATAGAGTGACTTTATGCAGTTAAGTTGCTGGGAGAAAAAAATGTCCATGTGGTTGCTTAGCAACAGAAAATTACCTAGGCAATTAAGTGGGCTTTCAGTTTATAAATTATTATTTCAATGATATCTATAAATTAATTCTTATTACATGTTTATAAATCCTATCAGAAAAGGAAGTGAGGTCCAGGGGATGTGTGAGAATATTCAGAGGAAGCATAATTGGAATACTATTGGCAAATACCACTTATATTCATTAATATCACTTGTTTATATTGCCGTTTGTTCAATTTCTAGTAAAAGCCAAACCCTTTAATAAGCACTTTCCCTGCCTTACCTGAGTTAATACTCATACAAACCCTGGGATACAAGTAATATCATTATTTCCATATTAAGATAAGAGATTTGAACCTCAAAGTAGTGATAGAATATACTCAAGTTTACACAGCAAAGCCAAGAGTCAAATTCAGGTCTCTTCTCTACTACTGCCTTATAAGAGCAATCTCTACATGTCTTTGACTTAACTATTAAATCCACATCAAGCTTTTTATTTATTACCCACTTTTTTTGGATTTGTGATACAACAACTATGCTTTTTGAAATAGTAGCCCAGAAGGCCAAGAAACAGAACTAGGTATTGGCAAATACCAAATGATTGTGGAAGAATGTTTTTTTGTTGGGCATGCCAAGACCAGAAAAATTAATTATGGAAAATGGTGAGCCCCTGAAGGGAAAATATCTACCTGGCATGAAGGAAGGCTTTGCCTATCCATCCAAAAGTCCAGAAAGAAAAGACATGACTTAGCAAAATCAGATTCCAAGTGCCGAAAGATTTTAATTAGGTGGGAGAGGGAGTCATTTCTCAAACAAATATCCACAAAAAGAATATTCAAGGACTGTTTTAAAGCCTCGGTAGACATTCTCTTACTTTCCAGGTAAATCCTGGTTCGCTTTAGCTCATTATTACTTGATAAATGTCACTTGTAAGATTATCAAGACACTTCAAGCTCTAGAAAATCAAGATTTCTACTCTTTTGTGTATCATTTGTACCTTCAAATCAGATGATGCACAAACAACATATCCTTTTAAAATGTTTGCTGGATTAATGAAAGAACAGAATAGTGAGTAAGTTTCTAAAACTTATCATTCAAGCAAATATATAAATAAATTTTGGATTTTCTGCTGCTTAAAATTATTCAAACACTTGATTTCTTACAGAAGCCTATCCCTCTCTCCACACTAACTCAACCTTAAACACACATACACACACACATGTATACCCACACACACACAAATACATATTTCTTCTTTAGAGACAAACAGGACACATACACATATCTTCCAAATATTATATGTCATCTTATGGATGCATAATTTTTTTCACTTATTTCTGTAAAGGGAATACTGGTTTCTAGGTGGAATGGGCTCCACCATTTAGTTTCCCTGCAACCTTGGGCAAGTTCCACAGTGTCTCTGAACTTGAGATTTCTCATCTGTGAAATGGGGTATCAAATGCCTACCCTGCATTGCTTTTATGTGAAGTCGGTGAGGTAGCATGGTAAACATTTAGTGGACACTGGACGGCCTGGATGCTGGCTATTATTATTCAAACTATAGACAGCAGTCCCACTAGTTGATCCCACTAGTTGATTCCTAAACATTCCTTCTCGCCTTGTAACAGCTCTCAACCTCAGGTCAGGACTTACACATTTGTATTAAATAGAGTGAGGGAATGGAAAAATTAAAGAAAATTAAGAAGGAAATAGTTCCTGGAACATAAATGTTTTACTCAGGATAAGAATAGAGATATTCCTGCTGTTTCAGAATCCACTCAAAATTATTTAAACTCTGAAGGTAATAATGAGTCTTTCTAAATTATCAAGGTTCTGACTGTATTTTGAATTGTTCTAGGCCTTCAGCATGTTCTAATTAACAATGCCATTGCATTCAACACACTTTCCTCACTAAAGATGGTGAGTTATTTAGGTTTAATGCATAATATATCAAAGTACTGGTGTGTGTCCATTCATAGTTATCTATTAGTCCATTAAAGAAAACAATTAGCAACAGTTCTTCTGAGAAATCATTTCAATTAATATTGCTTAGGAATAAAAAAATATATTGGTTAGGAATAAAAATGCTTTTTATTAACCAATTTTTGATTAAGGGGTAGTTAGCCACAACATGGCCTATCTATAGACATTAGGCATCTTGATGTTCAGTAAGCTCATCAACTGCAGTGTATTAGATCAGATAATATCCATTTAAAGTCAAAATTGCCATTAAGGTCTCTAAAAAATTTACTTTGCATTAACTGGGATGATTCAACTTTGACAATACTTTAAATTTTCTTGTAAGTGCAAAAACCAAGTGACAGTAGTGCTGAATTTCCGAAGAAAGTGTAAAGTTCATTTCAATGATTTATGTTTTATTTAACATAGTAATAAATCTTTTTTCAGCTGTATTGAGGTATAATTGACAAATGAAATTGTAATATATTTAAAGATTACAAAGTGATGATTTGACATATGTAACTGTGAAAGAATTTCCACCCTCGAGTTAATTAATGCTAACATCGTGTCACATATTTATTTTTTGTCTTTATGGTGAGAACACAAGTTCTACTCTCTTAGCAAATTTCAATTATACAATACAGTATTATCAACTATAGTCATCTTGTTGTACTTTAGATCCTCAGACCTTATTCATCTCATAACTGAAAGTTTGTACCTTTTTACCAACTTCTCCCTATTTCCCCATCCTCCAGCCCCTGGCAGCCACCATTCCACTCTGTTTCTATGAGTTCAATTTTATTTTTTTTTAAATTCCACACATAAATAATACCATAAAGTTATTGTCTGTGTCTGGCTATCTCACTTAGCATAATGCCCTCCAGGTTCATCCACGTTGTTACAAATGGCAGTATTTTCTTCTTTTTTTAAGGCGGAATAATATTCCATTGCACGTATACTACATTTTCTCTATCCATCCATCCATTGATAGGCACTTTGGTTGTATGGAGGTGTGGACCTTGGCTGTTGTGAATACTACTGCAATGAACATGAGAGCATAGATAGCTCTGTGAGATAATGACCTCATTTCCTTTGGAAACATACTCAGACATAGGTTTTCTGGGTCATAGAGTAGTTCTATTTTTAATTTCTTGAGGAACCTCCATACTATTTTCCACAGTAAACTGGCACTGGCAATATGAGTTTCTGTTCCCACCAGCAGTGTACAAACAGTCCTTTTTCTCTGCATTCTCACCAATATTTGTGATCTCTTGTCTTTTTAATAATAGTCGTCCTATGATGTATGAGGCGATATTTCATTGTGGTTTTTGATTTGCATTTCCCTGGTGATTAAGGATGTTGAGCACATTTTCATCTACCTGTTAGCCATTTGTCTTTTTTGGGAAAAAAAAAAAAGTCTATTTATAGCCTTTCTCCATTTTTTAATTGGGTCATTTGTTTTATTGCTATAGAGTGGCGTGATTTCCTTGTATATTTTGGATATTAGCCCCTTATTAGATAAATGGTTTGCAAATATCTCCTCCCATTCCATAGGTTGCCTTTTCATTTTCATGGTTTCCTTTGCTGCACAGAAGCCTTTCAGTCTGATGTGTCCCACTTGTCGATTTATTTTGTTGCCTTTGCTTTTGTTATTTAATGAATTTATTTTGTTGAGTTCTAACATGTACTAGGCATTTTTCTAAGAGATTAATATGTATCTCATTTAATGCTTTTAACAACCTCGTATGGTACGTTCTATTGCTTTGCCCATTTTACTAATGAGAACCAAGTCAATTTAGATATTATTTTGTTATTTTGTCTAGGTTATTTATCACAAAGGTGTTAGAGCCAACCCACAATGCATCTGACTCCAAATTCTATGGTCAAAATCACTGTGCTATTTTCTCACTGTTTTTCTATGTAAAGAGTGCAGAAAGCAAATGATTTTTTTTCTAAGTTCTACTATGATCCAGTTCAGAAACTAAAAAATAATTTTGCTATAAATATAGCAAATATGAATGAGGACAATATAATTTGACAGCAGCCCATCCAGTAACCCAGTAGGAGTGTTTTGTTTGTAGCTTAAAATTTCATGAGCTTTAATTCATTATCCTTTGGGTATATTGAATCATCTATTCATTTTAATGAACATGAAAATATTTGCTGAGCCCCACGCAGGGGCAAGGTATAATGCTAGATACCCTGAGAGTTATAAAGAAGAATAAGACATTGTCCTCCCTGTCAGGAGCCCTACTATCTATTAGGGTAGAAAGGGCATAAAATGACAACTATTATACAAACTTATGTAAAATTTCCATACAGTTGGTATGGATGAGTGTTTAAGAGAGTCTTGTTTCACTTCCAAACCCTCGAAAGGGCATAACCAAGATATGCCTACCTATGCAACAAAGAATTTAGGCTGATTTGTTCAAAGCATTACATTAAGTGCAACCAGTGTTTTGAAGCAAATGCAGCTATCAAACCGAATTAATAGTTTTCCTCTTAGAATTGTTCCTGCTTCAGCTCCTAAAAAAAGATTTTAAAAAAGGATTATTTGATTGACTTGTCCCATTGTAAAGTATGCACCTGCTGTGAAATGAAGCCACAGAGAAAAAAAAAGTTGAATAATTTAACTTTTTTATTTGTAAAGATAATCAGGGTTTTTCTGATTACATCTTAACTTCATAAATGTTAAATAACCTATCAGCATCTAGTTGTTGTAAATTATGAAAAGGAGCATTGCAAGGAATATTAACCAACGAAATCCTTGTTCTTTAGTGAACAAGAAAATGTGTTATGGCAGCTTGTCATTGTGGGACTGGTAACTTTGACACCAAATAACAAAACTGCCATTTGCACTTAGGGTAAATTGGTTCACTTGAGCTTCCACTGCTCCTCTTCCTCTGACATAAATTTATGAACTCGGGAACTAACCAAGTCGTGTGGCTTCCCAGCTGACTTTAACAAATATGCCCATTTCATTTCATTTAGTCATCAGAATACCAGGGGGCTAGGTTGTTTCAGACTCATTGCAGATGGTGTAGGGTTTGCAGGAACACAAGAGCCTTTCATGTCACAGTCCTGTAAATTATGACAGTGGAGGGGCCTTCTTTCCTAAATACATGTCACTGTTTGACATGCTCACAGCTTCAAGGAGCATGTTCTCTTTCAACACCTCATAGGTATATATAAAGGACATTTATTTCAATTAACCAAGACGTGACAAATAGATTTTCCAGGTTCGTGCCTTGACTAGCCATGTTGAAACCTAGATCAAGATTATGTCTATATTTGAAATGTAGCAGAAGCACAGTTTTGTTCCCTGACCCCCTAGGAGTCCTGTCCTTCTAAGCAGAGAAGTTACTAGAAACAGACCAGTAGGTACAAAGGAAGACATTCAGTAAAGTGCAACCTCAGATGAAGTGAAGGGAAGACCATTTCTAAATTACTGCTAGGAATGAAAAATATGTTCATAGGAATACAACTTGATCATATCCAAGTATTCATAAAAAAAAAAAACCAAACTAGATTAGAATATTGTTATAAAGAGATTTACTTAAATGAATGTAACATTTATTTGTAATTGGAGTAGAAACTTTATTTAAAAAGGTGGGTTCAGAGTATTTGAGGGCACATAAAATAGTGTCATAGATGTGGGGTTTTTTTTCCATTTTGTTCCATTTCATTTTGATTTGCTGAGATGTCTATCATTAATTCAGCACTTTCTATGTCGCAGGAATGTACTAAAATATTTTACATGCATTTTCTAATTTAATCCTTATAGCTCTTTATGAGGTGGCTATTAGTATCATCATTTTACAGATGAAGAGACCAGCATTCATAGAGGTTAAGTAATCTACAACAAATAAGGGCAGAGACGTGATTTGATCTGCCTGACTCCATTCTGTGGTTTAGTTCAACAAGAATGATAGAATATTTTTAAAATGTGTGTTTGCCAAACTTTTCTGTAAGATCTATCCCAGGAACAGAGAAGACAGAATGAACATGCAATCAATCCCAGGAGGTCTAGAAACTGCCCAAAGCAATCACCATAAGCTTGCAATCTCTTTAAAGTCTTGCTTTTTAGCTTAAAAACTCCTACAAATTTGGGGCGCCTGGGTGGCTCAGTCCTTAAGCGTCTGCCTTTGGCTCAGGTCATGATCCCGGGGTCCTGGGAGCAAGTCCTGCGTGGGGCTCCCTGCTCAGCGGGGAGCTTGCTTCTCCCTCTCCCACTCCCCCTGCTTGTGTTCCCTCTCTCGCTGTGTGTCTCTCTCTCTCTGTCAAATAAATAAAATCTTTAAAAAAAAAGAAAACCTCATACAAAGTTGCCATTGTATTTCAATGTGTTTGTCTTCATCCAAAAAATAATGTATTTCATAATTTATCACTAGGGGAATTTTTTTTACTAATATCCTTGGATAAAGAGTGATATGCTGTTATATTTTAAGATATTAGGTCACTCTGGAGAAAGCTGACCCCAATAACAAGTTCAATGTCCAGGCAATTCTTCCTGTCTTCATTTTGTTACAAATATGCAGGTACAAACAGCAACCTTCCCCGCCCCCCTGGTTTACAGACTATGTCAGGGTAACAATAAGGAGAAATGCCCAAAATGGGAGGTGAATACTGTGACATTCCAAGACACTGTGGATGGAAATTTCCATAAGCATATCTTCCTGATGAGAAGTCAAACTACAAACTGATAAAGTCCCTGATCCACTCTTCATTCTCTTTTACTACCTCAAACAACAGTCTCCAAAGAACATTTTTAGTGGGGAAATAAAAGCCTGATTATACTCCTCTTTATTTTACCTCTAATATAGTACATAAGTTTTCCTCATGCATTAATGTACTAAGAGTTTCAAATGGTCCCTTATAATCAACGCTCTTCATCCAACTCTCAAATTTCATTTTAATTATAGCAGTCTTATTGGGAGCAGTACAAACATTCCCAGTTTTGTCTTACAGCTGAGAATTAGGCCTCAAAGAATATCTTCTAAATAAGCCCAGTATATTCACTATACCATTAAAGAGAAAAATAAATTTATTTACATTTTCTAGACATTAATCTTTGTCACAATATCTTTTTTCTTCGTGCAAAAAAAAATAACATAGAAATGTCTATTACCTGAGATTCAGCAGAAATGTGGGCCCAGCCAAATTTTCATCCTGTGTCTACAGAAGATTACCCATGATGAATTCATTTTAAAGCAATACTGAGCAACTCAAATTAAGTGGTGTTTGATTGCATCATGAATAGGACTTGTACTTGTTCAACACACTGATTATGTCAGCATAACCTTCTGCTGTCATTTAGTTAGTACTGAGGTGACTATAGAGTTAAAACAACTGACTAGTCAAACTTCAGATCACTCGGTACCCATCTAGTTTTCTAGTCTGGGGCTTTTTAGGAAGAAAAACTCATACCAAATTTTTGTGAAAAAGGGCAAGTGGGATTCTGCTAGTTTCCCTTGCTCAGGCAAGGAAACGTTGCATTTCCCAAATTTTACAGGTCAAACTGGCATTCTAGGAAAAGGTACAATATTTATCTTTGTCTTTGAAAATACTTCGACAGAAATCCACAAGCGTGTGGGGTATGTGTATTTCAGTTTCGGAAATCTGCCCTTCAGAACTTCAAATATTCACCTATAATTTAGTTCCGTCAGTGGGAATTCTAATTTTTCCATCACCTTTTTTCCCCCCTAATCGGTGTCCAATACCTGTTCTGCCCGGCTACACATGTTGTCTCAAAATTATCCTCTCGTTTTTCCTCAGTTGTCCTAATCCAAGTCTCCATTACCAAGAGATAGCATAAATACAGGGAGATAAGCTTTGGTATCAGATGGGCCTGCATTCAAGTCTGACTACCCCAAGAAATCAATGTGCAATCTGGAACAAATTGCTTAGTTTTCTCATCTTAAAAAAATGTAGTAACATTTGCTTTACAATATTGTCCTGAGATGTCATTCATTCATTCAAACCAACATTTATTGAGCTGCAAATTTGTGCTAAACTCTGGGCACTGGAACTACACTGGGAGGAGAACAGAGCCCCCCTGATTTAATGGAGGACACTGTCTTGCATGCAACTGGAATGCAATGAGATGGCTATTCTCATTTGGGTTATTGCTGCAACTGTGCATAGTAAAGAAAGCAGGGTCTACTCTAAGATTCTTACCCTAAGGGTTTACTCTAAGGCCTCTGGCATAGGAAAATGGAAAGGAAACCCAAGAAGAACAGGTTTGGGAGGGGAAAATGTAGTGATTATGCTTTGGACCTGTTGAGATTGAGGTTTCTGTGAAGTAGGCTGATGAAAATAGAATCTGGAATGCAAGAGAGATAAAAAGCCAGAGAGAGGAATTTAGGAATCAATGATAGAATAGTAGTAATTTAAGCCATTAGGACAAATACAACAGATAATTTAGCTAGGATGATCTAATTTAAAATAAAAATTCTTAGTCTGGGTTCAGCATAATTGCATCTTTCCAAAGGAAACAATTGATCAGTCCCTCTGACTATGATCCATATATCCTTCGGAGAGTCCTTATTTTCATCTATCCTACACAGAATCCCAAGCATCTCTGCTTTGTACTGGCTCTTCCGCCCCTTATACAATTGGGGCTCTATCTACAAAAAGCAAACCTTCATCTCATTTTTTTTAGACCTCATTTCTAAAGGGTTATTGAGTCCTGTGCTGTAGACTTCATTGCTTCTATAGCAAAGATAACCTTATTTAAGTACTACAAAGGTAAGTAATTAAACCCACAAATGTTATAAGCTATCAGATCAATGAGAAAATCTCATGAGAAATTCCATTATATTCTTCATTCAAGGCTCATATACTCTCCTTGAAAAAAAAAATGTACATGTTGTTCATGACCAAATAAAACTTACAAGCATTTAATTATAGGAATAGATTGTGAAGAGGCTAAACTGACAAGACCTTCTTTCTTCCAGAAGCATTGTGAGAAATGACAGTTTTGAACCCAAATTTCATATGTATTTAGGTCCATAAGTCTCCCTGACAGAGTGGACTATCCTAACTCATTAATTAATGCACTGGGAATTCTCTAGGTAGACTATGATTTGGATACTTTATGGGCTCTTATGTCAAGGATCTGTGTCAGACTGGATGCATACACAATGTCTACAGAAAAATTATTGTCACAAGCAAAACTGGTGGGGGTTTTTTATATACTTTAAGAGTAAGTAAGCCTAGCAAAAATATATGACACCATTTCTAATTGCCTTATATTTTTTAAGGAGTGAAACGTGCCTTCGTTTTTATTTGCCCATAGATTATGTCTCTGAATAGAACTATTATATGTACTTCATTTGTTTTTGAAAATGGGTGATACACATTTTTTTACTTTTGGATTATACATTCATACAGTTATTAATTGCTATATTCAGCAATAATATACCTTTAAGTTATAAAATGTTAAAGATTCATTGTTTTTAAAAGACAAACACTTATAGGCCATTCTGTATAGCATACATATGTTTTCTCTCTCTCTCTCTCTCTTTAAAGGGATCCTCATCCCCAAAATGCCTGTGGAGTACAATGTCTTACTCAATGCTGGAAGTGTAGCACCTCTGACCTCCTCTGTTGGTCATCATCAGTGCCTCCTTCTGGAAAATTTGGCTCCATTCACACAATATGAGATAAGGATACAAGCATGTCAAAATGGTGAAAGTCTTTCAGACACTTGTCCTGGGCTTTTATAAAAAAAAAAAAAGTATTTTATGAAAAAATTCATTAAAAAGGAATAGATTCTCAATTCAAATACAGAGACTAACATTTCATTTCTTATTTGTACTGGACTGTTTACCCAGAAAAATCAGAGCCTGGCATTGAGTGAAGCATTATGCATTTCTGCACATTAAATCATGAATATTTAAATATATTAAAATGGTGGTTTTGCAAAGTCTTGTTTTATAAGGCCCTTTAAAAGAAAAACACCTAGATCACATAAAGGAATTATTGATAATATAAAGCAAAATAGATGTTATGAAAATTTCAGAAAGAAAATGTACTCACTTTGGTTTATTTAAGTTTTATTTGGGGGTGAGGGGAGGCATTGTTTAGAAGTTGAGTTGCACTTGAATGAATCTTATGTATTTTTACTGTGCTTCCCTGAACTCTATCTCATATATGCAGACTGTCGCCCTGAGTTTCATGGCATAGGCTAGTGATCTATGAAATCATCATCCATCTCTGTGGTCTTAAGGAAGAGCCTCCCTCAGTCCCTTCATCCCAAATGTTACGTCATATATTAATAAGAGAAGTAAAGATGTAACTCACATTGGTGTATAAAACATGTTGTTCCACTTTAAATTAAAGAAATGTCCCAATCTTCTACTTGAGTGGTGGGAACCCCTGTCTTATTTGTGCTTAGGAACTTCTGTTTCCAAATGAGTATCAGTTCCCATGGAGTTGATTAGGATGAGGGGTCTGTGATTTTGCTTTGCCTCATCTCCAAAATTGTGAGTCAGTTTGCCCACTTTTCTCTACAAACGAAACCAAGGCATTTTGTTTTGAAGGATACTGTTTTTTTCTGATCTGGTCCTCAGCTAATCAGCATAGAAATGGTTTTAAACTAGTGTTTTCTTTAGTTAAATGCAAAATCAACTTCTACATCCCTATGTCTCTAAAACTATGCTATGGAGATACAATATTCTTCAAATTAATTGATTCCTGCATATTGGGAGATGATCATTATTTTAAAATATTGGCAAAAATAAGATATTATTAAGACTATACAAGATATGCAGATCATACACACTTATGATATTCAAGTACATTATCACTTTCTGGCAGAATAACTGTAATAAACTAGAGAAACCATAGTTCAGACAAGCATAAGCATTCTTACCTATGCCTCTATAAATTTGTGGTTAGTTAATGGATTTTCCAAAACTGATGATTCCCTATTTAAATATACATAATATAAATATAATATAAAATATGTATACATATAAATATATTCAAATTATATAGAGATTTATAGTACTAGTCTAAAATATGTGTACAAGGGTCATATACAAAAGTTCAGCTAAAATGATTTCCATGATCTCCTTATCCTTCTATATGCATATGTAGCTGTTTTCCCTGCTTGACAAATTACTAAAGGACTCAATTTTTTTCAAGGAAGTTGTGGAGTTAGCAGTAGGACGTTTGTCAAAACATCTGAAGCAGCCCCAGTGGATCTACATCCCCCGGTTCTTAAGGCACTGGGGTCAGCTTGCATAGAGGTTAAATGGATACCACCTGAAAAGCCAAATGGAGTCATCATCAACTACTTTCTTCACAGGTAACATTGACTATTACTGTTATTTTAAATTATTTAAAAATGTGTACAATTCCAGGACTGTAAAATCAAATACATTTTCTTTTTCCGTAAGGGAATAAATGGGAACTGGTGCTTTTCAGAGCACTTCCTAGGGTCTGAGATTGGTAATGGAAGCTTTTACACATGATCCGGGGGAAAAAAACACAGCTACCAGGGAACAGTTTTGTCTGAGCCCTACTTGAAAGATAAGACCTCATAGTGCACATCAGCCTTACCTTCTGATTAAGTCATAGAGCAGTCCTCTGGAGGCTCACTGACCAAGAGAATATAGTCATTCCAGAGGAGGAACCAGGTGTGCAATGAGAATCCTAATATTTCTCATCCCTATTATGTGGAGCTTGGAAAAGCTTTTTATCCTCAAAAAACAGGGTGCTTTCCATCTGCAGAAAGATGGCTCAACTCTGCAATTCCCCTTCTGTTGGAAGGAACTCCCACTCAGCTGGCTAGATGGTTCTGGGAGTGCAGTAGATGGTAATGCAGCTTCTTTTCACCAGGATGTGCAGAATTTGTTAAGTATATCCCCCTAAAATGAAGAAAAGAAGGAAAGAGAAAATGCAGGGAAAGAGAAGAGAGGAGGAAGAGACGGGGACCATAGGCACTTTGGGTTGAAGAGTATTGCACTCCCGGATCCAGTCTTCACCTGATCCACACAGACATAGTTTTAATTTAATGTTTTCTTTACATAAATAATGAATAATGAGGAGGAGAAGCAGAGGGAGAGAGGGAGAAGAGAGAATGGGAAGGAGAGAAAGAGAGAGAGGGAGAAACAGAATTAGAGAGGAACCCGGAGGGAGAAGGAGGAAGAGAAGAGAAAAGGCAAAAGTAAAACAGAAAGAGAGTCAAGGAGGCAAAGAACCTGTCCCCTGAGAGTCTGCTCTCTGTTCTAGTGCCTTCGGACTGCTGTAACAAAAATGGCATAAACTGGGTGGCTTATAAACAACACACATTATTTCTCTGGAAGTTGGGAAAATACAAAATGAAGGTGCTGACAGATTCCATGTTTGGTGAGGGTCCACTTCCTGGTTCACAGACAGCTATCATTTCGTTGCACCCTCACTGTGGCGGAAGCAACTAGAGAGCACCGTGGGTCTCCGTTAGAAGGGCACTCATCCCATCATGGAGGTTCCACACTCATATCCCAATCACCTCCTAATACCATCACCTTGAGGTTTGGAATTTGGCATATGAATTGGGGGTGGAGGAGACACAGACTTCCTGACCATAACTGTCTAAGTGAGAAAAGACGCTATGGAAGATAGCTACCAGCAGACATAAGGGATTTGCCGGTTGAAAACCCCATTCCAAAAGCCACGTATTTACATTAGGCAAACGGAGAACAATACATTCTTGCTCAGACTCTCACCCCTACTCCCACATGGTCTGTTAGTCTCTCCAGCGGCCTCACACCTTCCCCTGTTTGGTCCTATGCTCTGAATATGTCAGGAAACAGGTCAGGCTCCTCTTGCAACTTCAGGTATTGAAACCCTTTGATTCAGTGATGAGCAAGGGTTTGTAGGAAAATTATGAAAGGAGAAAGTATTATTGCATTTCTGGTTATGTAAATTACATGGCCAAGAAAGAGCAAGCCAAATTTCTTCTCAGCAAACATTAATTTGAAGAACAGTATTTCTGATTCAAATACACATGAACATGTGAAAATGGCTAATGCGAATTTACATTTTACGCTAAGCACATTAGTGCAGGCTCTAAAATGCCCATCCTCTTGGAATAGTTTTCTTTCATCTACTTAATGATAATTGTATGAGAAAAGCACATCAAATTCCTATTCTGAATAAAGGGAAATAAAGTATCTGTTATAGAGCAGGACGTGGCTTCAGTCTGTTGGTTTTGTAAATAAAGCTCATGATTACAGTGACTATTCCATGGCAGCTATAGAGAGGGAAAACAGGAAATATAATGCAGAAAGCCCGCTTCAATGAAAAATACTGTAAATTGAATTTGACAGCATTTGATGGCATTTGATTATTCTAGTCACAGCCAAACAATGATATAAAGAGTAATATGAAACAGAATGTGTTACTGCCTAGCAGACTCAAAAGCAATAAACCTTCCTCCAATGTGACACAATCACTTCACAATCATAATTGTAGCCTGTTTGATACCTCTGAGTACAGCAGAAGGGCACTGACTGACATAGATACATTTTGTTTTTTATTTAAAGTGAAATGAAAATGGCGCACTGGGGCTCCAGATACAATCGTTATATTCACCTACATAGGCATGAATCACTTGGCGGTTATTTCAGCTGAAGTTTAAATGTGCTTAGACAACAACAATATCAAATTTTTCTTAGATAGCTGCAAAAAAAAAATCAGAAATTTGTAAGGACAGAAATAGAATGGAGGCACATAGTTCTTTTTCATTCCGGGACTACAGAGAGCCCCTTATATAGTTATGGCCACGAGCCTGCAGTATTTCTGGGGAGGTTATGGCATGTAATTCCTGCTTCATCATTTGCCTCCTCTTTCTTGTATCACCACCAAAGGAAATACACTTAGCTCAAACCAAAGACGGGGTTTGGCCTAGGCAGATATTTTCATTAAATTGCAGGAAGCCAACTTGCCAATCCCATTTTGAAAATACCTGTCACTCTGCTCTCTCTAACCCCCTAAATCACTTCCCCTCAGTAATTTCCTTCCATTGTTTAAAGACTACCTCTAGATATCATCCTACAGAAAGGCATCTGCACTGATAAAGGGGTGTTGATGACTTTACAAACAAAATAATCTAGGAAGAATATGATTATTAATGCAATTGCTTCTGTTCCATTTACCTGTTACTTCGTTATTTGATTTAGGCTACTTTGTTCCCTAAGGTGGGGAGTTACAAAAGATATTTCTGACAATAGGGACAACACTGAGGTTAGTGTTGTGCAACCTGTTTACTGATAGAGTATATACATAAAGCCATCTTCAGCATTTGTTTTCTCCTCATAGTACATTTGGATATTGTAATAACGATTTTTCAGTATTCCCCTCTATCTTATATCTATAATGTTGTAAGTGGCAAAATCCCTCCACAAAATCTGACTTCCATGTACAAAATCCACCAAATATTTTTTTCTTAGGACTTTACAAAACACTTGATGAAATGATCTCCCACCATTTTAATAGACACAAAATTGCATGAAGTTTATTCTCATAAACTGTCTCTTTTAATAAATACAAAGATTGATCGATGTGCAATAAGAAAAAATATATACAAATACCTTCTAACACTGTAAAAGTAGAAATGAATAATGAACTCTTTTTGGGTATTTAAATAGTAAGATTTTGAAGGATAAAATCGGAGATAGTTTGGGTGGATGGTTAATATGGAAGAATATTCCAAGCAGGGCACTGCAAGTAATAATTTTCTAAAATGGAAAATTAAGCTGATTGAGTAAACTAAGAAGACATTGACTCAAAAGTGAAGAAATTTTTATACAATCAGTTCATGTTGTGTGGAAATATAGATATGGAGACGGAGATAGGTAGATGATCGACAGATGATAGATATATCAATAGATAGATAGAAATGTTCATATCTACTGTGAGGTCTGAGTCCTATTACCAAGGACCTTTACTATAGGAGGAGATATATGTCAAACTAAGCAAACAAACAAACAAAAAGAGAAATATAATGTGAAAAATATATATTTACCAGAAAGTTTACAGGAGAGAAGGATTCTTTTTGTCTGGAATATTTATGGAAGACTTCATTCATTATTCATGGATGAAATTAATGTCATTGGGACTTGGCCTTACAATATAAAAATTTAGTGACCATTATTAGAAATACTTTTGTTGGAAAAAAGTTTTAACAGGACAGAATATTACAAAGGCTACTTATCCTTTCTTTATGACTTACCCAAGGCGCATAAAATTTCCATCAATGAAAGTAACTACTATTAATTTTAATATACATAATATTTCTGTAAAAGAATCATATTGTTTATGCTGTTCTCCAATTTTCTTTGGGCATTTGGGTGCATGCGCATGCACACACACACACACACATACACACACACACACACACACACCTCACTTCTTTTAATGACTCAACTGTATTTTATTATATGGATGTGTGTCAATATTATTAACCAGTCCCCTACTGATGGCAAAAGAAGTGATTTCCAAGTTTTCATTACAACAGCAACTCAAAAAAAAAAAAAAAAAAAAAAAACACCTTTACAATGAGCAGGTGAAGGATTATTCTTAGTACTAGAAGTGCAGGGTCAAATTTTATACATTTTAAATTCCTATGGTTTGTAAGAATTTTAATTCTGGAAACTCCTGTCAATAGGGGGTCTTATCAATTTTTCAAATCTTTGCCAGTTCAATATTTTAAATGGCATATTATTGTTTTAATTAAAATTTTGGTTATTATAAGTGAAGTTCATTTATTTTAAATACTTGCTACGTGTGTGTGTATATAAATATTATATATCCTTAGATTATTTTCTTTTGGACTACGTCTCATTCATTTGTCTATGCTCTTTATATAGTAAGGAAATTCTCCCTTTAATGATCATATAAAAATAACACATCAATTATTTCTTCCAGCAATTTTATGGGTTCTACTCCTTATATCTAAATATACTTGATTTTGTTTTAAAGAATGAGACAAGAAATCTATGCATTTATTTTTTTAAAAAACTATCTAGTTTGTCAACATTATTTTATAATTCACTGATTTGAGATGCCACCTGTACAAAATCCCCATATATCATCTGATCCATTTCAGGATTTTGTATTCTGTTTCATTTATAGTGGACAGGATTTTAATAAGCGGAGCCTGATGGCAAAGTTATCTCAGGTGAATAAAATTAATAGAATGAACTAAATTCCCAATGCTGAAGGCATAGTGTTCAAGTAATTGTCAGGCTTGGCTGGAGCCTTTGTTATTTATAAGGAGAATTTTGACAATCAGCTTGATGGTAGATTTTAGAAGACTTGAAATACCAGGCTAAGGAGTTTAGATTTTTTATTTAGAGGCAATGTAAGCCATTGCAAGTTTGGGGTTAAAACAGAAAAGCAATGTGATAAAGTGGACAGAGCTTGGCATTTGTAGACAGAAGATATGGCTTCCAGGTGCTGGGTCCAACACTTGCTAGTTATGTGACCTTGGGGAAGTCATTATATTCCCCAGGCTTCATTTTTATATAAAGTTAGGCTAATAAACATATAGAATAACCTCCTAGAATTGTATTAAGAATTAAATGAAATAATGTATGTGAAAGTCCTGTGTTAAACATCAAGCATGATAAAAGTAGGAAGTCATCCTGGATGTACAATAAAGATGTACCATGCTTTAGGAAGACAAATCTGGCAGTTACAAATATTTAAGAACAAGGAAAAAGATTCCTGATAATAAAAGAAGCAGACTGCACAACAGTGTGCCTAGGATGATTCTGTTTTTCTTTAAATATATAGAGTATTTCTTTACATTTATATATGCACAAAAATGTCTGGAAACAACAGAAAAACCTTAACAATGCTTATCTCCCAGAGATAAGTTAAGTACAATCCTTTTATTTATTTATTTTTAAGATTTTTATTTATTTATTTGAGAGAGAGAGAGAGAAAGCATGAGAAGGGGGAGGGGCAGAAGGAGAAGCAGGTTACCAGCTGAGCAGGGAACCCAATGCAGGGCTCAATCCCAGGACTCTGGGATCATGACCTGAGCCAAAGGCAGACGTTTAGCCGATTGAGTCACCCAGGTGCCCCAAGCACAATCCTTTTAAAGTTGAGATCCTCCTCAACTTACTATGGGGTTACATCCCAACAAACCCATTGTAAGTTGAAAATACTCTAAGTCAAAAATGTATTTAATACACCTAACATATCAGGGGCGCCTGGGTGGCTCAGTTGGTTGAGCATTGGACTTTTGATTTTGGCTCAGGTCATGATCCCAGGGTCATGGGATCAAGCCCCATGTCAGGTTCCATGCTCAACAGAGTCCACTTGTCCCTCACCCTCTGCTCCTCCCCTACTTGCACTCTCACTCTGTCTCTCAAATAAATAAATAAAATCTTAAAAAAAATACCCTTAACATATGAAACATCATGGCTTAGCCTGGCCTATTTTAGATGTGTTCAGAACACTTACATTATCCTACAGTTGGGGAAAATCATCTAACACAAATAATATTTTGTGTTATTTTTGTATTTTATAATATATTTTATAAATTTTATATTTTAATCTTATTTTAGAATAAAGTGTTGAACCTCTCATGTAATTTGTAAATGAGATCTCATGTAATCTCATATAATACTCACATAATTGTAAAGTATAAACAGAATGGTTGTGTGGTTACAGAAGGGTTGGTTGTCAGTTGTTTACCCTGTGATTGTGCAGCTGACTAGAAGTTGCCACTCACTGCCACCGCCCTGAATTCTGAAAGAGTATCATACGGCATACTGCTGTCCTGGGAAAAGATCAAAATTCAGAATTTGAAGTACAGTGTCCCCTGAATGGCTATCACTTTCACATCATCATAAAGTCAAAGAATTATAAGTCGGGCCATCATAAGTTGGAGCTGCCTATACCTGTGTTTTTGCTTATCCATATTTTCTAATTCTTTTCACAACAAATGTATCATGGTATGATAAAGACAAAATAGTAAATTCAGTTAGTCCAGATGCAAATCAATCCTCACCCTGTTTATGATTTTCCTATTTCTCTCTTTCTGTAAACATCATCATCACTCTCTGTAGCAAGTTCTGCTTGGGAAAGAGAAACCACAACAGTCATCTTAACTGCGTTTAACATACATAATTGTTAACTAGTTGTAAATTTGATAACTAGATAACTGGAAGGATAAAAAGTGAACTCTAAGATATTCATGCAGGTGACAACTGCCAGAAACAGCTACTAGCCTTGGGACTGAGGCAGCTAGAATTCTTAAAACTCAGTAACTAGAGGGGAGCACCACACCCCCGCCCCATGCTGGGACCCAGACACCTGAGAAGGAGTCAGCTTCCAGTTGATGCAGGTGTCTGGGAAGGCTCGAGATAAAGATGGCTTTTCCAAGTGTTGTTAAAATTTTATACTCAAACTTCTCATGAGGAGGAAGGATTTGTTATTCTCAGGGTAAAAAATCCTGCCTGGAGAGATGCTCACATAATCAGCAAGCAAACACGACGCAAAGAGTAAGGAGCGGGTTCCTTTTTCCTTTCAGCCTTCTGCTCTCCCTCTGGCGCCCCTATTGGCAGAGCTCAACAAAGACTCAGCCGGTAAATCAGAAATGCCATTGCAGAGTCCCAGCTCCACCATCATAAAGCCAAAATATTGAAGGAAAGGGTTATTGCTCAGAGACAACAACTTAATAGTGGGTGCATTTTTCTAGTTAACCATGTGTCAGAGAATTTTGGTCTCTTCTTGTCAACCAGTCTGTCATCAGTCATTGCTTACAAAATGCTGTTTATTATAGTGTGCCATGCTTCCCCTAAGGGCTGAGAATATATAGATAAGTAAGAGAGAGTCTTCTCCTTCAAGGAGCTTGTAGTATGGTGTAGGATATAGAAAAGAAAGAAAATATATTACAATATAGTATGACAAGTGAATCAATAGAAAAAAGCCTTAGCACGTAGGAGAACATAATTCTATTTGAGAGAGAAGCAAGGAGAAGACTTCCTGGAGAAAGTGACTGTGGCGGAGCTTTAAAAGACGAATTGGAGTTAGCCTATAGAAGGGGGAGGACAAAGAATGTTCGGCGAGGCATTGCAGAACAGGATTGACATATCAGAGCCATGGGGGCATGAACTATCATAGAATAGAAGAAAACTATCATAGAATAGAATTTGATTATGACTGGAATAACAAATGGAATAAAACTCTGAAACATGAAGCTGGAGTGATAAGTATAGGCCAGTTGCATGGCAAATCACTACCGTTCTAACTGGGATAAAGTCTTAACACTTTTGAATGATCTTTGACGTCTCCTCCCCCAACACCAGAGTACTCACTCCACGAAGCTGAATGATTCAGCCTTCCCATGGCATTTTGTAAACCACACGTTTCCATTTCCTCTACCATCAATTGTAGTTCAGGATCTATCTTTATTCTCATGTGGTCTGTTGAGATGACCTCTTCACTGCGTGACTACCTGTTGTCATTCCCGTTCAACGCAGCCTTTATACGACTGCTGGATCTGTCTTCCTAAAAGCAGCTTTGGATGCCATTTCTATGGTAACTTCATTTGTATCATGTGTTATGTCTAACCCAGTGATTTTCATGTGCATAATTTGATGTAATTCTTACAGAAATGCTGGGACGTTATACACTATAAGGTTATTAACTGCAGTTTACAACGTGAAACGGAAACTAGAGAGCACAGGTCAGTTTTGCCCAAGGTCATCTAATCAGGTGGTTGTAGGCCTAGACCTACAACCTAGCTCCTTGCACTACAGGTATCAGGTATTTTGGATTTTGGATTTAAATCAGTATTCTTATTATTCCTCATAAGGTGAGGGTGGCAGTTTCGTAATCTGAAGTTGCTATGGGAAATGAACTGAGTTACAGGATTTTGCTTTGGTTGTTTTTGAAGACAAACACCGAGAACTGTTGCAGGGAATAGAGGGATAGTGAATTTTTTGGGTTTTGTTTTGTTTTTGTTTTTTTAAGGTTATACTACAGTAAGAAAACATAAGTATGAATCTTTTAAAATACATGGTTCATAGTTTTAATACTCATTTTTGTTTTCTTCTTAGTGTTAAGGAACCTTAAATTAACTCAAAGGGCATTCATTATTGAAGTATCTCCTAAATGAGTTTAAGCATAGAATAACCATTTGGCTATTCAGAGAGAACTGAAAATGTGATTTCCCTAAACAGACTGTTCAGGAGGAAACACTTCCAGTTAAATGAACAGTTGAAGCCTAAATCTTAAATAAATTAGGAATAATTGTGATCTACTTAAACTCTTCTGTTCAAAGTTTATTCAGACCTGAAGATATTCTATTTCTTAACACCACAGATGGAGCACTTACCTCAACATAATGTTAATTTTTTGATTATTCAATAGGGGTAAGAAATACTTAAGCAGGCTGCATCCTTTAATTGTTTTGGTGGATAAACTTGAAGCTAACATAATATTTAATCTCTCACATAGCACAGATTTTTAAAATTCATGCTTTCGGGCAATTTTTAAAAGAATGTCACAACCACAGCTACACCTCAATGTGGGAATTCATGAGAGTTTAATAAAAATTAATTGAATTGTCATAGAAGGATTGAAGCCAGACAAAATAGACAATTTTATTTCCCCATAGAAGTTTATGTTTGTTTGCTGTATTATGTTCCTTGCAAACACCTTTTAAAAACTCACTGAGAGGAGTCCTTGGCCGTGAGCCCTGTGGTCCTCATTAGAATGGATCCCTCCCAATGACACACCTGGTACCTAGTATCTGCAGCAAGTACAAAGGCCAAACCCTGCAAACCGACACTGAGTGCAGAATCTGGCCCACGCATGGTAGCAAGGAATAATGAGGTGGGTTGCCGAAACATAATTGCAGGTCACTGAGAGGTATCTAGGAAGCCTCTATAGTCTCCAGCAGGAGGCTTGTCATTGCTTATGCTTAGGTCATTGTGATTTATCAACTTGAGGATCATCAAATTCCCAAAGCCAGAGATTTTTAAATATCCTGCCTTTTTGTGAGAGGTACTGTCATTTACTTTGCCTTAATAACCTTTTCCATTTTGATGGTTAATCTGATATGGCAGCATGTGACTATCCTGGCATCTGAAGAGCATGTTCATTAAATACTCCTAACGGCCTGGAAAATTCTGCCTTATCCATCAGTCTCTCTCAACTACAGAGCAGAAGCTGAGTAGGAGAGGGTCATTTCTTGGGTATATTCTTCCCCAACCTAGAATACTACCCTAGTAGGTTAAAAAGAGTTAATAGAGATGAGGCAAAAGTGCAGAAAGCCATGGAATTACACGTCTTTTGGCCATTTGTTCAAAGAGATTATTGAATTTACGGGGCTCAGATGCTGGGAATACAGAAGTAGATCAACCACGATGCATCAGGAGCTTCCCCTTCTGATTAGGTCTGCAGCTAACCAGATCTTTGTTTAATTTTTTAAACATTTTTTTTTTATTTTTTGCATCATGACTTTACATCCAGGTAAGCAAATAACTGTTCCAAATGAAATATCAACTATTTGGGGCCATATTAACAACTGACAATTCCGTTTCTCTTGCTTAGATGTTTAATGCTCTATATATTGAGTACCAAAACAGTATGCATGGTCCTTAGTTTTTATATTAGTCAAATCTACAGATGGGACTGAAGAATCCCTTTCTCAGGCATTTGAAAGGGTTTTTTGAGCATACTCTGAATTTTACTAGGTCTTGGAGAAGACATCTAAAAGGAATTTGAGGGGCACCTGGGTGGCTCAGTTGGTTAAGCGACTGCCGTCAGCTCAGGTCATGATCCTGGAGTCCTGGGATCAAGTCCCGCATCGGGCTCCCTGCTCAGTAGCAGGGAGTCTGCTTCTCCCTCCGACCCTTCCCCCTCTCATGCTCTCTCTCTATCTCATCCTCTCTCAAATAAAAAAATAAAATCTTTAAAATAAAAGGAATTTGATTTTTGCCCTTCAAAGATCTCTAGAACAAATTCATATAATTTGTCATGTTATTTTCATTTATTTGCATTTAGCTCTATCTTCTCGACTCAGCCATGAGTTCCTTTAGAGAAGGAATGTGTACCTCTACCCCTGGTGCAAGGTGTGGTGGATATTAAGTGCTCAATAAAAAGTTTGTTGATGGATACAAGAAAGAACAGCCCTTGCTTTGCAGGGTAATGACTTAATTAAAGAAGAGAAAATTCAGATGAGGAGAAAATGCATGACATGCAGGATGTGAATTTAAAACATTTTTTTAAATATCCTGGAAACAGATGCAAAATAACATTGTGCAAGTAAAAGAGAATTAGAACCGTGGGCTTCTCTTTGTCATTCCTCATCCTTCGGTGTGCTAGCCAGGATTTTTTCACACAAAGATCTTGTGGTTCTAGGAGCAGTAAGAGGGTCACTCTCAATGTGCAAACACTTTTCAAGGCTCTGCATTCCTCATACATGACCAGTGAGAGTCATATAGCCAAGTTCAGAGTGAGTTTGAGAGCACATTAGCAATAGACGTGGGTACAGGGAGACAAACAAATTGGAATACTTACTGCAACCCAGCTACTATGGAAGGGTAAGAATTCCCAATAATATCAACTTCTAATAATTCCGTGTAGTATAATTTCCAGTTGTGCAAAAAATAAAATTGTGCAATATAATGCATATGCATATGCACACACTTACACACATATTCATAAACAAAGATCCACACATTTTTAATGTGTTAATAGTACTTATATATATGCTTCTGATTTTTTTAAAGTTTTTAAATAATGTATGTGTTTCTACATATTGCATGTGCAATTTTTTTAAGGAAAAATTTCTAAGGTAATACAATAAGATGTAATTATGGGTGGTGTTGCATTGTTTAAATGTATTTATTCCTTTTGTGTTTTCCATGTTTTCTATGAAATATATTCCTTCTATATGATTAGCCAAATATATTAAAAAATACACTTAAAAAAAATGATCCTGAGTCAGGCCTCTTGTATACTCTTCCATCTGGTCTTCATTATGCCCCTTCAGAAAGGGGCAGTGGAATTAATAACAAATTTTTCTGAAAAGCAATTTCTTATTCTACGTGCAAACCTTCTTTTCAAGCATACAGCTATCCCTGATTGCCTTCCTGGTCTCCTTTCAGACGTCCTGCTGGTATTGAAGAGGAGTCCCTTTTGTTTGTCTGGTCAGAAGGAGCCCTTGAATTCACTGATGCTTCAGATACTCTGATGCCTTTCACACTCTACGAATACCGAGTCAGAGCCCACAACTCCAGGGGCTCAGTGGAGAGTCTGTGGTCATCAGCACGAACCCTGGAAGCCCCACCTCAATCTCTGCTGGCACCTTGGGCACAAGCCACCAGTGCTCATTCAGTTCTGCTGAACTGGACAAAGCCAGAATTGCCCAACGGCATTATCTCCCAGTACCATGTGGTCTACCAAGAGAGACTGGATGATCCAACATTTAACATCTCTACTGTGCATGCTTTCACTGTGATGGTAAGAACTTAGGAAAAAAGAGTAACAGATGCTTAGAGTATCTGGTTAATATGTTGAAATTGATTCTTTATCCAGCTTATCATTTTTCTTCAGTTAGAGCTTAAATACATTAAAATCTTTCACATGTGAAAAAGAGCAATGTAGTCATGGGGAAGGTATTGAACTGAGTATAAGGGACGTTGGAGACCAGTTTGCAGGCCACAATTAATTTGTATTACCTCAAGCAAATAAGTGACTCTTTTCTGGTGTGATTTCCAAATCCATTAAATGGGGATACTAAATGTGTCTCTGTATACCTAATGGGTATGAAGCATAGATAAAATTAGACAGATACAGATTCAGATCAGATATGGATATAGACAGATGTGATATTATTGGCTCTTTGAGAAAAAAATTAAGTTAAATTTCTAGATCTATCTATCTGGATCATATAGATATCACATGCACTAAAACTTAGTGGTGATTTTTTTCTGGGTTGATCACCTCTGGCCCATAATACAATTTAATTGAGTTCACTACTATCTTCTGAGAGCTTTCTTTTCACCTGGCATAGGCTGATGTTCTATGGGAGATACATAAACAGGATGGTTCTTGTATCATGGAGCTTTCTCTTTTATCATACTGCAGAGATGAGAATTGAACATAAGAAAAAAGTAAGAGAAGTAGCGAATTATAGCCTATAATTTCCACCACATGGTGATTCAGATCCCAAATTCCACCATCTACCAGCTGTAAACCACAATACAAGAGAGAATATCATCTACCAAAAGTGTTAGCTAAGAAATGCTCTGAGATGTCAGCAGGAAACCCTCAAACTGAAGAGGCTTCATGGAGAAGATGAAATTTGTGGTCTTAGCAGTTAAATACATACAGTTTTTAAGATGTGCCAAGACCTTGCTAAATATGAAAATCCCTCACAATAAGAAAAAATAAACAGCATAAAGCATTATTTTCAAAGAGCAAACCATGTTTCTATGCTACCAATCTAGGCACCCGAATATACCTGAAGGTTATCTTATAAAGTATAACATTTATCAAAATATCTAAATAATACTGAGCAAACATATTGTAATGAAACTCTGAAAGAATAGTTGTAAATGAATAGTTTAAAGTACAATATTTTCTCCCTGTCCTTATGTTCAATTTTTTCATATGACTAAAAAATAAGCAGTCTGTGAATTAAAGAGATAATGTTAATCTTTATTTTATTTAGAATTCGGAATTGGTACTTTATTTTTTATGTTACATGTAATTATCTTTCATATTACATCCTCCTAGAGCCTTCATTATAAACCTTAGAAGAGGTGTTCTTAAGTGCAGAAGATCGTTTTTAGTTGATATGTGATCCATAGAGAAATCTATAACTTCTCACCATATCCTTGGAATTCATGTTCTAAACTTCCACCTGAAAGCAGAATCCTAAAAAATAAAGTAAAAATACTGAAAAACCCTTGACAAGGGCTTTCTGAATGACATACTTTAAATATATTTTTATTAAAGGCACTAATATTGCAATAATTAAACCTCTGATTTTAAAAAATGGCTTTCAGAGGCCTGAGCCCAAACATTTAATTTCCTAA
The DNA here is from genome assembly GCF_009762305.2 of Zalophus californianus. Taxonomy (NCBI): domain Eukaryota; kingdom Metazoa; phylum Chordata; class Mammalia; order Carnivora; family Otariidae; genus Zalophus; species Zalophus californianus. Next base: position 16,141,034 of record NC_045604.1, read on the forward strand.
AACAACTTTGTTGGAATTCTCTTGTGGAATAGCCTCTACATCATTCCTTCATAGGTAGTTTCATCTCACAACACAAGATTTAAAGTATACAATGAGCTCTGTCCTGTATTTAATCTGCCAGGTTCTGTTTTTATCACACTAAAAAGTTCCTAAAAGAGAAGAAGGCCTCTGGCCCCAAAGTTTAAGCATCACATGGCCCTTTATCCATGCGCCCTGCCAGTACAGTTCCCACCTGGCAGCCCAGTGTTGCTGTGCTCTTCCATTTTCTGAAGACTAATCCTTGTGCAATGCTAAAGAGAATAGCCAGAATGATCAGGAAACACTAATATTTCTGCACCCAATTTTTTTGTTTGCATCTGTGTGCATGTTCAGAGTGCCCCCTCCCCACCCATCTGGATCTCTGTCCCTGAGAATCCCAAGAAAAGATTAGGGTCATTAGGAAAGGCCCCACTTGAGCTTGTTAAGCAATCAAGGACATCTTCCATAGAGCAGTCGGGCCAGTGTTCAGACATTGTGGTTAGTAGGCCAGATTTCCAGGGCAGGAAACTACTATGACTCTTTATGGGCTGACATCTTTGAAAGAAAAGAATCAGAAAAATAAACTATTGTCTTTGAGCTTCACACATTCCTATATCCCAAGAGAATGTGTTTGAGCCTTTAAAAAAAAAAAAAAGATATTTAAAGAAGGGGGTTCTACCATGTAATTCCAATTCCTCGCCATCAGAGAAGAATGTTTCTTTATGCTACCCAAATCCTTCCTCCTGTCACTTAAGTCCATCCCTTCCTGTTCAGAACAGCATGACTTCTCTAAGCCAGTGCAATGAACCTTCAGGGTCAAGAACAGATTATTGACAATTCAATCCAATTTGGCAAGTAGTCATTGAGCACTGTATTCAGTATGCCAATACCCAATACTACAGTCAACTGTATTGTTGAAGGCTACCATGAGACTGGGCCCTTGGGCAGAGCAGAGTCTGAAGGGGAAGTTGAGTAATCAAGTCTGAGGCACACTTTATTACTGCTGGGCATTTCAGATTTCTAAGTTTCTTTGCTTCGGAGTTTCTGCTGCTCAAGTTCTAATGATTCCCTTTCAAGTCTCTCTCTCTGAGTGTCTTCCTGGCTCTACTTAGTTTTTCTCTAATTCCTATACTAGCTAAACATTTTTACTGTCTTCTTCCATGTCTGTGCCTGCCCTAGGGAATATTTCGAGCTTTTGTTTCACTGACCACTCTGGCTAAAAATTCTCCAGAGCAACGGAACTACATTTTCAATTGGTGAGGCACAGAATCCATCCTCACAATTGAAGGATTGCAGTTTAATCCACAGACTTGCAAGAGGTATCACTAAACAGTCTCATTTAGTCTCTTGTTTATTGGGATCCTATCTCTGCATGAAGGGCCACCAATAAATTGCCTATAATGTGGTGCCATCCCTGGCTTGTCCCAACATCCCCCCAGAGTTGTTTATAGACAGGTGGACGTTGCTGGGAGAGCCACATAAAACAGGTGCAATGGATGCATGAATCCTCTCGATGGTGGCAATGGATGGAGAAATGGCAATGGGGGCCCTCCATGGGGGCGGAGAGCATATGTGTTGGCAGCAGCAGCAGCAGCAGAGGCAGCAGGAGGTGAGAAATGGAAGGAGCGTGGGCTTTAATGTATCACCAGCTTCTCTCCCAATTTCATGAAAAGTTTCATCTCCCAAGTAGGTTCTTCTAAGGGGAAGAGAGAGATACCTAGATGCCTAGGGTCTCTTCAGACCAACACTCTCCACTACTGAAAACAAGCTCTAAGTAGAAGTCCTTAAACTCCCTTCCCAGTTAGCTCTGTGATGAATTGTGCAGTGTCAGGAGAGAAAGTGTATTTAGCCTTGCTTGGCATGCAAGAGTTCCATGGTGGTATTTACAGGGAACACTCCTGGCGAGCTTGGCGATACTGCTGCCACCATTCAGATTTGTTTGCTTTTTCTCACTGGCACCTGCCATCGCACTGGCAGAAATAACTTGGGATTTAAAGGCAAAGGTGGTTTACCTGTTAGTCTGTGCTCTCAGTATATCCCTGCTTACCCCACAGGGTTATGAAACATCAAGCCCAGATCATACATTTGCCCAGTACCCTGAAAGATAGATGGTACTTCACTCTCTGGGTAGAATCAAGCATACGGTGCTGAGGGGTAAGCAAATTATATGGGTCACTAAAAGTTGGCTTCTAATCTGGAAATAAAATCCAGAATTACAAACTCTAGTTTCTAGATTTTAGTTGCCAAACTCCCTTGCCCAAAGTCAAGGAAGAAGTATTCAAAATTTTCTCTTGTGGTTGTCTCAAATCTCTTCACCATTAAGTAGATCTGTGGGGGGAAATGAGATGCTTCATAATTGCCGTATCGTGGAGAGTTTGTGAGTAAACTGATTAATTTGTTTTTAATCCCATTTTTATTTTGGTTTAGTATAATGTAAAATTTTGCTCTTTACATATGATCTTAATTAATTGTAGCTCTTAAAATTTGATGGCTCTTAGGCTTTTCTCCCCTTATTTACAAGACAATAGAAATGCACTAGGAGATCGAGGTATCTGTAAGGACTCCTTCAGTGACTATCTTTCCAAAATGAAGAAAAATTTGGTAATAAGAACAATTACTGTACTTTTTATATCAGTTCTACGAGCTGAGATTTTCACATTTTATAATGTAACTGTGTTACTCATTCTTTATATAAAATCATAAAATAGAGGTAGATAAATGTCACACAAAACAATAACCACTTATTCGTGTGACCCATTTTGTTGTATTGTAATGATGTCTTTGGTCTGACATTAACTTTTCATTCATTAGCCTTGCATTACCTTTATCCCATTTTTCTAATATGGTACCAATCACAAATATGTATCAGGGATCTGCTTTGTGCTCAATATTACTAGAGATGCAAACCACATAAGTCTTCTTGAACTTCATATAAGTACTTTTTTAGAGAGAACTTTATTTTTCTCAAACCACTTTATTCCAACAAGCTTCCTCCGGGACTCCCTTGCTCAATCATCACTGATTTCCAGGGCAGGTCCTATGGTTTTCCAGCCACATTCAGTGACAAGGACCAGCCCAGTTTTGGTAATCAGGATTCATTTCATTTTGAGTGTTTAAAAAAAAAAATCTAGTCTAAAGCCTGACTTGTGTTCAAAGATCTGCAGTAGAAAAGAAAGGACATGTTTATTTTGTTTATTTTCTTCCCTCTTCTTTAGTTCCCCTCTTCTCTTGTTGATGTCCCCAGGACTGTGGAAGAAAAGAGAGAATTAGACAAAAAGGAGCAGAGCCTTACTCATGAATCTGTCTCTTACTCAACTGCCAGTGCTTCCTGTGGGGTTATATGGAGATCCTGCATGGGAAGCTCCATGTTCTATGTTCCCTGATGCAACACACTCTCTGGCTAGTTTCTTGCACCGTTACTGCCCCCCAGAGATTCACCCCACAACCTCTTTTACTTCTGGGTTCTCATCTCCTGAGCAGTCAGCTAATACTAGGTCCTATTTCACTGAAAAAAAAAAAAAAATACTCATTCTTTTCTTGACATCCGCCAAGGCTGGGGAAAACTCATTCTACCAACTAAGGAAAGTACAGCTTGTCCAGCCCTATCTTCTATACTTGACCTACCACGCTGGGTGAGACCCAGCCAGCTTCCCAACTTCAGAATTCATCAAATAAGAAGCAGGAAACAGCTTCCGGACTAAGCCATGACCCCCATATCTTGGGATCACATAGGAATCTCAGAAGATGCTTCTCCACACTAGTAGCTGCATCAGAATTACCCTGAGTCTCTTCAGCTCAGTAACAATCCTCATGAAAAGAGTAGATTGTCCATCTTACATTTCTTGCAGACACCTCTCAATTCCTTCAAGTTGTTCTCTTGGATATGGCTCCTATGCCTTGAGAGAGGGGTATGACGTATCCCCATTCCTTCTTCCCAAGTAGTAAGGAAATAACCTGGGGAAGCTTCTCTACAGAATTCCCTTCTTCAACTTGCTTTTCATGAACCAGGATCTTCTCCTATATAGGTTGTTTTATATAGATCTTCAGAGGAAGGTGGACTTGAAGGTATAAGGCTGATTCTTTCTCTCTATAAGTCCTGTAGAGGTATGTCTAGCAGTTCCAGTAGAGTTACTTATCACTTATTTTTTCTAAACTGTACTTATTACTCCCTAATACATCCTGTTCCATAACTAAAGGGATTTATCATCTTTCTGGTTGCTCAAGCCAGATAATCTTTGAGTCCTCCTCCTTCCTTAGTTCCATGTCCAGTTATCACTGAATCCTACGGATTCTGCTTCTAAAGTGTATCTTGAATCCTTCTGCTTGCAGACCACATTAGGTTCTTCACACATGTTGTTCCTCCTCAAATGATCATGTTCTTACACTTCAAATAGATCTGTCCTCCTCCTTGATTGTAAAATATGAACTAAAATGTTACTTAACTCACAAGGCTATTGCAAGGGCTAAATATATTAATGCATATGCAAAGTACTTTAGAAACTGTAAATGGCAATGTAAATAGGATGTAAAACTTGAGAAGTCCTACTATTTGGACTAACAGAAGCTGGAAGAAATGAACAAAAGTAGAAAAAGTTTTGATTTGCATAAAGCAACTGTACTAGTTTGGTCATGAATGAAAACCCTTACGTTTTATATATTTTAAGCACTCCTCACAACAAAATTCAGAGCTTACAAATTTAAGTATTTCTTGATACCACACTGTTAATTTCCAGGTAATGTCTCAAGTATTGGATTGGGCTCTATTTCTTTTCTAAGTCACCTGGAGCAAGAACATGCTTTTTGTGTCCCTAAGGTTTAGCACTGACCCATTTCCTCTTCTACCATAACATCTCAGTCTTGCCCCTCCAAGCATCCTCGTCAGGTGATTACCTCTCTAGATGCAGTTCTGTTTACCCACCATGATGCTCAGTGGACCCTGCCCATTCCCAATCTGGGATGCTATCAGCAAAACATGAGATCTTTTGGTAACACACAGACACACACAGACACACACACACACACACATGCTTCACAAGTCACACAGATTCTGCCAAACTGGCATCGGCCTGCTTCACCTGTGCCAAACAGCAGCCTGTCGGTGGTATATGAGGGGCAGTTGGTGAGGAGGCTATTTGCCCTTTCACTCCAGTATGTTATTGTTGTTGTTGTTGTCTTTAACTGAATTGTAAAGACACCTAAGAATGCCACAGAACCTTGTTAAATACATATATGAAAATAAAACGAACTTGTCCACACGGTAACAGGCCCAGGCCATAAACTCAGGCTATATGCCATTTAGCAGAGACAGCAAGCTGTAAATGGCAGTGAAGGGCAGAAGTTAATTGAACTACTGTGCTCTTGTCACAAGTGGAAAGTAGCCACTACCTGAGACAAGATGGCTGCCCTTAAAGTACCCTATTACAGCCAAGAGATCATATCCTGAGCTCTGCAAGGGCTTATGGGTGAGGGGGAAATCATACACAGATGACCAATTTTTTTATGGTTCACAGCCGATCAAAGTGAAATTCAGCAGCTGTTCAGGACAAGTGACCACTGTAACGGCTGTAATATAACCTACTAAATAGAGAGGGAATTGCATTAGAGCAAGAGGTTAGCCATGATTATCGGCAGGTGAGTGCTTTATTGAAGTTGAAAGACCATTAACATTGATAGAGTAATTATTTCAACTTGAAAGTAATTACCTTGATGGGTGATAACTTCTCTAGTGTTCCCAGATTTGATTGGGCCAAACAATTGTGAGCTCCTGAAGCCTAGAAAAATATTACAACAATACTGTGATTTTTAAATTACTGAAACCACTCTTGGAATATTTTAATTATGCCGAACAGTGAAAAGATTTTGCCTTATTCCAGCTAGTGACCTCTCATGTAGAGAGAGACATTTGCTTTTTAATCCAAATGCAATGACCCACACCCACCACCTGTGAATACATATGTGATGGGTTTGCAAGTGAATCTTTTTATCTCGATATAATTTTTAAGGTGAAACATCTTGTTAGTGCTGTAGCCGGGTGTTAACTAAGCTCGAACTGCTAGCATTGTTGATCATGTCTGTGACTCCGGAGGCCCCCGGACAGCAACTCTCTTCTGTCTTTGTCACAGAGCGTTTAGGCTTGTATAAATTAACCATTTTGATAATGGCATGACAGAAGTTGAAAATTATGGATGCCACATATTGTGGACCCCAAGTTTCAGATTTTATTTAGTCACGTAATTTATTTGTTTGAGTATTTTTCTTGCTCGATGTTATGCAACTCCACTATAAACACACCATTATCAGGGTGTTTTCTGTTTATCCACACTGGACATCAGCAAACAAAATGAAAATTGAAAATCTGTGCTACTTGCTTCTCTGAAATCTCACACGTGTGTGAAAATTATGAGTTATTTGCAACTGAGGACCAAGACACATAAACTCTAACGTGGCGATCAAGACCAAGAGATATCATGGGACTCTTCCGTGAATCAGTTATTCATGTAATTCTCTTTTGAGAACCTACTGTGCCCAGAAGTTACAACAGATACAAAGAAAGAAGAAATACTCTCTTCTCTCTGTGACTCGCGGTGTTCTTGAAGCAAATAAGGAAAGAGACAAATTATGATATGATAAGCAATTATTTGGTCAGGCTTAGACATTGATTGTACTTACACATACTTCCAAGAACCCAGGAGGACCCTCACTCGTACCCCTGATTCCAGCGCTCATCCTGCCGAACCACAAACCACTGACTGAAGGAACACAGCATCATGATTCTTAGTCCCGCTGTCAGAAGAGATGAATGTGACATCACCTTCAAGTTCCTGGATGATTCCTTAGACCTTTCTATCATCTTGGCAGGGTTTGATCAGATGATCAGCCAGTGAAGGACTGTTTCAACAGCAGCCTTTCCCAGGACTTTTTTTCTAATCAAAATTGGACTCTCATAAGGGCAAAACAGGTTTCCACCTGTTGTCTAAGAGCCACAAAGGAATGTTTTACCAAGCAGGCCATAAATTCATAATATATGCCCTGGGTTTCCTCCATCTCTCCCTCTCTGCTCTGAATTCCTCTGCATAGACAAAGTCATTGGGTCTCTTATTTCAGAAGGAATGGGAATGCAGAAATCCCTGCCAAGCCAAAAGAGATTTGCAAACTGAGAAGTGAAATGACTGGTTTGAGTCTGGTAAAAGAGTAAGGGTTTGAGATAAAGCCACTGGGAAAGTGCGAAGAATTTATGATTTGAATTGTAAATCTTGCCATTAAGCCAGCCAAAGAGTGAAGAAATCTGACCAATCTGACATCACATCAGAGTTCTTAGCACAGCTGGCTCACTGTATGTCACGTGCGGTTGGTCTAAAGATTGTATTGAGGAGCCCCTCAGGTACTCTGAATTTAAAATAAGCATAATAACTCATTTTTAAACATTTTATGTGATACTTGGATTATTAAATATTCACATTACAAAATCAGGGAGTTTTAATCCGTTCAAAAAGGTGCGTTGTCTACCTCTGAAAGATAATGGCCATGTCTAGATAGTAAAATTACAGTATATTTTTAACGGATGTAAATGTTACTTTTTGACAAGGCACAAGTAATGAATTTTATCATATAAGTTCCTATTGGGTGATTATGATACAGAGTTTTATTTTTGCTAAGGCAATTACTAGTGTCATGGCTGGATACCTGTGCCCATTAGTGGCTGGTTCTGTGTTTTTTTTTAGGATGGTTATTGATCTCTTGCTGAGCTGAGATTCAGGTTTTATGCCAGATAGCTTGATTAATGGGTTGGTTTCTATAAGTGGACTGAATGGGGATAGAAACCAGGGGCAGCCTGCTCTGCCAACCCCAAATCCGTCAAGACGCATAGCTCATTATGAAACAGTTATCAAGGATACATGAAAAATTAATTGGGCTCAGTTTGATTCTGAAAAGAATCGGCTTTCTACTTGGCGGGCCCCCCCACTCTTTCCAGATGTTGTGCACTGGCCCCTGGAGAAACAGCAAAGGGAGATGTATTAATACATTGTATTGATTAGATCAAGACCCCTGACAGTTATTTGTAGAGATACCATCTGGCTGCTATTCGAATTCCTTCACCAAAAACAGGACGTGACATGTTATTAATCTCAACTCTCTAAGTATAGACAGTTGCCTTTTCTGCTAAACCGCATTTTACCATTCCGTAGGAGATGGAGGCAAACCTGAAGGGTGCAGAAATTAAGGTTATTACACAAATTGAGCCATATGGTCCAAATATTTCAGCAAGAAAATTGCCAGGCAATAAAAATTGCTCCTGCCTTCCTAATGGTGTAAATTACAGTTTAACCATGGCTCTAATGATGTCCTTCTGCCGCGCTTAACTACTGTTACATGAAGGACATTGTTTTAAAAATATAAAAAACAAGTAAATGCCAGCAGCGTGTTTTACAATCTGTTAGTGTGTCATTAAGAACACTGTCAGAATTACATAAACATAATGGCAGGCAACCCAGCATACAAAAGAACTCGTATGGAAATAGAAAGTGTCTTAAAAACTCTTCTTTATCTCGGTAATATCAAGAGCACGGTCCCCTCTGGAAGCTGTCCAGGGAGAAAAGCCCCGTCCCGTTCTTTATTCTAATTCCCACATGTGTCCCAACAGCCGTGTTTTCTAAACAAGTCTTGCAAGTCCTAGTGGGCCAACGTACACATCTCGTCCCAGGTGAGGAGAAAGCTAACCGGTTCCAAAGGAAAGGATAGAAGTTGACCTTCTTAAGGGTTTCTGTTGCTACGGAGCCGGGAGAAGACCCCACCATCTTCCTTTTTTTTTTTTTGAACATAACCTCATGATTTTATTGTCTTCGTAATATTAACAAAATATGAAGCTTAGAACTGGATCACTTGGCCCTTTCTCTTCTTATCTCCTCCCAGTTCAAAATGCTTGCATCTCTTAATAGCCAGCATTCTCTTAGATCTGCAATTGGGCTCAACACATTCAAGCCTCAGCACAATCTTCTTTGTAGTTTTAGCCTTTTTCCGGAAAATCGGCTTAGTCTGCCCGCCATAGCCACTCTGCTTCCTGTCATAACGCCGCTTTCCCTGGGCATAAAGAGAATCTTTGCCCTTCTTGTACTGTGTCACTTTGTGGGGCTGGTGCTTGCCACACTTCTTGCAGAAAGTCCGGCGGGTTTTAGGAACGTTCACCATGTTTGCGAGAGCGCTATCGGCACGGAAAGCAAGACCCCACCATCTTCCTTAATGGTGACGAGTGGTATTAAATGTACAATTGGCACTATATTTTCAATTTTCAAAGAAAATTTCGAAGTCCTGCTATTTGGGGCACAATACTAAGAGGACACTTACTCAAGCTCATCATACTGAAAAGACCATTAATATTTGAGAGAGACTTGAACCCTTCAGATGTTTTTGGACCCATCATACGAAAACACCCCAGCATTTAAAAAATATGTCCATGTGGATCATAAGAATATTCATGTTTTACTATCACACCATGCCTCCAACCTCTTGGCCTTCTAAGATGTTTGAAACATAGTTTATGGTAAAGTCAGAAGAAAAGCTTATCATAATTTGATATACAGCTATAGATATAGATATCTATAGATAATTTGAAAGAAAGCTACTTTTAATTCCTGGGGGGAATTTGTCTGGTTTTTTTTAGCACTTTTTTTCTTCTCTATTTCCCCAAAGAGAAAAAGCCTAGGGTATATTTTGCCCTTTAAAGTAAAAAATAGGGGTGCCTGGGTAGCTTAGTCGTTAAGCGTCTGCCTTCGGCTCAGGTCATGATCCCAGGGTCCTGGGATCGAGCCCCTCATCGGGCTCCCTGCTCAGCGGGAAGCCTGCTTCTCCCTCTCCCCCTCCCCCTGCTTGTGTTCCCTCTCTGGCTGTCTCTCTCTCTCTCTGTCAAATAAACAAATAAAATCTTAAAAAAAAAAAAAATAAAGTGAAAAATAAAAAAGAAGAAAACAGCAGGAAGCAAAAAAAATCCTATTTTATATACATGCATTAATGTCAGTGAGGACCAGTTGGTATGTCCTCATGGCACAAAGGGCCGGTGTAGGCAATCTGCTGACTGGAGCATTTTCTGCCTGGAAAGCTCTTCCCCCCAGGAATCCCCATAGCTGGCTTCCTTTCTTTCTGGTCTCAATTGAAATGTCACCTTCTGTCACTCTTGGGGAGGCCTTACCTGGCCTACCTAGCTATAATTTCACTCCTCTCCTCTGCCCCACACACTTTTTGTCCCTCTCCCCTGCTTTATTTTTCACCTTAATATTTAACATTATCTAGAAGTATACATTTTGGCTCATTTGTCTTATTTACTATCTGTCTCTCCAGTCAGAAATATAACCCCCCTGAGGGCAAGGATTTTGCTTCCTATGCTCCCTGATTCCCAAAACCTAGAACAATGCCACTTTTAGACAGACATTTGTATGATGAATAAATGAATAATGAGTTGATAAAATCTCTAATGAGCAACAGGTAACTTGCATATGGTTTCTTGTTTCTATTCAAACTACAGTCATATTCTAGAATTTTTTTTCCCAATTTCTTGGTAATGCCATATAATTTAGCCTAAGAGGAGATCTCTGTGTTCACAGATAAATCACATTGAGGTATAATCATTTATATGTTCTGATTTCAATCTCTAAGCAGTATTTGTTGAGAATTTTCTCCAGAAAACACACTGCAGCTACATTGCCCATGACACCTCATTTCATCTTAATAACCATTTAGTACAGTCTTATTATCTACAGTTTATTAATGAGAAAACAGAAACTCAGAGAAGTTGAGTTGCTTGACCACAGTCACACAACTCATTGCAAAGTTGTGATTCAATTTCAGGTCTCTCTCCTTCTAAAGTCTGTTCTACCCAGTGCTGCCTCTTGAAATATCCACCTCGAGGAAACAAGATATTATTTAGAAAAGCTAAAGATCAATGAAAGCCACAAGTGATAGTTTAATACCATAAGAGAAACCACATGGCATGATATGACTAATTGTCTAATACAAATATAGTACACACCTTATGAAAGATTCAAAGAATTAAAGTGTCATTTGGATGGAAAATTTCAGGGAAGACCTGGGAGAGGTCTGTGCCTTAAGTAGTGGGTAGAATTTGAACAGAAGGAGGGAAGTGGACCAGACATTTTCTCAAGGAAGGAAACAGAAGCCTGGCTTTAAACATCTGGTGGTGAGTCTCTGTGTTAGGAGGTAGAGAGGGGGACATTCTTCTGATCTATCTCCATTTATTGGGTTGACATTAAAGCAGCTTCTTTCAAAATAATCTCATCAGATGTCTAGCAAAGCTGTGGAGAGAGGTGGTCAGGAGCATGGGTCTGGGGGCAGGCAAACATGAACTGGAGATGGCTTGGCACCATCCCACCATGTCCCTGGGGAGACCAAGCCTAGCCATGCCTCCTTCAGATGCAGCACCACATAGAGTGGCAGGAACAGAGTAAATAACTCAGGAAATGGTGATTATTATGGTCTGAAACTGGTGGACGGAGAGAAAATCATTCCGTAAAGACATCATCGGGTCCTGTCTGAAGAGACAATTATTTTTGAAGAAAAACTATTTTTGTCCTTTTTTTCATTTACCCTTCATTCCCTAACAAGTCTTCCCCAGACCATGTGCTACTTAGCAAATCCTATTAACAACAGAATGTGGTCTTAAGGCAGCTGACCCAAGAGTCCAGGTGCCGGAGTGGGAGAAGAAAAGGCAAATTCTTGGCTGGAAAAATTAGAGGAGACTTCTTCTCCAAAGCTCAACTTGGGAAACTACGGCCACTTAAAATATTACCTAAAGTCCAGTGTTCAGGTGGTGCCTCAAGTGGCTGCAGACGGTGCTGGGTCACAACTCGAACCTCATTAGGTAAACTGGTCATATCATCACAGGCTTTGTGGACCCACTGCCTGGGGCCACCTCATCAGCATTCAAACACAGAGCACCGACCATAAGGGCACACCCCCAACACCTACCCTTGAGATGCCACAAGAGCGCTTAAGGAGCTGGAGGTAAGGTCGGCTGGATCTTTCTTCTGCTACTGTCTCATTGGCCATGTTCTATACCAGGAGCCATGCTGCCATCTTTTCTGATGTCACCTTGTGCAATTTCTGATTTACAAGAAACTTAATGTAGACTTAAAATTAGCTTCCTAAATATTGCTGTGCACATTAAACCATGACTAATTTTGTCCCTTTGTGACCTACCACATTCTAGAAATACAATAATTATCACATTTAGGTTGAGCATAGTCAGGGCCTCAGGAGAGCCCATCTACTTGTCCTTTTCGCCCAGAAGGACCTGGTCATCATACCTCAGGCCTTGGCTTCTTTTTTCCTTAACAGAATGATAATTATTTATTAGTGGAATATATGCTTATTCTATCCAGAAATTAAAGTTGTTAGGGGCAGTGTGCATCCAGGTCCCTGCGGCTGGCTGATCACATCTGTTAGAAATAAATCACTTTAAAAAAATTATATTAGTCTCACAGACAGTGAAGAAATGGAGCAAGGGTGGGGAGGGGTGAATAGGGCAAGGAACCTTGATATTAAATCTTGTGAAATAGAGTGTGGTCAATATGTTGTCAGCACATTACAGTGTTCAGACATCAACTCCGTATTTCCCCTCCTTGAACCCCAGGTGGCCAATTAACAGTATGTGCTATTTATTCATTACAAAATAGGCAGGATAAATTGAATGGTTAGATTGGCTAATAAGAATTCTTAACAAGGAGTAGAATAAAAAACGATGCATGAAGAGAGACCAAAAGAAAAGTTCTCTGGGGAATCCCAGAAAAAATCTGGAGGAATCCCCTCTTAAATGTATCTGGAGTTTCATCTGGAAGCAAAGAAATTTAAATGGAAATTTAAATTTTAAAGATTCACTTTGCTAAATTTTCTTCCTAAAATGTATTCTTGTTAATTCTCTCATTTGTATTTCCTTAGTTTCTTTCCTTCCTGAGGCCGGAAGAGAGCCTTAAATTACTCCCAGCAATTATTAGTTTCATTAGGATATTTCGATGCCTCATTTTACAAGCGATGCCATTTTGTAGCCTCTCTACTCATCAAGCTGCAACCCAGCAAATAAGAAACCTATGAATTTACTTGATCTTGTAAATACTCATTTTTGCAAATATGAAAGAATTTAGTCAGGATTATAAAAGGACCTATCGACATAATTAAAATTCCATTAAAATATGTGTATTAAACATATTAACTCATGCATTTTCATTTTGTGACCAAAGATTGTATGTTTCTATATATCTGACATTTGTTCCTGTTAATAATGTTCTCTCTCATTGCAAAATGTACATCAGAAGCTAGAAGAGAGTGAGGGTTTGAGGGGTTTTTTAACTGATAGAACAGTAACTTACTAAAGGTAGAGTTACTAGATTGCATGCTTTGAGGATTTACAGAAGCTGATAGAGGTTTCCAGAAATAAGAAATTCTGAACTCTCATCTTCAAAGATCTGAAAACATGTAGTGTTGAGGCTCTTTGTTTCCTAACTCTTGAATAACTTAGTAATTCTTGTTCAGAAAATTAAGGGTCCCCAGCTGGCAGCATCCGAAAGAAATTACTGAACTGGGTACCTTTGAGAGCCAAATACATCATTTTAAAAGTCAATATTTGTTTCAGCAGTGAATGTTTCTGAAAGGAAATGACTATTTTAGTGTGTGTGTTCTACAGAATATTTTCATTTTTGAGCCCTCAAGCCAAGTGCTCCGTCCCCAAGGGTCCAGCCCTTTTCTTTCCATGAGGAGAGTGCCCTCTGCTGGGTATGCCTACATACCACGTAGGACTGCCAAAGCTCGGAAGCCGTCCGCGCACCAAACATGGGAGCAGTTAAGATGAACCTGAGCAAAAGGTTTTTGGAAAATCCTTGCCTCTTCCTGTACTAGAATGATTGCAAGTGTGGAAGTGGCCATAGTTCTCTGCAGTTTTCTTTTTACTGCTGTATTATTGCACCCTGTTGGGGGATACATCTGAGCACTTCATGTGTCCTACTTTTAAAATGCCCAGATGGTAACTACGTGCTCTGGTTTGAATTGGGTAGCCCTCATCTTTCATGCTCTGTAGTCTGCCTAGTTATCGGAGAGACATGAGACAAGGAAAATTCTCCCATTTTTCAGCTCCTCTTCATCTGTTTCTAGTCACCCACAGTGAATGATGCACTTGCACAATTGTTAAGATGACAGTCACTATGATAACTGAACATCGCTTCCCTGGGATGGGGAGTGCCCTGTGTCCCCATAGCACCCTGCTTCCCTCCCAGCACACTACCTTTTGCAGTGTAACTGATTACTTGCAATCTTGTAAGTAACACCGGAGTGAGAGGCTGTGTAAATATTTTTTACCTTGCTGAACCACTTATGTTTGCCTTGTTCTTCTTCACTCTAGTCTTTAACGGAGAATTTAAATCAAATTATTCAAAAGAACTAATAAAATAAATGTAACAGTGTAACTGGTTATAATAGCCCAACTGCATAATAGAGGTTTAGTAGGATTTTGTGACATGCACGTTTTATAGGGTTTTTGTCTCCAACTATATTCTTCAAAGTGCCATCTGGGCAATGACCGTCGGTATCATTTTTATCAATAATAGTCAGTACTTCCCACTGGGAAATTAGTCAAGGGGATGAGTTTTTTTTTTTTTTACAAATTATCTTTAAGCATTTATCTTCCAAAAAGTAGTCCTGGATTTTGTCAATTACAAGGCAGCAACATAAGTGAGTTATTTGTTCTTATTTTAGACTTTATTCATGATAAGCTAGTGATAGGATTCCATTGTATTTTTCACAGAGGAAAATGATTTTGCTGTTTTCCTTCTTAATAATAGCTTTGCTACAGGAAGAAGGTTAACATAAGCCAGTTGTCTCCAAACTTTTCAGAATGCACACTCCTATAAATAATAACTTTTGGAACACACATCTCCATTACTTATTTATAGATTATAAAGTATGCACTAGTGAAAAAATGTTACTTACACTATGAAAATAGAAATTTTAAAAAGTGTAGATATGAATAAAGTTACCAATAGGATATTTGGTTAATCATGAACTAATATCATTAGCTGGTATCTCAAGGCACAATATACATTTATTGAAAAATTCATCATTAATAACACTGGATATCAATCCATTTTCCAAGTGGTCTCCTTGATAATTTCAAATTTCTTTGTCAACTTCTGGTGTAATAGGATTGGCTTATGAGTGTTTATACCTCAGACTGTGGCTGGTTATGAGCTTGCACCAAAAGTAAGAAGTATCAAATTGGCCATTTACTTGTTCTGCATTTATGTATGACTTCTAAGTATGATATTTGAACCATGTTTTTTAATTCTTTCAGGAATCCTGAAAGTCACCCATGTTTGCAAAGATAGTATAGTTAAAACCAGATAATATGATACATAAACCACTTAGCATGGAACCATAAACTGTAATTTATCACTCTGTGCTAGAAGCAAGTAAGTAAATGAGATAAATATTTCCAGTTCCTCCATGTTGTAAACCCCTCCATTCTTCCCTTTCTAGCAACTGATCCAGAACTTCACTCATTCATTTACTTACACAGTCAGCATGCACCTAATATATGCCAACTGGATATACAGCACTGAATACACCAGACAAAATTCCTTCCTTCTTGAAGCTCTTATTCTAGTGGGGAAAGACAGTAAACAAGATAATTATGTATATTTTTATAAGTATATATTTTACATTTTAATATATATTAAATATGTGTATATATGTCTGATATATAAATATATGATAAGGGAAAATATATAAATATATGATAATGGGAAAAAATCACCGATGAGGGATCAGAGGTGTTCTGTTGGCTAGTCAGGTGAATGTTCTAGGGGCCGGTTGTGGGAGTGGGGAAGGCATTGGGCTGTTAGGACAGGGAGGGTGATATTTAATGTAGGGAGGCCAGGGAAGGCCTCACAAGAGGGTGACACTGGCACAGAGATTAGGAAGAAAGGAGAAAACCATGCAGTTAACTAGGAGAAGAATTTTAATTCAGGAACGGGGATGTATACTCAGATTCTGGGCTTCAGGAGTCTGGGTGGTCCAGTTAATTCCCATGACCCATCAGCATGTGCATTGACCTTCAGCGCAGGATTTCAAAAGGTCATGTTCAATCACTGGTGCATCTTGGACAGGTCAATGCTCATTGCTTGGGAATATAAGTCTCAACCATCAGATGTGTAATATATTTTCCCAGTTTCCAAAACTGTTCTTTGGTTTTATATCATTCGCACACTGGTGATGAAGTCTTCCCTGAAGGCCAGCGCATCCCCCAAGCTATCTAACAGCCTTCATTTCTTCCTGTATATTCTTTCAAACTGTCCCCACATTCGAGGCAAACCAGATAAGCCTCTTCCAATTACAAAAGCCAGCTTCAAGCCCAGGAGCTCTTGATAAGTCTCCCATCTTTCTCTAGTTATTTCATAATCCAATTTTGATCATCTATAGCCCCAAAACTAAATAGTAAACACTCCAACATGTCACATATACAAGAGTGGGCTAAAAGAAGAGAATGAATATTGATATACATGACACAACAAAAAACAAAAACAGTATCATTTATAGAATTTATTTCTCTACCATAAGTCAAGAGACCAGTGGTAATATTTATGACTTCCCTTTCTTATCTAATTGGGACTGTTTGGTTGATGAGATCAGCCAAACTCATTTTTGAAGGATCTGTGTTCTAGGTGGTCTTGTCTTCATAAGCTTGCAATTGTCTTTCATTAGCCTGGCAAGGTGGTCAAAAAAGGGAGGGGTGGGGAAACATTTCTAGGCTCATGCATGAGCTTCCCAAGCTTCATGATGTGATAGCATCCTTATTTTTTCTTATCAATCACCTCTGCCACCTGTCTAAGCTCTTTTTTTGTGTCCTTGCCTAGTTGCACAAGGTAGTCCAAATAGCAAGGCAACAATTTTCTACCTTCCGTTCAGTGAAACTATTATGGAATCATTTCTAAATCTCTAAATAAGCAGATTCCAGAGTCTTGGTTACAGTAAATAAAATTTTTGCAAAGTAGTCTTTGGTTCTTACTGTGTTGAAAAGATGCCCTCCCTCCCTGCCTTTTTACCCACTGTCTTCTGGGATTTCTGCATCAGATATGAAGGTCAATATCTGATTCCTTTTGACTGTAAGATTTTTTAAATGAATTTTAGATATGTTTTAATTGCTTAAATCTTGCATTGACTGATATAATGCTACCCTCCTACTGTACAGTTCCTACATATTGTTATTTAAAGTGCATCCTTTCTGTGGAGTCTTTTGCGAATGCTTAAGCCCATGATGACTTCCTATGTATACCCCTTTAGTGGTTGTTTCCTTGTGTTTTTCTGTGTGGTTTCATGAATGTGAGTCTTCCATTCCTAATGGGTTGCAGTTCCTGAAATCCAGGATTTGCATGTTTTCTACTTCTTTTCCACTGCCTTTCATGCCTAGCACCATGCTAGAAAAAAGTAGATGCTAAATAAATATTTGACTGTGGATTTGACCCTCAGACCATAAACCAATCTCAGCACTTTTCTTTGATGAGAGCTTTTAAACAAAGCATAAAATCAAATTTAAACAATTACCCTTTGAAATCAACAGAAGCCCATGTTTCCTTAGCTGCTTCTATTAGCAAGGATCTGATTCAGAGCACTTTTCTTGAGTACCAACGATACGCCAGGCCCTTTTGGAAAGATCATCTGGTTTAATCCTCACAAAAGTCCATGAGAAAGATATTGTTAGAAACCAAGACTCAGAAACAGTAAATAATTTGCCTAAGGGCTTCCTAGTATGAGTAACAGAGCCAAAACTTGAACTCAGGGCTTTTGATGATAAGTTGACTGTTTAAAGCATCTAGATTCTCAACACTTTCTATCCTCAGTAATAAACTTTTTTCCTGTTTTGTCCAAATGTCTATTAAAAACAGTTATGTGAAATTAAAATCAATATTTGATTTGCCTAAATGAAAATAAGAACCAGAACTTCTAGCTCTCAGAAAAAATGAAAGTTGTTTTTATTTTTAATTAAGTGTGCTTGGCTTAAGTACATTTTCTCTTAAGGTGTAATGACTAAACCATGATCATTTCTTTTTGTTTATTCATTTAAAACTCAAATAAAAGCAGATAATCAATAGATCATAATCTAAAACTAGAGGATTTACAAGTTAATAAGCTTGAGTCAATAGATATTCCATAACGAAGCCCTCAATGGTGAACCTAACATAATTTGCTTTACACTAAGCTGGTTGACTTAATGCTTTAATTTAATTCCAATATTAACTGAAAAATCCAAAGAAAAAAGAAAATTTAAATCCTATTATATTCAAATGTTTTCAAAGCAGCAGCTCAATATCATTCCACAACTACTTAAGTGTACCACCGGTATATGTCTAAATCACCTGAGTTCCGATTGTTGATAACCAGTTAACCCCTTTGGAGCCTCTTACAAGTAAGTTGTGGAAGTCTCTTAGTGGTATACCTTTATGATATCTTTTCTTTTAGCCTCAAGGGTCATCAGTTTTGACTCACTATGTGTGCTTTTCCTGACTTACAGGGAAAAAAAAGTGCCTATTTGAAAAGCAACCTCTCTATTTCCCTTCAGATGACCATTTAGCCTGACTCCCCAGAAAGCAGAATTCACACAAACAAATTGCTTAGGCCAAAGAGCAGAGCAAACCTTTCCTGGTTCCCTGCGAAAAAAAAAAGAAGTGAGAAAATATCTATATCAAGATATGATATAGGTTGGCTTCCACCTTCCAAAGTCTGGTGGTCCTTGTGGGGGTGGTAAGGAGAATTTGATGCAATACCCAACACAGTTCCAAGTTTGAGTACAGACAACAGACACTGGAATGCCTCTACTCAAATCCTGGCTCGTCCCTTTATAATTGTATGACAGTTATCCCTGTGGACAATTTGCTTCAACCATCTTTGCATGCATTTCCTTATCTGAAAAATTAAGGTAGTAACTGTCTATTTCATGAGGTTGGTTTAAGGACTGAACAACTTAAAATACAAAGAGCACTTAGAAAGTGCTTGCCATATACTAAACACTCACTGTTGTAACCCTTTGAAAAACTCTTTGGGAAAAGAAGGAAAAGCATCAAGAACATATGCTGAGAATAACTGGAAGGAACAGCCCCAGCCACTGGAGGTAGTGGCCAGATGTGTCTCTCAGAACAGTTACGTGTGCACAGCCAGAGTCCCAATGGTTTCCATTTGTTACCATCCTCACAACAACATTCGTGAGTTCTTAGGTCTGGTTTTTGAGTTGGGCCATTGCCAGTCCCAGCATAGCTTGGGTGGCAGTGTATTTCGGCAGCCTTTTAACCAGGCCAGCTTTAGCTTTCTGGTACCATTGTTGTCACCAAGAGCAAGTCACTTTGGCCAAAGTCAATGGACTAGAAGTTATGTACTGGCTTTTTATCATAGCGTGTCCTTTTCTATTCAGGAGGGATGCTCAGAAAACAGAGAACAGGAATCTCACTGATTTTTATGATGAACGTTTTTTCACATTTCTCCATCTCTGAAATCACGTGCATCTAACAAGTTTACACCTGCTGAAGGTGGCAGTTGTTATATAATTGTCATTTCCTGTGCTTGCACAAACTCGATCAATGCCATTCACACTCTCGTCACTTCGGTTGAGTTATGTACCCTGTTGCTACTACATACGTTGAGTTTAATTGCCACTTAAAATGTTTTCAAAAAGATTACACTATGACTTGATATGGAAAGTTATTGTAGACATAGAAAGGCACAGAAACAGCAGCTTAATATACAATTAAAAAAAAAACAACACTATGCCCATACAAGTCTAAGGATGTCTTTTCCCAAATATAAAATAAAAATTCTAAGTGATAAAAAAGCATTGTATCTTCATTCACTTGGAAGCATTTTTTTCTTCTTAGGAATACATAAAACAACAGTGTGTCTTGAAATAAATGGAATCCTGGATTCAAACAAATGGGGTTTATTGCCTAATATTTTTTTAAACAGCCAGCACATTGCTAATAAAATGTTTTCATACAATATTAAATTAATATTTATAAAAACAAAATAAATTTAAATAAAAGATCATTTATTCATTTGACAGAAACCTACTGAGCACCCAGAAGGTGCCAAACACATTTCATATCCTCAGTCTCTGTCCTCTAAGTTCAAGGTCTAGTGGGGAGAGAAGGCAGATAAACAAATCACCATGATGTAATGTAAAAATGCCATAAACAATATAAAGAGCAGAAAGGAGGAGCAAGTAACTGCCTGGGGCATCAAGAAACTCTTCCAAATGAAGATGACATCAAATTTCTTTCTAAGGATGGCTAGGAGTTGCCAGTCATGGAAGCGCAATCTGAACAAAGGAGAAGTCATGGGCTAAAGCAAGCCTCGAAGAAGAGTGTGGTAACCAGGCCTCTGAGTCACAAGGCTGGAACACAGGCTGCAAAGGAAGAGGGGCAGAGCATGGATGGGCAGAGGGTAAGCCTACAGAAGCAAGTTGCAGGAGTTCATGCTGATGAGGACTGGCAGTGCCATCCGCAAGTCTTCCTGATCAGATCCAAGCTATGGCATCCCAATAACTTTCAAATTAGAAATGTTGGCACTTGATTCTTCCACTTGACTGGAAGTGAAATAGAATCTAGGAGAGCAAGTAAGTGAGGTTGGAAAACATTCAAAAGTTGGGAGGCCGAAAATTAGCTATTTCTACCTGAAGGTACCATGATTTCCTCTCCTTAAAGCTATATGAACAGGAATGAAAAAAACCCCTGAAATCAGGACATAGACATTCATGCAGGAGCAGCAATGGAGTTACAGAAAATGGAAGGAGCAACTCAAAAGACTGAAAGGTCACTGACACTCAGATTTAAACAATAAATTACCTGATTCGGCAGCATTCCTTTGACATATAGATATCAGGACTGCTTCAAATCTAAGAGATAGGATGTTAATCAGACCACTAATCAGTTTTGCCAAGAAGAAAGGTCTTTCCAGAGACAGTCTTAGCAATCCTTAGCCATGTTTCCATCTAATATCAAAGATATGACCTTCAATGGGAGTGTTTGTTTTAGGATCACCATACATCCTCTCTCCAAGATCTGCCACCACTTAATAATTGATACTGAAAAAGGAGACCTAGGGTCATAGATCTCTACTATCTGACCCTTCCCCTCTTCAGCTGACCCAAGACCAGCAAATCCATCACCCAACTAACAACCACTCAGATCCTCTCTTTCTGCAGACACACAGACATGGTGGTCAGATGGCCAAGAATACTCTGAGGCTGTAAGGTGATTTAGACTGAGAATTGCTTTCCATGTTAGGCAATAAGAAATAAAGCAAGTTAAGAGAAAGAGAAGATGGAAATATCATGCAGCCTCAGAAAGAGAAACTCCAAGTTGACAGTTTTCCAATTTCGTTTTTTTTTTGAGTGCAGTTAATACACAATGTAACACAATGTAATATCAGTAACATCAGTTTCAGGTGTACACATAGTGATTCAACATCTCTATACACTATACTATGCTCACCACAGGTGTTGCTACCATCCATCCCCATACAACGCTATTAAAATAGCACTGACTATATTCCCTACGATGTACCTTTTATTCCGTGACTTACTCATTCCATAACTGGAAGCCTGTATCTCCCACTCCCTTTCACCCATTTTGCCATCCCCCCAACTCCCAGCAACCATCAGTTTGTTCTCTGTACTCTGATTCAGATTTTTTCTTTGGTTATTCATTTGTTTTGTTTTTTAGATTCTACATATGAGTGAAATTATATGGCATTTTTCTTTCTCAGTCTGACTTATTTCATTTAGCATAATACCCTCTAGGTCCATCCAGTTGTTACAGATGATAAGATCTCATCCTCTTTTATGACTGCATAGTATTCCATTATATATATATATATATATATATATATATATATATATATATATATATATATCTCACATCTTCTTTATCCATTCATCTATCAATGGACGCTTGGGTTGCTTCCATATCTTGGCTATTGTAAATAATTCTGCAGTAACGTAGGGGTGCATATATCTTTTCAAATTAGTGTTTTCATTTTTGGAGGCTAAAGGCCCAGTAATGGAATTATTAGATCCTATGGTATTTCTATTTCCAGATTCAAAGAGACAAAGCTGTATTTCACGTGCTTGGATTCTATTCTTTCACTTTTTCTCCTTAGACAAGTCAAGAAGAGTTTCTGTTCCCCTTAACTTAATATGCTTGGCGAGAATATAGACTACATCATGTCCCACCTTTTCTGTAACTATACATTGTAAGTTTTAAAATCTGAGTGTCATAGTTCTTATTGGAAAATACGATTGATTTCTGGATTTGATCGTAATTTATTATTAGATGCTTTGGACTTTTTAAGTAGTCAATATCCATACTTATCCTTTCAAACACATATGTTTGTATTAGTCAGGAGAATTTAGGAAATGCTGTGGTAACAAATAAAACTCCAAATATCAGTGCTTAACACAATAAAGGTGGGGAAAGCACTAGTGGATTTGGCTGCCCTTCTCCATCTTATATTAATGACAGACCATGATAAGGAATAGCATGATGGAGGGCTCTGTGAGATGTTTTTGAGGTCCAGGACTGAAAGTGGCTTATATCCCTTTTTCCACATGCATTAGTTGTATAACCCCTTTTATGTGTGTAGGGAAGCTGAGGAATGTAGAAAAGTAAATGGATTTTTGATAAGTACTAATATTCTCTGCTGGATTTCTCTCTCTCTCTCTCTCTCTCTCTCTGGTCTGGCATTGCCTACGATTACCAGTACAGTAATGAATAGAGAGCATCCTGTTTCTTTAATGTTTTTTTTTTTTTAATTTTAACTCCAGTATAGTTAACATAGAGTGTTAAATGAGTTTCAGATGTACAATATAGTGATTCAGCAATTCTATACATTAGTCAGTGCTCATCATGATAAGTATGCTCTGAATCCCCTTCATCTGTTTTACCCATCTTCCCACCCCCCTCCCTTCTGATAATCATCTGTTTGTTCTCTATTGGTAAGAGTCTGTTTTTTGGATTCTTTTTTTTCCTTTGTTCATTTGTTTTGTTTCTTAAATTCCACATATGAGTGAAATTATATGGTATTTGTCTTTCTCTGACTGACTTCTTTCACTTAGCATTATATTCTCTAGATCCATCCATGTTGTGGCAAATGGCAAGATTTCATTCATTTTATGGCTGATTAATATTCCATTGTATATGTATTCCACATCTTCTTTATCCATTCATCTGTTGATGAACACTTGGGCTGCTTCCGTAATTTAGTTATTGTAAATAATGCTGCAATAAACATGGGGGTGCATATATCCTTTCAAATTAGTGTTTTTGTATTCTGTGGGTGAATACCCGGTAATGTGATTACTAGGTCATAGGGTGGTTCTATTTTTAATTTTTTGAGGAACCTCACTACTGTCTTCCACAGGGGCTGCACCAGTTTGCATTCCCACCAACAGTGCAAGAAGGTTCCTTTTTCTCCATATCCTCACCAATGGGTGTTGTTGATTTTAACCATTCTAACAGGTGTGAGGGGCTATCTCAATGTGGTTTTGATGTGCATTTCTCTAATGATGATATTAAGCATCTTTTCATGGGTCTGTTTTCTTTGGAGAAGTGTCTGTTCATGTCTTCTGCCCATTTTTTAATTGGATTATTTGTTTTGGGTGTGTTGAATTGTATAAGTTCTTTATATATTTTGGATACTAACTCTTTATCAGATATGTCATTTGCAAATAGCTTCTCCTATTCAGTAAATTGTCTTTTAGTTTTGTTGATAGTTTCCTTTGCTGTGCAGAAGCCTTTATTTTGATGTAGTTTATCTTTGCCTTTGTTTCCCTTGCCTCAAGAGACATATCTAGAAAAATGTTATGGAGAGGGTATCCTGTCTTACTTGATTGTTATATTAATAGTGAGATTTATAAGGTTTTATCATTAAATATGATTTACTATATGACTTTAGTAAATGCTCTTTATCAGATTAAGGAAAATTTCTCCTATTTTTATGTGGCTAAGAGATTTTATTATAAATGGTTGCAGAATTTTTTAAATTCTAATTAAAGTAATCATATGTAAATCAATTTTAAGGGCTAACTCCTGTATAATCATAATATTTCTTTTAAATATGCTATTGGACACTATTTGCTAATATGACTTTTTCATCTAATCTCAAGTGATTTCGTTCTATAACATACTTTTCTTGTTATGCTATTGTCCAATTTTGATATTATCCCAATTTCATATGAGTTCGGTCTCTGGTCCATTTAATCAATTTTGGTTAAACACTTTGTACATAATATCAGTTATCTGTTACTCACAGATTTAATTAAAAGCAATAACAAGGGGCGCCCGGGTGGCTCAGTCGTTAAGCGTCTGCCTTCGGCTCGGGTCGTGATCCCAGCGTCCTGGGATCGAGCCCCGCATCGGGCTCTCTGCTCGGCCGGAAGCCTGCCTCTCCCTCTCCCACTTCCCCCCGCTGGTGTTCCCTCTCTCGCTGTCTCTCTCTCTGTCAAATAAATAAAAAATCTTTAAAAAAAAAAAAAAGCAATAACAAAAACTTCACTGGTAAACTCTCTGGTTCCAGCCATTTTTGGAGTAGGGGACTGATTCGGGACTTTGTTTTATTTTATTATAAAGCAGGATTGATCTATTATTGAGTGCATTTGTTTAATTTTTTTCTATTTTTCTAGAATTGCTCATTTTATGTACATTTTTAGATTTATCAAAAATTGTTCACATTTTCCTATTTCTAAGGATAACTTGATCCATGGAGACTGAAGGATTTTCTGCCATCCTAATAGCCCAGACTCTCTGGAAAATGTCATTTTGTGTTTTAAAGCACCAGCTTCCCTATGCAAATTTCCTATACCACCTAATGGTATTATTTATTCTTCACTGGAGAAAGGTATTTTTTTCAGCTCACCCCCAATTTCAGGTTATGTGAGAATACAAAAACTATATCATATTGTACTCCCTATAGATAAAGGTGAAAAATCATATTCATTATTATGTGATCTACTTTATATGTACATGTGCATAAATAAATTTTTAAAGACCAAATAATTGAAGTCAGTAACAAGAAAGAATTTACAGTTACTCAATTATTTAATGTACATTTATCCAATACCTACTAGGTCTTCATTAAAAAACATTTACAAGGATAATGTTTATAAATTTAACTTAAAAGATGTGCTTACTTTCATGAGATGCTATGCCTTTTTTCAAAATATCATCCTCCATATATTCTCCGTACAAGCCAGGGTGCTATGCAGTAAAAATGCCTTATGAGTTATTCATTGCTTTAGACTCATCTGTTTATTCATTCATATCTTCCAGAACTGTTTATTGAATATCTTATGGTAGAAGCATCTCTTAGATGCTTAGGATAGTAATAATAAAATCTAGCACCTATTAAATGCTTACTACATGGCAGGCATTATTCCAAGGCTTATCTCACTAAAGTTTACAAACTCAAAATGGTAAGTACTATTATTATTATTCCCTTTTTACATATGAGGAAACTGTGATAATGTGAGGCTAAGAAATAGTCCTAAAACAAAAGTTCACTTTGTACTGAGAGGAAAAACACCATGAGCAGACAAATGTAATATAGTAGAAGATCCATTAAGAAAAAAGGTCAATTTAGGAGTAAATTCAAACCCATTCTCTCTCATAAATAGCAATGTTTATGACAAAGAAATTTGGGACTTCTTGTTTCAAGCAAATAATTTTAATTTTAATTGAAAAGGAGTGTGTATACATGAGTTGAGAATCTCAGACTCAATTGCAAAGCTAGTATTGATGCGTCATAGGATCTTGTACAGGTTATTTGAACCATTTGGACTTTAGGTTCAACTACAAAGTGAGGCAGTAGAATAGAGTTTCATCATTCTTTGACTCTTTAACTCTAATTAAAAGTTTTACTAATAAACTTATGTATACATAGATATTTCATATTTAGTCACAAGTATTATGAGTGTATTATCAAAAGTTGGAAATATAAGACTCTTTTCTTCACTGCACAAAAGTTCAAACAAATCTTTGATTAATCTTTCATTGGAGCTGCCAATTAAAGTAGAGTATAATGTAGTTAACTGGCACTCAAAGTAGGGTCTGTGAACCCATTAGAGTCCCAGAAACTTTTCCAAGGGGTCTTCCAGGTCGAAAATATTTTCATGTTAATATTAAGACATTGTTCTCTTTTTCACATTCATCCCTTCACAGTGTACAGTGGAGTTTTCCAGAGGCTACATGAAGTGTGATGATGTTATCATTCTGGTGGCTAATAGAATACCTGCTTCTGTATTCTTTTTTTCTTTTTCTTTCTCTCTCTCTCTCTCTTTTTTTTTTTTTAGAATTTCCTCAGCTTTAATTTTTAATATGGTCCAGTATTGGTGGATGTAAAGCACAGAAACAAAAGATTTGGGGGATTCTCTATTGTTTTTAAGAAATATGGGTCCTGGGACCCGGATGTTAGAACCACTATCACAGTTGACAAGAACATTTGAACTCAAGGTAATACAGGAATAAAATCATAACTGTGCCATTTACTGGCAGTGTGACTCTGGGCAAGTTACTTAACTCATCTAAGACTCAGTTTCCTCAGGTGTAATATTATCAGCCTCATAGCTTTTTTGCAAAGATGAAATGAGATAATGCACGTGAAGTACTTTACACCAGGTCTGATACGTAAAAGCAAAAACTCTGCTCAAAAGCAATTACCTATCTTGGGAAGGATAGACAAGAAAATGGTAAACTGATAACTTAAATTGTTTAAAGAAAAAGGTTTAAAAAAACTTTTTTTTTTTTTTTACCACTGGGTACATAACTTTCATTGTGTACTCTTCACTTGGAAGATACAGTTTATCAAAAGTACTAATTAATTAAAACATTTAAAAAAATTAACCTGTTCTTTTTTTTTAAATGTATCAACATTTTATTTTTTTTGGTTTATTCTTTTTATTATTATGTTATGTTAATCACCATATAACGCCCAGTGCTCCACGCAGAACGTGCCCTCTTTAATACCCATCACCAGGCTAACCCATCCCCCACCCCCCTCCCCTCTAGAACCCTGTTTGTTTCTCAGAGTCCATCGTCTCTTCATGGTTCGTCTCCCCCTCCGATATCCCCCCCTTCATTCTTGCCCTCCTGCTATCTTCTTCTTTTTTTTTTAAACATATAATGTATTATTTTTTTCAGAGGTACAGGTCTGTGATTCAACAGTCTTACACAATTCACAGCGCTCACCATAGCACATACCCTCCCCAATGTCTATCACCCAGCCACCCCATCCCTCCCACCCCCCACCACTCCAGCAACCCTCAGTTTGTTTCCTGAGATTAAGAACCTGTTCTTAATAGATAATGGGCCTTGTAGTTTATCTACCACTTCATTTTTTGATGATGTTTATTGTTCCAAATTTATCTATGAAAAGAGCTAAGCAAACAATGATGGCAGCTCTTAGTATGAAACATGGCTTTGCTACAGAGGCTAGGGCCAACTCCAAATTAATTGGCTGATATCTGAACACATCCATATCCATTTACCATATGCAAAACTTTGGCTAACCTATTTTCTACATGCAAAGTGAAAAGGAAGTCCTGATATTTAATTCTAAATTACAATCTCTTCCTTATTATTGAAGAATTCTTATCAATATACAAACATGTTCTAGTATCTCCCTTAAAAAAAAAAAAATGTGACCACACAGGCCCAGAGACCCCTCCAGCTACCAACCTCTTTCCCTGTTCTCTTTTAAAGCCAACTTCTCAAAAGAGTTATGTTAATAGCCCAGGCTTCTCCTTCCACACATCTGGTTCTCTCTTCCTCTCCAATCAGAGTTCTGTCTCCACAGTCCACTAAAAGGCTTATTTCAAGACCACTTGCCACCAAATCCAAAGACCATTCTATGTACAACTTCTTTAACATTTCAACATCATAAAACAAAACAAAACAAAACAAATTTCAGCATCATTTGACACTGATGACCACACCTCCTTTTACAAAATATCCTTTTCTTTTGGTGTCCGTGAAATTGCACTCTCCAGGTTTTCTTCCTACTTCACTGGTCTCTTCTTAGTTTTCATTACTGACTCATTCTCTTCTGCTTGAACTTCTCATCCTCACCCACTTTTGACACTGACTTTGGTGCTGGGCCCTCTCCTCTCTCCACCTATGCTCTCTTCCTAGACTCTCCCTCTCTTCTCAGACTCTTCTTAGACCCACTCTGCACTCTCTTCTTCTCCCCATCCCTTCATTTTCAATCCTGTCCATATTCATTGATAGCACAGATATTTTTTGAGCACTTACTCTCTATGAGGCACAATTAGAGACACTTGGGTTGGAGCAGAGAATGAAACACATACAGGTCTCTGCCCCAGTGGAATTTACATTCTAGCAAAAAGAGAGAAAGAATAAATAATAATTGTAATCAATTAATAGATTACATGATATGTTAGAAATGAGTGATGAAGCCTTTGGAAAAGAGAAAAATAGAAAGCAAGAAAAGGGGTCCCAAAATGAGAGGAGTGGGGGAGGAAAGTGGCAGATTGCAATTTTAAATAGGAGTGGCTCAATGAAAAGATGAACAGAAGTTGCCGGGTCACAGACTATGCACATTTTTAATTTTGATAGATCAGAAGTACTGCTTTTTAATATTTAGTGTGACTGATTTGCCACTTTAAAATTTAATTATCACAAATTTAATTTTTTTCCTCTTCTCCTTTGAAAAATGAGCCATTTTGAAACCATTCTTTTTTCTCCAATGTTTTTATGCTAACTGAGGCATCATTGTTCATTTTGCAAGAACTCTAGCTTTTGCTTTATAGATTAAATTGATAGAGCCCATTTGTCCATGAAGAAAAAAATCTGTGAATTGAATCTTCTTTTTGCATTGACACACCATTACAAAATGAATGATATATTCTGAGAGAGGAAAAAATGAAAACCCCTCTTTTACATATCAAATACAAAACAGGTATTTGTGGGAGTAAAGACATAAAAGTGCACACTCATAACACTAGCATATGCATACTCCAAACTGAATATTTTGTTTGAAATTTACAATTGCTTCAACAAATGGCCCCTGAGTCATCAATTATAATTATGCATATCATGATTACTTAAAAGGATGATATGCATTTTTACTTTCTTGAGATCTTTCAAATTACGCCTTCGAACATTAGTTAGAACCCAGAGCTAGGAGTGCTTTAACACTTGTGTGTGCTTTTGGTCTCATTCTATGTGTGGTCACCAATAATGCCCCTAACCTTTCCAGCTGCCTCCTAGCTGTTTGAAATGTACAAGTGACCAGTGCAAGGGTGTGGATGACTCCACATAAACATGGGCCCACTGTCAGAAAAACAGACCAGGTACCTGTGATTCTGATAGTGGTCCGGACAGAGGACAGTATAAGTGGCTTCGACTCAGCCCTGTTTTTATAATCCCCACTTTGTGATCAAAAGACAAACATCTGCATCGAAAGAATAATTACAAATTTTGAGATAGAGCAAACATTCAATAAAGATTTTTAAAATCTTATTCCTAAGAAAATACTTTCCTATTATCTTTTATATATGGTGATCCATATTTATTGGCTGAATAATATCAAATGAATTCATTAATTAATTCTTGGCAGATTTTTTATTTCATCAGGCACTGACCATGACCTACATACCACAATAGGACAAAATTTTAACACCTCATTATTCTCTCAAATTGCATTGTAGAGCTCTTTATACCAAATTGGTTCTTCACATTTTTGCCTAATGCTACTCAGTGTTTCCCAACCAATTTTCATCCAAAAAAATTAGGGTGATTTTTCACAGCCCTCTCCAGTCTTGCCACCAATCCCTTTCCAGCCTAAATCCCCACCGTTCCCTATACTTCGGCTCCATGCAACTCCCAGCTCATTCTCAAACACATCCTGCATTTTTTTCTTCTGTTCTTTCTTCTAATCACTCACACGTTTTCATCTACTCAAACTCTGCATCTTTCCTGACCTCTATCAGATGCTACCTCCCAAATAAGTCTGCCCCCACTCCTTAGCCTCCTCCCTTCCCTGTGAGAAGTGTCCCTTCAGTATTTCCCTGGCACTCTGCTACAGCACTTACCACACTCCAAATTTTGTATATCTATGTTTATTATTGACCTGCTCTAGTAAATTATAAGCTCCTAAGAGTCAGGAGCCTCTGTTATCCATCTTATTTCCCCCACAGCAACTTTATAGACTCTTGTACATACTAGATGCACAAAGGTGTTTAAAGAACTGAATGGGGGTGGGGGACGCCTGGGTCGTTCAGTTGGTGAAGCATCTGACTCTTGGTTTCATCTCGGGTCCTGATCTCAGGGTCATGAGATCGAGCCTGGCGTCATCGGGCTCCACTCTCAGCATGGAGTGTGCTTAAGACTCTCTCCCGGTCTCCTTTGCCCCTCCCCCACTTCTAAAATAAATAAATAGATAAATAATCTAAAAAAAATGAATGTAGCTACAGACCAACAATACTGGATGTTTCTGCTAACCATTTTAGCAGCTCTGTCATACCACTTAGCAATGCCCCCTAGTACATGCACACACTTCATGCAGGTAAAACAGCAGACCATGAACTTAAAGGGTTTTTCTGCTACCTTTCTTGTATTATGAATCAATCTTTGATTCTGGAGCAACACCGCATGTATGTGTGTGCCATCAAAAAATGTCTTTGTCCTATCAGCCAGGAGGTATGTAGGCAGAGATAGCAGTGGTAAAGTAAATCACATTTGAAATCAGTGGAAATTTTCTGTATTATCATTTTTCAGGCTTGGAAGTCTCATGCTTAGATAACTATGGATAAGTATTCAAGGCTGTAATTTGGCTATGGGTAATAAAAGATCACTTCTGTATTGAGACTGATGGGACTTTTCCAAAATGAGTACTAGATATAAACATGTTGATCAACTTTGGAGAAGTTAAACATTAACTTTATAAATGGGAAGGAAGATAGACCTCCAGAACCCATGCCTCAAATGATCTGGCTTTCAGAAATCTACAAAAATATTTTGTGTTGATTTGTCAGCATTAAAATATGTAAATCATCCTATTGATTGGCTGTACTCTGTCCAAAGCCATGGCTTTTAGGCAATAATAAATAAGAGTAATAGTAAATAATAGTAAACAAGAGCTTTTCCTACTTCTCGTGTTTTATTTGTAGTCTAAACCAGAAACTTGTCTATGACCATTTGTTTATTGTTATATTTATAGTAAAATTATAACTTATGATAAAACTAAAAAGAAGCACCCAAATGGTTCAACTAAGGAAAACAGAGGTTAATATAATTAAATTTAGATTCCTCTGAAGCTCTCTTTATACAAAAGAGAGCAAAATTTTGATGTGACATATTCTCTGGATCTTGGCATTCATGATAACTAACAAGGAAAAGAATCCTGTAACCGGGTTAGGATTTACAGGCCAAAAGTCACACATTTTAAAATGAGGAGTGTATGATAAGGTCATGATAAGGAGTATAGACAGAAGAAACCCCATCAGCTGGGAATGAAGTTGATGGTGACCAGGAAGATTAATCCTTTCCAAAATGTAATAAGCACACACACAGTACTCTGTTAATGAGCACAGCGGTACCTGCACACCACTATTTTAGTTCATAACCAGGAGCAGGGTAAAAAGATTCCTAAGGGCCAAGGTTAGTGGGTTCAGTGAAAACGCACCACAAAGACCAGAGGGAAAGCTTTGGAAACTGCTGGATCATCAGATCAATAGACTCAAAGATGACTAAGTTAGGTTGCTTTATGCAGTTTAAACATTTGTGCAGGGAGTCTCCCCACGCAGCCTTTTATTGACAGCTACAGATCAATGGTAATTTTTGATCATTTTCAACCTACATAAACCTATTGACCCCATGGCCACCTTTGGAGCACTTCAAGTCATCAAAAATAATCAGAGGAGATGGTGTAAAATTGTCAGACTGCTGAAGACTCCAAGTAGTTTCATGTGCCCCTAGGAGCAGAGTTGAGAGGTTAAAATGTAGTTCAAATTGCCAGCAGAACCTCAACTGGCAAAGTGTTCCAGAGAGTCTTGTCTTTATGTCTCATAAAAGGATATACGGATTTGGATCCAGACTCTGACCCTTATGCATATAAGTTTAAAAAAAAAAAAAAAGCTAAGTCTCATTGGAAATATTAGATTGTAGAGACTGGATTATGCCTCTTCTCCTCTGTTGAATGATTCTTTCCACCTGCTGCACAGCAAAAGTAGTTAAATACTTGTAGAATAAAAATATGAACATTAGGTGGATGTGAACATGGGAAGGACGATGGCAGATGGGAAGTGAGTACAGCTTGTAGCCCAGAGATGGGGGACAACAAGAAACCTATCTCCTAAGAATCAGTAAGATGGAAGAGTGAGGGAAAGAAGGAACAAAATAAGGACAATGAGGAGGAAGAAGTAAGAGTATTGAATCGAGATCATCTCCATAGGGGATGGAAGTAGGGGGAGCAGAGGAGTGAAAGGGAAGAAAAGGGTTTTTAATGATGACTTTTACTAGTCAATAGGGGAGAACACTACATCCCCAAAGGAAGGAATTTAATCCAAAACACTTAAGGTAGACAGTGCTCAAGCAAATCTGAATTTAAGAGGAAAAAAACCAAGTAACTGAATAAACAAAAAAGATACAACCCAATCTGCAGAATGAACTCTGCCCAAATTTTACAGCAGGGTTCTAAAATAGTGAACTTTGGTGTTGGAAATCCACTCAAGAGAGAATAATATAAATGATTTCATTAAATGTCAAAGAATATATTGGTAAGGATCGTCTTGCCATTTTTAAATTTTCTGCATTTTTTATATGTGACCTTTACTAAATATTGACAAAAAGCATGGTCATTAATGAGGCTTATGTAAGGTGTGTGTGTGTGTGTGTGTGTGTGTGTGTGTGTGCGTGTGTGTGTGTGTTGTAGTTCTTCAGAAATAACAATACAATGTGAGAATTGTCCTCAGCATAAATTTATGTATAAAAATTCTCCTCTACATTTCCTTTACATTTACAATATGAGATTCTTTCTTTTTTTTTAAGATACAGACCAAAGTAAGCAAAACAACTACTGTAATTACCTTTTGTAGGAATAAACCTCTAAAGATCTCTGTGTCAGGCATGCACGAACTTCAACTTGAGATCTGCAGGTCATATTTCTACATTAGATGGCGGATGTTTTGAGGCCAGGGCGTTCTGAATACTTCTGCTTTCTGAGGATCTGAGCTATAAATGTTTATTAAAAGGATCTATAATGAAATCAGTTTTGTTATTTTTTTAATGGTTGCCTGAAGTGTGTTGGATGAATGAATGCCGGTTGTTAATCATTAAGTACTCATGTTACCAAAAGTGTTTGGTAGTATTGCCATCTAGGGGCTGAATGGAATTCTCAGCTCTGAAATAAACTGTAATTGAGCAGGTGCTGCTATTGACAATATACATATGTTTTTGCTTTATAGCCCACATGCTTTTCATGTTTCTTATGACAAAAGCTATCTCTAAATGTCCCCCAACAGCCTACCTTTTTTATATATAATCTGTTAGAGGTGATTACTATTTGCTTTGGAGCTTATGCTTTTTTGGCATTTATTACTGAATATTCTGAACAAAGAGTTTTTCTTTTTTGCATTATTAATCTTGCCCATGTTTGCCCTATTTCTACAGAAAAGGAATCATTTATCAGAAAAGAATGTTTGTAATCGGGACTTGTAGCATCTTCAGATTTAATATTCATTATGGTCATTCTAGTTCTGTGCTGTATTTATCTAAAAGACCAATCCAATGTTGTGGAGAAATAAGTTTTAAATATTTATGATCTAACTTTTAATATTTTAAAAAAGAGGAATTAGTATTTCTATAAAATTTGTTTCAGAGTCTGGTCGCTTAGCAAATGTTTAAATATTAAAAGATTTCAAGAGGTTAGCATGTAATATCATAATGGGACTTATTGAAAGAGGAAAATTGACTTACAAGTTTTTGATAAATAAAGGAAATTATATTTTCTCTGCTTGTGTTTAACACATAATAAGAGACATTAAACAGTTGAAATTTATAACCAAGAATGTGAGGAAACAGTGTCAAAAATTATTTCTGCAATGTGTTTTGGTTTTGTCTAACCAGTTTTTTGGAAAATGGTTCAGTTCAATTTCACCATCTTGTTTTAGATTTTATTCAAAATAATATTTGGATGCCTCTACATTAAGGAGAATTTCCATTCACATAATTTTGTCTGATGCTTTCAGGTATCTACTCTCAGAAATAACTTCCTCTTCTCTCCCCCACTTTTGTCCTTTTGTATCCACCAAGGGGAAGACAATTAAAAACTGTCATATTTAAACATCTAATAAACCAAACCTGATCTTACACACCTTATTAAGCATAAATATCCCATTAAGCCAGTCAAAACTTCCTCATGATTATTCACGCATAGTACACAAAAGAAAGTGTATATGTGTCTGTGTGTCTGTGTGTCTCTGGGTGTCTCTGTGTCTGTATGTGTCTTTGGGGGTGTGTGTGTGTGTGTTGTGCGTTTACCTATACACATATTAATGGTCCACTTGCAGACATAATTGCTATTTGTAAACAGACATACCCATCCAGCCCAGATGTAGAAAGAGCACCTTGGGCTCTTTCAAAACATGAAGACTTTTAGTTCCAGCTTTTAGTTATGTAAAATATGTTAAATGTTCTCTCCAAGCAGGAAGAAAAAAAAAATCTTAATTCTACTATCCTTTTTTTTTCTTTTAAATCAACAAAAACCAAATTCTCAAAGCCTAGCTAACAATTACTTTTGATAAGTTTGATGGTTCTAGTTATGGTGTTTTTAACAAATGAGAATATTTTCACATGTATATCACTGGTAGACTTCTCTAAGAGTGTTTGTGCATTCATAGTTCAGTTTGCTTGTTGTTTTGTTTTCTTGTGTCTGTTTTACTGCATTTGTAAGTTATAAATACCAAGAGAATGAGAGAGGAAGACTAGGGAGAGTCATATGTGTAAACAAATGGTGCTGGAGATTAACTGTTCCAGTTAGATCTCCAAACCCTTAAGATTATCCCATTCTTTGTCATGAAACTTGGTGCCACTGATTTCCACTGTGAGCTGGATGTAGCACTGACCTGAAGCATCAAAGATTTTTTTTTTTATGTTATATATCACATCTTCTGGGTTGCAAACTCTGGAAAGGGAAGGATCCTATCTGATCCATATTTTGTGTATGTCTGAAATTACACAACATTAGATAATTTATTCAGGTGTGAAGAACAATAAAAAAACACATTGTTTTCTTAATAATTCAAAAACTCTGTTGTGATATTTTTGCTGCCATTGCTCCTATAACTTGGTCAGAGAATGATCTTCTAGCAATTGTTAGTAGCTCCTAAAAGAAAACTAACCTGTTAATTTTCGTGCAGGGAATGAACCTTCAAGCCCACCTGTTTGGGTTAGAACCATTCACAACATATCACATTGGAATTGTGGCCACAAATCAGGCAGGAGAAGTTTCAAGCCCCTGGACTGTGGTTCAAACCCTAGAATCTTCCCCAAGTGGACTGAGCAACTTTACCGTACAACAGCAAGAGAACGGCCGGGCGTTGTTACTACAGTGGTCAGAGCCTGTGAGAACCAATGGTGTGATTAAGGTAATGTCTACTCTGAATATGAAATCATGTTTGGTGTTCTCCAGATAAATAAATGAGCCCTGACATGCCATCAGGTCACTGTGGGAAAACACCCTTCACCGTCTTTTTAATCCTCCTTGATAGATCCTCCAGGCACTTAATCATAGATCGGAGAAAACTAGCTCCCATGTATTATGCTTCCTATGAACCCAACATTGGGCTAAGTGCTCTCCGTGGATTATCTCATTTAATTTGCACATCAACCCTATCAGGTAGGTGCCACTAAATTTCATGAGGCATATAAAGGCTAAATAATTGTCCAAGCCCACATTGCAGATGATCAAATTGCAATTTGAAGTCAGGAAGTCATGCCAAAACTGAACTCTAAATGACTGTTCCTGCTGCCTCCTGAATATCCTGCCCAGTTATTTGCTTAAGTCTTGCCTAATTTGTGCTTTGAGCAGAGCTCACTGAGCAGAAGACAGGAAGCCCCCCATGTCTGTTAATGCCCCCGCCTCCACGCATAACCATGAAGAGCAGTCTTAACTAATGTCCTAGGTGTCTCTCAGGTTTTACCAGTCTGTGAGCACAAATAAGGTTGCATTTCTATTATTAGACTGTGTTTTGTTACTTTGAATAATCACCCACATGCAAGCCAGTCTTCATCTCCCTTTTGGATGTTCCTCCCCAACAGTTGGGGTGACTTACCTGTCAGTCTGTGGCTGCCTCTAGCCCTGGACCACCACTCAGGCCCTGATCAACTGCCTTCTGCAGGCTGGGACGGCTGCTCCTAGAGGTACTGCCTCTCCCTGACCACTTCTTCTCAAAGCGGCAAAGAGTCCCCCATTAATTCCACATAGAACAGTTAAGACTAAGCTGTAACTTTGGAGAAACCCTCCCTAAAAACCCTATAAGGAAGATGACAGCAGACATTACCTACAGCAACAACTTAGAACTGTAACTAGAGCTCATAGGCCCAGGCCCATCCTCGTGGGCCTCCATGTAGCAGACTCACCTCACTGCTTAGTACAAGGGCTGCCTCTCAGCCAAGCTCCAGGCCTGCTACAAGCAGCGGAAGCAAGCTGCCTTCTACCAGCCTGCCTACATGTGCCAGTGCTTGACTTCCTCCAGTCCAGGACAGGAGGCTCGAGCCATGAGATCCAGGGTCTCAAAATCCAAGCCACAGCCCTAAGATCCCATCAGAGAAAAGAGTCTGTCTCTTCATACCCATCAAAGCACCCCTCCTTTTGAGTGTTTGTTTCCCATTCCAGTGTCTGCCTCTTCCTGGCATGATCGACAATAGGAATATCTACTCCTTTATCTCCATTTACATTTCACCAAATATTTATTGAGCTTCTACTAAGTGCCAGGCATTTATTCAGGAGTGAACAAGACAGGCAAGATCCCTGCTGTCACACACCTTACCTGTGTGTGTGTGCACACACACACGTGCATGCACACACACACACACACACACACACACACATGAATGGTAGGGGTACAGAGAGGCAAACAAAAAGCTAGTACACAAATAAGAGAATTTCAGGGAAGGATGAAAACTATAAAGAAAATTAAACAGAATGCGCGCCTGGGTGGCTCAGTTGGTTAAGCGACTGCCTTCGGCTCAGGTCATGATCCTGGAGTCCCGGGATCAAGTCCCGCATCGGGCTCCCTGCTCAGCGGGGAGTCTGCTTCTCCCTCTGACCCTCTTCCCTCTCATGCTCTCTATCTCTCATTCTCTCTCTCTCAAATAAATAAATAAAATCTTTAAAAAAAAAGAAAATTAAACAGAATAATGTAATTATGCCTGCTCGGGCTATTTTAGAATGGATGATCATTTGAATTGAGTTGACATTTGAGCTGAGCCCTGAATGACAAGACCGAGTCAGTCATGTGAAGATATGAGAGCAAAATGTTCCAGACAAAGTGAACAGCAAATGCAGGGCCTGAAGCCAGAAATGAACTTGGTGCATTCAAATGAAGGAAAGAAAGCCAGTGTGGTTGAAGCATCAGAGGGGTGCAGGGAGAGAAAGATGAGAATGGCAGATTGGTAGGGGGTAGATTGTGTCCAACCTTGTGGGCTGTGATGAGTTTGGAACTTATTCTAACTGCGATGAAAAATTATTGAAGGGTTTAGGCAATTAAATAGCATAATCAAATTTATGTTTTCCAAAATCACTCTGGCTACTATGTAAAAAATGGACTCTAAGAAGACCAGTGGAGTTTGGAAGATACTAAAAATTTAGGGTGGAATTTATGGTGGCTTGAATTAGAGTGGGAGCTGTGAGGGTAGAAGATGTAGGTGGATCGGAGATATATCCAGAAAGCAAAATTGACAAGATCTGTTAATGGACTGGATGTGAAACAAGAAGCAAAAAGGATATTCAGGCCTTGAGTCATTGACTGAGAAGGTAAGGTTGGAAAGTGTATGGGTTTGAAGGGACAAATAGGCAGTTGGAGGTATAAGTCTAGAACTCTGTTTTTAGAATTCATTCATATATGGGTAGCATCTAAACCCATGGGCCTAGAGGAGATCAGGTATGGAGAGAATGTAACTAGAGATGATGAGAGACTGGGATCAAGCTCTGAGGAATACAGAAGGTCAAGAGGAGGAAGTGGGGCCAGCAAAGGAGACTCAGAAGAGGCAAGTGGTGTAGAAAGACAGGTAGATGAGTGGGGCATCCCAAAACTGTGGAGAAAGTATGTCCGATGCTGTTGAGAGATCAAGTGGAATGAGGGCAGAGAAGTCATCCTGGACCTGGAAATGAGGTAATCATTGTGACCTTGACAAGAAAATCAAGTGGTAAAATGAGAAACCGGGTTGGGATGGCTTGAGGAGAAAATGGCAAGTAAAGAATGAGGACCCCAACTCCTTAAAGAAGTATAGATGAAAGCAGAGAAAAAGGGCAGTAGCTGGGGGACTAGAGTGTCAAGAAGTTTTATTTAAAAATCAGTAAAAGATACTAGAATACATTTAACCACTAATAGAAATAGCCAAGTAGAGGGAGATAAATTGGTGATGCAAGAGATAACGAGAATGATTGCAGGCCTCAAATCTGTAGGAAGGAGCGGGTATGGGATCCAGAGCTCAGGTGGGCTCCACAGGGGCAGAGATACTTCATCCAGAGCATAAGGAAGGAGGGCACACAGTCTAAGTCTAGATTCACATGGACATGGTGATGATAATATATAACATGAGAATATTCCCTTTTGACTGCTTCTATTTCCCTAGTCAAGTATGTGGTCTGTCAACAACCACCTATGAGGGACAGAAGAGGGTGATGGCAGTTGGTGGGGAAAGGAGAAGATATGAAAGAATCACTTTGGAAAATGAAAGAGCGAACATATGGGGGAATGGAATAGGCCTACAAGTGGGGAATCACCCACTTAAAATTTATAGTAAGATATTTAAAGTGAGACCGGTCAGCATATTCAAGTGTTTTTTCCCAAACCCAGTTAGAAGCTAAGGTACAGAGGGAAAGCTATATTTAATACTAGTTAGAGATTTGCTAGGTGAATATGAGGGAGCTCAGGGACTCAGAGCTTTCAAATTGATTATGGAAGCTAAGCTGTCTTCAGAAAATACACTATTTCCCTTCCCTCGGGGGTGTGGTCTTGCCCTAGGAACCCAACTAGAAAAAAAAAAAATCACACTGAAATACAATAATCCAACATAAATTGATTTCCAAAAGTCTAGGCTATTTAATCTTAAATAACAAAAAGTGTATCAACAGTGCAGTCCAAGTTAAGTTTGCCTGTAGGACGTTTTGAACTAGATGTTCCTCCCAAGGGATTCTGATGTACACCCCAGCCCCTCTTGAGGGATGCCATCCTGGGGAGTCACTACCAACCACAGGAATGTATCATATCTCTCAGGTGCATTGAGGCTGGAGAAGGGCAGGAAATCACTGTATAAAAACATCTACATTCAAGTTGAGTTACTTCCCATCTTTCCCAAAAAAGGATGAATAATATGGGATAAAAGTTTGCTCTACATTTATATGACAAATGTTCAGATGGTTTTCCCCAGAACAGAAGAATACTTCGCTCCAAAGGAGCAATCAATTCTCCCATGGCATGCAAGAGAAAACAGTGTGGTTTTTTCCATCTTCTAATCATCAAAGTTTGTATCTATATTTGTGTATATATGTATAATACATATATGAATATATGTCTATGTATGTGTGCCCACACATGGATACACAGACATTTTCAGCTCTGGCACCCTGGTACAAATGGTTAAGCATTATAACTCCATTTTCCAATAAATGCTGCAAGAGACAAACAATGTAGATAGGCCCTACTTACCCGACTCAGAATGAGATCCAAAGTGCTCATCATCTATAAAACAGGGGATTTGAATACTGTTCCTTAAAAAAATATTTTCTATAACAGGGGATTTGAATACTGTTCCTTAAAAAAATAAAAAGGAGGAAACCTATTTGACTTGTTAAGTCAAAGAATCAGCTACAATAGTCCTTAGCATTTAGATACATGCTTATATGATATCCAACCTTAAAAAGAAAAAAAAAAAAAAGGCAAAGGAAACCAGTGTTCTTCTTTTTGTGGACTTTACATTAACTAGAAAATATCACATTCCCAAAATTAATATCAGAATGCTTCATCTGGATTAGGACCATCAAGATGAGGAATGGGGGGGAGAGGTTAAAAGGAATGAAATAGCTACACCAAGAAGTCATATGTTACACCTTGTTTTCCCTCTTCTTCTCTTCCTACAGACCTACAACATCTTCAGTGAGGGTATCCTGGAGTACACTGGCTTGAATCGGCAGTTTCTCTTCCGACGCCTGGTCCCTTTCACTCTCTACACGCTGACCCTGGAGGCCTGCACCAAGGTGGGCTGTGCACACTCAGAGCCCCAGCCTCTGTGGACAGATGAAGCCCCTCCCCACTCTCAGCTGGCTCCTGCGATCCAGTCTGTAGGGTCCACCAGCATTGAGCTGAGCTGGTCTGAGCCTCTCCACCCACACGGAAAGATAATTCGCTATGATGTGATTCGCAGGTGCTTCGAGGGAAAAGCTTGGGGAAATCAGACAATCCAGGCCGATGAGAAAATTGTTTTCACAGAATATAATACTGAAAGGAACACATTTATGTATAATGACACTGATTTGCAGCCTTGGACGCAGTGTGGGTACAAAATCCACACTTGGAATTCAGCAGGCCACACCTGTAGCTCTTGGAACATAGTAAGGACAATGCAGGCACCTCCGGAAGGTCTCTCTCCACCTGAGGTAGCCTGTGTATCTATGAATCCTCCAAAACTGCTGATTTCCTGGATCCCGCCAGAACAGTCTAATGGTATTATCCAGTCATATAAACTTCAAAGGAACGGAGTGCTCTATCCTTTCAGCTTTGATGCTGTGACTTTCAATTATACTGATGAAGACCTGCTTCCATTTTCCACGTACAGTTATGCAGTCATAGCCTGCTCAGATGGAGGCTGCTCCACCAGCAAAACCACCAGTTTTACCACTCCTGAGGCTGCTCCAGCAGGAGTCAGCCCTCCAGCTCTCTGGACCATCAACTCAACTCAAATAAATGTATCGTGGGCACCACCATTGATTCAAAACGGAAAGATCACTAAATATTTGCTTAGATTGGACGGTAAGGAGTACCTTGCTGGGCAGAGCCTGTCCCTGCTGGTTTCTGACCTACAACCTTATACTCAGTATAATTTCTCCCTGGAAGCCTGCACAAATGGAGGTTGTACAACTAGTGCATCCAAATCTGCCTGGACCATGGAGGCCCCACCGCAGAACATGGATCCTCCAAAACTGCAAGTCACAGGCTCAGAATCTATAGAAATCACCTGGAAACCTCCCAGAAAACCAAACGGCCAGATCAGAAGTTATGAACTCAGACGGGATGGAACCATTGTCTATACAGGCCTGGAAACTCGCTATCATGATTTTACTCTCACCCCAGGTGTGGAGTACGGCTACACAGTGACTGCCAACAACAGCCAAGGGGGTATTTTGAGTCCACTCATCAAAGACAGAACCAGCCCCTCAGCACCTTCAGGGATAGAACCTCCAAAATTAAAGGCCAAGGGTCCGCAACAGATTTTAGTGAACTGGGATGCTCCAGTGAGGACAAATGGCGATATTGTCAATTATACCCTCTTTATCCGAGGGCTGTTTGAAAAAGAAACAAAAATCATACACATCGATACAACTCATAGTTCTTTTGACACACGGTCATTCGTAGTAGACCAGCTGAAGCCATTTCACAGGTAAGTAGCCAACTCCAGATTTGCTAAGAGTAAGCCACTGACCTTTCTATAGCATGAGAGCCCTCCGTCAGTTCAAATGAAAACTCTAAAAGCAAGATGGGTGATAATCCCCAACCCCCAACCACTTCACCATTGACAGTAGGCTAAACACGCCCTCATCCGGTCAAAACTTGCTTGTGTAACTTCTAGAGAGCAAAATTCCTGCAGGTGACATCTTGAGAGTCAGTTTTTCAGAAACGTTTGCAATTCACCACAATATCTGGAACAAGTCACAGAGATGGGCCCCTTCCCTGAGTCTAGTCCCTCCAGAAAACATCCAGGCCCCTGGACAGTTGGGGGAACCCGGATGGTATTATCTAATCCAGGCAGTGGATAAAATTAGGTATTATTTTAAAGATGAAAAAAGTACCAATGAGAGCTCTTACTAGCCAGAGTTGGACTGACCCAAATTTTGTTTTGGGGAGAGCCTTCTTCCTGAATCCAGCACGTCTTCCAGGGATAATGAGACTCACTGGACTCTATTTCCCCAACCCCTTAGGATCTCCCCAGCTCTGATCCAATGACTTCCCAGGATGGTGCCAGTTTGCAACCTCCTGTTTCTCAGTGGTCCCCTCGGGGCTCTCTGACGTGCATGGATGTGTGCTGCTCTCCATATGAAGGAATCTTACCACTGGCCCTTTTCCTATAGCTTGAAGAATTACTTGGCATTTTTCCCCATCACATTTTAAGTAACTTACATCCCCAGCGAGAAGAGTAATAAAAGACATTTTATGCTTAAAATTTAGTAAAATGAACAGAACCACTTAAAAAAATTAAGGGCTGAAAGAGTGTTGATTTCCAACCACCACTGGTAAAATTCAGCTATTATTGTAATCTACTGATGTGTAGATTAGATCCCTCCTATAATTATCTCTGATATATAGTGCTGTTTAAATGAAACATCCATGGTCTTATGCATCTACTCATGACAATTATTTAAGGTTGCATTAAATATTAAACAGTAATTAAAACTTCCGCAGGTATGTTTCATGGCTAATCCACATAGTGTTTGAGTTGCCTTTTATCTTACTCTGATTTGGGGCATAAAAAAGACCCAGGTTAGCTGCAGAGCTGTACCTTTTATGCTTCCTCTTTACCTGACTGGTGCCTGCAAGTTTGAAAAATCGTATCAACTTGCTCCCCTTTGAAACTCTCAGCCAAAAAGATTTCTAAAGAAAAAGGTTTCCAGGTGTGAAAGAAGCACTTTTCACAGGCTGGGGGTGGGGGGAGTTTGATCATCTGATAAGCCTGACAGTGACATTTAAGGCGACAAGAGATGTCTCTTCGCTCTCCATTCTCATTGAAGATGTAAGTGACATTCATGACTTAAAACAACATACCATTTCTATATGAAATTGAGGTTCACGTAGTTTGGGGTTTTTCTAGCAGCTTAATGCTAACTGAATACTGCAAATTAGTGTGCCCTCCTGGGGGTACCTGGAGTGGATCAGGAAGAAGAAGGAGCATGGGAATACTCCAAGTAGCAAAAGGTATATGAACCAGAATTTTAAAACTACCACAGATAATCCAGAAAACAAATAATCCGTGTGTGGCAAATTGAAATGCGCAGAATTGGCTAGGAGTCAGACCTGCCATAACACCCGGACGGATGGACGCCCCTCCCATAAACCAGTAGTCCCAACACAGTGGAGATAAGCAAGGGAGGAGCAGAGAAGAAGGAGGAGCAGGAAAGGGGAATGAAAGATGGCAGGAAAGAAGAAAGAATTGTAATCAAGAAGGGGAAGGGGGACAAAGAAGAGGACAGGGGAAATAGAAAGAAAGCAAGGAAGAGAACAGAAAGCAGCGATAGGAGGAGGGGAAGCACAAAAGAGAAGAGGAAAGTGCTGGAACCAAAAGAAATAGAGATATAAAGAAAAGTGGCTGCAGCTGGAGGGAAAATCAGGGATGTCATAAAATCAGTGGGGCATGGGAACAGAGGGGGAAAAAGCACTTAGGTGCAGCCCTAGGCACTTAATACTAACAAAAGCCCCTTCTTGTTGGAAAGGGAAAGTGCCAGCTATGTAAATAGACCTTTCCAGGTGGCAGGAGACCAACTATGAGGCAAAACATAATTGATTGGTTGAGTTTAACTGGGTGGTGATAAGGTGTCTCCATGATTGATAATCTAGCATGTAGCTGGGTTAACTTTGGCCCCAAAAGGTCTTTGTGTGGTGTAAGAGAGGCTGTTTTAAGATGTCAGGTATCAGGTGAGGGGATTTATTACCATTGAGACCTTAACTCCATGATGTTCCTTCGTGACCTGGAAACATTCCTGGGGAATCATTTAGCTCTGGCTGCAGAGGTAGAAAGAGCCCAGGGCTACGGAAAACTGGTTCATACCCCCTAAGATCTGCATTCTTCATCGTTGTATTAAGTAATTCTGCAGAGTACCAGAATTTTTTATGTTGGAGACAACCTTGAAAGTTATATTCCTGTTTAGGGAAGAATTGTTCCCACCCTTTCCAGACAGTTGAGAAGTTTTGTTTTAGTTTGGGAAGCCAGGAGGTTTTAACATGTTCTCAAATTTTTATAAAAAGAGGACTTTGTTGTTCTTTAAAAGGATTAGCTATAGATAAGAATAAATGTAAACTGATTTGTCTTTTTCTTTTTTTTTTTTTTTTTAATTTTTTATTGTTATGTTAATCACCATATATTACATCATTAGTTTTTGGTGCAGTGTTCCATGATTCATTGTTTGT
Organism: Zalophus californianus; assembly: GCF_009762305.2. Lineage (NCBI taxonomy): Eukaryota > Metazoa > Chordata > Mammalia > Carnivora > Otariidae > Zalophus > Zalophus californianus. Next base: position 16,185,720 of record NC_045604.1, read on the forward strand.
TCATAACACCCAGTGCTCCATGCAGAACGTGCCCTCCTCAATACCCATCACCAGGCTAACCCATCCCCCTACCCCCCTCCCCTCTAGAACCCTCAGTTTGTTTTTCAGAGTCCATCATCTCTCATGGTTCGTCTCCCCCTCTGACATACTCCCCTTTTCTTCCTCTTCTATTATCTTCTTTTCTTTTTTCTTAAAATATGTTGCATTATTTGTTTCAGAAGTACAGATCTGTGATTCAACAGTCTTGCACAATTCACAGCGCTCACCGTAGCACATACCCTCCCCAATATCTATCACCCAGCCACCCCATCCCTCCCACCCCCGACCACTCCAGTAACACTCAGTTTGTTTCCTGAGATTAAGAATTCCTCATATCAGTGAGATCATATGATACATGTCTTTCTCTGATTGACTTATTTCACTCAGCATAACACCCTCCAGTTCCATCCACGTCGTTGCAAATGGCAAGATCTCATTCCTTTTGATGGCTGCATAATATTCCATTGTGTATATATACCACATCTTCTTTATCCATTCATCTGTCGATGGGCATCTTGGCTCTTTCCACAGTTTGGCTATGGTGGACATTGCTGCTATAAACATTGGGGTACACGTACCCCTTCGGATCCCTACATTTGTATCTTTGTGGTAAATACCCAGTAGTGCAATTGCTGGATCGAACGGTAGCTCTAATTTCAACTGTTTGAGGAACCTCCATACTGTTTTCCAGAGGGGTTGCACCAGCTTGCATTCCCACCAACAGTGTAGGAGGGTTCCCCTTTCTCCACATCCCCGCCAACATCTGTCGTTCCCTGACTTGTTAATTTTAGCCATTCTGACGGGTGTGAGGTGGTATCTCATTGAGGTTTTGATTTGGATTTCCCTGATGCCAAGCGATGTTGAGCACTTTTTCATGTGCCTGTTGGCCATTTGGATGTCTTCTTTGGAGAAATGTCTGTTCATGTCTTCTGCCCATTTCTTGATTGGATTATTTGTTCTTTGGGTGTTGAGTTTGATAAGTTCTTTATAGATTTTGGATACCAGCCCTTTATCTGATATGTCATTTGCAAATATTTTCTCCCATTCTGTCGGTTGTCTTTTGGTTTTGTGGACTGTTTCTTTTGCTGTGCAGAAGCTTTTTATCTTGATGAAATCCCAATAGTTCATTTTTGCCCTGGCTTCCCGTGCCTTTGGCGATGTTTCTAGGAAGAAGTTGCTGCGGCTAAGGTCGAAAAGGTTGCTACCTGTGTTCTCCTTTAGGATTTGGATGGACTCCTGTCTCACGTTTAGGTCTTTCAACCATTTGGAGTCTATTTTTGTGTGTGGTGTAAGGAAATGGTCCAGTTTCATTCTTCTGCATGTGGCTGTCCAATTTTCCCAACACCATTTGTTGAAGAGACTGTCTTTTTGCCATTGGACATTCTTTCCTGCTTTGTCAAAAATAAGTTGACCATAGAGTTGAGGGTCCATTTCTGGGCTCTCAATTCTGTTCCATTGATCTATGTGTCTGTTTTTGTGCCAGTACCATACTGTCTTGATGATGACAGCTTTGTAATAGAGCTGGAAGTCCGGAATTGTGATGCCGCCAGCTTTGCTTTTCTTTTTCAGTATTCCTCTGGCTATTCTGGGTCTCTTCTGGTTCCATACAAATTTTAGGATTATTTGTTCCATTTCTTTGAAAAAAGTGGATGGTATTTTGATGGGGATTGCATTGAATGTGTAGATTGCTCTAGGTAGCATTGACATCTTCACAATGTTGATTCTCCCAATCCATGAGCATGGAACGTTTTTCCATTTCTTTGTGTCTTCTTCAATTTCTTTCCTGAGTATTTTATAGTTTTCTGAGTACAGATCCTTTGCCTCTTTGGTTAGATTTATTCCTAGGTATCTAATGGTTTTGGGTGCAATTGTAAATGGGATCGACTCCTTGATTTGTCTCTCTTCTGTCTTGTTGTTGGTGTATAGGAATGCCACTGATTTCTGTGCATTGATTTTATATCCTGCTACTTTACTGAATTCCTGTATGAGTTCTAGCAGTTTTGGGGTGGAGTCTTTTGGGTTTTCCACATACAGTATCATATCATCTGCAAAGAGTGAGAGTTTGACTTCCTCTTTGCCGATTTGGATGCCTTTGATTTCTTTTTGTTGTCTGATTGCTGTGGCTAGGACTTCTAATACTATGTTGAATAGCAGTGGTGAGAGTGGACATCCCTGCCGCGTTCCTGACCTTAGGGGAAAAGCTCTCAGCCTTTCCCCATTGAGAATGATATTCGCTGTAGGTTTTTCGTAGATGGCTTTTATGATATTGAGGTATGTACCCTCTATCCCTATACTCTGAAGAGTTTTGATCAAGAAAGGATGTTGCACTTTGTCAAATGCTTTTTCTGCATCTATTGAGAGGATCATATGATTCTTGTTCTTTCTTTTGTTAATGTATTGTATCACGTTGATTGATTTGCGGATGTTGAACCAGCCTTGCAGCCCAGGGATAAATCCCACTTGGCCGTGGTGAATAATCCTTTTAATGTACTGTTGGATCCTATTGGCTAGTATTTTGGTGAGAATTTTTGCATCCATGTTCATCAAGGATATTGGTCTGTAATTCTCTTTTTTGATGGGGTCTTTGTCTGGTTTTGGGATCAAGGTAATGCTGGCCTCATAAAATGAGTTTGGAAGTTTCCCTTCCATTTCTATTTTTTGGAACAGTTTCAGGAGAATAGGTATTAATTCTTCTTGAAATGTCTGATAGAATTCCCCTGGGAAGCCATCTGGCCCTGGGCTTTTGTTTCTTGGGAGATTTTTTATGACTGTTTCAATTTCCTTAGTGGTTATAGGTCTGTTCAGGTTTTCTATTTCTTCCTGGTTCAATTTTGGTAGTTGATACTTCTCTAGGAATGCACCCATTTCTTCCAGGTTATCTAATTTGCTGGCATAGAGTTGCTCATAATATGTTCTTATAATTGTTTGTATTTCTTTGGTGTTGCTTGTGATCTCTCCTCTTTCATTCATGATTTTGTTGATTTGGGTCATTTCTCTTTTCTTTTTGATCAGTCTGGCCAGGGGTTTGTCAATCTTGTTAATTCTTTCAAAGAACCAGCTCCTAGTTTCGTTGATCTGTTCTACTGTTCTTTTGGTTTCTAGTTCATTGATTTCTGCTCTGATCTTTATGATTTCTCTTCTCCTGCTGGGTTTAGGCTTTCTTTGTTGTTCTTTCTCCAGCTCCTTTAGGTGTAGGGTTAGGTTGTGTATTTGAGACCTTTCTTGTTTCTTGAGAAAGGCTTGTATTGCTATATACCTTCCTCTCAGGACTGCCTTTGCTGTATCCCAAAGATTTTGAACAGTTGTGTTTTCATTTTCATTGGTTTCCATGAATTTTTTTAATTCTTCTTTAATTTCTTGGTTGACCCATTCATTCTTTAGTAGGATGCTCTTTAGCCTCCATGTATTTGAGTTCTTTCCAACTTTCCTCTTGTGGTTGAGTTCTAGTTTCAAAGCATTGTGGTCTGAAAATATGCAGGGAATGATCCCAATCTTTTGGTACCGGTTGAGACCTGATTTGTGACCTAGGATGTGATCAATTCTGGAGAATGTTCCATGGGCACTAGAGAAGAATGTGTATTCCGTTGCTTTGGGATGGAATGTTCTGAATATGTCTGTGAAGTCCATTTGGTCCAGTGTGTCATTTAAAGTCTTTATTTCCTTGTTGATCTTTTGCTTAGATGATCTGTCCATTTCAGTCAGGGGGGTGTTAAAGTCCCCCACTATTATTGTATTGTTGTCAATGTGTTTCTTTGCTTTTGTTATTAATTGCCTTATATAATTGGCTGCTCCCATGTTAGGGGCATAGATATTTACAATTGTTAGATCTTCTTGTTGGATAGACCCTTTAAGTAGGATATAGTGTCCTTCCTCATCTCTTATTACAGTCTTTGTTTTAAAATCTAGTTTGTCTGATATAAGGATTGCCACCCCAGCTTTCTTTTGGTGTCCATTAGCATGGTAAATGGTTTTCCACCCCCTCACTTTCAATCTGGGGGTGTCTTTGGGTGTAAAATGAGTCTCTTGCAGACAGCATATGGATGGGTCTTGTTTTTTAATCCAATCTGATAGCCTGTGTCTTTTGATTGGGGCATTGAGCCCATTTACATTCAGGGTAACTATTGAAAGGTATGAATTTAGTGCCATTGTATTACCTGTAAGGTGACTGTTAACTGTCTGTTGTCTGTGTTCGTTTCTGCTCTTTGCTGCTTTTAGGTTCTCTCTTTGCTTAGAGGACCCCTCTCAATATTTCTTGGAGGGCTGGTTTCGTGTTTGCAAATTCCTTTAGTTTTTGTTTGTTCTGGAAGCTTTTTATCTCTCCTTCTATTTTCAATGATAGCCTAGCTGGATATAGTATTCTTGGCTGCATATTTTTCTCGTTTAGTGCTCTGAAGATATCTTGCCAGTCCTTTCTGGCCTGCCAGGTCTCTGTGGATAGGTGTGTTGCCAATCTAATGTTTCTACCATTGTAGGTTACATATCTCTTCTCCCGAGCTGCTTTCAGGATTTTCTCTTTGTCTCTGAGACTCGTAAGTTTTACTATTAGATGTCGGGGTGTTGACCTATTTTTATTGATTTTGAGAGGGGTTCTCTGTGCCTCCTGGATTTTGATGCCTGTTTCCTTCCTCACATTAGGGAAGTTCTCTGCTATAATTTGCTCCAATATACCTTCTGCCCCCCTCTCTCTCTTCTTCTTCTGGGATCCCAATTATTCTAATGTTGTTTCGTCTTATCGTATCACTTATCTCTCGAATTCTGCCCTCGTGATCCTGTAGTTGTTTCTCTCTCTTTTTCTCAGCCTCTTTATTTTCCATCATTTGGTCTTCTATATCGCTGATTCTCTCTTCTGCCTCATTTATCCTAGCATTCAGTGCCCCCATTTTTGATTGCACCTCATCAATAGCCTTTTTGATTTCGATTTGGTTAGATTTTAGTTCTTTTATTTCTCCAGAAAGGGTTTCTCTAATAACTTCCACGCTTTTTTCAAGCCCAGCTAGTATCTTTAAAGTCATGATTCTGAACTCTAGGTCTGACATCGTACTAATGTCCGTATTGAGTAGGTCCCTGGCAGACGGTTCTACCTCTTGTTCTTTTTGCTGAGGTGATTTCTTTCGTCTTGTCATTTTGTCCAGAGGAGAATAGATGAATGAGAGAACAAAAGGCTAACAGGTTTACAACGTCCCCAGCAAATATACTGTATACAAATCAGAAAAGACCTGAAACCAGGGGAAAGGAAAGGGAAAGAAAGAAAAAAGAAAGAGAAAAAGAAAAAAAAAAGAAAAAAAGATAAAAACAAAAACAAAACAATTCAAAAAAGGCAGAATATGATCAAATATGATCAGGCTAGTGCATAGATCAGTGCCACACACTAGATTTTGGGCGTATTTTGGTCTGTTAGAAAAAAGTGCCTCCTAAAATTTTAAAGGAAGAAAGACATATATGTACAAAATAAGGGTTGATACAATGAAGGGATGGAAGATGACTGTAAAGATGAAAATTATAAAAGATTTAATAAAAGGACTTGGTAAGATAAGTTGTTTGAAAAAAGAAAGAAGATTTAAGGAAAAAAAAAAGGAAAAAGGGAGAGAATGTGATCAGGCAGGAGACTAGAACAAAGCCATACACTAGTGGTTTAGGGTATATTTTGATCTGTTAGAAGAAACTGTACCTCAAAATTTTAAAGAGAGAACAACTTATATATATATGCCAAAAACAAGGATAACTACTATGAAGGGATAAAATATGACTCTAAAAATGAAAAAAAAATAAAAAATGTTTTTTTTTTAAAAAAAGGGATTTATAAGATGTTGGTTGAAAAAGGGAAAAAGAAAAAAAAAAAAAGTCAACAAAAATTAACTTTGATGAAATAATGAATCATGGTAAAAAAAAAAAAAAAAAAAAAAAGAAGCCATGAATCTATGTGCAGTATTCCCCTAGCGCTGGAGTTCTCCTATTCTCCTTGATCGATCAACTTGGTCTTGGCTTGCTGGCTGTTTGTGCTGATCTTGTGGGGGAGGGGCCTGTTGCTGTGGTTTCCAAATGTCTTTGCCGGAGGCGGAATTGCCCCGCCCTTGTCGGTCCGGGCTAAGGAAGCTGCTCCAGTTTGCTCTCAGGAGCTTTTGTTCCCTGCAAGCTCTCGGTACAGCTTTGGAGGACCAGGGCGAAAATGGCGGCCTCCCAGTCTCCGCCCGGAGGAGCCGAGAACTCGGGGCCCCACTCCTCAGTGCGCCCCCAGAGAAAAGCAGTCACTCCCGTGTCCCCGGTCTCTGGCCGCACTCCGTGCTCACCCGGCCTGTGACCGAGCGTTGCTATCTCTGGCACCCGACCCCGCTCGGAGTCTCCAAACCCAGCAGATCCCTGCAGTGTGTTCCCGCACCGCTCCTCCCCGGGAAGGAAGGGGAGTCTCCCCGGATCTGCTGCTTGTTGGGTCCCTGCTGGGGGAGCCGTGCCCCGACTGGGCCGCAGATCACAGTTTGTGGCAACCCAGAGCTGAGAGCCCGCGACTCTGCTCCGTCTCTGCAGCCGGCTTCCCTGCTCTGATACCTGGGAGCTCTGCCACACTCAGGCACCCCCGGTCTCTCTGTGACCCCAGGGGTCCTGAGACCACACTGTCCCGGGAGGATTCCACCCCCCGCTTAGCCACTGCAGCGACGTCCCTCCACCGAGCCAACTTTTAAAAGGTCCGATTTTGTGCTCCGCGGCTCTAGCACTTGCCAGAAGCGGCCGGCGGAGGCCCCTCCCCCGCCGTCTATCCTCCCGAATATCGCCTCGGATTCACTTCTCCGCACGCCCTACCTTCCAGTAAGTGGTCGCTTCTCTGTTCAGAGAGTTGTTGCTACTCTCCTGTTCGATCTCCTGTTGAGTTCGTAGGTGTTCAGAATGGTTTGATCCCTATTCAGCTGAATTCCTGAGACCAGACAAAATCTAGGTCTCCTACTCCTCCGCCATCTTGCTCCGCCCCCTGATTTGTCTTTTTCTTTTCAGCAGATAGTCTCTTTTTATCTGGAAAACAGTCTTGTAAATATTCTTTCCATGAAAATCTGTTTTGCCAATTATGGGTCATTTCTGCCTTGTATCCTGAAGGTATGAAGTACGAGTTCAAGCCTGCACCATGCTGGGATGTGCATCAAGTGACTGGACATCCCTACAGACCCCTGAGGTTGCACCTCTGATGCAGCCCCCACCCCATCTAGAGGTACGGATGGCTCCCGGGGGATTCCAGCCCACAGTTGCCCTTTCGTGGATGGGACCACTTCAGCCAAATGGAAAAGTTTTATATTATGAGTTATACAGAAGACAAATAGCAACGCGGCCTGGAAAATCAAATCCAGTGTTAACCTATAATGGAAGCTCAAGCTCTTTTACGGATTTCGAACTATCGCCTTTCACAGAATATGAGTATCAGGTGAGAAATGTGTATTATCAACAATTCACGCTGAGATGGTGGGCACCCATCAGCACCTGCCTGTAAAAATCCCTTGCAATTTGAAAAGCCACTTAAAGAAACATGGGGCTTAAGGAATTTAGTAATATCCTTTAAAATTTTTTAAGCAGTAAATGAAGGAGGAAAGACAATATTCATTTGCCTTCTTCATTTTCTTTGTTCTCGACCCATGTGATATATGCTTGTTATTCCTATGTAAATTTCAGGTGAAGTATTTGCATTCCTTATTAATGAAGTGATTTCTACCATTAAGCTTCTCTCAGTGTTGCCTTGGCAGGAAACACTCCTTGTTAAAAAATCACTTTGAAAATCACTCCTTAATTGTACTGCGATAGAATAAAACCCAGTGGCAAGTACCTTCACCCCCTGTGCCAAGAAAGATATGGAGTGTTGAGAAAGGTCTACAGGAAAACAAGGAACCTGTGCATGGGGGTGAAGCTAGTTTTGTATGAGAGCAGTCTAAAAAAATAGGACTTTGCATATGCCTAAAATGCCATGAATTAAGAAAAATATTCTGAAAATATTTTGAAATCTTTAGAGGACTTCTGTTAGGTTCACTTTGTTTCGCTCTCAGAGTGTTTTTTTTATTTTTCTTGTGATAGCAACTCCATTTCTGGTAGGGGGTGGGGGGTTGGGAGGGTATGATTCCCCCACCCCTTGCTCAGGTCTGGGGGGAATGTCAATCAGTGAATGTGTAGGATTATCTCCTAACCAAGTGGTGGGCACAGGAGCCATGTTCAGCCCCTCAGATTCACCTGGGGCTTGGTCTTCAGGACGGTGACAGAATTTTAAAAAGGCGGAGGTGAGAGTTCCTGATAAAATACCCCTAACCTCAGTCCAAAAGCTTTTCTTATCCCTGCTATTTCTAGGCATGGTTCTTCAACTATTCTCTTAATTCCATGTACTCCCAATAAACTCCCTTTTGCATAAGTCAGAGCCAGTTTCTCTTGCTTGCAGTCAGAAGCTTGCTGACTGATGCAAGCACTAAGTGCCAGGCACAATGTCAAGCACAATTTTCTAAAAGAGGAAACTGAACCCTGAAAAGCTTACCATAACCAGAAATAATAAAATCACTAAGTCACCAGAAATATGTTGGGCAAATCAATGAGTACGGTGACTAGAGGTAACGTTTTAAGTGTGAGAAGAGTATATTTTGGGCCAATAATGTCTGAGACAAATTACCTAAGGAAGTTAGTAAAAATTGCAAATATAAAGAGATTCTTGGATGGTTTGGAGAAATACACAGATATGTATCCATAATCCCTTGTTTCCATTTCCAAATCTAAAAGTTTTTTCTAGGTTTGGCACAACTCATTTGGCAGCAAAATACAATCTGAACAAACTTGAAACTATTTATAGCATTTATTTATCCCATCTAATGTGAATATTTATATGTTTTGCTACAGAAATGTCATGTTTTATTACCAGATCATTCTGAGGATATTACAAAATATACAGTATATGTATTTCATTACCTTTTCAAAATCTTAAAAAAAAAAAAACAAAATTATTTAAAAACACATCAGGCCCCAAGGGTTTAGGGAAAGGATTGTGGTTTATATCATAAAGGAACAAAATGCCTATTGATACCACAGTTGGAAACAAAATAGTATCAGAAACAACCAGAATCTATGTAGCCGGCCACCCTTTTGTTCTTTTCTCTATATCTTTACTAAAAAAGTGTCAGATTATCAAAGACTCTTCTATTCTCAATTATCTGTTCTCCCTTATGAATAAAAGCACACCTTTGTGACAGCGCTAAGTGGAATCAGCAAGAAATCTTTGGCTTCTAATTAGATGACACTAAATGGCGCATAGATACTGAAAGCAAACCAGTGATTATAGCTTCTTTGGCATTATGTTATGCCATTGGGTTCAATAATTGGCGAGATGATCCATTGAAGTCTTATGCCAGTTTTTTAAAGAATGGTAAACCTCATGCGTATGTCTTAGCTCTAGTGGGATTTCTTACTGGGAGCTAAGGACAAGCAGGAACCAAGGGACCCACAATTCAGAGGAGAGTTTCTTTTGTAACTCTGTCAGCTCTGGGTCATGCTTCTCCTCCATACTCATTCCACCCAATGGAAGTATTTAATGGGGTTCCCTAACAAACTGATCTCAAAGTTGCACTTACTAGCTAATCCCACCTTGTTACAACATAAGAAGCAGGAGGGTAAAATCTAGCCTATCTGCCCAAAACCCAGTTCTTACAGGAAATATTTTGAGAAGTTTAGACTAAATGCTGAAATAAATGAATTAAAATATTAGATTTATTTAGCCTGTGTAACTGCTGAATCTACATAGACACTGACTAAGGTTACAGAAGCCATTTAGTACGTAACGTACGAAAAGAATTGATTTCCCTTTTACAAAAGAATATTTTGCCATTGAGATGAATTTGCATTGCTCTCAAACCTGTCTGAGGGTTACTTCATCTGCAAGTTGTCTTTCACAAAATACCTTCGTTGTCCTAGAGGCATTGATTCACCCAACATCTGTCAGTGATTTGACCCTTATGCAGAGGATTGTATTTTTGAGGTAATTTATATTTCTGGGAATAAAACCAAAGAACTGAGAAACTGCCCAGAGGTTTGGACCTATTAATCAAAAGGGTGGTGATGATCTGTAATTGGGTAGGTGGTCTTCCACATGGTGTGCCCTGAGGGTGTCAGATACTGCTGTCTGCCACACTCCTGCATGACCCTATACCATTGTACCCATTTCTGTTTTGGAGTTAAGTCATTGAAAGCAGCTGACAAAAATGTATTATGTGGGAAAACCAAGGCAGCACTTCCTAGTGTACATTCACCCATCACTTGACAGATGGAGCTCTGGGCGTGGTAGAGCTCTGGGAGAAAAGAGTATTGAGTGGATGCGTTCCAATGAACAGAAGGGACAGGAACTAGGTGGAGAAAGGGATTCTTACTGAAAGAAAGGGCAATCCCTCCCTCTGGAGACCTTGGAGGGTGAGGTACTGCCAAGTGTCACTTAGCTCACAACAGTTCACAGAACCAGCTTGGTCACTGTCATGTTTGAAGGTGGCAAAAGCCTTGTTAAATTATAGGCACCTTCTAAGTTTTCAGTAATACCTCACTATTGAACACCTTAAACATACTGGCTCCTTGTGTTTCTAGTAACAAGGCATTACCCAAAAAAGCATGTTCAAAGTGCAGATTCCAAGGGTTGAGGATGGGGATTCCCAGCAATCTGTATTTTTAATAAGCTGTTTTGATGGTCCACAACCCTTTCTTTTTCCCCCCGCATTGTTGCTATGCTACGTAAGCCAGATTTTCAAGTGGTGATTTCCCTAATTCAGTGGCTCTCAGCCCTGGCTGCACATGAGAATCACCTGGGGAACTTTAACCACGCTCCCCATGCCCTGGTCCCATCCCCCTGTAGTTCTGATTCTGGGATAGGTCCAGGAATCAGTGCGTTTCAAAAGGTCCCCAGGTGATTCTAATGTGCAGCCAGGGCTGAGAATCACAGTCCTAAACCATCATAAACCGATTGCCTAAATAAGTGAAGTTAGCTCCCCACAAGTGCCTAATTTCCATGATGATAATTGATGACCAACCTATTTACCTTGGTCTCTCCATGACTTCCCTAAACAAGAGTCCTATTGTTTTGGCATGAAGCTGGAAGGGGTGGGGGGGAGCAGAATATATTATCTGCAAAGTTTCTGTCTCAGTTAATCAAATAATGTCTTTTACTCTTCCTCATGGATTTTGTTTGTTTTCTGTTGGCGTTTTATTTTGTTTTGTTTCTCACTTGGGAGACCTGGCCTTTGGTAGTAAGAGTTATAACATTCACCACCACTAAAAATGGGATTTTTCTAATTTGATTCATTTCGACACAGCTTCCAGAGATTCTGAAGGATCAGCTTTAATAAGAACAGTAAGATATGAAATAGAAATTGTAGAAATTTGGAAGTGCCTTTATATATTTCATAAGATGGATGGGGTGTCTCTGCAGAACCACATGATGCAGAGTCTCATTAGAGAACAAGCATTCTCAGTGAATTTCAAAAACAACTTAGTTTACCAAAACCTAATTCTCAAAAACGCTGTCAATGAGTGATTCATACATAAGTGAGATGCATCTTCACTAAACGAAATTCTTCGGTGCACAGACCTTTTCCTTACATGGAGATTACAGGCTTCCTGTTCGACAGAATATTTACAAAATCCAATGTGATACTTTTCACAGACAGTACTCATTCCTATCTTCAACACTTGCACATTCAGGCTGTACTCATCTATATAGTATAAACCTCCAAATTCTTTGTGGGGAAGTTATTCATTGTTCAGCAAGCAAATTAAGACAACGGTCTCTGCACAGGCTTTGGAGAGGGGCCTCGGTGTGAGTCTACTCCATGAGCAGCTTCAGTTTTTACCTGCAGGGAGAGAACTGGGGCTGATGAGCTGCTCCCAGTAATTGTGCATTCATATTCATACTCTCGCTTAAGGCAATGACTCACCATGGATTTGCTAGGGCCTGCCATGGCTCCCCCTTTCACCGAATCACACTGTCAGTGACTTAATTAGTTTTCCTGAAAAATTCCCCCACTTTGACAGGTTTTTGCAATAAGCACCCACGCTCACACGATCTCTGAAGGCCGGAAGGCTTCCAGTGCCTTGTCACTGGGTGACTGAGAAGTGACAGGTCAGCCTCAGAGGAAACCCTACGACTCATTACATATGGGACTGATCTTAGGGCTGGTGCTGTGGGAAGCCACACAGGATGGCAGCCCACTGCTTTCTAACACACCGACCCTGGCTCCAAACAGTTCTGTCTGAAAATGTATGCCAAAGAGGATGGCAGGAAGGGCTGAGAAGGAGACGGACAAGGGGATGGACCCTCACTGTTCCTGCCAAAAACATCTGTGTGAAGACAGCAGGAGGAGCTGCTGGGACCTCCTCTGTGCAACCCCCACACTGCGGGTGACGAGCCGGAAGGGAGAAGGAGAAAGGACAGCAGCTTCGAGTCCTTCTCTCACTATATCTGCATCCTTGAGCAAATTAACCTCTCCCAGTGGATTCCCCCCGTGTTTAGATGGAGGCTCCCCTGAGTTCTAAATTCTAGGAGCCTCCATGGGGGTGATCTACAACCATACACTTTAAAAAATTCTAATCAAACTTTAGCTTCTCTTGATGGGGCTTGCTTTGAGATTGAATGAGTTGATACGTAAATATGCTTAGGCCAACACCTCACACATAGGCACTGCTCACCCAGTGCAATTATGATAGCTATTATTATTCTTACCCTCCCACCTCAGAGTGGAAAGAGGACTTCTCTCTCTCAGTATTCATAAGTCAACCAAGAGCCGGACTCTCACGAACAGCCTAACACCTTATAGTCCTGTAACCAAGAGAATGAAGGACTTTGATCAAATAGGCCTGGTCACAGGACCCCCGTCCTACAGCCAAGGCTTTATGAATCCGTGGGAAACACGTTCAGCCAGAAACAAGCGCTGCCCCAGCACATGACACACACCACCATGCTACTGTGAAAGAGTCCCAATTCCTAGGCTCTTTCTCCTTAGATACTCGCAGCCAGCAGATGAAACTGAGTGAAAAATCATACAGGTTGTCCAAGGCACTTAATTTCTCATAGCCTCACTTTCAAAAAAAAAAAAAAAATGGGCGTGTTAAAAGAACTGAGAGATCTTGCATGTCTAGCTGGATGCTTGCTACAAGCAGGCGCACCTCCCCCCTCTACCCTCGGCCCCTACTATATTAAAAAAAGGAGGTACTTTCTTCCAAGACAGAAAAGAGCCAGGTTAAGAAAATTCTTACGTCTCTATCGTGAGTCACTAATAAAATGCTAGACTGTAAAACTCTCTAACCAAGAGCACAATTGGTTCTGAAGGTGTGATGCCCCTTCAATCAGGGGGGCCAGTCTTCTTTGTCCTTGCCATTTCTCTTCTCGGGACAAAACTACCTTGCCCACATACCCATGACTAGGATTCCTTCCAACTCTGAGTCTACACTTCTGTGACTAGCTACTCGATTCAGATGGCTTGTTTTCTGTTGCTATCACCTTTATCTCATCCCATTCCTAAGCATTTTCTATGCCACTTTTAGAGAAAATGTATTGAGCATGTTTTCTGTTTGGTTTTGGACTTGCATTTAATTAGGTATTAATCTCACTAACGTATTTCTGACCAGCATGGAAGCTTTTGTTTGGTTAGTCTCTCCCACAAGAACTAAGCTGCTCCCACCCCCAGCTCCCACAGCTCAAGGTATTAAATGATTTATTGATGTTGTCTGTCTCAAACAGTGCATTTGTTCTAAAACTTTAGAGCCAAAGTGCTACAGCTTAGACCAAAGGCCATCACGACACTTCCATGAATAGAAATCAGAATTCTGCCACCGGATCAGGAACCGTGTCTTTTTTTGTTTTTGTTTTTGTTTTCTTGTTCCAATAGGAGATCATTTCTACCTATGTGTGTGTGAGCACACCCAGGAGCATGCTCTAGTTCACATGTGTGCCCCTCTCTTCATTCTTTTTCTCTCTCATGGCATCCCTTAGGATGCATTGTTAAGCTGCAATTGTTGGCACTCTTTGCCTTTGATACAAGTCATTCCTCTGAAGATGCCTTGGTTCTCACCCTCACGCTGATGCAACCCAAATTTATATTTCACCGAAGCCAATATTGATCCTCCTATCTTTGTGTTGGAAGCTTGTTTGCTGGACATAAAATATTAAATGTAACCAAATTTTCTCCAACTGAAGGTAGATAATATGTAATTCCAACCTGCCCTCGTGGCTCTTCACCAACAGCTCCTGTTTCAGTGAGTTAACCATGGAAATCAAGGTTCCCCCAAATTACCTGATCTGGTCCTAGCAAAATATCCAGGAAAGGATGAGACATATTTTACTTATTTCCCTTTATCCTAGTACTTAAATACATAAAACTTATTATTAAACGCCCACCATGTTCGAAGTGTATGCCTCGTTACTAGGATTGGGGCAGGAAACTAAAAACTCTATTCCGCAGGGGCTTAAAGTTTAGTTGATAAGACAAGCACACCCATTAATAATATATCCATAAACATATAAGGATGGTAGTATAGGCTATGAAGAAAGATATTTGAAAGATCCAAGTGATGGTGCAGCAGAAAAACAGAGAGGAACAGAGGATGCCTTATCTTCAAGGACAGCATGATTTCTGCACCAGACTCTCATGACCCCTCTCATTCCACTCTCTGGCCAGATGGGCTTGAGCCGCACAGGTGGTACTTGACTGAAATCATTCCATGCAGACATGAGAAGGCACTATTCCTCTATTTCTTCAGTCTCACAAAATTATTTCCAATCTCTCCATGCTTATGATCCAATGCCAATCTCAGCCCACCCATTGTTATTGGGGCCTGTGTAAGGTTTGGAAATGTTCTCCCCGGTGTCAGGATCTCAGCAGGAAACAGATGGCATACTCAAAGGGGCATTTGAAGAGAATTAAATGAAAAGGCTATTTATGGAGGTATGGGCAGCATTAAGAGAATCAACAAGGGAGGTTAAAGTACCCAGGGACCAGCAATAGCCAGAAGCTATTACCTTCTAGGCCTAAAGGGGAAGAATCTGCTCCTGGAACCCAGGAAATGCTACAGCCAGTGAGGAGGGGCTGTCCCCATAGAGAAAGAATGCAGTCTTGCCAAACTGGGGTGCCAAAGAGAGGGATTAGGAGACATTAAAAAACTGATCTCTCCTTCCTTTGATCAAATCCAACTGGAAAGAAGCCAGAGGGAGGAGAAGATCCCTAGGCAGTCTGCAGAGTCACTTCCCAGTACACAGAGCAGGGCAGAGAATGGATCTGGAGGCAAAGGGAGCACACCTAGCATATCCCCCATACCTCAGATTGGTGCTGCTTTTCACTCAATATGTGACGAAGAATCCTTTCCAGGCTAGAAGATCACCTGGCAATCACTCCATGATTACTGATAAAACACTAAGTAAATCTGAAGGCTTAAGGAGGATTGCACGTAAGTACTTAGACTGATGTTATATTTCCATTAAATTCTAAATAAATATCTTGGTCTACATGAAACAATCAAATCTGCAGGTGGAAACAAAAAACGTTAAGGCGCTTAAGTAAATCACATGCATTCAACTGAAATCTTAAAGAAGTTGGTTGAGACTCTCTCTTGTGAATTGATTTATCTATCTGCTGGTAGATATGATCATTACTAAGATGCCTAAAAACATCTTGGAAACTGTGCAGTTCTCTCCTTGATGCCAATGGCATGTTTGTAATGGGAACTGGAAATAAAACTCTTTTCTCTGAAGAATCCAGTGAATTGCTCCAGCGTTTCCTTTCATTTAGACTTTGGGATGCATTTAAGAAAGTTTCATTAACAATAAAGCAAAGTAGACAATGCCATCCAATATACAAATGTTGATGTAGGAACAACATTTCTCAAAAGTCAGGCATACATTTGCTCTAACCCTCAAAATTTGAGAGCAGAGAAGTACCTGGAGAAAGATACACAGAGATGTGGCCTAAACTTGAAATGCTGTGAAGGGTCTTCAAATCTATGGTTGCTGCATCACAGCTACATGGAACCCAGAAGTGAGTACAGAATTGCTACTTAGTCCCACTTTCTCTTTCAAGCTGTCAAGTCACTCTCTCCTAACTTTTCACACGAAAAATATAATAATCATTATTATTTTTTCATGCTCGCTATGTGCTATGTTAAGAGCTTCACATGTATTAACTCATAACAACCATTTGAGATAAGGGCTATTACTAATAGTAACATTTAGAAATCTGATGCCCTGCATGATTGTTAACATGCCCCAGGATGTTAAGTTGGTAAGTGGAAGAAATTGACTTTGAACCTGAGATTCAGGTTCCAAAGCTGTGTCCTTAAACTCACCCCATGGTTGCTCCAAATTGCATTTACATACAGCTCTGGGGCTTTCAAAATCTCGATAAGATACTTATAAACGTATTTATCCACCAACCCATTCTTTGGAAACTTATAGAAACGTTCTTGCACACAAATCTCAGTATAGCCCTGTGCGATAGGTATTATTATTTCCCTCTATATAATCAGAAGCCTGAATGACTGTGCAAGTTACCTAAGAAGTGGCAGAATCAGAACTCAGACCCAAGTCCAGTAATTGTTCTGCTGAACCACAGCTTCCTCAAGTCACCCCCATCAGGGGCATGAATCCTAACCCTGCAAAGATAAACTGATTCAGAATGTAATCTGGGCTCCAGGATTCACTGGTTCTGTAGTCTTAGCAAGTGATTTAAACCCTCTAAGCCTTCGTTTCCTTACCCATAAAATTAGGGTAAAAAGACCTACCTTAGGGGGCGCCTGGGTGGCTCAGTTGGTTAAGCGACTGCCTTCGGCTCAGGTCATGATCCTGGAGTCCCGGGATCGAGTCCCGCATCGGGCTCCCTGCTCGGCAGGGAGTCTGCTTCTCCCTCTGACCCTCCCCCCATCTCATGTGCTTTCTCTCTCATTCTCTCTCTCTCTCAAATAAATAAATAAAATCTTAAAAAAAAAAAAAGACCTACCTTAGTAGGGTGGCTGTAAACTTTAAATAAGTTAATTTAAAGGCCAGGGCATTGTCACTCACATATAAAATTAAAACTTAATAGATAAATTCATAAAAAGTAATCAATACCCAGTTATTTCTGTAGAATGTACATCAGATAAAGTCAGTTCCCTGCTGGGAACCCTCCCTTGGCTTCCCATAAAATGCAAACTCCTCTGTGGTTCAAGGGGGACTTTCATTTGTCCACCTCTGTCCTCATCTCATTGTTCTCTGGCCCTTACTCACTAAGCCTGGCTGCACTAGCCTTCTTGAGAATCCAGCCTCAGGGACTTTGCATTTGCTCTTCTTTTGCCCAGAATGTTTTCCCCCTAGGTCTTCACATTGTGGCCTTTTCTTGCATTAGCATTCCAGCTTGATTACCATCTCCTGAGAGCACCTCCTGAACAGTTCAAACATCCTGTGCTCTATTGCTATATCTTATACAGTTTATACTGTAAGTTGTGTCCTTCCTAATGTATATGACATATTCATTTTGTGTTTGTTTATTTACGTTTTTTGTTTATTTATTTATTGTGATCCTAGCTTATTCTAGCATCTTATTGTGGAGAATATATACGTGTCCAATGTTATATCAGTGGGGTATGGTTATTATTTTAGTTAACATAATGGAATTTCACTACCTTTACATGTTTGGAGCAGTATGGAAAGTATGTGAATACTGTTTGCTTCTTTGTGACATGCAAAATAGTGTTAAAACATGGTAAGTGCCAGCAGGAATGGACGCCATGATGTTTGTGGTAATTCCCACCATCTCACTTTGAGGCTGCTCTCCGGAGAAATAACCAGTCCCTGTAGGGCTCTATGACAGTCCCAGAGCGCGATGTCAAACACTTGGAAGATGTGCCCAGGTTTCCATCAATGACCTTATGTAGAAAAAGTCCAAAGAGTTTGGGCTTTTACACCACGTACCTGTATTGGAAAGCCAGCCCTCCCACTTCCAAGCTGCAGAAATTTCTCTGTGCCTCTTTCCTGAGGCAAACCAGTGACAATATAATACCAACCTGATAGGATTGTTGGGAGGATGAGATAAATTAGTACATATAATACACTTATAAAAGTGCAAGGGCTCAGGGAGCCCATTAACTACTTTTATGTATCCTCCATAAGAGCTGGATGGAACCGGGTTCCTATTTTCTCACAGGGAGAACAGATAGAGGCAATAAAAAGTGGTATGTGATAAATTCCAAATTCTCATTATTATCACTAAAATCAAACTGAAGCTAATTTTAGGATTTCCCACTAACATTGAAGCCAGTTTTCCCTCCCTCATATTCATATATATTGAGTGACTCCAAAAAGCAAGGCAGTGTACTAAGCATGAGTGACAGAAGACACCCATTTCTAGCAAGGAAAATGTCTTATAGTTTCTTCAGTAGCTTCACATCTCTGAATTTCAAAAGTACCAGTAGAAAGGAAGACAATGTCTTGTTGTACCCTTCTTCCCCTGGGTCCCAGAATTCAATTAAAATCGTGTTCCATCTTGTCTGATCCAAAGTGTTTCAGATGAAAGGAACCTGGAATGCAGGGACTATATCTGTAGAAGTAGAACTATAATATACCTATAAAGTATCATGCAAACAGAGATGCTGAAAAAGTCCATTTGATGATGAAAGAAAATCAGATAGATAGAGTTAAATAGGCAGCCACACAGAGCTTTTCAGCAAGCTAGTCCTTTATGACTATAGCCTGCAGGACTTCTCATGAAATAAAATAATCTTGTAATCATGTAATTTCAGGTTTATTGCTTTCTCTTTTCAGCCATGAGTCTCTCTAACCATAATTCTGGCAAAGCCCATTTTGGCATATTGCTATTCAAACATATTCAAAACCCACGACAGGCTACCCTTTAAAAAGGCATTAGTGTAAGTGCCATGGGAAAATATACTCCAAGGTTGTAGATGAATTGATATGATTTCCTTGATTGTATCTTTTTATTTATGAGGCATAATTTATGAGTACTGGAGAACAAACTGCAATGAGTGATGACTAACTACAGCCAAAGTCATAAATCAGGAGCAGTGAAAGAAGTGGTGATTTTGATCGAATCTATTGAATTAGCTGTTCGCTTTAGCCAATGCAGGTATTGGAAAGACCTTTTTAATATCTATTTGTCACCCTCATGGGAATGTGATAACAATCTCATTGCATGCCCCTAGGAAACAAATAATTTAATTGTTTGTCTGTTAACATGCAACCTATTTACTTCTTAATTGCTGGCATTTGAACATTCATATTGGGTTTTTGTTTATTTCTGATGTGAATTGTCACAAAAATATATTCACGTTCTCTAGTTTTAGAAAGAATGAAGTGGCTTCCCTAGTGCTGTTCAATATGAGTATGTCATCAGTATTGTTGAAATGCTTTTGTGCTATCAAAAATTGCCATTATTCCACAAGGAAGCACGTTACAGAATATCACGGAAGTTGCAGAGATCTCAAAAATGCCTCCAAATCTTAATCTTTCGAGAGCAACAGGTATAATACAACTCTTATAATAAGCAGCCTGGAAAAAGAACAAAATCTCGAATTGCTCCAAGGGCAAGGACAGTCACTGTCGCTTACGTTAGGAGGCAACAGATTAGAGGTTTTCTGTGAAAGATCACTGGCTGAATTTCGTTATTCCTACATTCTGTTTTTGTATGGAAAATGAGAGGGAGAACAAAAACAAATAGACATCAGTTGGATGCTAACAGTGTAGACAACATCTCTAAGCTGTTCCCTGGACTTTAACAAGACTTGTAGCATGATGATCTCTCAGCCAAAAGAATCATAACATATTTTTACAACTAAGGAGATTTGTTTATGATATGAGAAAGGAAAAACACATCAGGAAATCCCTGGAGATTTACATTAAGAATTTCTCCTTGCATTCAGACTATACTTGGAAAATATCAGTCCTAAGGAATGTTATTTCAGAAAGCTATAAAGCACTAAAGCTTCGTGTAAGACAAAGCACTAAACTCTACAGTCAAGTGTAGAAGTTGGGCTAAAGAATAACTAGCACAATAATATAAGCACCCAATGGGCTACCACCCAGGAGAATTTTCAGATCTATCTCCCCTTCCCCTGTCCTCTTCAGAGTCATGGTTCCTTCTCTGTCTCTTTTACAACAATTATTACAAATACTTTGGTTCACACAGTCTTGCTTCCTTTCTGGAAGCAAATTAAAAGGAGAAATGTGTTGAGAAGAATTGGGAGCATTTAGAATAATATGCTGCAAGGGAAAAATGGATCCAACAAGTTTCAGAAATATCGGGATTTCAAGAAATTTACACCTGGAGTGAAAACTAGGTAGCAAATGATGGTTCTACAAAGCTAGTGAACTCTGGTTCTGTTTGGAACCATGACCACTGTAATAAACTCTATGATGATTATTGCAGTTGTAACATCTTCAAACAGATACATGCTTCATGCTTTTTTGAATGGCTGAAAGTAACGACAAAGGAAATGCAGAGTACAACTCTAAATTTCTATTCATATGACGTATGAATAGAAATTTAAAATGTATAGTGCCTAGATTCTGTACCAGGTTCTATAGGAGTAGCCTTCTGTGTTTCTCATATAATCTTGGAATCACTTGGAAATGTGTTGGAAAGACAGGTTTCAAGGTCCTTCCGCCACAAATTCTGATATAGGTACGCAAAATGATTTTGATGATCGTGGCCAAGGAACACTTTTTGACAAAGACTCCTCTGATGGAAGATTTCTCGGAGGCAGTTTTAAACAGAGAAGAGACGATTAAACCTGTTTCCACAGCAATAGGATTTTGGCAGCTTGGTGGCAGATGTTGACACAAGGTAATTTAAATTTTTTAAGGCAAAATACAGTCATTAGTCCCAGGGGGTGGGGTAATAAATAAAAGAACAATTTCATTTCTTTAATGGTTAATAACATAAAGATGGTAATGGTCACTGGTTAGAATTTTTTTAATTAAATTGAAAACAGAAATATAAACAGAAATTAATCTACTTTTTTTCTAGTCAATTATAGAATTTGTGGTTAAATGGTCTTAGTTGTTTTGTTTTTATCCAAATGGTTGATCTATGTTCTCTGTGACATCTTCTTACATTATAACTCTTGTCATGGTTACAACCAAAACCTTAGAGAAGAGAACACTCTAATTCGCCAGTCCCAACTCGTTCTTGTTTAGAACAGTTCTTCATTGGGAGGTTCCTTAACTCTTATAGTTATAATTGTGTGTGTGTGTGTGTGTGTGCAAGTGTTCACTAAACACAAATAATTGTTTTAGTGAAAACTTAAATCATCTTTTTTATTATAAAAGAGTAAATATTTTCAGCTGGATACTATAGGAAAAGGATATTGTGAATAAATAAAAAAAATGAAGAGTATCCTTAATTTTTGTCACTTTGACTTGAAATTCATAAGCTTTACTTGCTCCCACCCCACCAATACGTCCCTTCTTTTCTGTGAGCAACCCACACAGAAAGAGCCCACATTTTTGTATCCAATGATCATGACAGGAAATCTTGGGTCACAAACCAGATGGATTAGCTTGTCAGGTAAAATGTAGGTAAATAGGTGGTGATGGATGGATGGATGGATGGATGGATGGATGGATGGATTAGATAGATGACAGAAAGAATAGAGATAGATACAGTAGGCAACTCCATGTTCACAAGACATTTTAATTCTTGATTTTTATATTGGTTCATTAAAATTAAAAGATCAGGCCATATTGCTCAAAATTTCCCATGTAAGATCTCTGCTTCTTCTTTCTCCACCCTCTAAAGATGGACCCAAATCTTGGGCTCATTGTTTCTCAGTAGAAATCATAAGCACATCTGTTAGCATTTTCTCAAAGATTTATTTATTTTAGAGAGAGAGAGTGTGCGCTCAAGTGGGAGGGGCAGAGGGAGAGAGAATCCCAAGCAGACTCCATGCTGAGTGTGGAGCCTGACTCAGGGCTCAATCCCGCCACCCTGAGATCGGGACCTGAGCCAAAACCGAGTGGGACACTCAACCAACTGAGCCACCCAGGTGCCCCTCCGTTAGCATTTTTATTCTGAATCCTGAACTACTATACAGTTCCTTGTTTCTTGCTTCACTGGGCATAGGCAGAAAGCCACACAATTTTTGTGTAAAGGACTTTTTACCTCAACAGACAAAGAGGTATTGACAGCTTCCTTTTTATGTTTCTTCTGGCAGTTTGGTATAACAGAAACACTACCTTGTGGGACAAGTTTTGTGAAATCCATAATTCTTCATTATTTCAGTCAGCTTTCTCTTCATTGTAACTGCTTTGAGTAGCTCATGTAAATAGGCTGATCCTGCTTTGCATAAACACGTTGATTTATATGAATGTTATTTTGATCTCAAATTGATTGAATTCTAAAAAGAAAGACTAAGAAAAAGGGCAGTATATTTTGAAGGTCTCCTGTCAAAGACAAAAAACACTAAGTCCTACGTATATTCCCAGTTAGTGATGAAGAATTTCAAATTGCTGAGGTTTAGGAACAGAATATTTCTACAGAAATACAGAGAAACACTATAATACTGAGGCTCAAGTGTTTTAAAATGCCATGGATTAAATCACATTTTGGAAATGGGACTCTACCCAGTAAAAACTCATCTAAGACAGGAAGGTGTAAGGTTTAGTTTTTATCTAACAACACCAACATTAAAAAGCCTTAATAGTATTCATAATATTACATCTACATCAAAAATGAAAGCAAAATGAATGTTCATAATCTGGGGCCAGACCTGTACTAAGCACTTTCTATGAATTATACTTATTTAATTTTTTTTCAACATCCCCATACCTGTACCACTGCTATCTCCTATTGGTGCTCAGTAATTAATTGACAACTTGCTGAATTTTTATTTTATTACACCTACTTTTATTTTTCTCATTTTGTTTCCCATCCATTGTGGCCTCGGTTAAAATTCTATATGCGCTTTATTTAATTAAATAAGGAGGTCATTAGTCTGAGGCAGCTCCAGTGCTTTGAAGGCCTACATAAACAAACCAAAATCTAAGCTGGTTAATGCTTCAAGATTACAAAATCAAAACACTAAGAACAACCAATCTTCACACCACCAATAGGCTTTGAACTGTAGCCAATCAAATAATTTCCTTTCTTTGCTTCTGCACTTTCCTTATGGAAGTTTTTCCTCTGGCTCCTGTCGTCAAAGTGCTCCTAACCACTTCCTGTTTGGCACTGGCCCATTAGAATTGTTTTTTGCTCAAATAAACTCTTAAAATTTTTAATATGCCTCAGTTCATCTCTTAACACCTTAAATCACCAACCAGAGCCCTAATCTTGGCAACGAAATTGATATTAACATGTACACTTTATTTTGCATCCCTTCCCCAAGAATATTTTTTTTTTTCAAATTTTGTCACTCTCTGTGTAATAAAAAATGTTCTCCCCTACCTCCTGGAAAGATATTTGCATTAAAGGGTTGGTCTGGTCTGATCTGGATGTCCATCCACAGATGAATGAATAAAGAAGATGTGATATATATACATGTGTCATATATATATGTATATATATTCATCAAAAAGAATGAAATCTTACCATTTGGAATGATGTGGATGGACCTAGAGGGTATTATGCTAAGCAAAATAAGTCAGTCAGAGAAAGACAAATACCATATGATTTCATCCATATGTGGAATTTGAGAAACAATACAGATGAACATACGGGGAGGGAAGGGAAAATAAAATAAGATGAAAACAGAGAAGGAGACAAACTAGAAGAGACGCTTTTTTAAAAAAAAATATTTTATTTATTTATTTGAGAGAGTGAGAAAGAGCATGAGAGGGGAGAGGGTCAGAGGGAGAAGCAGACTGCCCACTGAGCAGGAAGCCCAATGTGGGACTCAATCCTGGGACTCTGGGATCATGACCTGAGCCGAAGGCAGTCATTTAGCCAACTGAGCCACCCAGGCACCACATAAGAGACTCTTAACTCTAGGGAACAAACTGAGGGTCGCCGGAGGGGAGGTGGTGGGGTAATGGGGTAACTGGGTGATGGGCATTAAGGAGGGCACAGGATGTAATGAGCTCTGGATTTTGTATGCAACAGATGAATCACTAAATTCTACTCCTAAAACTAATAATACACCATATGTTAATTAAATTAAAATAAAAAATTAAATAAAATTAGATTGCTTTTATAAGAAGTTTTTAAAAAGATCTTTGCAAACAAATAATAATTACTTAAGTGTAAAAAAAAGAGAGAGAGAGTTTGGTTTGGAGCTAAGAAGCCGAGGACTCTCTCATTAGCTCTGAAATCTGACCTCTTCACCAATAACCTCCAAGCCTACTATCCCTATGCCAAGACTGACCTTGGCCACTTTAGAGGGGACTAGAAGAGAAGCTGCAGTTGTAGTATGGCTTCCATGAAATGGTTCTCCTGTTACAAAGACAGTACATTGCTCCCTACTTCCCTGTGACCTATGAAAATAAATACCCCTCACTGGAGACAACCTGGACCCGTCTATCCATCCTCACAAGCTAACTTTACCTACTCCAGAACTGCAAGTATTTGTCTATGGACGAGTCCTTTAGAGTTCTTGATCCTGAGTGTCTTCCTTCTGCGTCCAGATGGCATACAGTATCAAAAGCGCAGTTTATTGGAAAGAGCAACAAGAGAGTTTATTGGAGAGCAGAATTCTCGTCTCAGCTCTTGTAACTTCTGTCACCAAGAGAGTAGCATTTTCAGAGCCTTGATTTTCTCACGGGTAAAGGGGGATAAACGCACATTCTCCAGCCACCCTCCAAAGTTGTGTTGTGAGGATTAAGTCAGATAAGGCCTGTTAAAGTGTTTTGTAAATTGTAGGGTTTACCCAAATGTGCATGATGTTTATGCACCTGGTGAGAAGAAAGTGTCAGAGCTATAAAAAGGGTAGGTTCTGCTCTGGAAGGAGGTTAGTTGTCTCTTAAAATTGGGGCTTCTGGCAATCCTATCAGCAAGGGGCTAGAGATTTGCATTTGACAGCAATCTGAGAGCAGTTCAACATCAGAAATTTTACTCTTCCAAATAAAACCACTAAAAAAGAAAAAAGGTGTAGAAACACTGATAAAAGTTGGGCCTAGGTACTAAAAATCTCTCCAATGTTTATTCTCTGGAAGATACTATTGATGCAAAAGTAGAAGAAACAAAAACAAAGCTAAGCTCTCACTGCGGAGTATTCTACGGTCTGTTTCTAAGCATCTCATATTTTGAATGTTCTGCATGCTTTTTTAACACTGCACACCTGGCATGTGTGTACTATAGAATCAAACAAGTTTTTCAGACTTTAAAAGCTCAGGACAAATATAAATATATATATATATATATATATATATATATATATATATATATATTAGAAGACATAGTAGCAGACACTAGATGAGAAAGAAAATTTCCTGAAGTTAGATTTGCACACCATGAAAGCTTACTAAGGAATACTCCTACTCCTAAACACGCAGACAGTCTTCTTGTATTGCCATTTAGATCTATCATTCTGATTGATCACTGTGTAGTTGGCTGTTATTGGGCCTAATTTAACCCTATACACCCACACATCCATCTACTATGTCTATTGTACCTGACATTCTACAAATTACTTACTCATGCAAATGACTGACCTAAGGCAACCTTTTAGGATATTCGTGTTTAATTATACAAATGGTTCTTGATAAATAAGATTATGCATCCTTCCATATGTTTATTCCCTCCTTGATGAAAGGAAAATTTAATTTTCATGCAGATTTGGTGGGGACGGTGTTTAAGAATTGCTGAGTTTTATGTAGTCTGCAGATCCATTCAGGTTGCAGAAGCTGACAAAACCACTCTACACCCCACTCAAGAGACGAGGAGTTTTTCATTAGGCTTTAACCAGCCTGCTGCATTCTGAAGTTAGGGCTCCTAATCGGCCCGCTTTATATTCACATGGCCAAAGGCAAAAAAGAGGAAGAACTTGCTCTCCTCTGTGATTACAAAATTGCAAGATCCAAGTTTATCTCATTCTGTTGTGTTTGGTTGCTTTGGGTTGCCAACTTTTCTTCCAGCCTGAAGTTACCTTGCTTTTGAGTGGTCTTATTGATTTCTCTTTGGAGGTCTGGGCAGTGAATTCAGCAGGAAAAGCCCCCAGTACCTGGACATGGTGTAGAACTGGGCCCGCTCCCCCAGAAGGTCTCGGGGCCCCCACATTCCATGCAGTCTCTTCCACCCAAGCAGTGGTCAACATCAGCGCCCCTGGGAAGCCCAACGGAATCGTCATTCTCTACAGGCTGTTCTCCAATGCCAGTGGGGCAGAGACAGTGGTGAGTAGCAGATTACTCTGAACAAAAATCCAGGACTGGTTTGTTCTGTAAAAATAGACTATGGTGCCCTGGCCTTTTCTTCTACTTGAGACTTCTTTCTTTCCTATCTGTTCTCAATTGCCCATGATGAACTTAGCACAAAGATCCATCAGAGAGAAATAGTGAGAGTTAGGAAACATACAGAAATTATGAAAGTATTCAGGGAGAGAAGTGCTAAAGGTATTAAAGGCTCCACAAACATAACAAACCTAGGACTTTAGGGACAATTGATTTAATTTAATTAGAAAATGCATGTCAATGACTGGCATACAGTAAGGGGTCAACACATGGCCATTGTTGGTGGTGTAAATGTTAATATGAGAAAGAAAAAATAGAGCAAAGACTATCCTCGGACCCCAATTCTGGCATGAGAAAGTGTCTGATAACACACTGAAAACTCAGTCTTTCAGTGACTTCGAGAAAGTTCCAGCACTTTGGGAGAGAGCAGAACAGCTTGGCCAGCACAACTCTTGCTCTGCTGTTTGTGTGTTGGCATGTTTGGGGACATGAGGGAAACACAATGGACAATTTAGAGACAGCATCTTTCACACCGTGTTTTAGCGAAGCCACTGGCTGAAGGGACCCTAATAATGAACTAGACCAGTTCCTACATTATTTATACAAAGAGCCTGAGAGTCAGCAGGATGAAGCCTCTTCTCTGTAGTTACAATGTGTAACACTCTCACATTTCTCATAAGTGTAGATTATAACACTTTGTTCACAAAAAGAACCTCATGGACAAGTTATACAGATCTTACTATGACATTATAAATTATTTAGACCAATTTAGGGAACAAATTGGGTAAGTGTGGAGAAATCCTCTGAGGTCAGAGTTCTAGGTATTGAAACACAATTTCAGAAGACAACTTGCAAGAAAAGTGGTATCATATTGAATGTTAAAGGAATATTAGCATATTTTCTACAGGGCTTCATATTCAATAAATATAGATGATGTAAATACAATCAACCCTTGATTATCCATGGTTACAAAATGATAATATTAGTAAACTAAAATAATTTCTATTTGGACTGCATTGTACGCATTTTTTTAAATAGCAGATAACTCTTCTTAATTATATGTTGCTTATGTGAATGTAAAAATTCATTTTCCAGTTTCTGAACTCTTTTGTTCCAGAGTTCCTAGTAAAACCACAATGAGATAAAAAATATCCTCCAAATAAACCAAAAAGTTTATAACGCAACAAAGACGATTGAAAAAAAGACTATATTTCATATATACCAACACCGCTGGGGAAGAGACGGACTTTCAAGCTCTTACATATCCATAAAATATAAAAAAATATAACATATACAAATATATAAGATATATATTTGAAGTTCTTAAATACTCACTTTAACATGGATTTGAGGGAATTTTTGGCTCAAAAAACACATGCTGATAACAATGGCAAAGTATGGACCTTCGTGAATATTGACTAGAAATATAATTGAAATACAGGTTTTGTTTTTTGAAAAGGCATTTTTCTGAGGGTCACAGAATTTGATCCATATTTTGTGTTTCTGTTGGTGGGAATGCAAACTGGTGCAGCCACTCTAGAAAACAGTATGGAGGTTCCTCAAAAAGTTAAAAATAGAACTACCCTATGATCCAGCAATTGCACTACTAGGTATTTATCCAAAGGATACCAAAATACTAATTCAAAGGGACACATGCATCCCAATATTTATAGCAGCATTATCTAGAATAGCTAAATTATGGAAATAGCTCGTGTCCATCGACTGATAAAGAAGACGTAGTGTATATATATATATATATATATATATATATATATATATATATACACATACACAATGGAGTTGATTCAGCCATAAAAAAGAACAAAATCCTGACATTGGCAATGACATGGATAGACCTAGAGAGTATTATGCTAAGTGGAATAAGTCAGTCAGAGAAAGACAAATACTGTATGATTTCACTCATATGTGGAATTTAAAGATTTTATTTATTTGTCAGACAGAGAGAGAGAAAGAGCACAAGCAGGGGGAGCGGCAGATAGAGGGAGAAGCAGGCTCCCTGCTGAGCAGGGATCCCGATGCAGGACTCAATCATAGGACCCAAGGAATCATTGGATCATGACCCAAGCTGAAGGCAGTCGCTTAACCAACTGAGCCACCCAGGCGTCCCTCATATGTGGAATTTAAGAAACAAAAATGATCATAAGGGAAAGAAGGAGAGAGGGAAACCAAGAAACAGACTCTTAATTATAGAGAACAAACTCCCAGAGGAGAGGTGGGGGGGGATGGGTGAAACAGGTGATGGGGATGAAGGAGTGCACTTCCTATGATGAGCACCGGGCATTGTATGGAGGTGATGAATCACTAAACTGTACACCTGAAACTAATATTACACTGTATGTTAACTAACTGGAATTTAAATAAAAATTTTAAAATACATACTTGGTGGGCCACCTGGGTGGTGCAGTCGGTGGTGCATCTGACTTGGTTTTGGCTCAGGTCATGATCTCGGGGTAGTGAGATCGAGCCCCGCGTAGGGCTCTGTGCTCAGTGTGGAATCTGCTTGGGATTCTCTCACCCTCTCCTTCTGTCCCTCCTGCTGATGCACTCTCTGTCTCCCTCAAATAAATAAATAAATCTTTATATATATATATATATATATATATATATATATATATATATATTGCATGTTTTGTGCCATATTCTATTCTCTTTCTATAGTGATAAGCAATATTATGCACTGTAATTTCTATCCTGTTACATCAAGCTTCTATTATATCATTACATTTTTTGCATGTTTAAATTATGCCTTTCCAAGCAGACTGGCAAGTCCTTGAGGGTAAATGCTATGCTAAATGCTCTGGTGCATCTCCCAGGGTACGGAGCATGGCACTCTCTTCGTAGGAGGTGAGATACATGATAAGCATTTATCAGTTGTCTGTGATCTGTGACACGGCCTCATCTAGTCTCCTCTGTCTTCCTACAGTTGTCTGAAGGCATGGCCACCCAGCAGACTCTTCACGGCCTGCAGCCCTTCACCACCTACTCCGTTGGGGTGGAGGCCTGCACCTGCTTCAATTGTTGCAGCAAAGGGCCAACGGCAGAGCTGAGAACTCATCCCGCTCCACCCTCGGGACTGTCGTCTCCCCAAATCCAGACGCTGTCCTCGAGGACAGGTTCCTTCCGGTGGAGCCCACCCCTGTTCCCCAATGGTGTCATTCAAAGGTAATGGTCGGACAAAAGGATGAATAAGCTGAAATAAGACATGCATACAGTCTTGTAGCTGCCCAGCACTGCCTAAGGAGGCCGTGCTTATTGAACAAATAACCTATAGCAAAATAGACAAGTAAATTGATTAGAGTTGTAATGTTCCCTGCCAAGTGTTTAAATCACAAAATCAACTAGATAGAAAGGTGAACAACCAAACTGTCTTTAAATAAGAAAGATGGTGCAATGTGTTTGCACCCACTGAAAAAAGAGGCTCCTCCTCATGGTTCCCTGGAATTATTCCTTCTATAGACCTCAGCTGGAACACAGGAAACTTCTGTGGTTAAATCAGAAGTTGCTTGGTCTAATTTAAAATGTTGTCATGAACCACTGTTCGGAAAAACAAGGAAGGTATTTCACTCAAAATAATCTGGATGAAAAGATATTGTTTTGTTTTGTTTTTGTTGGTTGGTTTGTTGGTTATTATTTATTTGTTTAAAAAAATGATATTCTCTATTTTCAACAGAGGAGAACAATTTTATCACTCTTTTCTGAAAAGAGAGATATTTCTCTCTACCAACAAGGATTGCTAGTTGCTGGTGGGGCAGCACATGTGAGCACATTTGACTCTGGTTACATCTGCTGCTCACTTCCAACGACATTAAAGAAAGTGTTTCTGAGAGCAGTTTCCCACAAATGGAAATCAGAAAGAGCCGGTGGTTCTGCTAACACAAAATGTCTCCTCACAAAATATACCCTGTTTTCAAAGAAAGTTCAACTAATTTCATTGCCTGCTTTCGGCTTCTAGCTATGAGCTTCAGCTCTACGCGGCTTGCCCTCCGGATTTAGCCACGCTGTGTGCCCCTGGCCAAGCAGAGACCAAGTATGTGGGGCTGGGGCTGACAGCCAGCCTTGAGGGCCTCCAGCCCTACACCACCTACAAACTCAGAGTGGTGGCCCACAACGAGGTGGGCAGCATGGCTTCTGGATGGATCAGCTTTATCACTCAAACAGAATGTGAGTAGAAGTGGCTGCCACCATCAGCCAGAGAGATAGGGGGGAAACCAGGAGACACTTGGCTTTTTTTTTTTTTTTTTTTTGATTTATTTATTTGACAGAGAGAGAGAGAGCACAAGCAGAGGGGGAAGCAGGCTCCCCGCTGACAAGGGAGCTTGGCTCGGGGTTTGATCCCAGGACCTGAGAAGGCAGACACTTAACCCACTGAGCCACCCACAAAACCCTCCGAGATGATTTTTTTTTTTAGTTTGCCACTCCTTTTCTTTTCAAATTACATGGCATGGCATAATCCAGAAAGCATTGAGATATGGCACTGTCAAGAAAACCAGAAGAACAATTAACTAATAAATTGGGGCCTCCTTACATTTCTGTAAAATAACTTCTTTTCAGAATTTATAATGTATATATGTCTATTGTTTAACAATGACAAATACAAAAACAGGGCACCTGGCTGGCTCGGTCAGAAGAACATGTGACTCCTGATCTTGGGGTCGTGAGTTCGAGCCCTATGTTGGGTGTAGAGATGATGTAAATAAATAAACTTTAAAAAAATAACAAATACAAAAAGTACTAAGAATAAAATTAGTACTTAGAGTCAGAACCAGCTACGTCATGTGCAGGGCCCAGTGGAAAGTAAAGGTATGGGTCCCCTTATTCAAAAATCACTAAGAATTTCAAGACAGTGACAGTAGAGCATCAAACTAAGTTTGTGACTCTTATGTGAGGGGCCCCGTGCAGCTGTGTGGTTCACACACCCATAAAGCCAGTCCTGCTTATAATCCCACCACCCAGAGGCAACCACATTAGCATTTTGGCATAATTGATTCCTTTAATCCCTTTCTCATGCAGTTTCTATTATGTGGCTGAGATCATACTCTAATGAAAATTTCATAGTCTGCTTTTTATACTTGACAATATTTTATTTGCATTTCCCATGACATTAAAAATGCTTTAGCCTAACCAAGTTGAATGACTATATAATTTTCCATCCTATGAATTGGTTGGGCATTTTAGTTGTTCTAATATTTTTCTTTATAAATGTGGTGAGAAATTTCTTTGTGAACCCATTTTAAATGTCCGATCATCTTCAAATTAAATTTTGACGAATGGAATTTATTACATCAAATATTTTAATATTTTGGATACTTATCACAAGTTGGCTTTCCAGCCACATTATATCAATTTATAATCTCATCTTCAGGATTTGGCATTGGCATTTTTTGATGTAAGAGTTACACATTCACGAAAGTCCAATGCCTCATACAAAGACCTTAATGTGACTGGGTGACATGGCAGGATGTTAGCAATAGGTCACCCTTAGAGAGGGTTGGTCCTGGCACTGTTCAAGGATTTTACAAATAATCCTCAGCACAAGCTGATGAAGTCAGTGCTATTATTCAAATACACAGAAAACTGAAGCGGGACCGTGGACCATACACTCTAATTCCAAGACGTCGTTCACGTAGACCAGAATCTGAACGGAGGCTCTGGAAGCTGTACCATGAAGTGGCCCCAAACTAAGGCCAGAGCTGACGTCATCTGCCAGCTTCCACCCCTGGACAGTGGAACTATGACTCTAAATTCATGATCCCCCAGCTCAGTGGCACCCTCAGTACCACTATGTTGCCCTGGTCTGTAATAAAGATTTCAGAGTTTCTCTACCCTCCTCAAGCCTCCACATCCTCCCACCCTGCCCCCCACCCCCATCCGAGCCTCACTCGCCTCTCCCTATATTCTCCAGAACTCCTTGCCTCCAAACTCACCAGGAAAAGACCAGTCACCAGTCAGACGTTTGCTCCCTTCCTACCCCAGACCACCGCATTCACCCGCAGTTGGCTTCATTTCTGTCTGCGACGAGGAAGGTGGTCCTTCTACCTGAAATAATCCCACCTCTTGTGCTTCGAATAGCAGCCCCTTCGCTGCTGAACCTCCTCCTGTCTGCAACCTTCAGTGTACCCCGGTTAAAGTCACAGCTGCTTTGCCCCCACACGTCACCTCCGCGGACTGCCACACTCCTTCCCTCATAGCAGAACTTGTCTGAAGAACGCGCTTCGTGTCTTTGCCCATTTTCTTTCTTCCTATTTCTCCTTTAACTTCCTCCAGACTGATTTTCACCTCCTCCCTTCACAAACCTTAAAGGAACCATGAGAAATATTTGTGCCTACATGAAAAAGCAGTAAAATGAATACTGACTTAGTAATAAAAAAATGCTACTGTATTCAAGGAGTGGGAGAAAACATAATCACCATCCCTGAGAAGCAGTTACCCTTCATAATACAACCATAAGCCAGTTTTGCTAATTATTCCAGTTTTGTGTGTGTGTGTGTATATTGGCCAGAAGGCCAGGCCAAAACAACTGTGTGAGGTTTGCAGGTATAACCAATTCTCTTGTTAATCATCAAGCTGAGGTTTGCCAGATTTTTTTTTTCCTCATGCTGGAAAAAAAACCAGAGTGAACAGATTTAAGATTTCCTTCCTTTCTGTTCTTCCTTTACATTGAAGAAGTAGCACCAAGGAAGAAAGGGCTCACTCGGTCCACTTTACTGGATCCACAGACATGGAAAAGTACGATCAGTGACTGACTATCATATGGGTTTGTAAATACCATTCCTGATACTTTTAACTCATGATACACACTAGAATAGAAAAAAATAGGGATCGGAAATACAGACCAAAAAGTACTTCAAAAGTAGTATTTCTAGTTTTATATAAGTGTGATCACTTACATACTCAGAAAAGGGTCTGGAGAGGCTTTAACAGTGCATTCAGCCCCCTGTGCCTTAACCGGACCTTCGGCACCAGGACAGAAGTGAGGCGTAAATGTTGAACAACTGCCCTTCTTCTTGAGAGAAAAATGTCCTGATTGGAAGCGCTTGCCAGTTTCCGTGGTGTAAGTACTCCCACTGCAGCGGATTTCAAGGTACCAGTGTGACAGCATGGAGCACAGCTCGGCAGAGGTGGCTGGTGGTGCGCCCTTGCGTAATCACTGTACTGTCCAGACACAACAGACGTAAATAACCTCAAGGGCATAGATAATAATACACTGTAGAGAAATGATTGAGGAGTTACGAAAGTTGAGTATTTATTACCTTTCTTTTAATACCATTTATTTCAGTTTACATAATTTCCTTTTCAATAATGGTTGGTTTTAATAACCAACTCACAAAATCCCTAGTCACCACTGGACTGCACCCATAAAGCAATTAGTGAATTGTGCTCCTTTGAGTAAATGTGTATTGGTTACAACAAAGCAACATGGGATTTACGGTTAGCAGGTCTGGGTTCAGATCCTCGGCCTCCTACCAGCAACTGACAGTAAGCAAGTTACTTGGCTCCTCTGAAACTGAAAAATCAGGAACTAATTCTAATTCTTACAAGATGGTTTCGAAGATTAAGTGAGATAAAACACATCAAGTGCAAAGGGCATAGTGGCTTTTCCTGTTTTCTCAGTCTCTAAATCCATTATTTTTGATGATTTTGGTTGTTTAATTGCTCTTTTCTCTGGAAGATCTCCGTGTCCTGCAAGGCAAATAAAGCTCCTATCTTTCTGTTTTCCTACTATTTACAAGCCTCCTCTGTATTTATACTGTTATGATGCAGAGGAGACGTGGACATCTACTGAATTAAGTGACCAAAGGAAGCCACAGACAAATACAACAATATAGTACAGTCCATTGTGATATTGGGCAAAATTTGTGTTGGAAAAACAAATATTTGAAGAGGGTTTGGTAGCTCTTGTTTTCGCATTTGCAGAAATAGTTTCTTATGGTTTTATAAAAATGTCTTATTTTGAAAGATAAGAATCAAAGTTGTCTTGTGGTTAAATCCTGAGATGACCCAAGTATAATTATTCCTTATTTTGTTATATTTCCTAACATCAGCAACAAATGGGTTTAATTTCTAAAGAAAAAAGACATCCAATTTATTTCCACCACTCCCTTTTTTCTTTTCTTAAAAGCCAATTTGGTATATAGATGGATCTTAATGCTGTTACAAATGTATTGATTATTTTGGAGAAAACAAGATCTCATGAAATAAATCTCTTCTGACTTGACAAGATGATATGGCAACCCTTCATTTGTTTCTGCAAAAAATTATTCATTTAAAAGATGAGACTCAGTTACGGATTGTTTTTCCTTTGTTTTCGTAAGGAGCTGAAAAATGGAAAGAGAACATGCACACCAAGTCGCTTCTGTATCTGATATAATACTTAGGAGACCTGAACTTGATTATATACTAATGTACTATGCTATTGATTGATTAGTCAGGGCAATGAATTATTATAGCCGAATTGCTATTTGTGAGGCTTTTTTTTAACTATCTTAGAAAACAAACTAACATTTCAAGAAAAAGCTTTAAAAATAAATGGGTGCCAAAAGGACATAATTCACCATCTAAGCAGTTTAGTTTGGAGGGAAAAAAATATATTAACTTCATCTAGTCCTTGGGGCTTTGTAGCAATAAATATTGATTCAATATGAAAAATAGCATTCTACTGTAGTTAATAGTGTTAAGGATACTTTACCCGTTAAAAGAGGGAAAATGCAACAAAATATGAGCTCCAGGGTTATGTTGGTAAGCACAACCATTGTATGTTAATAGTTTTATTTCATAAAACACTGCTCCCCATTGATTTTTTTTTTTTTTTTTTTTTGGAAAGCAGATGCAACGGTGCTGAGAAAGCATTTCACACGTGTTCCCATTGGTTTTCTTTTTACCCCCAATGGAAGGGTTTTGGTTTGTTTGTTTGTTTGTTTTAAACACTGAGGAAAATATGAAGGGTTCCAGCAATGCTTATTTAGGGGTGAGGGAGGACATATTAAAAAAAAAGACATACATACACACACGTACTCCGAGGTAACCATTTTTAGAACATAAAACTTTCTCCCAACAGTGCCCCAGTACCGAGGCCCATTTTTGGTGGACAGCAATTTGTCTCTGGTGCGTGTGGACTGGAGTGGCTCTTTCCTGCCGAACGGCCCACTGAAGGAGTTCGTGGTGACCGACGGAGGCCAGCGTGTGTATAGTGGCTTCGACACCACCCTCTACCTGCCGAGGACAGCGGACAAAAGTTAGTTTCTGACCCCCATTTCATGGTGTGTCAGGAACTCTGGGTCCCCACCTGATAGTCCATCTGAAAGGTGACCAGCAGGTGCTCATCGGTAAAATGTCTTGGTTTGAGCGGCCACTTCTTGTGGGAAAGTTGCAGCTCCCGGTAAATAAGCTCTCCCTTCCCATGTGCAGCTTGATGTGTTGCCATTATGAGGCAGAAGGAGGGGAGGGCTCTGTGACATCAGTGTCCCCACGATGGAATGAGAGCTCAGGGCACCATAAGAGAAAGAGGACCAACGAGTAGTATCCTGAAATAACGCACTTTTCGGGACTTCAGATATTTCCTTGATGAACCAACAGCCTCCAAACGGAGACTGAACAGGCTGTGGCCATCTCCAACTCTTATGGGCTCTGAGTGAGGGCTTTCCTTAACCAACCTTGGTATCCGTTCCTCAAACAACACCCCTTTGCCTTTGAAAACCGAACTCTTTCTCCCTGTTTAATGACATGTTCTTCTTCTGTTTGGTTTTTAAACTGAAATGAGAAAAAGCTTTAAAAGGTACTAAGTATTTTCTTTCCCCCCCCCAAAGAATTTATTTATTTTTGAGAGAGAGAGAGTACAAGTGGGGGTAGGGAGAGAGAGAATCTCAAGCCGACTTCGTGTTGAGTGTGGAGCCCTAAGCGGGGCTCGATCTCACAACACTGAGACCATGACCTGAGCCAAAACCAAGAGTCGGGCACTTAACAGACTGAGCCACCCAGGTGCCCCAGTCTTAAGTATTTTCTAATGATTAATGTGACCACCAGACCAAGAGATGTGAAGACACATTAAGCACTCTGGATTTATAAAGTGAATTCTTAGTAGACTTTTTTATTTTTATTTTTTTTAAAGATTTTATTTATTTATTTGACAGAGAGAGACACAGTGAGAGAGGGAACACAAGCAGGGGGAGTGGGAGAGGGAGAAGCAGGCTTCCCGCTGAGCAGGGAGCCCGATGCGGGGCTCAATCCCAGGACCCTGGGA
The DNA here is from genome assembly GCF_009762305.2 of Zalophus californianus. Taxonomy (NCBI): domain Eukaryota; kingdom Metazoa; phylum Chordata; class Mammalia; order Carnivora; family Otariidae; genus Zalophus; species Zalophus californianus. The sequence continues at coordinate 16,222,358 of NC_045604.1, forward strand.
TCATGACCTGAGCTGAAGGCAGACGCTTAATGACTGAGCCATCCAGGCGCCCCTTTAGTGGACTTTTTAAAGAAATTTCCTTGAAAATACTATTTATTTTGGTTAAAAGTACAGATAAACAATGAGCTCCAGCATTGCATTTATAATATTTGAAATTTATCAATAACATTTTTATAATTGGCCTACACATTTCCATGGTCACAGTTCTCAGTCACCTAGGGCAGCCATTGTGACGAGCAGATGGACCCATAGGGAAATCTGGGTTCTACTCCCAGGCAGGCCTCTAACGATCTATGTGGCTTTATAAGAGTTGCTTCTCTCAGGTTCCTGGCTATTGAAAGAAGTATTTAGACCATTTGATTTCCAAGATCCCATTTGAGCTCTCCTGCTTAGAAAGAAACTCTGGGTCACACAGCGTAAAGTGCACCTGTATGTACCTTTTGAAGGAACAGGTTTAGACCATGTACAGAACAAGATACACTGGGTATTATCCTTTACTCTTCTGATAATTCTTGTTTGTTTGTTTATTTTGCTATATAAGCTCTGAGCTTATTTAGTTGTATTACTTATAAATACATACGATCATTACACTAATGATAGCTATTTTTCTTGGCAATTTTAATATTAGAAATAATTTTGCCTATTAGATAAAACCTCACAACTTGTGCTGGAAAACTCTTTTCAGACTTTTCCGTGCTGGGATACGTTGCTCTTCTAAAAGTCTGCCCACTTTGTAGGTGTTGAATGACCTAGTCATGTACCTTTTTTCTAGCCTTCTTTTTCCAGGTCATCTGCACCACAGATGAAGGAAGCGTTAAAACACCTGTGGTCCAATATGATACCTCTACCGGATTTGGTAAATGTTTAACTCATATTACATTTAGTATAGAACCTATTCATTTTTCTAAAAAAACAAGCATATATTTGTTTATACATACTTGTGCTAATGTATTAGCATAGACTATATGGAAGGAACTGTGTTAAGTATTATAAGAAATTTTTTTAAAGGTTCTCACAGAAATTACATTAGACAAGGAGTTAAGACATGTGATACTCTTAAAATACCTAGAGTCATTGAATTATAGACACAGAGAGATACTGCTAAATTCTCTCCTACCCACAAATCCTGTCAGTAAAGAACAAAAGTGACTTTGTTTACCAAAAAAATGATTTATAGAGGAAGTCCGAGAAAAGAGATCAGAGGAAGAGAGAAAATACTCTAATGCCAATTTGTGTTGATCATAGAGATAATATTGCATATTCAGAGCCTAAAATGGTGAATTGGGGAGATTTATCTCTTGTATTCTCTGTAGAAGATTATGATTGATCGTTATTACCAAGTAATTTAGCTGAAGAGATGAAATTGTTATTTTTATGGAGCATCTTTAAATTGAGTTCTACCTACAATCTTTGAATCTAACATGTGTAATACTTTACAATTTCAAAGGGCAAGATAGAGAAATGCCAGATCTTTTCCATTAGAACAGAATTGGGACTGATACCCTATTTTAGATTCCAGTAACTAATGTTATATCAAATCTGTATGCGTGTATAGTTAGGTTTTTTTTAATACAAATGTCCAAAAATTCTGAAACACAGGTAAACATATATATTGTTATCAAGGATAATTTCGATCACTAAAATATATATATATATGTATATATATATATATATTACTCTATGATTCTGGATCTTACATGTCTGGATGCCATGTGCAATTTTGTACAATACCTAACACAATTCCATATAGTCTATCTCCATTTCATTTCATAGCAGCTGTGGGATAGAGTAGACTTTATTTGGTTTTTGGTTTTTGGTGTTTTTAGGAGGAAGAAAGGCAGGGGCAGAGGGAGAGGGAGAATCTTAAGCAGGCTCTACACCCCACTTGGGGCTTGATCTCACAATCTCACATGACCCTAAGATCATGAACTGAATCAAAATCAAGAGTCGGATGCTTAACCCAATGAGCCACCCAGGTGCCCCTGTTTGATATTCTTTAAGCAACTCTGATGTTTCCACAAGTGGAGTGGACCGATGGAGGCCTAAGGGACACCAGAACTTAACCAAGAATGCTCCGTAAGCTTGTTGCTAAGATGAGAATTGGAACATGGTTTCTCGGCTGACTCCCAGCCCCATACTTTTCCTGGAGCAGAGGTTATCAAATTGAAGTGTGCATAAGAATCATCTCCATGTGCTTATTTAGTATATGGTTTCCCAGGCCCCTGGCAGAGATCAAGAGTCAGCAGGGCCCAGGAATCTGCTCTTTCAGTAAGCCCTGTCCATAACATTGTGTGTTAGCTATAATCAGATTTTAAAAATTAAAAAAGTAAATAAAAATAAACAAGTCCCGCCCAGTGATTCTGATACGGGGGACCAGGATCATGAGTTGAGCAAAACCACACAACCTAGATTGAGCCACCTCCAAATCCAGCCCGTCCAGTCTCCGAGGTCAGAGGCAAGTACATCTTCCCTGCGGTGGGCAATCCACAGGGTGGGATCTGCTCTGACAGCACCGGGGTTTTTCCTTGAACTCGAGGCTCAGCCACTGCAGTTCCCTACCCTGACCCCTGAGGCTTCCATTTGATGGGTGGAGTCCCGTGAAATCAAAGGGACTTTGAAAAAAGAAAACCGAGAAGGGATAAAGACACATCATCTCGATTTTAAGCTCTCCATAAAAGAGGGGAAGCCTGTATTCGGTTCCTGAACACAAACTGAGGTTTCCATTGATGAGAGAAGGAACACTGAGGATGGCGAGAAGTTATGAAAAAATTCCAAGATGTATTGTCCAACTAATAGCCACAGTCAGTTTTAACTTTATGATGTAACTTTTTAAAATGTTCCTGATCTCTCGCCTGAGGCAGCCTTGAAGCACTAAAGTCTGGCCATCCTCATTCCCCTCCTCCTGTTCTGAGGGCTGTTTTCTTTCTGTGGCTTACCTCAGGCGGGCTGCCCGACATTCCCCCTGTGTCCTCCCGAGCAAGGGGCCCACTGGGCCCATCAGATCCGTTTCTGGAGTTACAGCCCTGCGCCACACAGAGGAAATTCAGCTCTTCCAGGGCATAAGCAAGGCTGTTGTTTTTTGTTTTGTTTTGTTTTGTTTTTAATTCAAACAATACACATTGATTCCTAGTTAGGGGAATTCCCACCTGCTAGAACTTGGCAGAGCTTTGACCGCAAGTCTTTACTTTTTTTTTTTTTTTAAGATTTTATTTATTTGACAGAGAGAGACCCAGCGAGAGAGGGAACACAAGCAGGGGGAGCGGGAGTGGGAGAAGCAGGCTTCCTGCCGAGCGGGGAGCCCGATGCGGGGCTCGAACCCAGGACCCTGGGATCATGACCTGAGCCGAAGGCAGATGCTTAATGACTGAGCCACCCAGGCGTCCCTGCAAGTCTTTACTTTAGAGATGGAGAAGCAGAGGCCCAGAGAGGCAGAGTGACTTTTTTTTAACCACAGAGCTATCAGAAGTCGAGTTAGGGTTAGCTGAGTCGTGTGGCTCCTCTTAGGGAGCTCGAAATTTAGTCTCCGTCACCTTCTCTCCCTCTCTTAAACCTCCTCACCCCGATTCTGAACCCCTCCTCCCCTCCCACTGAAAATGTGAGTGTCAAGTGTCCAACAGGCCCACCCAGTCCTTGAGGTGCTGCAAAGGGGGAGTTGGTGCAAGGAGCGAAGAGGCGCTTGCCACTGCATCTGTTTGCCTTTCTTCCTCTTGGCCATAAGAACCTGTGTTGGCCGCACACCAGCCTGCGTGCCTGCTGCTGGATCCGTGGGCTTCCGAGCCCGCCCTGTGACCCCAGTCAAGGGTTCGCTGCTTGGGGTACCTCAAATTGAGCACACCCAGAGGAAGTGTTGAAAGCAAAGAACTTTTTATTATTTGTTACAAGTAAGGAGACAGGGAGAAAGCTCTGTCTCCCCATGGAGTTAGTACAGGAAGTTTGATTCAGTGCATGGGGAGGGGTGGGCACGGGGGGCTTACAGAGGCACTTCTGGTTCAATTCTACATGCCGAGCACATCAGCATGCTAGGGCAAACATCGTATGTTCAAAAAAATGGCACAAAACTCCACCCATAGGAAGAGATCTTAGTATTATAATGAGCTAAAGATAACTTCAGGACAACTCCGGGGGGCGTCTGTGCTGGTCCTCGTCCAACCCGGTTCCAACTGGCTCACGTAAGGGGCTGTCGGGCGAGACACAGCTAGCGAGGGGCTCTCGGGTGAAACACCTGCTTGGCTGTGCCCTGGGCTGGCACTGTTCGTTCTGCAAAACAAAACACAGTTCTCCCCAGCTTTTGTCCCTTCCCCTCCTCCCTTCTGCTGAGAGTGTGCAGCCCTCTTATTTGAGTAACTTCCTGTGACATCCTAGCCAACAGCCCCAGCAAGTGGCTGGGCTGGAGATGATCTCTGAGCTCAGCTCGGGCCCCCACTCCGTTTGCTTGATCTCACGGCCTTCTGCTGCCCTGCAGTGAGCCCTGTAAGCCTTTCTCCTGTCTGCCCCGGCTCATTCCAGCTTTCTCCACACCGGCAGACTTGAGAGCTGTGGGCCCAGCACAGGGTAAATACGTGTTTATTCAATGTGAGCTATTGTGATTAGCCTCACGTGCGGAGAATCACCTCGACTGAACTCGCAACACTTGAACAGAAACCAAGAGTAAGTGGTCCTCCTGCCAAAGGATTTCTTTCCAGGGGAAGCTCTCTGAGGGCCCTGGAGTGATGACTTGCAGAACTTCTGCTATGTCACAGAGAGACCAGGGTACAAGAAATCTAAAGACAACATCTTGGCAAGCACAGGCTGCTTACATCACAATAGAAAGCAGGATCTGGTCTTTCTAATCTGGTTTGCATAAAACTGCCCAGGAACCCAGCTGTTGCATGGAGTGAGGGGACCCTGGGTCTCCTCAGCATTGACTGCATGTATCCAATAGGTTCTCTGTGGTTATATTAATAAGGCTGGGCCCTCACGAGAGTCCATTGCTAAGAAAAGGCTTTGCTCTCAGGGCATGCAACTGGGAAGCAGGCATTCCTCAAGGTTCCCTTGGTGACCCCCTTTAAAAATCCCTGCATCCTCCTCGCCCTTTCCCAGGGAACGTGCAAAGGCAGCAGTGATTTCTATCCCGAGGATCGTCAGAGAGGTCCCCTGAGGGCTGTAAGCTTCTCCCTGCCACATGACACCATTTTCCCGGCCTGAACACAAGTACGCACAAGCACCACGAGACAAACTGCTTTAAACTTTCCAATTTACTATCGAACAACAGGGCAAGGGATCACAAAATTGCCTTCTGAAATAACATTTCCCTTTCCTGTCCCTGGGTTTTGCAGGCCTGGTTCTGACAACTCCTGAAGAAAAGAGAGGATTGGGGAGCAAAAGCACTGAGTTCTACAGCGAGTTATGGTTCATCGTGTTAATGGCGATTCTAGGCTTGATCTTGCTGGCCATTTTTCTGTCTCTGATCCTACAAAGAAAAATCCACAAAGAGCCATATATCAGAGAGAGACCTCCCTTAGTACCTATTCAGAAGAGAATGTCTCCACTGAGTGTCTATCCACCCGGGGAAACCCATGTGGTATGTCTCTGAAAGTGGGCCCCATTTCCCTATCACTGGGCTGGAATACTGGCTTTTATTTAGGTGGAAATATTTCCAGAGTCATGGTAACAAGGGATTAGATGACAGTTATGTTTGATAAAATATGGGATCCAAGGAAGGCTAATAGTGACCTTATGAAAGAGACCACCAGAGAGCTTTCTTGTCCCTTCCTCCATGTGAGGACACAGCGAGAAGACAAGAAGACCCCCATCTGTAAACCAGGAAGCAGGCACCTACCAGACACTCCATTTGCCGGCACCTTGAGCTTGGACTGCTCAGCCTCCAGAACTTGAGAAATAATTTCTGTTGTTTATAAGCTACCCAGTCTATGGGATTCTGTTACAGCAGCTCAAAGGGACAAAGATACCCGGGAAGTTTTTAAAAACGCCATTGCCTGGGCCTTATCCCAGAAACTCTGGTTCCATTGTTTTTGGGTGGGGCCTGGGGATTGGTGGGGCCTGGGGATGAGGGGCTCCTCATAGCTCCCAACCACCTGCTCCTAAGATAGGAGGTCAGGCAAAGGTCTTGGGGATGAGGCCACACGTGTGGTAGTGCAGGGGGATCGTGGACCAGAGCACTCATTGACAGGGTAAAAGGTGACTGAATTTGAAGGTGCACTCTGGTGTGGGACTGTGTCTACGTGGAGGAGGAAAGGCTGCAGATTCTAATTCCCACCAGGCACCAGTCCTTTCCAAGTCATGCGTCCAAAGGGCTGCATCTGCCTGAGAAATCGCTTTTTTTCCAGTTTGCACAAAGGTTGAGCTCGTGGCCAGCTGTGCAGCTAAAACTCTGATTACCACTTCCACTGTGTGGGGGAGTTCTTCCACAAGAAGCAATCTCAGACACCAACTGGGTGTCCTACAATTCAACTCAATTCTGACTCTATCTACCGAGAGATGGCGCCAGATTTTACAAGTTAAGGGTTCAGGTCTCCAAGACTGTCCCCACCCCCCAACTTCAGACACCAATCATAAGTCCAGGTTGTCACCCGGCTTCTGACAGACCAGCTACAGATTGGAGTTTGCAGTGGCCCCTCCTTGGGTTCAATTAGTGTGCAAGAGCAGCTCACAGAACTCAGAGAAACATTTTACTTACTGGATTACCAGTTTATTACAAAAGGATAAAACTCAGGAAAAACCAGATGGAAGAGATGCATAGGGCGAGGCATGGGGAAATGGTGCTGAACTCCCACACCCTGCTGAACTCACCACTCCCAGAACCTCCACGTGTTCACCAACCCAGAAGCTCTTAGAACCTCACAATGGAGGCTTTATCACTTAGGTGTGATTGATTAAATCATTGGCCATTGGCTACTGATCCAACCTCCAGTCTCTCTCCCCTCCCCGGAGGTGAGGGGTTGGGGGTATTGTTGAAGGGGCACTGAAATTCCCAGCTTTCTAATCACAGGGTTGGCTCTCCTGACAACCAGCCTTGGGTGGTGCCCAAAGTCACTCATTAACATAAAAAAAAAGACACCTTTGTGGCTCTCCGCACTTAAGAAATGCCGAGGGTTTCAGAAGCCCTGTGCCAGACATGGGACTGAAGACCAAACATATATTTATTATAAATCACGGTGTCACAGCCACACCCAAATTAAGCACAGAAGGCTAGTCAAACCGGCTGAGTGGCAACACTTTAAAAAGTAGAAATGAGTGAATTGTCTGCCATCCAGATCTCTTCGCTTGTCCAGGACCCAACAACAAACAGCGGTTAAGGCGCTGACAAAGCCATATCATGGTCAAGTAGTGGAAGTGGGGCCACAGACGGACAGTCATCCCTCTAAGGCCCATGGTTTGTGTCTGGGGCAGGGAGCAGCCATGGGACAGCGAATTGGTGGTGGAGAAGCCAAGACAACGCCCCCACCATCTGGTCCTCAGCTCTCACCAACCATACCTCCTCCCATTCCCCTTGCTTTCCAGGCCTCCTTCCTCCCTGAGCACATCAAGCTCCTCCCACTGGGCCATCGCTCCTGCTCTTCTCTTGGGAGGCTCCCACTCTCACTTCATTCAGGTCCCTGCACAAATGTCACTTCCCCTTCCACGTGAAATTAAATTCCCTAGCTTCTTTTTTTATTTATTTTTTATTTTTTTTTAAAGATTTTTTTTTTTTTTTTTTGATAGAGAGAGACACAGCGAGAGAGGGAACACAAGCAGCGGGAGTGGGAGAGGGAGAAGCAGGCTTCCTGCTGAGCAGGGAGCCTGATGTGAGCCTCGATCCCAGGACCCTGGGATCATGACCTGAGCCGAAGGCAGACGCTTAACGACTGAGCCACCCAGGCGCCCAAATTCCCTAGCTTCTTAGTCTACTTTCCTTTTCTATTGTACCATCACCACAAGATACCATAGTAGATATGCTTGTCTGACTCCTCAAAGAGAATGTGAGCTCCCCAAGAGCAGGGATTTTGTGGGCCACTTACTTTTATACCCCAATACCCAGAACAGTGCCTGGCATATAATAGATATTCCACAAATGTTTGTGAAATGAATGAATATTGAATGGCCAACTCAAACCACCAGCCATGTGCTACTATTCAGTGTATATTCATCAGAAGATCCACATTGAAGAGCAGATACTTTAAAGTTTTCCTTTGTGGAAGAGTAACTCTCTCTCTGAGGAAGCCATGTTCTTAGAAAAAAGAAGCACCACCACTTCCAGAGTTCAGAAGTGCATGGAAGGGCCCAGAGGACCTGAGGCCACTCTAGCCTGGGGACATCAGCTAAATCAATCCTGGGCCATATGGAGTACATGGAGAACGTGGAAGAGAAACTCTGGAGCTCTGCTGGGTACATCTACTCTCTAACATGAAGTGTGCTTCCAGGAAAACTTCCCCACATGCCATTAGTGTAACTCATTTCAGTGATCAAATCTCTTGTCTCTTGACCCATACCCTATAGGAAGGCACCTCGCCTCATAATCCTTCACAAGGAGGAATCCAGTTTTGTCCGCTTGGCTAACTGAGGGATCAAGAAGCAATCACATCATTCCAATGGGAAGTTACTCTGGATGGTACCATTGCTCACAGTTCTCATGAGTCTTGTCAAGCTTTGTTTCATCAAAGTGAAACCCATGAACTATCAGTATCAACATCACATAGGAGCAGGACCTGAAGCTCTGAGAAAGAAACCAAAGAGTCTGCTATTTCAACCAGCACTTGGGAAGTCAGATGCACAGTAAAGTCTGACAATAGTTATAAATGAGTTAAAAATATAATACATAGACTACAAGGCCTATAAGCAGTGTGTATAGTCTCATGACCAATGAAAACAGGTGGGGGGATTCCACTTATATGAGGTATCTAAAATAGATTCATGGAAGCAAAATATGGTGGTTGCCAAGCTGGGGGCGGGGAGAAAGGGTATTGCTAATTAACAGGTATGAAGTTTCAGTTCTGCAAGATGAAGACGTAGGTTAATAACATGTACTTACAAGCCTTCTGATGCTTTAAAAAAATTTTTTTAAAGTAAACCATTCTCACAAAGTTGGAAGAATATTAGTGAAGGTTAGTCAGATGAAGGAGAGTAGACTTCACATTAGTAGAGCAAAATAAAGAGCCATATTTTGTGTCCATGGGCTCCAGATTCAATGGCTAAGATTCTGAACAGGATCAAGAGGGATCCACCTGCTCAGTGTCTCAGATTGACTTTCTTTTCACTTGGGTAGGTGGATGACAGTTATCCCTGAAACACACACACACACACACACACACACACACACACACACACACACACACACACACCCTGAGATGTAGCTCAGAATGATTATATGATTATGCTATCATTGCAGAAACAAAGAATTTGTTTTATGGTCATTTTGTTTGTTCCAAACACTAACTGATGCCTCCCCATTTGTTCTCAGTTTGACTCTGTGGCCGATATATCTGATCTGTCAAGCAATGTTACCCTAAAAAGCTACACCATGCACTTTGAGGTACCTCTGTGTGCTGCATGAATGCATGATCTTTCACATGATGTGTTGATTGAACAATGAAAAGCAGGAACATTTCGTTGATTGGACCATCTAAATCAAACCTCAGATATTTGGAGTAGCTAGATTTTCTTATGGCACATTCTAGTTTCTAATCATATAGGGCCTTTGTCTTTCTGATGTTAATACAGGACCTGATTTATTTTGAAGGCTGAGTTTCATAAGGAATAGAACAATATGAATGAGAAGAGAGGGTGAGAAGAGAGGGTGGGAAGAGTCCATTTCCTTCCACAAATCCAGGAATTTTAAAATATATAATACAACCGTGCTCACTTGGCAACCATGAGAGACCATTATTAACTTTGCTATGGGAAAGCATTGAACTCAAGACACAGGCTCTGTGGTGACACTCATGAAGGGATTACTTTGTTAACCCAACCTCTATCTCCTTCACCCCACCACTTCACAAAGCAGCAAGCTCTTATCTACAGGGAACAACAGCCAAAGCACTAGGGCATGAACTCTCTAGGTGCCAAGAACACTGGGTGTCTAATATGACTATTACTTTATCATCTCACCCTTACCAAGAAACCAGGGGCCACAGTATTCCAGATAAGCTAAGTTCTGTAGTAGGATATGGTGTGTTCCTTCATTGACAATGTGTGACACACAGTTTTCTGTCCTATTTCAAACCCAATTTCTTCAGACTCTAATCACCAACAGCAACTTTCTTTTCAGGGATTAGCTGATACCAAAATTCCCCGGTCCGGGACACCCATCAGTATTAGGAGCAACCGGAGCATATCCGTACTTCGGATCCCAAGTCAGAGCCAAATAAGCCAAACCTATTCCCAAGGCTCTCTCCCTCTCAGTGTCAGCCAACTCATGGACATTCAAGACAAGAAAGTCTTGATTGATGACTCGCTGTGGGAAACCATCATGGGCCATGATAGTGGATTGGTGAGTTTTGAGCATACGATGTCAGCCTTTAACAAAATACTTACTGAGTACTTTTTATATTAAACTGATAGAACTATCAATCAGTGGCAAACACTATTGACAGTGAATGCCCTAATCAATGATGATTGGCTTATTTTTCAGTATGTGGATGAAGAGGACCTGATGAATGCCATCAAGGGCTTCAGTTCTGTGACTAAAGAGCACACCACATTCACGGACACCCAGCTGTGAAGGATGGAAACTTGCAAGACAAAAAGCTGCAAGACCTGCTCCATACCCCCTCCCCACCGGGTTGTCACTGACTGACACACCATACATGCTAAAAAGCATCGCTTCTTATTCTGTAATCCTTTTTTAAAAAACAAGGATTGTTTTTGAAATTGTTCCTCCTTAATAGAGGTCTGTTTTTCTGGTGGTCTGAAATAAGGGATACTATCAGTATGGAAATACTTATTTTGCTCTTATTTGGTGGAAGCTAAATAAGCATGTAATTTTCATTTGGCTCAAACAGTGACTCCATTGGTTAAATGAATAATTAGTGACAACTTCAAATTGGCCCACAGTTGTTACAAGTAAGTGAAGTTACTAGTTTAAAAACAAAGCAGTTTTTTCTGAGAGAATGTCACTACTGCTCCTTTCAATCCCTTATTCCCACGCAATCCTGTGAGAACACGGTCCTGTAAGAAGAATTCTCATGATCATAGCTACAAAATAAAATGCCAGTCTCAGGCCAAAAGCTGAACCAGTTAGAGAAAAACAAGCTACACTGAGGGACACACACTGGACTGAAAGTTCAATTTAGTGGCAATGTTTAGGGATAAGTACCAAACTTAACTGGAAAAAAAAAGTTTTCACCAACCTTTTGACAGAGCACGGCATAAACTTATAAACCTCTGTTCTTGCATTTATGAATCTTCTGAAAAGGACGAAAGAGCTATTTCCCACATATTTTACATGGTTTTGAAACTACAGTACTTTCCAGAAAATCCTGTCAATTCGCTGAATACCCAGCGATGCCAACATCTTCAATTTAACCTTTCACATATTTGCATTATTCAATTAGCCTATGTGGAATTTAAAAAGGATTTTGTGCTCCTTCCAGCTTTGAAATCGTTTAAATTAACATTTATACATAAATGTTACATAAGCCTGTATATTCTATGTATAGCTATGTGTCTATTACTCTGGACTGTGTCCCTTCATTTCAGAGAACTGTTTTAGCCCTCGAGTCACTAAGAGCGGAGGATATTCCACAGTTCCAATTTCCATGGGTCAAAAGTTTGTCATCTGCTCTATTTGGATTAGTCATTGGTGAAAGTGTTACAGCAAAAGACATTTTTTTTCTAAGTCATCAACATAAAGGTATTTAAGTTTGTTCTTCACGGAAAACAACATTAAAAAAACAAAAACAAAATGAAACAAACAAAAACAACTGTCTTCCTATTCTTAAAGGTCTACTTAATGATTCCAGGAAACTATTTTGAATTTATAGGTCTCATACACGATTGTCTGACAGTATTTTGTGAGTTAATCCAGGGGTAGGTGGAGTTTCCCAAAGCTAACTAGCAAAAATTTGTAAAATAGGGGATAACATTATTCTGCCTCAAAACAAGTCAGATTGTGGACTCTGGGGGGGTTACTGAGGCTTTAACCAAATCTGTGAAGAACAGCTCATCAGATTGATCAACTCCCAATAAACCTTGCCAACTCTAAGTGTCAAAAGCACAGACCAGTCTTAAACAGAAGTTCTGCCCCCTCGTTAGAACTACTATAAGAAAACGAATCTGAAATAATTGTGCACCGTTGGCAGTGGATGTACAAATTATAAGATTTTTTTTTCTCGCCAAAAGTTTTATATTTTCTCTTAAATGGAAACACGGGATTGGCTAATTTAGTTTACTGGTTTTAATTCCATTTGTTGGTTCTGGGTCAAGAAGTCGTTTAAAGCTGGTACAAGTGAGCCTTAACCAAGGCTGAGTTTCTGAGTCACACGAGCTAAAGGTACGTAGGGAAAATGTGCTTTTTTTCCAGTTATAAACATGCATCTTTATCCTTGGTCTACTCTTCTGCAAATATGATTTGCTGGTCACAGGTGGATTTAGGAGATTGAGGTCGTCCTCATTTTTGAAAAATTAACTAGATACCTTTATCACAATTGAAAATTTCTATAAAATGGTTTCCTCACATTGCTACTTTTTAAGATTTTATTTATTTATTCATGAGAAACAGAGAGAGAGGCAGAGGGAGAAGCAGCAGGCTCCCCTCAGAGCAGGGAGCTGGACACAGGGCTTGATCCCAGGATCTTAGGATCACGACCTGAGCCAAAGGCAGACAATTAACCAACTGAGCCACCAGGCACCCCCTATCACAATTTAAAACCTAAAGAACACAAATAGAGAACTGCAGGGGACTTTATATTAAATCATTCTCCATTTAAGCTAATTAGACATTTAGTTATTACATGAATTCATTTAGCTGCATCATTTACATTGTGATCCCATAGCTGGACGGAAGCTTCTATGGCTCCCACCAAGAACATTGCCCCCTGTTAACACTCTGAACCTTACTTTCATCTCTTTCAGAGAAGCCCAAGATTTCGTTGTGCTAAGCCTCGATGAAGTGTAGACGCATCCCTAGAGACTGATTCAATTGTCTGCCACGGGCTGAGGCATCAGTGCTTTTCAAAGTTTTCGGGGGTTCCAGGGTGGAAAGCAACCGAGATGGTTGCTCATGGGCTGAGCGATCGGGCACACCACTCCTCCCGGACTGAGCAAACGATGAGCAGGTCTCTACGAATCGCTTTAAACTGGTTCTGAATCTCCTGACACAGGTCTGACCACTTGCAGAGGCCACATTCCCAGCTTCGGAACTACTGTTATTCCTAATATCAGCTGTTTGGTATGAGTGGGTAGCTATGTTTTTATAAGCTCTATTAAAAATTATATTTATAGATGACTTGTCATTTCCACTAAATGGAAAACCTAAATATGAATCTGTCAGTGTACCTGATGCTGATCTAAAAATCATGCTGGCATCAATATAACTCCTCTTGAACAACCTGTAAATAAAACATAGGCCAGATGGAATAATTCAGTGATAAGGAACTTAATTATGTCACGAGTAGTTTATTTCCAATGCACAAATATCATGTAAATTCATCTCAAGATGGTTTGCTTAATTGTTCAATGTAAACCAAGTCTGATTTATGAAAACACACTAACAGCTCTGAGTTATATTTATAATTTACACATAAATAATGATGATAAAGGTAAGCCCATTTAAGAAAACAGGATGTTCTGGATCATCTCTCAACCATCGATGTCCATTAGGATCAACGGATCAACGGTGGTGCTTTTTTTTCAAAAGCGTGGGTCCCACCCACCAGATTCGAACTTGGCAGGTCTGGAGGGAGGCCCCCCGCAGTTGCCTGTGCATACCCTGAGGTCAATGTCATGTTCTCAGCCTTGATGAGAAAGCCGGTAACAAGACCACAGGCTCCCGAAACAGGCAGACATGAGTTCAAAAGTTGGCTCAGTAGCTGACAAGCCTTGTGGCTGGCTAAGTTATTTCTCCTCAGTGATCGCACCTATGAAATGCAGGTGGCAATGCCTCTGCAACAGGTATGACAGTACTTCTGAGAACTCTCAAGTACAGAATTAGTTGACACTCTCTTCATTGTGAAAATTCTAATTCTGTTCTTATTTTTCAGCAAAGTATACAGATTCAGCTCAAGTTTTTTGTTTGTTTTTTTCGGTCACAAAAATACCTAATGAGGTAGGTAGAAGGAAAACGCTTAGGCCTGGCAGGGATCATCTGCTCCAGGTGCCAAAATGGCAGCTAGACTCCAACCCCTGTCTGAGCATCAAGGTTCAAACTCTTGGGAGTGAGAGAAATAAAAAAAATCTGACTCGTAGTAGACTGCAACCTGTGGTAGAGTTGAGTTGCCTTTTTATGGGATTTTACTATATAAGAGTCTCCTCCACCCCTGCCTCCCCCATGGCCTTTTACTCTTGGAAAAGGCTGGTTAAATACAATTTTTTCGTTCATTTTCTTACTTGCCCACCCACCTTTTACATGACTGTGATAAGGAGAAAGAAGGCTCCAGAGAGATTGACAAATCCTTAGCGATATGGCAATGATGTTTTGCCAGACCCTTCCTCTCAGTGAGAATGTAAGTCAGCCTTCGTGTGTGTTCCCGTCTCCCTCTGCCCTCCCCACTTCTGACCACGGGAAGGAGACTCGAACCAACGAGGTGTACTTTGAAGGTGTACCTGAAACAGCAGAACTACTCCTTAAATAACCAAGAATACATAGTCTTAATCATTTTTATTAGACTTCACTGATAAATAAATACAAGAGAGGTGTTGTGAAACCACTAGCAATATAGTAAACTTTAAAGAATTTATTTCAATTTCACTCACTTATATTTCTTGGAAGGGGAATATATACATTATTCACCAGTAAATGCTTAATGCTTTAAATTTACAATTGCCCTATGTGCAGAAACTTGACAATTATTCCAATTAAATGAAAAAAAGATAAAAAAATTTTTGTTCTCATAATTCAAAATATATTTTAAAATAACATTTGTATAGCAGCCAAAACCCTTAACCAAAAGTTGAGAACTGCAGTCTCAGAAGCTTAATAAAATGGCCACATTCTGACTTAATTATTTTCATTATTAATAGTTGGGCGGGAAACACACGGCCCCTAAATCAAACAAGGCAGACCGACAACTAGCACAGTTTCCCTTCTGGGCACTGACAGCTCTAACCTTGATTATTATTTTTATCTTTCATCTGTTCAAACACAGATAATTGCTCCAACTTTAAAGAAAGTTTAAATGGACTTTGGGTATTTAATATTGGTGATGCTTGCTAAGATTTAAGAACTCCAAAAATGAGAATCAGAAAATGACCCACGATTTAAGAATACCTGAAGGGACTGCCTACCACACAGTGTAACTTGGTGTTCAACATCAATAGTGTTTCTGAATTAGATGATATTTTTTCACAAACATAGCACCTCATTAAATATCTGGTAAACACATGGCAATCACAATAAGTGTTGGGAGACTATCCGAAGAGATTTAATGTGATTCACTTCACGTAACAATGAAAGACAAATCTCAAGCATAATCAAGATTAGGAACGCAATCTGTTGGTCCCCGTGCCCTTAGGGATGCTCATCTATAGTGGGCACCATCTTATTAAGACTTGGTACGTCGCTTCCAAAATCCAGAGAGTAGCTAAACATTGAAACGGACTCTTGCTTTACAAATGATCTGTTAAATGTACTTGTAAAACTAAAAAAACTTTCCAAAAGGTCCAAAGAGATAGAATTATTTTATCTCCTTACTCCAGGTAATTCTGTTAAAAAGATCCTGCATGAACTCCAGTTTTAATGTGTAAAGTATTGGTGTAAAAGCTAATGTATTGAAATCCAGTAAAGTTTTGAACTTTCATCTAAATTAACAAAACAACTATTTATTTTGGTGAGTTTTCACAAGCTGTATTCTTGACCTGAAGAATCGCTTTTTTTATGCCGAGGAGATGGAGTGGTCTTCGTGGGAGACGGGGAAGCAGTACCGGGTGAGTCTGTTCCTCCGTCAGAAGTACTCGGGGACGATGCCAGGTAGGGGACCTTCCTTCTTCCAAGGAATCCTCCTCCTTCAAAACCCCCTTTCTTCCGGAACTCCACTCTGTTTTCATTTTCTTCTTCTGAGGACCTTTTCTTGGATTCTAGACTGTCCGCTATTTTATGCACTTCCGATCCACCGTCTGATTCTCTCAAACTTTTTATTTCTGTTCCAGGAGACTTCCTCTCGGATACATTACATTCCCCCGTTGCCCGCTTTACTTCAGCTTGTATTGGGCCCAAGTTACCATTTTCAGGGACAGCTCTTTCTACGTTTCTGTTCAGATTAATAGTCTGGCAGTCCCTGTAACTGTGGAAGCTCTCAGTCCTCCTCGCTCTTGCTAACAAAGGACTCTCTCTGTAAGGCCTCATGGAACCGTAAGTAGCTGCCTCATGGATGGTTTCATGGTGCTGGAGCTGAAGGCTGAAACAGAGTTTTGAAAAATTATAGTTCAGATTTCTTTCTGGGATTGTTCAGGGACACATCTCATTAATTAGGGACACATCTCATTAATTAAACTACCAATGAAAAGACATTATTTAAATATTAAAGAATGATATATCCCCTTATTTCTATATATAAAAATTACTAAGTACTCTCTATATTATGTATTAGTGTGTGCAAAGGTGTATGCATATCAAACTACCAATGCAAATAATACCATACATATATATTCAGTCCAGCTGGATTCCTGAATAGCGAAAAAAGCAAAGGGGGGGAAAAAACCCTTTAAAACCAATGCAGAACTAATATAATTTAGTATTTGGTCCTCAACTCAAATTTGGAATTTTTAAAAATGTGGGAACTAGAAGATATACTATGCCACTGTATTAAAAGTACATAATAACTAAATGTAAGATGAGACAGATGATGTAATCACTTTGATTAATATGCCCCTAAGGCAACAGGGACAAAAGTTCCACATACTACCCAAGGTGACATGTGGTTCTTCTAATTTCCTTTAAATGAACTCTTGATCGCATAATAGGCATCTAGATTCGCAGCGATTCACAAAGTATTAAAGTGAAAAAATGTTTTTCTATGAAAAGAATCAGATATGCTTGAGGATGAGAAATTTCGCAAAATTTTTTTAAAAAACTGAGTACCA
The DNA here is from genome assembly GCF_009762305.2 of Zalophus californianus. NCBI lineage: Eukaryota > Metazoa > Chordata > Mammalia > Carnivora > Otariidae > Zalophus > Zalophus californianus. The sequence continues at coordinate 16,239,569 of NC_045604.1, forward strand.
ACATGAAGTCTGAAGAAAAATGTACCTTGAACGACATGGCTTTCAACAACCACGTGACTACGGCAGCTCAGCCAATTTTCCCAAAAGCGATGCTGAACTTCTGATACAATACCCAACCCTGGCACCCACCTCGAACTGGATTCACGGAGACGGCTGTGCTGAAGCACGGAAGTTGCCGGACTGATGTTAGGTGTTGCGCAGCGAGACGTGCTCAGATCGCACTGATCCAGTAATTTGAGCAGCTCCTCCTCAGTGGGACCACCTACGTCTTCGGGAAACACACCCTCATTACCATCACTTCTGTCAAAAGCTCACCCTGTGCCGAACAGCTGCCCACACAGAGCCTACCCTTCTCCTCGCTTTTGTTCACCATATCCATGGCAGTGGTCAGGTCCCACATCTGAATGCTGCCGTTCGTGTGGCCCGTGAACAAGTAGCGCCGGGGCCGGGAGCCCATCCTGCTCGACCCCTCACATTCTCTCACCGTGAATGACGATATTGTTGTGCAGTCAACAGCCTGGATCTCACAGATCCTGCAAAAGATAGTCGTATATATAGCTGTAAATCACGGGCAACAACTAACACTTTGTAAGTCAGATTTTTGAAATTGATTGCTTCCTTATGAGTGCTCTATATGTGTAAGACATTTAAAATGTTCAAGGCAGGTCGACAGAAATAAAATTCAAGCCTTGTTTCTTTGAGTGTGGAGAAAAGGCGCTTATAAAACAATACATTTAAATAACTGAAATAATGCAAATAATTTAAGTCTACCTTAAAAGAAAAACAGAAAGAACCTTGATGGGAATTGAGTAATTCTTTAAAAGGAAGTTATAAAACTAAAATGGCAGAAAGAAACAAAGCAACTAGGCATGAAACTAGAAAAGACCTTGAGAAGTCATTAAAACTTATGTGCAGGGACACGTGGGTGGCTCAGTCAGTTAAGTGGCTGTCTTCAGCTCAGGTCATGATCCCAGCGTCCTGGGATCGAGCCCCACATAAGGCTTCCTGCTCGGCGGGAAGCCTACTTCTCCCTCTGACCCTCCCCCTGCTTGTGTTCCCTCTCTCGCTGTCTCTCTCTCTCTCTGTCAAATAAATAAATAAATAAAATCTTTTAAAAAAATAAATAAAATAAAATTTATGTGCAAATTACAAGCCTGAAACCAGAAAAAAATGTATAGCTGTACGGAGGGGTCTAAGTAGCATCCTCTATTAGGATAATATTCTTAACTTTTCTGAAGCATTTTTATAACTATTTCGTTGATTTTCATTAAGGATAAAAGAACCTAAGGACAATTATCCACATCTGACAAACGAGGAAACCAAGGAATAATGTCAGCAAATGATTTGCCAGTCATTTAAGAGCTGACTGAATTGCACTTGATTGAATTATTTCTCCCAGACTACTTCAAAACAGACGGGGCTTATAAAAACAAAAATTAAGAACAATTAGTACCAGGCAAATGCAAGGTCAAAAAGTAAAGGAGGAAGGGGAAATACAATCCTTATCAATGTAAGAAACATAAAAATAGAATATGAAGCATAGCTGAGCTTCCTAGCAGGCAGGGCAAAAAGTGATGACAGGGGAGAGGGGTTAACTACTGGATGCCCACATACAGTGATAGAGGCTATCCTAGTCTCACTCCCAATCTAAGGGAGAAGTTTTCAATATTTCACCACTGAGTATAAAGTTTACTATAATTGTTTTTATAGGTATTATTTTCAGATTAAAAAAATCTGTCCTTAAAGCACTAAGATTCCTTTTTTAAAATGGGTGAACTATCAAGTGTTTTTTCTGTGTTTATCGAGATGATCACAATTTTTCTTAATATAGTGAATTGTATTTATTTTTAACACCTATAAATTAACATATTTTTTAAATCTAGGTTACTGTTTACATTTAAAATAAAATAAACTAAAATGAAACAATATAAACCTATGTGCTTGAAAACAAACATGGTTTTGCTTTTTGTTTTTCCTATGGGCTAGATTCCTTAGAATTACTGCTTCCTTTAAAATGTTGACAAGGTTTGCTCCCTGCCCACTTTCAATAAAACCTTTTCATTTTACTTCTCACTATTAAGAATCCGAACTGTCTTTAAACAAAAGCTTTGCTTCACATTAGCTTCCTAAAGGGTTGATTTCCTATTTAATTCTATGAAGTATTTCAGATTATTTTTAAACACATACCTTTTCCACTGGAATTGTAAATGTGAAAATTATGAAATTTGTTTTGTTATGCAGAGGTTATAACTGATGATAACACACTGCTACTGTTTAAAGTGACAGAAGAGGGGGTGCCTGGGTGGTACCGTCGGCCGAGCTTGCGACTCTTGCTGTAGGCCCGGGCCTGGTCTCGGGGTCGTGATCGAGTCCCATGTCAGGCTCCACACTCCAGTGCGGAGTCTGCTTGGGCTTCTCTCTCCCTCTCCCCACTCCTGCTTGATCTCTCTCTAAAGTAAGTAGATAAATCTTAAAAGTATCAGAAGAGGGAGGACACTAGAATTGAACAAGGATATGAAATACTACATCATTAGAGGACGTTATTGCAGCAGTTTTAATAAATGTTTGGCAGCATCTTCACTGAATATGCAGAGAACACAATAAATCACAATGATTTATAACATTTCTCAAGATAGTAATTTAACTTCTAACTATATTACAGGCTTCTAACACATTTTCTTTAAAAAAAAAAAACAAGGTGACAAAAAGATAGTTTAGTATATAAAAATCATTTTCTGAGATCAATTAACAACTGCTGATGACTACATGCAATGGACTTTGATGGAGAGGAAATACATCTCCAAGATACTATTCATTAAAATATTAGAGACCAAATGCTGAAGGATAACAATATCAGTAGCATCTGTAACATTAATATGAAAGAAAATCCATAACCTTCTTAATGACTACTAATAGGAATTCTACCTTTTTCACTTGCTTGCTGCAAAAGATCTTATGGTTTTTATTTTTTTTTTAAGATTTTATTCATTTATTTGAGAGAGAATGAGAGAGAGAGAGAGAGAGAGCACATGAGAGGGGGGAGGGTCAGAGGGAGAAGCAGACTCTCTGCCGAGCAGGGAGCCCGATGCGGGACTCGATCCCGGGACTCCAGGATCATGACCTGAGCTGAAGGCAGTTGTCCAACCAACTGAGCCACCCAGGCGCCCAGATCTTACGGTTTTTAAAGAAGAGAAATGTACAACTCAATCTGTTTGAAGCTATATGTAATAATTTAAAAGAAATCAAATTTCACTCAAATGGAAAAGGAAGGGGAAAATAACTTCTATTGTCCATCTGTTAGTGTCAGGGACCACACAAGATATTTCATGTTTTTAACTCATTCTATCTTATGACATCCTGCCAAGGTAGGTGAACTTTATTTTATAAAGACATTGAGGGCTCAGAGAAACAAAGTAACAAGTTGAATTTACACAGCTAGTAAGAGCAAGTGCCAAAATTAGAATTTAGTTCAGCTGTCTGCCATCAAATTCATGGCTTCCTGATCTATCACTTGTCCTTCTTAACTGTCCACAGCATCAATGAAAATCTTAAATAAATGCTAGAGGATAAGGCCTAAATACTCTGTCTTAATCTTAAGCTAAAACAATCACAAGATAATGACTAGATTTCTTTTTTCAACAATTTGATTCTGGTAGTACTTTTTCATCAGTATGCCAAATTATTTAACAGGTTTCTTAAGACAAAAGTGACTCCTGAATATAAACACCTCTACGGTAAAGTTGTACCTTTTCCCAGTCGATGAGAGTCTTACAAACAGTTTGTTGGTGATGGGAACAACCTTCTGAATAAACACCTGTTGATCATCTCGCTCTCCAAAAGGCCCTTGGTCAGAACACAGACAACGGCAAAACAAGTTAACTGAAATTCAGTCGGTTTCACCGAACAAAAGGAACATTAATATCAATACCAAAGAGGAAGAAAAAAGAATTTTTCATGCTATCATTATATGACACTGTGCATTCCATGTCCAAGTCAGACACAGAATGAGGGACTGCAAGCACTCCAACTTGCACTGAACCTTTTTAAAAATACATTAATATTTCAAGTTATATTTTATGCACTAAGGCCACTGAAGCTGACGGCATTAATTTGCATAAGACTATCCATTAAGTAAGAGTAGTAGAAGTAGAATGAGACCTGTTAAAACATAGGCTCTACATTGTTTATCTTTGAGAATGTGCTCAGTTCCTTATAACTACAGAAAAAGGATATATAAGTAAAATTATGTATTACAAATTTTTCTCTTTTTTGTAAAGCCACATATTTATTTATATATATATTATATATTTATTTCTCTTAAAGAAATAAAGTGCAACTTCATTCAATAGAATTTAATCAGAAGCCTGTTGCATCCTGCAAGGTTTTCAATTTAAAAAAAAAAAAGATTCAATTATTTTTACTTGATTGTACTTGGCAAGGCAGGTGGATAGCTCATATATTTTAGAAAGATTCTGAACAATATAAAAAAAAAGTGTTTCAGGGAAAACTTAAAAATTCTAGTAATTCTCATTATCATACTCATTAGCTAAAATAATACCAACTCATTGTTCACAAAAAAGTATGTGATGTATGACATAATTTTACCTTACGTGAATCATACCTAATTAATAAATGGAACATCTTTATTAGCTAGCAAATACCTACACTATGCTTACTATGTGCCACAGTAAATGCTTTGCAAGTAACTCATTTTAATCATCATGACAACCACATAAGGGATACACTATTATTATCTTCATTTTATAGATGAGAAAAGTAAGGCATCAAGAGATTAGTGAACCAAAGATCTCACAGGTCCTGCCTAATGGAACTGGAGTTCACACCCAAGATGTGGGAAAATGATCTGTCTCTGTGAAGACCGTGCGTGTGTGTGTGTGTGTGTGTGTGTGAGTGAGAGAGAGAAAGAGAGATTCCATATGCACATGTGTCATACGGTGTCGCGAGGGACAAATCACACCAACTTCATATACTTTTTGCTGAAATCATAGCCTTGTGATATATCATTTCCTGAAAGCCATTACGATGCCGTCAAGACAACTGCCAGCCCTTTTCTAGCTTCAAATTTTATTTTCGGATTATCAGCAATAAAAGGAAAAGAAATTTCAAATGTCAAATGTGCACAGCTATCAGAGCTTTTAATTATAAACTAAAGTGGTTAGCATTTGGAGACATCATTTAAATAAGGAAATGATAAATAGATGAAAACTTTGCTCTCAACTTTTTAAACAGAAAGTGTTGTAATCTGTGAATTTATAGAACTAAGTAAGTAACACATTAAATTTGTTTTAAAATGAGTTTCAAAATTAAAGTGAAAAATTTTATATCTGAAAGTCAGTTTTAGGTTTCTACTACAGTTAACATACTACTGGGTTGCCCATAAAGTATTTGAAAATGCCCCCAAATTATCTCACCCACCTATGTCGTTTCCAGAGGAATAGCTTCCATGACTTTCTGTTTCCTCCAGGGACAGTATCTTGAACGACGCTAACGGAGTAGAACCTGGCTGAGTAGAGATCATTCCTCTGAATCGTGTTACTGTCCACGTCCGGACATGATTATTATCTGCACACACTAGGAAAGAAAACAAAAAAAGTTGTTAAATATAGATTATAAAAGCACCAACAAAATCACTTTTATAAATACATTTTAACTTTTTAACTATAATCTATCTTAAACAGATCACAGCATATTTTGAGTGGCAAATGACATATTTATCCTATAATTATGCATCTGTACCTGGCCAACAAAACTGAAAAGAACTGATTACAGTTTACCTTGCTACAAATATATGTAAGTAAATCCATGGGTCCTTATAAAAGTAGCCTGTAGAATATAAATGTAAAAAAAAAAAAGTGTATGCAAGAGAAAAGATGCTGAATATTATTCTGTTCTGTGGCTAAACTACATAGTAAATGAGTTGCCTAGTTTATTTTTTCCAACCACTGAAACTGCTTATGTTAAATATTAACCTAGCGGGAGTTACTGAAAATTTACTGGTACAAATTACACTTGTCAAAAAGCTTGTATCACCCACTCCTACTTATATTAGGGAAAATTAAAATAAACTTAAGAACGATTTTTATGTAAACTAAGAGAGTCTGCAATTAAGGAACATAGTCCAGCTAGCTTTTTTAATGTAAATAATTTTAAGTGGATATATATTGAGATATCTAACAAGTACCCCACCTCTGTTGTTTTTTGATCTGAGTAACTACTCCTTTAGAAAATATAAACCGGGCGCCTGGGTGGCTCAGTCGTTAAGCATCTGCCTTCGGCTCAGGTCATAATCCCAGGGTCCTGGGATTGAGTCCTGCATCGGGCTCCCTGCTCAGTGGGAAGCCTGCTTCTCCCTCTCCCAATCCCCCTGCTTGTGTTCCCTCTCTCGCTGTCTCTCTCTCTCTCTCTGTCAAATAAATAAATAAAAATCTTTAAAAATATAAACCAACAACTGGTATTATTAATGTAAAAAAATGTACTTTTGTGGCATTCCTTTTTAATGGAAAAGTGCAACTTATTTGGATTCCAGAGAATGTGCTATTATTAGCAATGAGCTATGAACTCACCAGTAAATACTAGGAAAGTATCCAAACTTTCTTAAACACAAACCTTTCCTACTGGGTAAATTGCCACAGTTGCAAATTTTAAACAAAACTTTAGAAATTTAATTTTAACAAATAGCAATAAAAATTCAAAGTACACAGGTGTTTACTTATGTAACAAAATTCTCATGTCTCAGGATGCTGGTTTCTGGTGAAAAAGGAGACATTTAGTTCTAGGCTGTTTAATCAGTTTCATGGAAAATCCTGATTTCACTATTAAGCTTACTAGGATTCAGAAAAATACCTTAAAAAATAAAAGAAAATACCTTAAACACTTTAAGTGATTCAGTAAGCAATTATCGCTCTACTGTTAAAATTAATCATTTAGGTTTTTAAGACATGAAAACTAACACTATCAGAAAAAGAATGTTGTTACATATATGTTGATATCCACCAGGTGGCAGAATAATATAACTGAGGAAACATAAAATACTCTAGATTTTTAGCTCAACTGGACATTTTTCTTGACAGATTTATTTAAATTTCAATCCTGCATGAAATATTTGATGTTAAAATGCAGATTTCACTATGCAGTTCTCTGGCACCTCATCCTGAAATAACATCATCACCACCAAAATAATAGCAATTACTACTGAGTCTAAGTATGGTCATTTAAACATCACAATAACCTTGCAAAACAGTCCTATTTTCTCACAGGATCCAATTACCTCATTTTACATAACATTTATTCGGCATCTTTTATGTGTCAAGAAGTACGTAAGTGTTGAGAACAGAGTAAGAACTTCTCTGTTACTGTAAAATTTACATTCCAGAAGAGGAAGACAGATGATGAACAGCAAACAAAACAACATGATCCAGTGATAAATCTATGAAGAAAACAAATCGAGATGGTGACAGAGAAAGTGACCTGGATAGAGGTTTGGCTAATTGAGACAGGGTGGCCTCACTGAAGAGGTACTAGAAATGGACCTGAATGACAAGAAGGTAGCCAAACAAATACCTAGGGGTGAAACATTTCAAATAAAAAGAAGTGCAAAAGTTCTGAGGCATTTTTAAGAAATCAAAAAGCCAAAGGATTAGGGTGTTGTGAGCAATACGAAAAGTGACGTGAAGGGTAGAGAGGAAAAGAGACTTGAAAAGAAGACAGGACCCATAACTGGAAAAACCCTATTAGTTTATTTATCCTGCATTTAATAGGAAGCCATCGGGAATCAGATACAGCTTACAATTTTAAAAGATATTTCTAGTTCTATGTACCATAAGGAACATATACCATAAAGAGGCAAGAGAGAAACAGGCAAAAAACCTGAGCTCAGTGATCTAGGGGAGAAATGACAAAACTACCAGGCTGGGCAGCAATGGACACCAAGTGATGAGATTTGTGACATACGTTGAAGCAAAGGTAAAAGGACTTACTGACAGATTACGTGTTTGTGGGGATGAGAGAAAGGGAGGAACCGAGAGTGGTTCCTAGGTCCTCAGCTTGAGGAAATAAGCACATGGTGATATTGTATGCAAAAGGGCTTCTGAGAGAAATATCAAAAGTACTATTTATCCAGGTTAATTTTGGACATGTCTATACAACCAGAGACAGACACTAGATATACAAGTTTGGAACTCTGCGAATGGTCACAGGTGGAGAAAAAGTCTGGGGGTCACGGGCATATAGATGGCAACACTCAAGTCACCAGGAAAACTACAGACAAAGAAGAATGGAGAATCGAGGAAGGAGCACTGAGGCAATCCCACACTTAGTAACTGTGCAAACGAGGAGAAATCAGCAAGAGCGTGACAGGGACTCTTCAGTGAGGCAGGTGAGTTGCTTTATGAAAACCTAAAGAGGAGAGGGATTGTTTCAGGGAGGTATAATTATACTCAAAACAATTTGACTTTATACTCAATTAGATATCAATAAGAGCACACTCATCCATCCACCCACCCACCCACCCATCCATGGACAAGGTACTTCAGCTCCATTTAGTGTTTACTCAGACTAGAGATTAGTGAAAGATGCATCACCTTTTAATATTACGAAGTCTTCATATAAACAAACTTGACAGATGAAAATGATGCTTATAAAAAGTTTAAGTTAGGCAGGAACTGATCTACAAAAGGTTTAATGTAAAAGTGGGCTCTACTGATACTAAAGCCTTTTAGAAATCTTCATATACAGTGAACCTCATCAATGGAATTTTATTGTGTGATCACTATACTTTGTGTGTCACACTCATTAAGCTTAAAACTCTGTATCATTTAAGTATCTAATTAGTATCTACACTTTCTGTTCTTATCAGTATCTACATTTTAAAAAAATTTAATGACTAAGGAACAAACACAAAAATGTTAATTTTCTTCAAATACTCTTTACCTATCTATTAGTTTTTAATATTTTTAGAAAATGATCAAATACACCCATAAATCTACTTTAGTTTTATTTAAACCTTAAGACAATACAACCAAATTTATATTAAATTCATGCTTTGTAAACTTCTCTAAATATGTCATGAGAACAAAATATCAGAATAGAGAGTAAATAAAGGATACGGTCAACTCTTTCCTAAATTTATGTATACTACAACCAGTCAAAATAAAAAAAAAAAATTTAAGAGACAACCATAACATTTCTTCAGTTATTAAACTTTTCTACCATTTCTTTCAATATGTTTTTCTAACACAAAGCAGTGCTTTTCTATTCTTTCCATTTGTAGGAGTCTAGAAAACGACCCACAAGGCAACAAGGTTTTACAGGAGGCCGCCCTCCTCACCAGAACTTTACCTGACACCAGATGCTTCTCGGACAGCATGATTTTTGTGACAGGACTTCGGTGAACTGTGAAAGTCTGAAAGAGCTGCGGACCCGAGCCCACCGTCTCCGGGTGCTGCACGATCACCCGCACGGCACCAGAACTCGTACCGTAGGCGATCTCAATCCAGTTCCCAGAGACACCTACACGAGGTCCGAAGTTGAAAGTGGGCACATCAGAGGATGACAGTAAGCTGCCCTGGGAGAAACGCTTTCCCGAGCCCCAAATCCAGCCTGGCACAGACACCGTATTCAAATCATGATTTCCTTTACGAGTCCTTTCCCAGCCCGCCCTCCCAGACAGACTTGTGCAGCCCTCCCCTGGGCTGTCTGTCAGGGTCTATCACAGCAACTGCAACACCCAGTCCTCTATTTCCAAGTCTCCCTCCACACATTACTGACAGAGACCGAATCACAACCACCTCATGGAGTGCAGGAGACATGGCAGGTCCTTAGTAAATGTTTAAAGAATTAGTAAATCTGACATGCTAAGAATGCCATCGACGTGACACAGTATTTCTAAAGCAGGATTCCATTATCACTTCTAGCCTAGAAAAACCATGTGTTTTACTTTTACATGTGCTATATTACAGATTCTTTCTTGAATATTCATGTATATACTATTTAACAGATTCAAAATACTGGGCGCCTGGGTGGCTCAGTTGGTTAAGCGACTGCCTTCGGCTCAGGTCATGATCCTGGAGTCCCGGGATCGAGTCCCACATCGGGCTCCCTGCTCAGCGGGGAGTCTGCTTCTCCCTCTGACCCTCCCCCCTCTCATGTGCTCTCTCTCTCTCATTCTCGCTTTCTCAAATAAATAAATAAAATCTTAAAAAAAAAAAAAAAAAAATACTTAGCTCCGAAACAAATACACCCATGACGTTGCTTACATCACACTTACCTATAGGGTCTCTTCTCATTATGCACAGCCCACTGTGTCAAGTTCACCTGTGCCGTTTCTTTTTTTTTTTTTTTTTAAGACCAGTGTCCAGACTCCATTACGTATTTAAAGATAGAATGGAGTTCAGTGACCATTATACTTAAAAAGGTACACAGAGAACCATTTAGCTTAAATAGTTATTTTTCCTGATTCACCCGAAAATACTTGAATCAAGAGAAAGAGCATACCACAGGAAACACTTCCAACCTAAAACGTGACCCCATTCTCCCCCTGCCACTGCAAGTTTTTTTCCTCCCTTTTTAATTAGATTGAAAAGAAATGCACATCTCATTCAAGAACAGAGGGCAGCAAGCTTTCTGTAAAAGGCTAGATGGCAAATATTTCAAACTCTCCATGCCATACTGTCTGTCGTAACCACTCAACTCTGTCAACTGATGCACAAAAGCAGCCAATATGTAAGACCATCAATAAAAAGAGCAGTTTGTGGACCCACTTTAGCACAAGATAGCTGAAATCCTACTATAATATTACTCAAAATCGTCTGCATACATTTGAATATTTCACACTGAAGATTTCCTTCAATGAATTCAATAAAGTGATGATTTTATAGAAGGACCACATTCAAATATATTAATATTGCTGGACACATGTTACTATTTCCTATAATTCTTTTCATTAAAACTTTAAATTTCCCACTTATGTTTTATCTTTCAATCTAGAATGTAAAAATACAAAAAATACAAAAATTCTTAATAAAATTTCATTGCAATGGCCTTGGAAAGACCATGAAAGCTACAGATACTACACTTTCAAAAAAAAAAAAATGTCTTTTTCCCATAATTAAAAGTTTTCCAAGGAAGTAAGGCAATTTCCAAAAGAGATCAACAGTCTGAAAACTTTCTCACTTTTGGTTAAAAAAATAAAAAGCTCCTATTTTCAAAACAAAATCAGCTACGGTAAATAGGAAGGTAAATGTACAGATTTTTTTTTTAATAATTTCAGTTAATACTGTAATGTTTTACTTAAATATAACTCAGAAGAGGAAAAGTTCTAATTTCCCACCTCAACTTATCCTTGTTTATTGGTCATGTCTGGCTTCAATACATAACCAAATATAAACTTCAGACTGAGATGATATCCTTCGAACTACAGTTCTCAAAAAGAAAGGACTGGATTAGTTTTAGCACAACAGACCAATAAACAAACACATATTCTCAAAAAAAGGTAAAGAATTTGTAAGAATTTTGCCAGGTACTAACTTGTTTTGGGTGTGAGGTAAACACTCAGCGCAGTAATGGCATCATTTGAAGGATCGTGATAAAGCTCAGTTACAAGAAGATCATTGTCCTTCATTCGCAAAGGAAACTTCTGCATATCTAAAAAATAAAAATTTTAAACAATATATATATTTTTAAAGATTTAATTTATTCATTCAAGACACAGAGACAGAGAGAGAGAGAGAGCATGAGCAGGCGGAGAGGCAGAGGGAGAGGGAGAAGCAGGCCCCCCGCTGAGCCAGGAGCCTGACGTGGGGCTTGATCCCAAGACCCTGGGATCATGACCTGAGCCAAAGGCAGACGTTTAACCATCTGAGCCACCCAGGTGCCCCCAAAATTTTAAATAATGTTAAAAGAGTGCATCTATTTAAAATTTAAAAAGGTAGTATTTTATTTTTAAAAGTCGTATTAAATGGACCAGGCTAAACGTTCACAGACTTACCTATGTAATATATTGATCCATTGTTACATCCCAGTAGAAGGAAGGAGCCAGCAGTGTCATAACTCGTGATAGGAACAACATCTTGAACCTGATGTAGGAAGACTGTTATTAGATGTTAGATATTAATTATCATTTATATTTCCTGATCAACTTCCTCAAAATTTTGACACTCTTAACTAAAACAAAACAGAACAGAAAACTCACTAGGTGTGCCTGGCTAAGTCAGTAAAGCATGGAACTCAATCTTGGCAGCATGAGTTCCAGCCCCACCCTGGGTCTGGAGATTACCTAAGGAAATAAAAAAAACCTAACTAATATCTAAATAGGACTTAGAAAATTACTTTCTTTACACACAAACACACTCCACAGGGAACTCTGAAGAACTACCAATATAGTTCCTTTTCTTTTAAAAATTTTATTTATTTATTTATTTATTTATTTAAGAGGGAGCAAGCTCGCACAGCAGAGGGAGAGGGAGAAGAAGCAAGCTCCCCAGTGAGCACAGAGGGAGCCTGAAGGGGGGGGGGATGGGACTCAATCCCAGGACCCCGGGGATCATGACCCGAGCCGAAGGCAGACGCCTAACGGTCTGATCCGCTCAGGTGCCCCCAATATAGTTCCTCTTAAAGCTTTTTTTAAAAAAAATGCTATTTCCGGGGCGCCTGGGTGGCTCAGTTGTTAAGCGTCTGCCTTCGGCTCAGGGATCGAGCCCCACATCGGGCTCCCTGCTCCGCGGAAAGCCTGCTTCTCCCTCTCCCACTGCCCCTGCTTGTGTTCCCTCTTTCGCTGTGTCTCTGTCAAATAAATAAATAAAATCTTTAAAATAAACAAATAAAATGTTATTCCCACAGCAGCACTTTCCTTTCAGAATTCCAATGGATTATGTCTTTTCTCTGCACATGACTGTGAGCTCACAGCACACATTAAAACTGAAGGCCTGATCTGACTAGGTTCCTTTCCCCTTCTCTCTCCTCGAAGAGATTAAATGGCCTCTGCCCAAACCCACACAGTAGGGATGGCGTTACAGCTAGAAAACCAACGATCGACAAACAGCACTTGCTCCCGGATAATTCACCACTGTGTCTTTGACAAGTGGTATTATTCTCTATCTCCATTCCTTCCGCTGAAGACCTTACCTCTGTTTCCTAGGAAATGGCAAGACAAAAAAGTCCCTTTAAACTTTTGTTTTTTTCAAGTACTAGAATAAAAACATCAGCTTTCCAAGCAAATTCATCTAGTTAACAATCAATAACTGCCTGTATTTGTGTGACAGGAAAAGCAAAGGGCACAGTTCTACTACAAAACAGAGTAATAAACAAACAATGTTTTGTAGAGCAGTGGCCATTACGTAAGATCAAAATGCATCTTCCCTACGCAGAGCTGGGCCAGAGATGCCTGTGAAACTTCGGAGGTGACATTTAAGCGAACTGTTTCCCGTGTATCAGGTACTGGCCCGGAGAACGAGTAACTGGACGCATGAGGGATGTGAAATATCACACTTGCTCCGTAAGAGCTCGGAAACTTGAGGGCGAGAAAGAAACCTGAGAGCAAGAGAGGGGAAAAAAAGATAAGAGTGTGCGGTACCGTCAGGGGTGGGGAGGATTCCCTGCTCAGTCCCATGTGGGGAGACGGGCAAAGATGGAGGAAAATTCAGAAAGAGGTAAAGCCTGAAAATCGAACAAGTCAAGTATGAGTTAGGTAGGGGAAGGTCATGTCTGACAGAACACCGGGCATATCAGCGCCCCATCTGGGTCCCTTCTAAATAAAAGGAACACATTTAACCAAAAGCTGAAACTTGGAAGTAATGATGCCTATAAAGCTGCCGACACATGACTCTCGCTTCCATGTGAACCTTCTGGTGTCAGACATAGAAACAGCGCAAAGATTCAATTACCAGCCCTCCACGCTGACCCCAGATCAGGTTTCTGTTTTATCAGAGCCAACAAGTTTTGTCGCAGGGCGACACTGAGAGGTTCTCAGTCATATGAATGAAGATGTCTGAAGAATGGAGGGAAGGAGACTTTAACACCAAGGACTGGTTTTCTCATGCCAAGTTCATTTTTGTAGTTCTAACCCTCCAGCAGGAGCTTCAACTGCTAGCCCAGAATCTTCAGAACAGGAGGATGGGGACAGATCAAGGGCATGAGATTCCTCTCCCTTTAGATCCCTTTTCAATGAAAGAGGCTGTATCCCACAGCACATCTAAGACAAACATTTCTGCCGTTTGTTCTCCAGAAAGATGGGCTCTATCATTAGAGCCTTCCTATTTCTCTGCCACCCTTGACCCAAATCCTGCTCTTCCTTCACGCCTACCCCTTAGTACAAGAAGAACAGCGAAAGCAGAGGATGCGTAAGGTTACAGAGGAGCCAGCACTGAGCTCTCTCCTAGCATAAGCGAGAGCCGGTTATTCTGTGGCCTCCTCTTCTTTACCCTAACAACTTCACATGGAGACCCTGAGAAACTACTGATTCAGGTACTTGGGTGATTCGTGATGGTCACAAATCTACGATGAAAGTGGATTTTCTCTCTTAATGTGGCACAGAGTGATTATCATTGTCTTACATGCAAAATTAAATGATATACCAGCCTGTCAATTTCTTTGCTGATGTTTATTTCATTCCAGTCCTTCCCCTTCTAAGTATAAATAAATATCCTTCTTATCAAAGGGCATTTCTTTTATTTTAAGATTATTTATTTATTTATTTAAAGGGAGAACAGGAGCAGGGGGAGGGACAGAGGGGAAAAGACGGGGGGCGGGGCGTACTCCCCACGGAGCAGGGGAGCCCGATAGGGGCGGCGGGCTAGATATCAGATCCTGAGATTAGGACCTGAGCCAAAATCAAGACATGGACGTATAACCGAATGAGCCACCTAGGCACCCCAAGAGTATTTCTTTAGTGGCCTTTTCATTGAAAATTGTTAAGTTTAAACAAAAAAAAAAAGAACAAAAAACTCAAACATCTCTTTTAAAAAAATCATGTTTCTTTTCCGTTACCCAAATCAGATACAATAATTTTATAAAATTTTCACTAAAATCTTAATGAGGGGCTCCTGGATGATTCAGTTGGTTAAGCGTCTGCCTTCGGCTCAGGTCATGCTTTCCCCTCTCCCTCCGTCCCTCTCCCCCCTCCTGCTCTCTCTCTCATTCACTCCCTCTCTCTCTCAAATAAAGAAAAACTTAAAAAAATTTTTTTAAAAAGTAAAGTAAAATAAAATCCTACTGCAGCTGTCCTAGGGAGCCTGGGTGGCTTGGTCATTTAAGTGTCTGACGCGTGATTCTGGCGGAGGTCCTGATCTCGGGGTTCCAGGACGGAGCCCTGCATGGGGCTCCGCACTGGGTGTGGGGCCTGCTTAAGATCCCCTCCCTCTCCCTCTGTCCCCCCAACAATTTCACAACAGTTTGTAGAACTTACACACACACACACACACACACACTCTCTCTTATTCATCTGATTGATATATTTCAAATCCGTCTTGATTATACAACAGTTGTCCTGTGGACTTTGTGCGTTACTCGTGGGCAGAACCTTTGCTGAAGGCCAGCTCACCACCTACTCAACCAGTACCAGATGTCACCGGGGTCAGCCTCGGGTCCGACGTGTCCGGTGAGGTCTGCGTGTCAGACGCTGAGCTTTCATTACATACCATCTCTGCTCTGCACTACAAATGCATTCATCTAGCTGGTCTGTAAGGCCTGTTTGCTGCATGAATGCTCAACTTTCCCAAGGTCTTCCTGAAATGTAGTAACAAACCTACTTTGTCAGATACGGTTTTCAACTCATGCGTATACCAAACAAGCAGCGGGTTATACAGGGAACTAAAACCTTAAGAATAAAGGACACTCTGAGGATGCTGGTACAGTTTTTAGGATCCCAAAGATATGAAGCCTTTTATACGTAGTTTTGAGAACACTGGTAAGAAAAACAAAAAAAAATAATAAAGAAGCATGTTCCTCAGGAACCCAAATTTACCTGAGTGGTTTTACACATAGCATAGCTTCCCCCACCCACGGAAAGCTCAGACTTGACATAATTAGTCAAATAACATATCTGAAAGCAGACCTTCCATTAATCATTAAAATTCACATTCGTCTTTACAGAAATATCACCAGTTGAAGAATCCCTCTGATCAATTTCTTCTAGCTGCGCTTCAGATCCACAGATCTACACTCCCTTTCCTACACTCCTCGGCCCATCACTTTGTGGTAACAACCACTGTACCTTTCACTGTGCCTATATGAAAGGCCCACCCTAGCTAACATTTTTTTTTCTATAAACAGGACTTCTATCCCTCATCTAACATAAAACCTAATTTTTCTGATTCTAACCCCTTTCATTGGAAGTCTTTCATTCTCTCACCATCGGCCCCGAATCTCACGGGTCATAAGATCGCAAGAATGCTGCTGCACAAGCTCAACTCATCGTGACATTCAACCACTATTTATTTCTACCCAGACTGACACTTCCAGATCAGCCCATCACCTCTGAGGATCTGGGCATCTGGATCATAATTTACTTTTATCTTACTCTCTACTA
Organism: Zalophus californianus; assembly: GCF_009762305.2. Lineage (NCBI taxonomy): Eukaryota > Metazoa > Chordata > Mammalia > Carnivora > Otariidae > Zalophus > Zalophus californianus. The sequence goes on from NC_045604.1 coordinate 16,256,109, forward strand.
CTCTCCTGGCACCTTAATGTGCATAATGATCATCCTTACAGTTTGCTGAGTCCTATATCCAATACTTTCAATTATAAGTCAGTTCTACATTATGATCACTGAAAACTGTCCCAACTCCAAAATCTTAAATTAAGACTTTGACTACAACTTCCTATCTTCCCAACAATTCTCATTCCTTTCAAGTCATCAATCTGCTCTAACATCCCTCCAGTCCCCTGACAACACCTCTGCATCCTGCTCTGTCTACCCGGCACCTCCTCACTTCTTGATCTCACAATTTCAACTCCTTAGCATTTTTATGTTTTCTCATCCCGTGGTGTGTCATATCTACCTTATTACATCTCCAATCCTGGATCAGGCCAATACTGTTCCTCTCCTGCTCCTGTTCTCGGTACTGCGCACTAATGGAGAAACTCACTTAGTTCTATCACCCAAGTCCACTACAAATGTACGATTTCTCATCTCTGCAATTCCTGATACATAGTGCCACTGTCTTTCTCTTCCTCTGAATTTATGTTCTTCAGCATTCCTTTCTTACTCTTCTGTCAGAGGAAGAAGTGTCTCTGGTCTCTGTTAGGCAAACCCCTCTAAACTGTTTAGATCTCACATACTCCTGACTTTCATGGGACTAGAAATCATCTCCATTCTGTCACTCTTCATGTGCTTTCCCTGAGAACTCCCCTCTCTGACTACAAGCATGCTTAAGCTTCTCCCATCCTAGAAAAAAACGTAAAATAAAGCACTGAACATCTTTATCACAATCTAGCCTCAATCCTTAAGCTATCACTTTGTTTCCCTGCTTTCCTTCACCTAACTTCTTGAAAGGTAACTCTGAATTTGCTGTCTCTAATCTCTGATCTTTTAATTCCTCAGTTCCCACAATCTGGCTTTCTCCAACCAAAACCTAATTAACTTATATTTGCAAATAAAATCCTAGACTAATGTCGTTTCTCAATATCACATATGTCCCTTTGTGGTCTCCTATCTTGTCCCCATAATTGCTAATGTCTCCCAGAGTTCTTTTTCTTCCTACGTACATCCACTTAACAGAAAACCTTATCAATTCTTATTTTTCAGTTATCACAGAAGTGTTGTGGTTTCCAAATACTTCTTCTTAGCTCTTTCTTCGCTCCTAAATTCCAAAGGGGTACTCCCAAACGTGTACTAACACCTGCGCTCGGACACCCACACGAATATCAAATATATGTAATCAATCTAATTATTCCTCATACTGTCCCCCCACTGTATCTGCTTTTCTTCCTACGTTCCCTGTGAATTTATTACTATCCACCTGACTGTTGAAACTAGGAATCCAAAACTAGAAATACATCTCATCTCTCTCTCCTTCTTTAATTTCCCATACCCAAACCAGGTATCAATCCTGTAATCTGAGGAAGGTTTATGAAATGTTTTTCAAATAGTCTCATCTTTGCCATCTCTACCACCGCTGTCTTTAGTCACATCTCTCCACTTCATTGCTGCATTACTCCCCTCATTCTCCAGTCCAGCTTTCCTATTGGTTACCCCTGTAGCTTCCTAAAACATGGCTCTCATCACATTACCCTCTGCTTAAAGTCCTTTAACTTTTCCTCTCTCCTTCAGAATTAGGTACCAACCCTTTTATACTCTTCTTCTCGTTCCTCTCAAGTACTTGAGATCATTTAGCTTGCTATCTTCTCTGAACAGGCTCTGTATTTTCATACAGATCTGCACTTTACTAAGGAAATGAAGTCTGCCTGGACTACTATTCCCAAAACATGGAACTTAAAGACATTAGAAATGTCAAACCATAGTTAAATACACACTCATTTTCCAAAGTAACTTAAAATTCTTGAAAACATAATCAAATCTGTATCCAGAATCTAGTAAATTACCACTACAAATAAATACAATATTCTGTGTAATCAAAAATAGAAACAAAACAATGGGCAGAGGATCTGAGTAGACATTTCTCCAAAAAAGACATACAGATGGCCAACAGGTATGCTCAACATCACTCATCATCAGGAAAATGCAAATCAAAACGACAATGAGTTATCACCTCACATCTGTTAGAATTAGCTATTATCAAAAAGACAAGAAATAACAAGTGTTGGCAAGGATGTGGAGAAAGGAGCCCCTCGTGCATTGTTGGAGAAGGTAAACTGGTACAGTCACTATGGAAAATAGTAAGGAGGTTTCTCAAAAGATTAAGAATAGAACTACTATATGATCCAGCAATTCCACTTCTGGGTCTCTATCTGAAGTAAATGAAAATAGTAACTCAAAAAGATATCTGCACCCTATGTTCACTGCAGCATTATTTAGAACAGCCAAGAGAAGGAAACAGCCTATATATATATATACACACACACACACACACACACACACACAATGGAATATTACTCAACCACCAAAAAAAGACATCATTTCATTTACAATAATATGAACGGAACTTGAGGGCATTATGCCTAATGAAATAAGTCAGACAGAGAAAGACAAATTCCTATGATCTCACTTATGTGGAACCTAAAAACAAACAAGCAAACAGAACAAAACAAAATAAAAACGAACCAACAGATAAAACAGACTGGTAGTTGCCAGAGGCAGGGGCTGGAGGGTGGGCCACATGGGTGAAGGGAGTCGAAAGATACAAATTGCCAAAAAAAAAAAAAAAAAAAAAAAGTCAGTGCGAAGCTGGCTCAGTCCATACAGCACGGGGCTCCCGAGCTCAAGCCCCACACTGGGCGTGGAGCCTACTTTCAAACAAAAAAGACACAAACTTCCAGTTATAAAATAAGTCATGGGGATGTAATTACAGTAGGACAAGTATAGTTAATATTGTATTGTATATGTGAAAGTTGCTAAGAGAATAAATCTTAAAAATTCTCATTACAAGAAAGAAAATACCATGTAACCGAATATGGTGAAAGATGTTAACTAGACTTACAGTGATCGTTTTGCAATGTACACAAATTACCAAACCGTTGTGCTGTACATCTGAAACTAGTATAACGTATGTCAATTACACCTCCACAAAAAAGTACAACAGACACTATGAATCCCACAAAACTGAAGCCAACGTAGAGCGAGCGTGAGCTCCCGAGGCACCCTCATTTCGGTAGCGCGCCTCAGGTAACACTCGCCTGCCAGTGCTGGGTGACGGCGTTCCACACTCCCACCTTCCCCGTGTGACTCGTAGCGACCAGCTGGTTCCCGATAAAGAAGAGAGCATCGACGGGCACACCAAGGCTGAACACTCCTTAAAGGGTAACAAAAAATAAAGAGGTTAAACAGTCACTCTCTTTAGAATTAATCAAAACCCAGATTAGAAACATTGCGAAGGTGACTAATTTAAACTTAGTTTCATTTCCATAAGTTACATGCTAGACACTTTGGGGACCAAAAATAAGAAACTCAGTAAGCTCTTAAGCAGCTTGCACCACTCCTAACACAGATAAAAATCTGCCCTAAGGAATCTCACGCTGATAAAACACCGTATTATCTGAAGCTGGGGTTCCCACACTTGGGTGACCAACAAAATAACCGGGTAGATTTACAGTGAGCAAAATAAAAAGAATCCTAAGATTCATCCCAGGCCTGCTAAATCAAAAAACCCACTACATTTTTATAAAATCTATAGGAGATTTAGCTGCAGCCTGCTAATGAACTGGGCATCTGGGAACCACTGATCTGAAGACACAGACTTGGCAGCCTCAACTACCTATAGAATGTTTCTAGAAATCTGGACACACATACACACACAGAAAGAAAAAAAAGCAGCAAGAAATCTTACTAAAAAAACAAACATTCAGGCCTTTACTCAGAAATTATTTTAAACTCCTTGTTTCCCAGCACTGCAGATCTCAATTTAATTCATTCAAAAGGCATTATATTAGGCCACTGGATTAAACAACATGAGAAGACAGGGTATTACTAGGTACTTACGGTTTAAAAGAGAAAAAAATGCAAACAACCAATTATAACATAAATCCAACAACAGCTGAAGGATGCACAAGGTCAAGCAACATCCAGAGGAGTAAAGGGAGTTAAGAAAAAGAGGGCTGAGGATACTTCTTAGAAAAGAAGCCATCTGAGTTGAGTTTTTTTAAAAGGCAAACAGTTCATTAAATGAGGGTCAGGAATGGGCAAGCCCAGGGAACTGAAGAAAGGGGAAGACGGGCTGTAGGTGAAGGAGGTTGTAAGGAGCAAATATCCCACATTAATAGCAAAAGACCCAAGAATATTTAAAGGAGAGAATTCCAGGGTCACCTTGATATGGCGTTATGGCCCTTCATAGTTATTTCTGGACAATATATAACAGTAAAACATTATGCATAAGGCTTTGAAGACTCACGGGAAGAAACAAACCAATTAATTCCAACTGCAGCATGTATTAAAAGCATAAGCCAGAAAAGATAACCGATTTCTTTTGACTCTCACACCAGTGCAGGGTATTTCTCTTTCCGTTCAGAACTTTACTACATACAAGACAAAACTAGCAACAATAAAAAACATCTTGAAAATTCTTAACCAGGAGCACCTGGCTGGCTCAGTCAGAGGAGTGTGACTCTTGGTATCAGGCTTGTGAGTTCGAGCCCTGTGTTGGGTGCAGAGATTACTTAAAAATAAAATCTTAAAAAAAAAAAATCTTAATCTTGAAAAAGCCAAGCCCCTAGCAGGAGGAAAAATGATATATACTGGGGAAAAGGGGGAAAAAAAGGGGGGGGTGAGTACTGCTAAGAATGTTTTCTATATATATTTTTTATGCATTTATACACATGAATATACCATCTCAGCCCAGTCAACTAAAACAAAACAAAACAAAAAATAAACCAACCCAGCCAAAGAAAAAAATAAAACACAACACACTCACAAGAAGCTAATAAACTCTTTGACCAGATAGGCTGAGAAATAAACCTGCCACTTCAGAGCAGAAAAGCACCATTTCACACACAATTTTAGGAAGCCTTTTAATTTTGATGCCAAACAATGGTTCAGAACATGTGAAACCAACTGTATTCAGGACTATGGCCCACGTGAAAGGTAGAAATAAAAACAAGAAAACCAACTAACATCTAACATTACTCTAGAGAACGATGAGGTTCTGGGAAATCAAGGAAGACATTCTGAATGATCTCAAGAAATGTAAAGTGTCACTCCTACTTAGGCTCAACAATCTTGGCCACTATCTGCAGGGAAGACACGGTATAAGTAATGACAAGTTCCTGTCTCCGGGGACCCTTTCAGCAGAATATTGCTGATGGCGGCAACCCCACAGCACTCCCTTATACAAGTTATAATGAAAGGAGCTCAACCTCTGGAAGAGCTCTATCACGGACATACCAGTCCTAGCAATTTTCTTTGGATGGTGTTGACAAGCTCTGAAAAACATTTGTAATAATAAATGGTTTCTTTTACTGGACGTGAACAAATTACTATGTACCATCTCCTAACATAGCTGCCTACCACACTGGCCTTTGAAAACAAAACAAGGCACAAAATCTCCTTCACTTACGGGTATGTTACAAGCCGCTACTTGAAAAAAAGGGAAAAAAATATCACCACTTATTTTCTCTCTGTATAATTACCAGTGTATCATAATTTGAAAATTTTCACGTTAAAAGTTTTTTTCTAAAGTTGTTAGGGAGGACTTCCACGGCCAGTCACGATGGAATAAAAACGGCATCGGATTATTCCTTACGGGGCAGCAACAAACTGGCCCAAGTACATTAGCAGCTGTTTTAGACACTGGGCAACAGGCAGCAGAAGACTGCAAGATGGGAAATGGCCAAGAGAAGCCCTGCATTCACCCACAGGGAGGTGAAACTCAAGTGCAGACCGATGCTCTCCCTGAATGGAAGAGACGGAGGTCAGAGAGGTCAGAGTGCGCCGCTGCTGAGGTGACGAGAACGTGTGAGCAGGTTTGAAGGAAGGGGGCAACTGCACCAGGATGTGGGGGGAGGATGGCACAGAAGTTGCACAGGGGATACCAAAAATGTCTCCAGACATTTCCACATGCGCCCCTGGGGGTTTCCTATGCCTTGGCAGAAGCCAGACTGCCCCTGGGCAGGGGCAGCATCCCCACAAAACAGAAGAGATAGGCTGTCACAGGACAGAGCGCTGAGTGGAGATAAGAGAGATTACAGGGGTAGATGCCAGCAGTTTCCAGCTCAGGAGGAGTGGAGAACCCTGCTGAACCCCTCAGCTGTTCCTCAATAGAGACTCCAAAAACGTAACACTTTAGGAATAAGGACCACACCCCTGAAAAGGATGCCAAGCCCTAAAATAAAAAATAAAGCAGAGGGAGGCTACCTCCCCTGCACAAAGCATAACACCACGCCTAGCAGGATCAAGAAGATCCTCCCGTAATTTAACTGCCTACAGGACAAAATTCACATATTTTAAAGGAAGACAACATCCCATGTCCCCTACATAATGTATTATGCATATGTTCAGCATACAATCAAAACTTCCTAGACATGTAAAGCAGAAAAATGTGACCCAAAATAAAACTATGACATGATCCAGATACTGGAATTGAAGAAAAAAAAAAAATGAAACAGCTATAATGAATTTATTAGATTTAATAAAAAGTAGACCATAATGAGTAAAAAAATAAGAAATCTCAGCAGAGAAACAAACTAAAATGGAATCAAGAGTTAATTTCAGAGCTTAAAAGTCCTATATCTCAAACAAAAAACTCACTAGTTGGGCTTAACTGCAGAGTGAATACTGAAGAAAATAGGTAAAAAACATTAAAGACAGATCAAAAAATTTATCTGAAGAATGAGGTGTAAAGAAATGGAAAACAGGGGTGCCTGGGTGGCTCAGTTGTTAAGCGTCTGCCTTCGGCTCAGGTCCTGATCCCAGGGTCCTGGGATCGAGCCCCATATCAGGCTCCCTGCTCCACGGGAAGCCTGCTTCTCCCTCTCCCACTCCCCCTGCTTGTACTCCCTCTCTCGCTATCTCTGTCAAATAAATAATTAAAAATCTTAAAAAAAAAAAAAAAGAAATGGAAAACAATAACAACAAAACAGTCTTCAGTAATCTCAAGGCCAATATCAAGTGGTCTAATAGAAAACTAAAAAGAAAGAAGGAAGAAGCAGAAAGAGCTAAGCCTTGGAGTGGAGGGGGAAAGGGAAGGAGGGAGGGAGGAAGACAGAGACACACATAACACTGAGAACTCCCTTAGTTGTGCCAATCAAAAATGTCTCCAGACATTTCCGCATGCCCCCTAGGGGATAGTATTATCCCTGGTTGCAACCCTCTCATCTGGAATATATATAAAGAACTATTACAAATCAATAATAGGATGACAAACTCATAAAAAGAGAACAATGACAAAGACACTTCCCAAAGGAAATAATACAAAAGGTCAATAAGCACATGAAAAGATGCTCAGTATCATTAATCAACAGGGAAATGTAATTAAAACCACCATTAAAATCACCGCATACTCATCCCATACACTGCTAGCAGAAACGTAAAATAGTACAACTGCTTTGGAAACCAGTTTGTAAGTTTCTTAGACCATGAAGCATACCCTTTTCATATGATCCAGAAATTCCACCGCTAGGTATTTACCTTGAGAAAACATGTCCAGAGAAAGACCATATGATCCAGAAATTCCACCGCTAGGTATTTACCTTGAGAAAACATGTCCAGAGAAAGACTTTTTCTTGAATTCATAACACCTCTGAATTGGAAATAAACCAAATGTCCATCAACAGATAAATGGATAAACAAATTCTGGCATGCAAATTCAATGGAGTATTACTCAGTAACAAAAAGGAATGGAACACTGATACATACAACATATAGGGATGAATCTCAGAAACACTATGTTAAATGAAAGAAGCCAAACACAAAAGAATACATACTATGTAATTCCACTCCTGAAATTCCAGACAAGCAAAATCTAATCCTTGATGACAAAAAACCTCAGCTGTGTATACAATGGGGTTTATGCTGAACACCTGCTTTCCTTTTGGAAATCTGGACTCTTAGTATGTGCTAGGCAGAGGGTGCCTATGTGACGAGCCTCCAGTAATAAACCTGGGCACCAAGTGTCTAATGAGCTTCTCCGGTAGCCATCACAGAGGTATTGCTACAGTTCACTGCTGGAGAAATTAAGCATGTCCTTTGAGACATCACTGGAAGAGAATTCTGGAAAGCTTATACCTGGTTTCCACTAGACTTCACGCCATGTGTCTTTTCGCTGATTCCGCTTTGTCTGTTTTTGTTGTAATAAATCATAACTCTAAGTAGCTCTTGCTAAAGCCTGTGAGTCCTTGTAGCAAATCACTGAACCTGGAAGTGGTCTTAGGGACCCCTGAAGTTCAGAGGAGGGGTCCAGATTAGATAGATGAACATGCAAGTCATCCGCACACAGAATGCAAAGCCATTAGAGTCACTAACAGAATAAATGAGATCACTGACGGAAGAAATACAGAGGAAAGATGCAACCCAAGAACCGAACTCTGGGGAACTCCAACATTTTGAAATCAGTCAAATGACGAAGAACTATCAAAAGGAACTGAGAAGAAACAAAGAGGTAGAATAAAAATCAGATTACAAGGTATCCTGGAAGCCAAAGGAGGGAAGTCTTCAAAAAGAATCATTAACTGTATCAAATGTATCAAGTGACAGACAGCTCTAAAGTTTTACAAAGATGAAACTAGGAATTGATCATGGGATTTAGCAGAGTACAGACCACAGGTAATACTAACAAGAGTAGTTTTAGGAAGTGGTGGGGACAAAAGAATGATTAGAGCAACTTCAAAAAAGACTAGAAGAGGAGGACATAGAAACAAGATCAGATAACTCTATCCTCTGCTTCAGGAAAACAGAAAAATGGAGCAGAAACTGGAAGAGACCGTAGGGTAGTTTCTGTTGTTATTCTTAACACAGAATGTATGCTGGTGGAAATGATCCAAGACAGTGAGAAGTTTTTACAATGAAGGAGAGAGAAGAAACAGCTACTGGAACAATGGCCTTGCGTAGGTGAAAGCAACTAGGATCTAGTCTACAACTAAATCCAAGGAGTTGGCCTTAGATTACAGCAGAGACAAGTTAATCACAGTAACAAAGGGGACAACAGAGAATATGAACACAGATCCGCAGCTGGCCAGATAGGATTTGACTTTCTCTATTTTTTCAACGAGAATGACAGAAGTGTTGGAAGTCCAGAGAAAAGGAAAACAGCTGAAATAGTCATTTAGGAGAGTGACAGAACTGACAAGGATAATGCAATACGATTTCCGGGTCGCTTTTCAAGGCCCACTTGAGGGTAGAGGCCATAAATTGAGACTAAGTACAGGTGTACAGGTGTGTGTGTGTGACTAAGTACAGGGGTGGGTGTGTGTGTGTGTGTGTGTGTGAGTGTGTGTGTGTGTGTGTGTGTGTGCGTGTGCGTGTGTGAGAGAGAGACTAAGTACAGGGGCGTAGGTGTGTGTGTGTGACACTAAGTACAGGGGTGTGTGTGTGTGTGTGCGCGCGTGCGTGTGTGCGCGCGTGCGTGTGTGTGTGTGTGCGCGTGCGCGCGTGCGCATTTCTTTTCCCTAGTCATAGTTAATTATTCAGGTGGGAAGGTGGATTTGGCCAGGGTTGGGCTTTTTTCCAGGTGAAAACAGCAAAGAGAATGGTGCAAAAAAAACTGAGGCTCTGTGTTAGTGTGAATGTAATGACAGAATCTAAACCTCATAAAAAGGGAAGTGATAAGTGAAGATCCCAGTGGAGTTGGAGAACTTTTCGAGCTGGGGAACTAGAGCTGATAACTTCAAAGGAATAAAGGACAGTGACACTGAAAACTATACCAAGTACAAGTCCACATGGCATGAGATTTGAAATCTGGGGAGGTGGGGTGGGAACTTGGGAGGGAAGGGAAGGAAAATGGTCTAGAACAGTAATTCTCAGTGTGGTGTATGAATCTCTGTGGCTCTCTGTGGCTCTGAGACTCATTCTAGAAGTTTGAGAGGTCAAGATTATTTTATGTAATATTAAGGAATTATCTACCTTTTTTGTTCTCCTTATCTCAAGAGTGTACAGGAGTCTTCCAGACACTACATGACATGATGGGGTCATCATTATGACAGCTAATAGAATCCATGTATTTATTCTTATGTTTTCTAGAATTGTCTATGTTGGTAGCTTTAGGATATAACTAACTTTGTAAGTTTCCCCAAGACTAATTTAGTTTGTTCTAAATACTTCCACTATGTTCTTCTGGCTGTCTTCAGCATTAGCTGCTATCATCTCTGTAACCTCATTATTGTCCAATAAATTATTTTAAAATCCAAACTTTCCTTTAGCCTACAAAGAAACACAAGAAAGAAATAAGTACATGTTGCTGTGTTTTGCATTATTACTATTAAAAATGCTGTGGAAACTTTCATAAATTTTAAGATTTTACTTATTTATTTGACACAGAGAGAGAGAGCACAAGTGGGGGGAGCGGCAGGCAGAGGGAGAAGCAGGCTCTCCGCTGAGCAAGGAGCCCAACGCAAGGTTCTATCCCAGGACCCTGGGATCAACGACCTGCGCCGAAGGCAGATGCTTAACTGACTGAGCCACCCAGGTGCCCCAACTTTCATAAATTTTTAAAATTTATCTGAAACTGTTTAAAATACTTTATTCTAAAATAAATTTATTCTAATATATTTTTCATCTACTTATTGTTGATTTTTGGCTTCAAAGTGAAAAAATTAGAACATGTACCTGCTCAACCCACAGCGGCACCATCGAAGCCTGACAGTGCTGACAAATAAATATGTATGACATGGAAGGGGGACTGGGCCAACACTGAGCCAAACAGGAAATAAATATCAGAAATAACAAAAATTACCTTTCCCTCAAGTTTATAGATGCTGATCACTTGCCTTATTGGTGCCTATGCAACAGGACGTTTTTGAATACTATTGTAATGCCAGTCGTGGGTTCATGGAGACCAAATATTCAACGTTTAAAGAAAAAAAAAATATTTTCAATGAAGATGTGAAAAAGTCTTTAAAAGCCAGAAACTGTTAACAATTTCACAGTGGGATTGAAAAAGGCACTGAAGCACCTTACAGGGTAAGTTACGGCACTGCCCTGGCTGGAGAGACACACGTAAGTCCTCCAAGGTGACGCAAGCCTTGGAGCCGTGACAATGCTGAACGCCTGCTAGATGCAAAGTCAGTAAAGGAAATCACCACGCTGCCACTTTCCAATTCCATAGTAAGTCCCTGAATTAAAGATGTGGCAGACATGATACCTCGTCAGCAGGATTACAAACAGATGAATATACAGCTGTACCTGACCCTGGTATTTTGCTTCTGTTAATCTGGCATCAGCACCAACCAATCATTAAAGATCTTTTGTGTGAATGTTTGGCCACAAACACATGTGGTGTTGAAATAGTCAAAGCTTTTATGAATCTCATGCTTTATCCTAAAACATCCATGTTGACATCTGCACTAATGGAGCAAAGCAGTGTGGGTGAAAATGGCAGGCACCGTAGCACAAATGAAAGGCAGGGCACCAAACTGTCCCAGTAATCATTCAATTCTTCTCTGCCACACACTCTCAAGGAAAGAAAAAAAGGCCAGTTTAACTTCAGAATGTCCTTGAGGAAGCAACGTATATAAAAATTTGTACTGACTAAATTTTAATTTACTAAACACTAAATACTGAATCTTAATTTATTATGTGTTCTTAATATTCTGTGTGACTAAGTACTATGAGTCAAGGAAAAGCATCTTCTTGAACGCTGGAGCTGAGAGCTAACCTAGCTGTTCTTTTCACAATACCATTTTTATTTGAAAGAATGACAAACTATTCTAATTCAGATTTGAGTATGTGGTAGACCTTCCTCAAAAGTGAACAAAGCTGGTTATTTCAATGATAAAAATTCAATGTTTCAAGTGAAAATTAGAATTTTGGAAACCTTTTATCTTCCACAATGAACGTGACGGCTTCCAAATACATAAGAGTTTAGGGATGTGATCGGTAGTTATAGCATAAGTGGGATTTTAGGGGTTTTTTTGGATATTGTACAATGAAAGACAGCAACATTTGGAAGATCTACATAACTCACTAACCAGCACTTTCCAAATGACCACTGCATGATGTCACAAAATCATGCATGCCTAAAAGATCCATTCAAAGTATAAAATAGACTGATGAATTTTAATTTAACAGAATATGCAAGATTCATTGGTATGATTTCAAATGTTTAGGACAGTAGCAAAAAAGAATATCCATGGTTATCTGAAAAGACTATAAAAAATGTTTTTTCCAACTACACATCTGCATAAAGCCAAACTTTATCCATAAAGTTCAACCAAAAAACATAATGCAGCACACTAAACGCACAAACAGGCATCAGAACTCAATAAAATATTAAAGAGATTTACAAAACTGTAAACCAATGCCACTCTTCTCACAAATGTTTTTGGAAAACAAAGCTATTTTTCATTAAAATATTATTCATGTTACCATGCAATGGGTTTATTACTGCTATTTTAAAACTAATATGTATTTATAAAAATTTCAGTCTTAATTCCCATTATGGTAAGTAACAATAGATTATCACTCAAAATCTCTTAATAGTCCTGAATGACATTTTAACAGTACAAAGTAGTTCTGAGATTAAAAGGTTTGAGAATTTCTGGTCTAGAAGCAACAAATGAGGAAAAGCAAGAAAGTTATTTACCTTATCTTCAGGCCCTGTAGTGTGAGGAATTAGAGAGAGCAGTCATCACTAACTGGGATCCAGGAAAAGCACATTCTCATAAAGCAGCCAGGTTTCAGGTAGAGCATATCGGTAAAAAGATTCTACCCTCTCTCCTAAAACACCAATTTTTTCCCCCCTCTTTACCAGATCTTTCCTCTCATATTGAGTGGTCCTATTATCACTGAACCCTGGAAAGATATGTGGCAAGTCTCCTAAGTAACAGTCCAGGTTAGTTCTTACAAAGACGGGCAATCCCTCTTAAACTTCAGAATATTATATATACCAGCAAAATGCAGCACAAACAAGGTTTTCCCTACCAATTTCACTTCCGCTCCCTCCGTCTTGGACACTCCACAAGATGATGCTACTCTCTGAAGCAACAGCGACCATTTTGTCTTTGTCTCCATGTGGACCTCCAACCACTTTTGCATTTAAAGCTACTCGCTCAATAGTCCAATCCAAATATGGGCTTGTAAACACCTGTTGCCATCCTGAAGATTCTTTGATTCTGTTATGAATGGAAACATAAGTTAAACTCAGCAGCAATTAAGCAAATAAAAAGGGATATACCAAAAAAATTAATCACAGCTATATTTATTAAATATAAAATTTTGCCAATTCATGTCCTCTACAAAGCCAGAATGTCTTTCCTAGGCTATCTTATATTTACTTATAGAGAACATATAAACCACTTAAAAAGAGACCAGAGTTCTATATTGCTCCAAGATAAAGTTCAGAAAAGTCCTTCAAATTTGAAAAAAGTTGTTAACAGCTAAAAAAAAAAAAAATTGTATCTTTCACTTTTCTACACAGGAAAGTGCTACTATCATTATCTATGGATAGGAATGGTCAACAAAAATCAGAATTTTAGGATTATTATTCCTTTCAGTTAATTCATCCGTTATTCAGTTATTAACTGAAAATACCTACAATCAACCTATTATTTTTTGGTACTTCAGGTGACGAAGTGATAGGCTATCCAGGCAAACCAAGATAAAGGAGTAATCTGGTATACCATTATGCATTCCAATATCTTGGACAATCAAATGAATAAAATGTAGGGCTTTGGAAATGCTTAGATTTTAAAGGTTTCTTTCTAAATGAAAAAATTTCATAAACCTATTCATTCCCCATAAATAAAGGGCTACCAGGGTTCAGATTTGCAGTTCAGTGAATATAAATGCTTTAATATTTAATTTCTGATAAACATACCAATAAATTTTTAATAATTTTTTCTGCCTATCTGAATTTAAGTCTTTCAGACATGTATTCTGCATGATTATATAGCCAGCTTTCATACATTCAGAACTTAGAGTTAAGCAATCACAACAATGAATGACATAAATTTTAACTACGGAGTATCTATTTTTAAAGTTACACGAAACAAATATGCAAACAAAATTGCAAAGCTTTCATTTGCCTTACCTAACTAAAGAGAATAAACACAGAGGAGGAAAATAAGTACTCATTTATATACTACCTGACATATTCATCACAAAAAACAAACTTCAGTATTTATACATGATGGTTACCTAAAGACTTAAATGGAATCACTTTAGCTTCATTTTGTTTAAAAATGTATGCTAAAGTTATACAACCACAATTCACAAAAATATGCAATTTGGCCTCCTTATTAATTTCAATAACTAATGATTTCCTTAACTTCAAAGGACTACACAGAAATTGTGTAATTTCTTTTAAGAAAATGTACAATTTTTCCTAAGCATTATATATATATAAGTCTGCAATTACCCACTTTGGCCACCAGATGGGATTATGTGTTATGACAGACAAATGGAAATAATCATTTAATAAACTCTAAACATTTACAAACATTGAGAAATCAAACATAGACCCTCTTAGGAACTGCCAAACTGGGCACAAAGCAGGAATTGCCAGCACCTTCAGAATAATGACAAAATGCTGCTACGTGGATGCAAACATATACCAGGCTCATAGCAGTGTTCAATAAAGAGATGCTGTACTGATTTAATGAGGTGAATGATGTGATCTTGTGATCATTAATTTATAAATACAATAAAACTGCATGTGATCTAATCTTTTACAGAGATCCTACTTCTAAGCTATCTTTTTAGAAATTAGGGTATTATAAAATAAAGAGATACCAAAAAGAGTGAAAGAATCACAACATATTTGAAAGTGATTCTAACAATTAGAAAATTTAACTCAATTGATACACTTACTTTTGTTAAGTTAAAATTAAATACAAAGATGAAAAAATATATATGTTTTATGTGATCTTCCATACAAGTAATACAAAACTGAAAATACATAAAACAAGACAGAATGACCTCTGAACAGCACTCAATCTCCTTACTCCTGCTCACTGAACCAACACTATGAAATCAGGAGAGCTAAGCAAAGAGTAGGTTATCTTCCACATTATAATCTTAAAGAAATATATTGGAGGAGTCATGCCCAACAACATTTTGAAACTTAATGCAAACATACTGTATGTCAATTGTATGGGAATAGATAATATATATCAGAAAAACAGAGGAGAGTCTAAAATTAGATCCAAGTATACATATAAATATAAAGCAAAATAAAGGAGGGCGTTCAAATTCAATGCAAAAGGATAATTTATGTGATAAATATTCAGAACATAATTAGCTACTACCCACTTGGAAGGAAAGAAAATAGATTCCTAAATCTCACACCATAAACTAAAAGTAAATTCTACATGGATTAAACATCTAAAAAGAAATGCAAGCTCCAAGCGGGCAGCAATTTACAACTACTCTCTGGGGCGCCGTGGTGACAGCAGTCAGTGAGGCAAATGACTCCTGGTTTCAGCTCAGGTCATGATCTCAGGGTTATAGGGTCATAAGGTCAAGTCCCCTGTGGAGCTCCCTGCTCAGCATGGAGTCCCCTGGAGACTCCCTCTCGTGCTCACTCTCTCCGTCTCTCTCTCTCTCAAATAAATAAATAAATAAATCTTAAAAAAAAAAAGGAAACACTACTCTTCATTAATAAAGATAGATAAAAGTAAAGCCTGAGAATGTAGAAAATTAGTGAATCTAAGTGAGAACATACAGGCATTCCAGGTACTATTTCATTTTTTAGGGTTTTCAGTTTATTAATACAAAAAGCTGTGGAAAAACTACTTGTGGAAAAGATTACACTGTTGAAATAATTTGAATATTTATTTTGAAATCTTTTTATTGCCACTGTGTTAAATGATTTAACTGTACATGAGGAAATGTAACATATCCTCAATTGTTTTCCTTTGTCACTATGCATATTAGTCTGTCATCAATGACATCCAGTGAAAACAAAGAAAGGTCATGGTCAAAAGCAAATGCAAAGAATGGAAAAATGTAACAACGTCCTTCTTTTTATATTTGTCACTCAGTGAGTAAATTTTGTGCAGTGCTGCATGTCTCTGTCTACCAAGCAGCAATCTTTAGCACTGCTGAGCAATAATATAAGTTACACCTGGATAACTTATAATAATTGTTTCACAATTCCTCTGGAATTCCTTATCAATAAAAATATGTACATAATATTTGAGCAAATTAAAAAGTAAAGTCTAAAACAGTTTTCTCAATTTAGATCCATAAGTTAAGTTCAAAACACTTAAAAAAAAAATCCTTCTTTCAAATCAGTCTTATTTCATATAAAAGTCATCCCCCAAAGAAATCACCCAGTCTTTTCCATAGGATTTGCTATTTAAAACAAAAACAGAGAATGCTCTCAAAACGAAGTTTGCACTGAATCCCTACTGCAATGAAAATACGAAGCAGAGATCACCGTTACAGAGGGCTTTTTTACACACCTGGCAAACCTACCACAAATTTAGATTAAAAAAATATATCTGGGATTCTTTAAAATGTATCTGTAAACTTTACATTTTAAATATTTTTAACCTATTGTGGCTATTTTTATCTAAACTCAATAGTGACAAAATGTTTACACATTCTTTTATTTTCAGCAATTAAGTGGGATCATAGTCTAAGCTAGAATATCACAACCATTTATGTGCTTCTACACCATTCTCTGTCATCAGTAGCATTGTACATAGTGATTCTAAACTAAGAATCCTGCCCCTTCCCCAATTTAAAAAACAGAATCACTGGTCTACACTCTTCCTCATTCTCTTTTAGTTTCTGAGAATGCAAGAATTAATAAAATCAAACTACCTCTGTGTAAGTCTCACACATTATAGGTACCAAACTATATCACTTTTGCCCACAACTGTCTTGCTTCACTACCTCACTCCTAACTATTTGGTAGTCATGCCCAATGTAGTTTTACTACCCCCAACTACAGAGTACAAAAGACTGAAATCATTATAGACAGAAAATCACAGGGCTCACATTAATAATACCGCCTAATCATTTAATACAATAGTTATGTGATTCAGAAGCTATATATAACAAGCAAAAAGAAATAACCTCAAGTTGATACCAAGTGGGAAATAGACACAGTTGATACCAAGTGGGAAATAGACAAAGGCTATCAGTAATACTTACCAAAGTAGCTACAAAAATAAAAACAAACTAAATCTAGTCAAGAAATAGGGAAGTGGGCAAAATATGCAGGGAAAAAATATGACTAGCAACTCTTAAGTCCATAAATATAAAATCACAATCATTAAAAACTACCCCCCTCCACAAGCAAACAATTAATAATTATACAGTACCTATAACACACAGCAAAATGGGCATAGGCAGCTACAATCCAGTTGTGATGGCCAGCGACTATTAGCACCTTTCGTGGATCCACAGGAAATCCTGTTGGTTTTAGAAAAAGAAATACTTTATGTTCTAAAAGCAGGGACAGGTAAACTATGGCCCATGGGCTGATTGTAGTCTTCTGCCTGTTTGGATAAATAAAGTTTCATTGAAACACAGACATGCACATTTGTTCACATGCTGTCCCTGGCTGTCTCCATGCTGCAAGGGCAGAGCTGAACAGTTCTGACAGAGCCGAATGTTTCGGCTCTTTATGTTTCTTTATATAAAAGGTTTGCCAGTCCCTAAAGGTTGAGAGCAAATGGATCATCACACACTTTTTAAATAAAAATTCTGTTCAATGAGACTTTTCAAGATATAAATGTTAAAAAGAAAGATGAGGCAAAGATTACATTTTTAAAAAATAATTACTCAGTGTGACTCCGACTAAAAACATATGCATTTTTGTCTATTTCTGTGGTCTTTGCTTACCTAGCCGAACAGTCTCTTCTCCAGTTCCAGAGAGAGCAGGCTGGGCTCCATTTCCCCGAGCTTCACCTTCTGTGGAATTCAGTCCATTCCTAGAACCAGCGGAGGACCTAGTTGTGTTGTTTATTTTACGACTAGGAATACCTATGAAAAGAAATAATAAAATTATTTCTAAGTTCCACCTACCAAAAATTTAAAATTTCACACTATAACTGAGAAATATACAAATGTGAATTTCATCATGGCCAAAACATATCTTCCAATGTAGCAATTTCCTGCAAGTAATTTAATTACCACAAAAAAAATGAAAATGAATTAAATTCTTTCAACAGATTTCTGATATTTATCATGTCATATCTGATAAGTAAAATTAAGATTTATCATATTATATTCCATTTCTATCTAGCTCTAGGTTACGGAAATCAATCATTAATTCAGTCAGTCTACCACCAGGGTTTCCACTTACAGTACAGCTGCTTTGTGTGAGGTACGGAAACTTCTCTATAGCTTATTGTCAAATGTCTTTTATTTGACAGGGACTCCTTTTTGGAAGGAAAATCTTGCTCAGAAACCCACCTTGACACAGGTTAAGGCAGAACTCTTCTAACTGACTGAGGTGGGGGACGACACACGCTTCCCCTGCCTCTCTCCTGGACACTGACTGATTTCTGCAGAGCTCCTGGGCTTCTACAGAAAGGACAACTGACTGACAACTAGTGCTCTAACATCAGGGTTGCCAAACTATGGGCCACAGTTGATTATGTCTAAATAAAGCTGTACTGGTTGCATCCATTCATTTCCATGTAGAGTGTATGGCAAAACTGCGTGGTTGCCACACAGATCTCATAGCTCACAAACCTGTCTGGCCTTTTATAGAAAAGACAAAGTCTGGCACATCCCTGGTCTAACATACAGTATGACTTCTGTTAAAATTAAAGTTTGCAACATTTCCCGTATATTTATATGTGAGAAACTCAATAATCAAAACAAATTTTTCTATATATATGTGTCTACTCGCATAGTGATAAAAAACATTTTTTTAAAGACTAAATAAAGCAGAAGTACCTGGTGGAGGCAAGTAACCATGAAAAAGGACACTGCCACAAGATGAGCGCTCCAATTCTTCACATAAGAGAAGCCTTCTTACTAAAAACATGGCAAAGCAAACTTGTCAAGAGTACATGCAAACAGAAAAACAGTACTCCGTTTTTATTTTCTCTAGTTAAAGAGGGTAAGGAAAGAAGAGGGAAATGTTTAAGTTAAATCAGTTGACAACATCTATTTACTATGAAAAACCACAAAAAGTAAGCACACTGCACTAGTCCATCAAAAAATAGGACCTGGTATAAAATATATTTCATTAGGCAAGTCTGCTGCACGAAAGGTCAAATAAATACAAAATATCAGGACAACACATACCTAATGGAGTGATTCCATAAAATTCTGCTTCATGCCTGAGAACATTAATACTCACTCCCCTACAAAAAAAACCAAATAAATGATATATATCCTCCAGCAGCAGCAACTTGGATTATCTGAAGCAGAAGGAGAAAGTACTAGTTCTTAATGTGAACCAAGTTATAAGGCTTTAAAACTTACTTTTCTCCTAATATCTTTAGTCGTTTTAAAAGGTCTAAATAAAAAAACTGCATGCCAACTAAAACATTTCCTTACTTAAAAACCATTCCTATGTAGATGAACTGGGTGACTGAGAGATTAGGGCTTCGAAAGGCTAGTATAAGTAAATTATCAAGAAGTACGTAATAAGGCAAACGAGAAGAAATCTTTCTTATATGGCATTAATTGCTTTTCTATTTTCATAATAATTATTTCTAACATATCTTAAACTCTCTAATTACACGGTAAACCTCCCTACAAGCATGATCTACTTCTATTTTTTGTATACCTCACAGAGTGCTTGTACATAATGATTATGTAATAACTATTTGTTGAACAAAGAAATTCAGATAAATGATTCTCTTCTCATTAGAGCAAAAATAAAAGCAAAACACAAAGTAAAAGGGCGGGGGGAAGGCTAGCCTTAGAAAGGGCTAGGCTAACCAGAAGATTAGAGTAGAGTTAAATAATATGAAAACAAACAGTAAAAAGAACAGAAGATTAAGAGTTTACAATACTAATGATTCATTTTAGGTGTCAGTTATAATTTGTCCTTACTTAAGAAATATTGCCTGGGCAGAAATAAGAGTGAGCATCACTACGGATCTCATGGAAATTAAAAGGACAATAAAGCAATACTATGAATAATTCTATTCCCACAGATTTGATAACCTAGATGAAATGGGCCTGGACCAATTCCTTGAAAGACACAATTTGCCAAAACTCACGCCAAAAAAAAAAAAAAGACAATCTGAGTAGGCCTATATCTACTAAAGGAACTTAATCAATAATTAATAATCTTCCAAAACAGAAAGCAACACACCCAGAAGGATTCACTTGTGAATTCTACCAAACATTTAAGGAAGAAATCACACCAACTCTCTGTAATCTTTCAGAAGAAAGAAACAAGGGAATACTTACTAACTCATTTTATGAGGCCAGCATTACCCTAATACCAAAACCAAAAACATTACAAGGGAACTACAGAGCAGTATCTCTCATGAACACTGATGCAAAAATTCTCAACAATGCCATAAGGCAAGAAAGTGAAATGAAGGTACACAGGATGGAATGGGAAGACATACAATGGTTATTCAGATATGACATGATATCTATGTAGAAAATCCAAAAGAATAGACAAAAATCTCCTGGAACTAATAGATGATTACAGTAAGGTTGTAGGATACAAGATTAGTATAAAAAAGACAATTGCTATGTACCAATAATGAACAATGGAATTGAAAATTAAGAACACAATACCATTTACATTAGCACCAAAAAAAAAAAAAAATTTAATACTTAGGTATAAATCTAACAAAAAATATGTAAGACCTATATGAAGCAAACTACATAACTCTAATGAACAAAATCAAAGAACTAAATAAATGGAAAGGTATTCCATGTTCATGGACTGGAAGACTCAGTATTGTTAAGATGTCGGTTCCTCCCAACTTCATCTAAAATTCAATTAAATCCTAATCAAAACTCTAGCAAGCTATTTTATGGATAATGACAAACTGACTCTACAGTTTATATGGAGAGTTAAAAGACCCAATAGGAGAATAAAGTTGGAGGACTGCCAGTACCCAACTACAAGATTTACCATAAAGCTATAGTAATCAACAGTGTGATATTGGTGAAAGAAAAGACAATCTGAAAAGTCAACACACTATATTACTCCCAATATATGATATTCTGGAAAAGGCAAAATTATGGAGATAATAAAAAGATCACTGGTTGCACGGAGTGGGGATCAACAGGCAGAGCACAAAAGATTTTTAGGATAGTGAAAATACTTTGCACGATATTAAAATGATGGACATGGGTCATTATACACTTGTCTAAACCCACTGAATGCACAACACCTCGAGTTAACTATAATGTAAACTATGAGTTTTGTGTGGTTATGATGTGTCACTGGAGGTTCATCCTTAATTAAAAAAAAAAAACAATGTAGCATTCTGGTGAGTGATGTTGACAGTGGGGGAGGCTATGCATGTGTGGGATCAGGAGCAGGAGGTATATGGGAGGTCTCTGGATCTTACTCTCAATTTTGTTGTAAACCTAATACTGCTCTAAAATGAAATCTTGAAAGAAAAAAAAATCCCTGTGTTAATAAACATTCTGCAACTGCAATGTTAAATTGCTTTTATTTGCCAAATTAGTTGTGACTGGTTTAACACAAAAACAGTTAAACCTTTCCTATTCTATTTCAAAACCATTTGTGTTAACAGTATAGTAGTGCTGCCTAATTACAAGGTGGCTCAGGACACAACAGTTCTTGAGGAACTCCAATCTCCTAAGGACAAGAAAACAAATATGGTAATTATAACAGTGTGATAAGGGCAACACAAGAATTTTATGGAAGGTAGAGAATTAGAACACAGTATTTTTAAAATTCCTTCCCATCTTCTTTTAAAAGGTACTACTCAGAAAATTTTAATTTGCTAGGCCTCTTTAAGTGAAATAAGACAGCAATTTATAAGTAGAACACTTAATAAATACGGATATTTAATTCTAACTAGTTCTGCCTTTCCTGAGTTATCTGATTGTGGATTAATCAACAAGGACAATTTACTAAAAGTAAATTTAGGCTTCTTTAATCAAATGGTAGGGATCAAAATAATTTTACTCAAGAAGTAAGGAGTTAGTAACATATTTGCCACCTCCATCTAGACCAAGAAAACAAACAAAATCTCCAATGAACTCTTTCATTCATTCAATAAATATCTACTGAGAAGCTACTATGTGCACTGCAAACAAACTAGACCAAAAACTTGTTGTCGCCTTTAAGGAGTTCATATTCCAGTGAATATAAGCCAAAAATTATATAGTATTATAAAGAAGCAGGTGAAATAAACGACCAGAATTTTTTTTTAATTTTTTAAAAGATTTTATTTTTAAGTAATCTTTACACCCAGTGTGGGGCTCGAACTCACAACCCTGAGATCAAGAGTCATATGCTCCACCAACTGAGCCAGCCAGTCGCCCCTAAACAATTAGAATTTTAAAAGCTATATCTAAAAAAGTATAGAGATCCTCAGTGGAAATTCACTTGGAATATACAGAATAAAAGAATAATAAAATACAAATTAGATTGTAAATTCTTGGTAGGAATCCAGACTACAGCAAAGTTAATAGTTAAGTGGTCATTCGTTTATCTACAAAAACCTACGTTAGATCCTGGGAATATATAGTATAGTGCTTGCACTGTTGGAATTTAAAGTCAAAGAGAAGAGAGACTACTGAAAAAAGGAATACGTGTATGGAATGCTGTGGTGGCAGCGGGACAGGAACCTATGAAGACCTATATTAAGTGGACACAGCAGAGATCACTGAAGAAGTCAGGAATAAGCCAAGACCAGAAAGGGGTGAAACTATCAAAGCAAGAGAAATTAAGCAGGGGCAAGATCACAGAGAGCCTTAAGAACAATAAAGTCCAAAATCTCTAGCAATTAATCCAAGAACATATTAAATAAAGAGTTTTAAGCAGAGTAGCAACCAGATGAGATTTATATTTTTGTAAGGTCATGTTGGCTACAGTGTGGAAAACCAATTGGAAGAATGGAGAACTGAAGGCAGGAAACTCGTTAGGAAGCTGCTGGGAGCAATCTAGAGGAAGACAGAGGATAGGTTGGTGGCCTCCATCTATGAGTTTAAATCGGAGGAAACTTTCAAGCAAAAATAATTTGGGGTCGGGCTGGGGAGGGACCTTCCTCTCCACAAAATATACCCAAAGTACATACCTATCAATAAGAACTGACTTCAAAAGGATGCGATTCTTACCGTAAGTCTAGTTCTTTTGTCCGAAGAAAATTTAAAATGGGTGCAAATGCTGCTGGATCTCGATCAATAAATATCTGTAAATGAAGAATTGTTTTATTTTCAAATTAAAAATAAACTGACATTAATATATGTAACACAATCTTAGGGAACAAACACTGAATTATTTAAATATTATATTTACTTGATTCCACTCTTAAATTTGAATGTTTCTAAAATTGGCATGGTTTTAACTGTGTGCATTTAATGTAGTATTGTCTCCCCACCCCCAAAAACCTATTATTATATTGATAATATTTTAATTTGTAGGAAAAATGGCATCTATTTATTGATATCTTTGGTAAAAGTGACACCTGAGGGAAAATTTTTATCTGAAATATACTAGAATTCAGTAAATATTTTGAGAATATCATGCACAAATAATACCTTCTTACATTATTATTAATTATTAACAGTGATTGTGACTTACATAACTTGTGATTCAAAGATGAATCATTAAAACAACAATGTACTTTTGTAATACAGGGGTAATCAAGAAAAGTAAATACTGCACATTGCTGTCAAAACTGGGAAAGAGGGGCACCTTGGGGGCTCAGTCATTAAAGCATCTGCCTTTGGCCCAGATCGTGATCTCTGGGTCCTGGGATCGAGCCCCTCGTGGGTCTCCCTGCTCAGCGGGAAGTCTGCTTCTTCCTCTGCCCCACCCCCACTCCTGCTCTCTCGCTCTCTCTCTCAAATAAATAAAATCTTTAAAAAAAAAAAAAAAAAACCTGGAAAAGTATACTATTGTCCTAACACCTCTACATCCTATTATCTCAATTTCCTCAAAAGCTAGGGATGGGGGATGATGACATTTCTTAAAACCACAAAATACATACCAAGAAAATAAAATGCTGTAGAAAATATTAAATATATAATTGATAACTCTCTAGAGGAATGTATACCAACCCTATTTTGAATTAATTATAAAACTGAACACCTTTTAAGGCTTAGGTTAGTCAACTAGACAGGGGAATGGTAGCTTACAGTAAAGCTCTTTATACTATTATTATGTTTATACAATCAATGAGGCTGTTCTAGCTTCATAAATTCTTGCTTTTGTTTTCAGCAGAACCAATGAGAAGTTGAAAAAACACCACAGATTGGTCAACATCTTATTACTGATACCTTTTTTATGATCTCATATGGACATACCTGCTTTTGCTGTCTTATTTCATCTGCAAATCCCATCACAGCAAATAAATACCTTTGGCCAGTGTGTTGCCTCCAACAGAAAGCTTTTTTTTGGCTTTATGAGTACTAGCCATTTACTTTACATACAACGTTGCACACATTATAACTGCTTTTTAAACGTATAAACCAATATTTTTGTACTAAAACCTAACAGTTCTTTCCTTGCCTCATTTCGCCATTGCTGTACAAGTTCTTCAGGTTATTCTCCAACATAAAGAAATTGTAGGACTTTACTAATTTACAGTATCTTACCATTCTCACTCAATATCAAAATATTTTAGTATTTATATTCATCTATTTGTTAAAATTTTAATCACTGATTAAAAGTATTTCCTCTCCTGACAGTGTAAGCTCATATCCTTGAATCCCTCTAATCATAAATATTTAAATTGCTATATTCAGTATTGCACTTAGAGTTCCCTTCTATTAACTATAGAAAAACTATATACAACAAGAAATTTCAAGTACATATACGTCACTTTCATTTAGTGGTTATTAAAAGATTAGCTTTCCTGTGTTTTCTTAGAGTCACTATATAATAAGAGTCAAGCAGTATAAGCATTAGTTGATTCAATTTGGAAACATTTATCAACATACTATACTCACAGCACCAGTTTCATCTCGAAGTGTTGAAATTCTTCCACTCAGCAAACTAGAAGACATGAATAATCCAGAGTCAGTTCTTAAAATCTGAATATGAATAAAATGCACAAATTCTTTACCCAATATCAAAGACCAATACAAATGAATCATCCTATCTCCAAAGTAAAATAAATTTTTTTAATTCTATTTTAAGAGTTAAGATTTTTTATCCAAGAAAAAACATTAACTGGAAAAAGGAAATTTTTAATCAATGATCAAGTTTTTAAAAAATGGTATTAAAGAATTACATGAAATACCTGGAAAAAAAAGAATCTGGAATCCACATAAGAGTTTGTCTTGAGGTACTAAATCTGCAATTAAAAATTATCTGTTATTATAAATGAGGACATGACCTGAAATTTCAATATTCGTTAACCTGCTTTAATATGCTGGCTAATAATTCACAAGTTGTTGCACAGCTATATTAGCTATATCAATATTGTACATTTATTATTTTAAAATTCTGCCTCTTTCAATTCAGAGTTAAGATTATTCAAAGAGCTCTCAACAAAATCAAATAATTAACTCACTGGCATATACTGCTTCTTAAAACACTACTTTCCAATCACAACAAATCCGAACTTCTCAATATACCATTCAAAATTATCTTTGGGTCCTGTTTCATCTCTCCAACACAAATGTTTACTCATCTAATAAGACAATACTTCAATGCCCCCGGACAATTCATGCTTACTACCATTTCGGCATCTTTATCTCCCCTTGAGCAACCTCATGTCCAATAATCCAAATTCCATCCATTTTCCTGATACCACTCAGGTTTTACCTTCTCCTTAAAGGCTTTTCCAAACAGTCTATCCTATGTTATCTTTTTGAGCTTTTGTTGCATTCATTCATTCAAAAACCACTCAGTAAATAAATATCTCACTGTTCTGAGGTTACTGCCATTTGATCAAGTCCAAATTGTCTTATTACCAATTTTGGAAGGAACTTTATCCCAGCCTACTGTAACAAACTACCTACGCAATGTTTCTCCACATTCATTATCTAGCATTATATGACTGCTTTAAAACAGTCCCTGTACCCATTAACCAGATTAAGAAAGGCTCCAAGTAGTTTATTCAAGAAACCATTGGCAAATTTTCCCAAGTGTGTATCTTAGCAGATCGTAAGAAAAACTGGGGAACAGATTAAAACAGTCAAAGGAAACTGACTTGGCCAAATAAATAAAAGCGAAGTCCAGTAAATGGCAAACTGAAGGATAGAAGGATCCACTGCAAAAAAAAAAAAAAAAAAAAAAAAAAAAAATCACTGTGTTCTGGAGGGTATCAAATTAATTCCAAATAAGGTCATTATAATTTATGATCTTTCACGTTTACTAATTATTCAGCAAATTGTTTGCCAGATAACTCAAATTTTGAGTTACTCAGAAAATTACGCAGGTCTGCTTAAAGTTGTATTAGCAATTTCAATTAAAATCAGCGGTTTGGGATAGGTTTAATAATTTGAAATCTCTGGGCAAAGGGATTGGATCCTCACCCCCACCAATTTTTTCTTTTTTCAAACAAGAGGAAGACAAATGGGAAAAAACAAAAAACAAAAAAACCCCACAGAGCTTTAAAACTAAGTTCCAAGTATGACTTCACAAAATGATAACATTTAAAATTACATATGACAAGCATAATTTTCTGCAATGAAAGCCTTTTCTAATGTTTTTTATCTTATACCCACGGTGTGCCAAGAAGATGCCATAAAGGGCGCCTGGGTGGCTCAGTTGGTTAAGCGACTGCCTTCGGCTCAGGTCATGATCCTGGAGTCCCGGGATCGAGTCCCACATCAGGCTCCCTGCTTCTCCCTCTGATCCTCACCCCTCTCATTCTCTCTCTCTCAAAAATAAATAAAATTAAAAAAAAAAAGAAGATGCCATAAAGATGTGGTGTACACACACACACACACGCACGCACACACACAATGGAATATTACTTAGCCATCAAAAAGAATGAAATCTTGCCATTTCAATGATGTGGATGGAACTAGAGGATATTATGCTAAGCGAAGTAAGTCAGAGAAAGACTATTATCATATGATCTCACTCATATGTCGAATTTAAGAAACAAAACAGGATCATCAGGGAAGAGAGGATAAAATAAAACGAGAGGAAACCAGAGAGAGAGAAAAAACAAAAGAGACTCTTAATCATAGGAAACAAACTGAGGGTTGCTGGAGGGGAGGGGGATGGAGGGTTGGGGTAACTGGGTGATGGACAGTAAGGAGGATATGTGATGTAATGAGCACTGGGTATTATATAAGACTGATGAATCACTGACCTGTACCTCTGAAACCAATAATACATTATATGCTAATTAACTGAATTAAAGTAGTTAAAAAAATAAAACTGCAAGTCAAAAAAAGGGGGGGCGATGTCCAATCTGGTCTCAGCAAAAATGTCACTAAAGATATTAGCATATTATACTTGTCATTTGCCTCCTTCTAAATTAATTTGGGAGGAAATTAAAATTATTTATTCTGCAATATTACTATGCCACCAACCCTTGCATTTCCAATTTATTATTTCAAATTCGTTTATCAACCCCGTAAGGTTGGTACTATTATTGTCACTTTCCATTTTATGAAAACTAAGCACTAAAACATCATTTGGCCTAGGTTGCTGGGCTAGTTAGAGGTAAAGCCTGGGAGCCAGAACCCATATCTGCATGATTCCAAAGTTCTTTGTAAGTCCCCCACTAGCTGGTCAGAGACCTCTCACATGAGGCCTCAAATCATACTCATTCATAACAGAATTAATCCCAAATTGAGTCATATTAGGTTTCTTTCACTAGTTTTTTTTTGTAAATAATGTTATTTCTAAATGAAACCTCATCTTCTCTACTTCCTGAATCAGCCATAACGTGTTAAATAAATCATAAAAAAACATTGCTCATTTTTAAAATTCCTTTGAGTATTTCCAATTTCTTATCCTTCCTCTCTCTAGGGGCGGGGGAGGGGGTCAGACAAGACAATGGAGACCACACACATTCCCTTAGCATGTAACTTCTCCGCTCACAGTATACTCTCCTTTTGACTTTTACTCTTATCACCTCAGAGCCTACGTCCATTCTATGCCACAGGTGGTTCTCCCAGTGGCAATTCCTCAACTTTAATGACAATGAAATCAGGATTTTTTTTTTCCTTTACGATGATTTAAGTGACTGTGTTAATGTTTGTACAACATATAGATGCCTTCTGGATACCTCCTAGCTCTAAAACACTCCCAGAGTCTATGATTCAAAGTCACTCAAGAAAATATTCTCAGAATACCTGGAGTTGGATTTTCTATTTTTCTATAGCCCATGTCATTACTTATTTTATAAACTATGTTATCCTAGCAAATTTAAAGTTTGCGGTGTTTTTACTTAATTTCTCATACGTAACAACTTTCATGTCTTCTAAATTGTTCAATCTAATAATACATTGACCTTATTTTGTATTCTTTGCTAATATCGCTTAGAAAACCTTAGATCCTGTTATGATCTAGTTCCATACACAGTGAAACAAAATAAAATGTTAGAGCTCCAAGATGGCTGCCTTTTATGATTTAAAAATGTAAACTAAATTCTACAGTCATTAACAAGAATTCACTCATTACACCACCCACTTTCAATATACAGTAAATAACAATACATTTAATTTTTATAATAGGGTTATGTCCTTTAGAATGCCTGAAAAAAAAGACATCCATGATCTATAGCAATTAGGAACCAGTACAGGGATTTTAAATGACTATAGTGCTACTCCTCAGCATTAACAAACACTGAAGGCCAACTCTTCTGGGGTATTCCATTTTTGCAACCGGAAGTTACCAAACCTGCAAATTTTTCATGTGAATTTTAGGGAAAAAACCCATTTTTACATTAGGAGACATAAATCTTCTCCAAAGGACCGGTATCTATATAACACCAATAATGTAGTATCTTATCTTACACTGTTACACAGTTCTGTTTCGGGGAATGAGGGAAAAGAACAGGGAAAGAATGAATTACTGTTTCTTGTGTTGAATTCTCTAGCACACTTAGAAAATGATTAAATACTTAGGATTAAAACACGATACATTTTATTCCTACGGTTCACTCCACTGCTGCTGTCTTGCATTTTAAAAAATATTAAAGTTTTAGACGTTGAAACCCTTTCATATTCTCGAGCACTTCATCGTTCATCTCCTACCAAGCTTTAAACTCAACCACCCCTTCCTTCCAACAGAGCTGGCAAAGTCCCATTTCTGAGAAGAGTGACTCATAAGCATAGCAAATCCACAAAAAATGATTTTCCCCCCAACAAGCTTAATAAAAGGCACAGACAGGGAGTGGAAAGCCAGAGAGAAGATAAAGAGATTTCAGTCTGTCTCCTCTGAGTGTGCCACACTGTGCCAATATCCAAGGCTTTCCAGAACTGTTAAAACTGCAGTTCCTGGACCCATTGCCCCGCAAGTTGAACAGATCGTTTCAAAGCCATGCACCCAGAAACTCTGAAAATAAACAACGTACTGCGAATCTACTGCACTCCACCCCACCGAAATCCTTCGAAGATTACAAACACTCCTTAATTAGGAAGGGAAAAGAGCACTGCACTTTCTTACCCCAGCGAACCGACACCTTGACCGAAAAGAGAGAAGGCAGGTTCATCTGCAAGAGGCAAACCACAAGGCCGGGCTTCTACAAAGTAAATTCCTCAAATACGCTGTAAGGTTAGGTAAGGAAGGCTTTTTAATGTTCCTCCTAGCCTGAGAGTTTAGAAAGGGGGAGGGACAAAGGTTGGCATTCTAGGAAGGCAGCCACTTGGGCACATGGGCCCGGCTCGCGCTAACTCCAGAGGCCCTCCTGCCTCTCCCTTCCCGGAGCAGATACTTCAGTTCGAGATCCGCCGACATTCTTCCCGCCGGGAGGGCCCCCCGCGTTCCCCACCTGGCTCGGCTCCCACCTTCGCCCTTGTCCCCGCGACACCCGGCCTCCGTCGCCCCCCCGCAGGCCGCCCGCGGCATCCCGGCTCCGAGCCCCTTCTCCGCCGACTCACCTGGTCCCCCCCACGTTCAGCTGCACGATCTCGCCGCTGCCGGCCGCCGCCGCGGCGAAGCCGCCGCAGTGCCCTCCCGCCATCTCCGGCGGCTCCGGGCGCGCACGCCGCCCGCCCTCCCCGGCCGGGGCCGTCGAGCCCGCGGCCGGAGTCCGAGGCGGCGGCGGCGGCGGGGGCGGCGGCGGGGGCGGCGGGGGGGGCGGCGGCGGCGGCAGGGCCAGCGGGGCGGCGGCGGCCGGAGGGCGGGAGGTGCGCGGAGCCTCCCCCACCTTCCCGGTGGCCGGGCCGAGCTCTCCCGCCGCCGCCTCTTCCCCTCCGCTCCCGCAGGGCGGGAGGGCGGCCCGGCCTCCACCTCTCGCGGCCTCCAGGCCGCAGGGCCGGCCCGGGCCTCTCCTAGCGCTCCGCTGCCGCCGCCGCCACCGCCGCCGCCACGGCGGCCGCCGCAGCCGCAGCCTGCCTGGGAGAAGGGGTCGCCGCTGGGGACAAAATACCGCAGCGCTCACCCCTTCGCCCGCCGCGGCCGCGGAGGAGGAGGAGGTGGTGGAGGAGGAGGAAGGAAGGGCCGGGGAGGAGCTTCCCAACCCAGCGGGGCTGGCGCGAAGGGAGGTAAGGGAATGTGCTCCTGGCCCGCCGCCCGCTCGGGCGGGATTCCGTGTCTTTCCTCCTCCCCGCGCGGTCCCAGCCTGTTCCCTTTTACATTGAAGGTTTTCTAGCACCAGGAGTCAAGAGTCCCCAGTTTGGGGGCAAGTCTGGGCAAACTGCCCTTAAGCAACTTTATTTATCGTCTCCTTTCTATCGTCTCCTATCGTCACATGGATTTGGGAGGTGAAGGGAAATTTTCCGAGAGCTAGTGGTTGATGCCTAAAGGTAGAAAGTGCCAGTGCAGTGAAAATTTGGGGATATTAGGACTTTTTTACAGCGTTTACCGCAGGAAATTCGTTACTGTATTAACTCTCTTTAGTCTCAACCCTGGTGACCCAAGCGGTTTTGTTTTTTTGTTTTGTTAAGCAGGGAAGGAAACAAAAGGATAAAACAAACAACCAGTAGCCTGTGTAGGGCAATGTGTTTCTGGAATATAGTAAGCATTCAGTGTTAGACACACACAAATGCACACCTTAAAAAAAAAAAAGTGTTTGCTTTAAATAGTATATGTATTGGAACCCGAAAACTTACTTAGTGGCTACTGGAGTATATTTTTAAAAATCTTAACACAAAGGGGGGTTCCTGGCTGGCTCAGTATGAAGAGCATGGCAAATCTTGATCTGGGGGTTGTGAGTTCAAGCCCCACCTTGGGCATGGAGATTACTTAAAAACAGAATCTTAAAAAATAAAACCTTAACACTGTAACACCTGATGTTAGCTAACAAAAGCTAACAGAGGCAATGAAGTATGTTTCAGAGTTCATTAGTCTGTGGTACTAAATTATGTTAAAAAGAAATAGGCCCAACATGGAGTCACTTTTGCTAAGCCCCACCAAGACTTAATGCCTAACCTTAGGGGGTCCTGGCTGGCTCAGGGGGAAGAACATGGGACTCTTGTTCTTGCCATCCTGAGTTGGAGCCTCAGCTTAGGTGTAGAGATTATTTAAAAATAAAATCTTAAAAAAAAAACGATTAATGCCTAACCTAATTGCAGTTTCAGCCTCTCCTAGGAGTGGAAATTTAAACCAATTAGTCTGGAATTTCCAGATCAGCATTAGTGAGGTAACCTGCCAGATAAGGCCCCTGTCATCCCCTAAGGGAAGGTAACCTTGCCTGAAATAATTTAGTCTTTTTGTTTGTTTGTTTTAAGATTTTATTTATTTATTTGACACAGAGAGAGAGACACAGCGAGAGAGGGAACACAAGCGGGGGGAGCGGGAGAGGGAGAAGCAGGCTTCCCGCGGAGCAGGGTGCCCGATGCGGGGTGGATCCCAGGACCCTGGGATCATAACCTGAGCTGAAGGCAGACGCCTAACGACTGAGCCCCCCGGGTGCCCCTAATTTAGTCTTTTAACCTCCCAGTCCTGCCCTCCTTTTGCCTCTAAAAACCGTTCATTTTGTACCACTCTAAGGAGCTGCCCAATTCATGAATCATTGAATAAAGCCAATTAGATCTTCAGTTTACTCAGTTGAATGTTGTTTAACAATTCTTAGCATGAATTGTGGTTTTTTTATAGTTTTACCGTTAAGAATTCAAACTGAAGACCGACATGATGTTATTTTTATTGTCATAATAATTTTAAAAAACACTCTGCTGAAAAATATACCAGTGATACGACTTTATCCAAATTTGATTTAAAAGAGGATAGCACGGCTTACAAGATAAATATTATTTACCTCAGTTGATGATGATGATGATAATGATAGCTAATTTGTATTGTTAAAAGACAAAATTCAACTGAGTAGATTTGAAGATCTAATTGGCTTTATTAAACACTTCATGAATGGGGCAGCATCCCATCTAGCAAGTAGAGGGGGGCCTCTAAGGAGTTTTACAAAATGGAAAGTTTTTATAGAAAGGAAGGTGGGGCAAGCAAATTAGTAACAAAAGAAAAGAAAGGATTGTTTCATCTTCCATTGCAAGGAGGGACAGGGGGGCTTATCGAAATTGCCTCATCTTTTTGAGGGATGGAGAAGGCCCATGTAACGAATTATTTTATTGGTGCTGGTCAGAAAATTCCTGACTGCCTGGTTAAAACTTACATTTCTGGGGGAGGTTGACGCTGCAGTCATGTTAGGCGCCAACTGGCTCTTGGACTTGGCCTAACTGATGCCATTTTGGGCCTGTGGTTCTCTTTTTAACAGGATTTATTAAGGATTTATCACATGCTAGATGGCTTAGATACTTTTTGTCACTTTTTTCTTCATAGCTATTATTATCACTAAAAACCTGAGACTTAAAATGATCAGGAAACTTGCTTAAAATTACACAGCTGGCAAGTGGCATAGCAGGAATTTGTAGGCAGGCAGTTTAATTTCAGGGCCTCTCTGCAGTGTGCCTTAAACCTTCACTTTATACTGAGAAGATGAGTAACAGTTCCGATTAAGAGAGCAGGAAATTAAGACTCCCGAATACCTTAAACAGTGTTTATCTTTGCTCTAACCCATAATGTCTGCTCCTATCAGAATCTGAAACTTTGCATTCTAATTTGCAAGATAGAATTAGGTGGTAAAAAAGGCCGTTTAATTTTTCCTAGGCCCATACCTTGGAAAAATGTAATGATCATTTACTAACAGATTCTTGCCTTTAATGAATTCAAGAGGCAACGTGGAGATAAACTAAGGCCTGTGATATTATTATTTATTTATTTATTTATTTTTAAAGATTTTATTTATTTATTTGACAGAGAGCGAGAGCAGAACACAAGCAGGGGGAGTGGGAGAAGGAGAAGCAGACTCCTGCGGGGTTGCGGGGGGGAAGCCGACTCCTGCCGAGCAGGGAGCCGGATGCGGGGCTCGACGCGGGGCTCGATCCCAGGAACCTGGAATCATGAGCTGAGCCGAAGGCGGACGCCTAACAACTGAGCCACCCAGGTGCCCCGATATTATGATTTACAATAAGAAAGATATTTGGCCTTCATCCCCTGTTCTGAGACAGAACTCCTAAAACCATTGTAAATTCCTAAATGATGAGAGCACTAGTGTTCCTTTGTTATGTTAAAGAGGTGACTTCTGGAAAGCACTTGGGTAACCTAAGGTTAGGGGCTGGTTCCTAGAGGAGGACCCAACCCTGTGATTAGTGGGTTGGAACTTTTAGTCCCACTAAGTCCCACTATCCCCAACTACCACCTCGAGGAAGAATCAATTACCAGTGGGCAATGATTTAATCAATGGAGCCTTTGAAAACCCCAAAGGGACAGGGCTGAGAGACCTTCCAGGTTGGTGAACATGTGAAGATTCAGGGAGAGTGGCACTCTCGGAGAGGGCATGGAATCTCCGTCCCCTTTTCCCATACCTTGCTCTTTAAATCTCTTCCACCTGGATATTCCTGAGGTATTTCCTTTTGTAATACACCCATGATCTAGTGAGTAAATGGGTTTCCTGAGTTCTGTGAGCTGCTCTAACAAATGAATCAAACCCAAGAAGACGGTTGTGGGAGCCTGTGATTTGTGGCCATCAGTCAGAAGCACAGGTAACAACCTGAAGTTGCAACTGGTGACTTCTGTCCGAAGAGTGAGGTGGGGGACCCTCCGATCTATAGCTGGCCAGTCAGAAGCACAGGCAAGAACCTATGCTTGTTAAAAAAAAAAAAAAAAAACAAAAAAAAAACAAAAAAAAACCTATGCTTGTGATTGGCATCTGAAGTAGAGGACACTCTTGTAGGACTGAGCCCTTAACCTATGGAATCCAGGTAGATAGTGTCAGAATTGAATTGTAGAACGCCCCCCCCCCCCCCCCGCCCCGAGCCGCCCGCTGGTGTCTGGAGAATTGCTGGATGGTGGCGGGTAAACTCCTTTCCCCATGGTGGAATTGTGTGCAGAATCCCTTAGTAGGCATTCAAGTGAGAGGTGAGTAGGCAGTTATAAGAGGTTAGTTGGAAGACAGGCAGGCAGGGGCAAGGGGCCTCGTCTTGAAAGAAAACGACCCTTAAGAGGAAGAAGACCCCATCCTGTTATTCCACACCACCCTGGAAGGAGCCCTCCACCCTTTCCCACATGAACAACTATCTGATAGGTAGATGAGCATATGGGCAAAAACCTGATTGGGTGACAGGCATATGGAGAGTTAATCAGATTAAAGCAGCCTGTCAACAAGCCCATAAAACCCCCTAGATTTAAATGCCAAAATGGCAACGCTCTCTGGTCCCCTCCCTCTTCCAGGAGCTTTGTACTGTCACCCAATAAACTTTGCTTTGCTGCTCACCACTCTTTGTTGGGTCTACTTCTTTATTCTTCAAAGCGTCATGACCAAGAACCATGGGCACTAAAGGAAAAGAAATCCTGAAACACAGTTGTATATAGAAGGTGGAAGTTTGGAAGAGAGATTCAAACTGAAAATACTCTTCATCTTCGCTGAAATAACACTTAGGGATGGCTGTTAGAGCCATAGGACTGACTGAGATCATAAGGGGGAGAGTGTAGAATGAGACAAGAATAGGGATCAGGAGGGAGCCCTGGACTACCCAAAATTGGGAGACTGGGAGAAGAAGAAAATACAGCCAAGGAGAAAGGAATTCTGGCAAGATGGAGGAAAACCAAGGGATTAGGGGGTCCAGTGAGATAATAGATCAAATAAAATAACTGAGAATTGACCATTGGATTTAGTAACATGAAGGGAATTGGTGACCTTCTAAGTAAGAATAGTTCTAGTGCGGCAGTGGGAGAAACAGCATGATTGGTGGGGTTTCACTGTAAAGAGGAGTAAAGAAATGGACAGTAGCAAGTAAGGTCAAGAGAAAGCTTTGTCAAGATGGTAAAAGAAATAACTATATACTGATGGAAACCGTTTAGTAGAGAGCAGAAACTGGTAATTCAAGAGAGGCAGAAGATAATTATTAGAGTAATGTCTTTACACAGATGAAAGACCATATCTAGTCAACAAGTAAAGATAGAGAAACTGAGCCACAAGGATAGATAATTTGCCCAGTGTTTGCTGTTGCCATTGTTATTACGGTTATCTTCTGAGCCTCTCCAGGGTAGATACATGCCATCATTTGGGTATGTCTCTAATGGTATACTGTATCTATCAGATTTTAAAACTATAGGCTTGAGATTACTAACAGTAATAGGGAAAACTTCCTCCCACAGAACTGTCAATATCCTAAAGGCAAGCCATAAAGAAGGGAAAAGGACTCAAAGTTTAACTGTATTACATCCCTCAAACCTGAACAAACAAAACATATTCCTAATCTGATGGCAAACTCATCAAAGAAGTTGTGGTTTAAGGGGAAGATGTAAGGACAATAATCTGGAAAAACTGGTGTAGGGCCCGAATGACATCTACCCTCCAGGCCCGAGGTATGAGGATTATGGGAAAGAAAATAGCCTACAGTTGAAAAGGAAGCAAGGGAGTCAGTGTCCATTGTGGAGAGCCTACTTTTAGTCTGTCAGGAAGGTTTTGTTTAATTTGGGGGTGGGGATGAGAGCAATGGCCTTTGCCTGAAGCAAAGAAAGTTCAAT
Source organism: Zalophus californianus (assembly GCF_009762305.2). Classification (NCBI taxonomy): domain Eukaryota; kingdom Metazoa; phylum Chordata; class Mammalia; order Carnivora; family Otariidae; genus Zalophus; species Zalophus californianus. The sequence continues at coordinate 16,292,389 of NC_045604.1, forward strand.
GAACACGCCCAGAAAACTATTAAGGCCTGAGATGATCTCATACACCACCTATCAGCATTCAGCCTCCCTCTGCTATCTTCTTCCCATGTTCCTTCCTATCTCTCTATTCCATTCCAGGTACACTGGCCACCTTGTTATTATTCCAAAATGTCAAACGTGCTCCAGGATCAGGGTTTTATACCTTGCTTTTCCCCCTGCTTGTGAAGTTTTTCCTTGAGACAGACAGAGGGCTCACTTCTTCAGGACTCTGCTCAAATATCACCTTAACAGAGAGATGTTTGTTCTTCTAAGAGAACAAGGGAAACAAAATAGAATCATAAAAAATATACTCAATTAATCCAAAAGAAGGTATAAAAAGAGTAAGGCAAGACTAGATGACACAAATAGAAAACAATTAGCAAGATGGTAGATTTAAACCCAGCCATATCAATAATCACATTAAATGTAAATGGTCTAAACACTCCAATGAAGGCAAGGTTCATCGGACTGGATAAAAAAGCAAGACCTAACTATAGACCACCTGAAAGAGAACCCTTTAAAATATAAGGTCACAAATAATTTAAAAGTAAAAGAATGAGAAAAAGATGAAAGATGAACCATATGCAATGGACTGAATGCTTGTGTCCCCTACCAAATTCATATGCTAAAATCCTAACCCCCAACATGATGGTACTGTGTCGGGGAGGGGGGAGGCTTAAGGAAGAAATTAGGGCCTGAAGATGGAACCCTCATGAATGGGATTAGTACCATTAGAAAAGGGATGGCAAAGAGCTCTCTTACCCTCTTTCTGCTCTGGAGGATACGATAAGAAGATGGCACTCTGCAACCCAGAACCCAACAGTGCTGGCACCCTCATCTCAGACTTCCAGCTTCTAGCACTATGAGAAATTTCTGTTGTTTATAAGCCACCCAGTCTATGGCAGTTTGTTGTAGCAGCCCAAACTAAAACATCATACTAACACTACTTAAGAGAAAGCTGGAATAGATATATTAATATCAGACAAAGTAGATTTCAAAGAAGAGCAAAGAATACTACCAGGGATAAAGAAGATCATTTCATAATGATAAAGGAGCTATGCCATTAAGACAGCATAACAATTAAAACACTTACGTGCCTAAAAACTGAGCTTAAAAATACAGAAAAAAGAACTGACAGAACAAGGAGAAATAGACAATTCCATAATTATAGACAGATGTTTCAGTATTCTTATCGCAATAATTGGTTGAACTAGTACATGAAAAATCAGTAAAGACATTGAAGATTTGAACAATACTATAACTAAAATAACTTATTGGTATTAGTGGAAGATTCTACTCAACAATAGCCAAATGCACATACTTTTCAGGTGCTCACAGAACATTTACCAAGATAGACCATATTCTGGACTATGACACAAGTGTCAGTAAATTTAGGAAGAATCAAGTTATACAAATTAGGGTCTCTAGTGGCAATGAAGTTATGTAAGAAATAAAAGGAAGGAAAGGGAAGGAAAGGAAAGAAGGAAGAAAAAGAAGGAAGAAAGAAAGAAAAAGAAAGAGAAGGAAGGAAGGAAGGAAGGAAGGAAAGAAGAAAGAAAAAGAAAGAAAGAAAGAAAGAAAGAGAAAGAAAGAAAGAAAGAAAGAAAGAAAGAAAGAAAGAAAGAAAGAAAGAAAGAAAGAAAAAGAAAGAAGAAAGAAGAAGAAAAGAAAGAAAGAAAGAAAAGAAAGAAAGAAAGAAAAAGAAAGAAAGAGAAAAAAAGAAAAAAAAAGAAAGAAAAAGAAAGAAAGAAAAAGAAAGAAAGAAAGAAAGAAGAGAAAGAAAGAAAGAAGAAAGAAAAGAAGAGAAAAAGAAAAGAAAGAAAGAAAAGAAGAAAGAAAAAGAGAAAGAAAGAAAAAGAAGAAGAAGAAAGAAGAAAAAAAAAAAAAAAAAAAAAAAAAAAAAAAAAAAAAAAAAAAAAAAAAAAAAAAAAAGGAAGGAAGGAAGGAAGGAAGGAAGGAAGGAAGGAAGGAAGGAAGAAAGAAAGAAAGAAAGAAGAAAGAAAGAAAGGAAAGGAAAGGTCTGGAATATCCCCAGATATGTATAACACAGTTCTAAATAATGTATGGTTATAAGGATATTAAAAATTGTTCAAAGAGAAGATGTTTTGAAACAATATCTAAAAATATGGGATGCTATTAAAGCAATATTTAGAATTATTTAGCATTCAACTTACATATTAGAAAATAATGACCTCAGCGTCAACCTTAAGAAACTAGGAAAAGAACACTAAAGGAAGCTCAAAGTGAGCAGAAAAAAGGAAATAAAAATCAAAGTAGAAATCAATGAAATAGAAAAGAGAAAAACAGCATAACCAAAATCTGGCTCTTTGAGAAGATCAATTAAACTGATGAACCTCTAGCCAGACTGATGTGGAAAAAAGGGAGAAGACACAAATGATACATCTCTGGAATGAGAGAGGTGACATCACTACTGATTATATAGATATTAAAGGAAAATGAGATGTTATGAACAATTATGCCAATAAATTTGACAGCTTACATGAAATGGACAAATTCCTCAAAAAACACAAACTACCAAGACTCAAGAAGAAATAGATAACCTGGATAGCTCTGTTTCTGGGGTGAAGGAATTTGAATTTGTAGTTTAAAATCTTCAGACAAAGAAAACTTGAGGCACAGATGGTTTCACTGGTGAATTCTGCTTATATTTAAGGAAGAAATAATACCAATTTTCTATAACCCTTCCTCAAAACTTAAGACTTGGGAAGAATTTCCAACTCATTTTCTGAGGCCAGCATTACCCTGATGCCAAAATCAGAGATTACAAGTAAACTACAGATCAATTTCCTTCATGAATCTAGATACATAAATGCTTAACAAAATATTAGCAAACTGAATCCAACAAAAGGCAAAAAGAATAATATATCCACAATACGGTGGGGTTTTTCCCAGGAATGCAAGGTGTCTCTGTTTGTCAAATCTCCCTTTCATTTCTTTTATAAGGTTACCAATCATTGGATTATGGCCCACTCTAAATCCAGGATGATCTCATCTCAAGATCCCCTAACTTAATTACATCTGCAAAAATCCTATTTCCAAATAAATTCACGTTCACAGTTTCAGGGATTAGGACTTGGACTTATCTTTTGGGGACCACCATTCAACCCACTATTTGCATGTTCTTACAAAAGCTGTTACACAAATATTTATATTGACTTTATTTGTAACAGCCAAAAGCTAGAAACAATACAACTGTTCATCATCAGGTGAAATAAACAAATTCCATTCCTTATAATGGAACACTTCTCAACAATAAAAAGGAATGAAGGACGACACATAAAAACCTAGCTGAGTGTAAAAATAATTAAATTAATGTAAATGTAACTGTAAAAAGCCAAACAAAAAAAGAGTATGTACTATGTGATTACATTTATGTAAAATTCTAGGAAATGTAAACCAGTCTTTAGTCATAGAAAGTGGACAGATCAGTGTCTGAGCATGAGAGATGGAAAGGTATTTGGTGGGGGGAATTACCAAGGGGTACAAGGAAACTTTTTGAGTTGCGGTTATGTTCATTATTTTTGACTGTGGTGATGATTTCCTGGATGTACACATCTGCCCAAACTTAATAAACTGCCTAGTAAGTGCAGTTTATTGTATTTCAATTATACCTCAAGTACATTGTCAAAAACAATGTTTCCTTGTGGATCCTGAAATACCTAACCATCTGTGGTAACTCCTGGAAATAATGCTAAGCCACTCCTGCACTCCTTAATTTTTTTTATTTTTATTTATTTATTTATTTATTTATTTATTTATTTATTTATTTAGCTGTTTTCTCTCTTCCTATGTGCTATGGGACACTTAAATTAGGGACTGCATCACCTGGGCTCCCTTGCCTTCTGACTTCCAGTTGGTGTTAGCCAATGGGAAGGTGCTAGCAAGGGATTCAGGACATAGGAAGACAGTGACCAGGGCATTTATTTTCCCGTTTCTCCATAGTTCTGGAAGTGTTTGCGTTCTTACATAGTCACACTTCATGTAAGTTATCCCTCCTTCAGAGGTCTAGCTCTGATTAGGATCCTCGTAAACCATGTCTTCCTGTAAAAAAGGTAAGTTGTTCCTAGTCCTTGTGTATTTTACCATCCCTTCCTGGATCCCTGAAATCTGTCCACACCTCTCTAAAAAGTACCTTTATTTAACACTCTTTAGGTAGTATCTTTCCATCCCCCTTCTGCCCTCTCTTTCTCTCATACACACACACACACACACACACACACACACACACACACACACACACACACACACCCCTCCTAAGGTAAAACAAGATGTTCTCAGTGATAATACTCCTAACAATGATAATATAATCTGCTAAAATCTCCCAGATCCACAATGGAAGAATTCACAATTACTAGGCAGAGCTGTTTTAATTCTCCTTTATCTTATTTCTGGACCAGTCATTGGTAAACTGTGGCCCAAAGGTCAAATCTGACTCACTGTCTGTCTTTGTAAATAAAGTTTTATGGAAACATAGTTTTATTGGGACACAGCCATGTCTGTGGCTGTTTTTGCACTACAGTGACAGAGGTGAGTAGTCTTGACAGAGACCGTATGGCCTTCGAAACCTATGATATTTGCTATCTACCCTTTTATAGAGAAAGTTTCTCCACCTAGGCCATGCCCAGTGCCTACTGATGCTTAGTAGATCAGGCTCATTTATTGTAACTTTCCAAAGAACAGAGCAATCATCACCTTTAGACAAATAACTGGCAGAAGATTTGAGATTAGTTTTTTCTTTTTTCCCTGCAATCAAGTTTTTAGGCAGGACTCTCTTCCCCCACTGTCACCATAAGCAGAAAGAAAGCAATGTAATGATTTTCTTTTATCTCATCCAGAGGAAACTCCCAGAGCTTAGGTTGTCCTTCCCATTCACCCCGATGTTGTGCAACCTTAAATCAGAAATGTGCGTTAGTTATTGAAATTGAAATATGGGACTTCTCATAAAGTCTGAAACCTAAATACAACCAGATATAAATATATGATTCTTATTTATACAGAATTGTGTACCAACAGTTCTGTAAGTGTGGGAAGAAATAAAACAGACGACTTTGGCCTAGACTAACACTTCTCTCTTGGAACAATTTCTCTGATGATGATATTGATTAATATATTCAGTAGAGTACTTTTAAAAATCTTATATTATTAATGAGTAAAAGCCTCTCATAACCATTAGTCAATATATACTGAGTTTTCATTAAAAGTTAATAAATCATTATATAAAAGTGCTCTGAAAACTATAAATCCAAATCCCATCCCATCATCACAAGGTTTGAAAAAAAGGGGGAATTCATCAGAACAATTCTTCATGTGTTCAAATTGTAATATTATACCCCGTGACTTAGGTTGTTCTTACAAAAGCATGAAATATAGAAACATTTCCTCTATAATTGATAGTATTCCTTGTTTATCATTAAAGAGGGCATTAGTTCTGCCTTACATTCTTGGAAAAATATTAACAAGTTTCATTGTTTTAGAGGTACTACATTTTCTTAATATGTCTGCTAAGAGTTTAAGAGTTGTTTGTTTTTTTTTAAGATTTTATTTATTCAGTTGAGAGACAGAGAGAGAGAGAAGGAGCAGGGGAAGAGGGAGAAGCAGACTCCCCACTGAGCAGGGAGCCTGACACAGGGCTCGATCCCAGGACCCTGGGATCCTGACCTGAGCTGACAGCAGAAACCTAACTGACTGAGCCACCCAGGAGCCCCCCAAAAAGTTTGAGAATCTTAAAGTAGTGAATGTCTTAATAAAAAGAAGGCTTTTTAAAAAGAAGACTTGAGGGACTTCATTTCAGTAAGATTTTTAACCAAAACTGGTTTCTGTGATGAGGACTATTTAAAAAAAGTACCGCCTTATTGTACTTAATTGTACAATACTGTAGAAAATATGTGGACCAAGAAATCTATACAGTTATACGTGAAATTTTGAGAAAGCACTTTGTAACTCTAGTTTAAATAAGAAACAATATCACTGTAGTTTCAAACTGTCATCTTTTTTTATCAGAAATTTCTTTCTTTGAGTTGCAGAATGAGTTTATATCATGAGAAGAAAAAGTGAGTAAAACAAACAAGATTTTTGTTAATGTATTAACCAAAGTATTAGACTATTTAAATGAAATACATCAAAGCTAAATAAAATTTGAGGATCAAAATTTACCATAGAATCTGAAAGTTTGGTTTAGGAAAAATTTCATCATATTTTATCATAACCATTATTTTGAGCACCATTAGGTATAGAGAAGAGTATTACTTCCAACCTTTCTCCACCCAGCACATCCTAATTATTCTTTTTTGGTTGACCAAATTGCTCAGGCTTGATACTACTTTATAACAATTTATTATGATATGAAAACTAAAGTTCCTCTTTTGAGGTTTCTAAAAGCCATTAAAAAGCCATTTTGCAAAAAACATATAAAGAAACTTTTCCCAAAATTTTCAATGGTAAGTGGTAGATTTTAATCTGAATAATACTTTCTCAACTTGAGGATCATTGTTTACATAAGTTTGATATTCATTTAATTTAATCAATGAAATAATAATTCTTTGTTTACCATATAGCTTTGGCAGAGATAATAACACATCAACCACAGTTTAAATTATACTGTGATTCTCCGTTCTTTCTCAACAGAAATGACCTTTCTTGCATACTACAATCTCCACTGACCTAGGTAGCAACTAGAGGCTGTCATTATTCAGTGAATTCTGGATTACATCGGGTTTGTGGACAGAACCACGTGCCAACTATTGAGTAAAGGGTTTACAGATTCAGGTTCCAGCCATTATGTAATACTGTCCATCTATGTCCATAGGGATGACGTCTTATTTCTTTATCTGCTCAAATACAACAGCTAACAGCTCAGGGATGATAAATTCTCTTTTTATCTCTGACAGTTGGTTCATTAGAGAACATTATTAAAGGCCTCACCATCCAGTCATACATCCTTTCATATTTAGTGTTTATCATAGTTTACATACAAACTCATTTCTCTACCTTGATTCCTAAAAAATCTGGCTACTGACCTTTAAAGACAGAAGATTCAATAGTGATTAAAACATCCAACCATTTGTCCTGAGTGAGAGGATTACCAGCATTATTATAGAGAATGGTGCTCCATCAGAGTCATTATTCAGTTAACTCTTCAGAGATTTGTTGTCTTCCCAAGCTGATTTCCAGACACAGCTAACTTCTGGGCTGGTGGCCATAACCTGCTTTCCATCATACCCAAACAGCTGTTTTAGCAACATATCATATTGATTTATGGTCACACTGAGTGCAGATCCCTGGTGTTCAGTATCATCTCCCACATCTCATACATAGATGGTAATTCTCTCAAGCTGTCTAAAAAATAACCAGGTGGTAAGCATGGTCTACACACTGTGAATAGAGTAATAGCTATAATTCATTACCTGTAAATTGAGTCATTAGGATGTTGTGTTTCTTCTTTTCTCCAAGTTATGCCAGTGGCCTTTAGATAGAGCTTGCAGAATACCGGAAATATTATCTTCATTCCCTGGAGAAAATGAATCCCAAGTGTTTTTTCAAAACACTGGATATCGGTCAGCCCCAAATCTTCATCACAAGAAATATATCTAGATGAGCCAAAGTGATAGATAATTTACTGATACAAACCTTTGTCTGACCATTTCTTTGGAATAGGATTCTTAATACAGAGTAGAAACAGTTCTCCAGTTCCATGATTTTTCATTTTTAGGAGGGCGAAGTATGAGAACATTTGCAATTATTTTGGTTGAATTGTTATAGCATACTGCAGTAGTCACCCAGTTCATATTTTTAAATTGACATATAAATTGACATTTAAGCTAATAAAAGGCAGGAAAGGGGAAAAGGGAACAACAACAGCAATAATAAAACAACAACTAAACAATAAAAAATAATTTTGTAGAAAACAGCAAGAAAAATAGTATGGTTGAATCTGTGTCAATAATTGCATTAACAACAAACGGTCTAATACCTCAATTACAAGGCAGAGACTGTCAGATTCTATTTTTAAAAATCAAGACCCACATATATGCTGTCTATAAGAAATGCACTTAAATAAAAACATATAAGTAAAAGAAAAATGAAAAGATATAAAAGACATACCATGTGCGTCAGTTATTAATCTGTAGCCTCTTAGCTCCAAATTTATACTTCATTGTCTCATTCACGAAAATAGATCTGGACCCTCAATTTATATATTTTTTTCTTTGCCAACTGGCATAAAACTAAATTTTCTCAATAGAGGGCACTAGAGAGACATTGCAGGATGAAGGAGCAGGTTCCCAGAAAGCCCACTTTTTCCCTCCCTGCTCAGCCAGTGCATTTTCTCCAGTGCAGAATGCCTACAGGGTACGGCTTTCTACAATATTTGGCTACTCCTGGGGCTTTCACTAGCTCTTGACTCAGGCCACAATATGACCTGGGCTGCCAAAGTTTTTTTCTTAGGTTTTCTCTACCTCTGGCTTTCAGCAATCCCTGCATGCCTGAAGTTAGCGGGAGCCTCTGTCCATGCTCTTGTCCCTTCCCCAACAGTGGATTGCTATTGGTTGTTATTCCTGATGGGCTTGTGGTAAAGGCAAGGGATTCTTGTTTGCCTTGGTTTATCCTCAGTCTTACACTAGTCTTAAACTCCTGGACTGTGGGAGTGGGACTTTCTTCCTATGCAAGGTCTTGAAAAAGAAAGAGTTTCCTGATCACCCTCCCTCCCCCCCGGTCTCTACCCCTGTTAATCGGCTTTTGCTTTGTAACTGTGAAAGATCCTGAACCTAAGGGGATCTCCTGCTTTCTTGCAAGGCCAAGCAAGGGGATCTCTTGCTTCAATATTTCCCCCAGAATCAGTTTTTTTTTGCTCCTGTGAGCCTTTACTACTCACGCAAAACACTTGATTTCTGACACTTCTGGTCACCAAATATGTGGGGGGGGGGGATGCGGATTTCCACACCAAGCAATTCTCTATGACATTAGTTGGGTGTCCTATAATTTAAATCAATTCTGACACCATCTACCTGAAGAGAGTGTCAGTTCCCACAGGTTAAGGGCTCAGTCCCACAAGACTGCCCCCCTTCAGGTATTAATCACAAGTGGTAGTTGCCTAGGTCACCCACAACTTCTGTCCAGCTTGGCCATAAATCAGCTGTCCCTGTAATCTCTTCCTTGAGTTCAATTAATGGGCTAGATCAGCTCACAGAACTTAGAGAAACACTTACATTTACCAATTTATTAAAGAATATGATAAAGGATACGGATGAACAGCCAGATGAAGTGAGGTCTGGGAGTATACTGATCACAACAGGAGCTTCCTTCTCTGTGGAGTTGGGGTACATCACCTCCCTAGTATGTGGATATGTTTACCAACCTGGAAGCTCTCTGGGATTTTTACGGAGGCTTTATCATGAAGGCTTGATCAATCTTTAATTCTATTGCTGGCCCCTCTCCCTTCTCAATAGAGTGTGGGATGGGGCTAAAAAGTCAAAGTTTCTAATCATGGCTTGGTCTTTCTGGTGACCACCCTTATTTGGAAACCATCCAGGAGCCCACCCAAAGTTCCCTCATTATAACAAAAGATACTCCCATGACCCAGGAAATTATAAGGGTTTCAGAACGTCTGTGTCAGGAATTAGGCACAGAGACCTATATATATATATATATATATTTTTTTTTTTCTTTCTTTCTATTGTCTTAACATGGTGATTGTCTGGGGTGGGGTGATTCTGGGAATGGAAGAGTGTGGTAAAAAGGAAAAATAGACAAATAGGTAGGAGGCATCTTATAAGGGTCTTATATGCCAAACTGGAGATTTTGACATAGTATTATAGACTGTGGCAATCACTAAAAGATTTTTTAAATAGGGGTGCCTGGGTGGCTCCGTTGGTTGAGTGTCTGCCTTTGGCTCAGGTCAGGATCCTGGGGTCCTGGGATCCAGCCCCACATTGGGCTCCCTGCTCAGCAGGGAGTCTGCTTCTCCCTTTCCCTCTGCCCCTCCCCCCTGCTTGTGCGCGCTCACGCTTTCTCTCTCTCTCTCTCGTTTTCTCTCTCAAATAAATAAAATCTTTTAAAAAAAGATTTTTTAAAAATTTTATTTTATTATGTTATGTTAGTCACCATACATTACATCATTAGTTTTTGATGTAGTGTTCCATGATTCATTGTTTGCATATAACACCCAGTGCGCCACGCAGAACGTGCCCTCTTTAATACCCATCACCAGGCTAACCCACCCCCCCACCCCCCTCCCCTCTAGAACCCTCCGTTTGTTTCTCAGAGTCTATAGTCTCTCATGGTTCGTCTCCCCCTCCGATTCCCCCCTTTCATTTTTCCCTTCCCACTATCTTCTTTTTTTTAAAAATGGATTTTTAAATAGAGACATAGTAAGATGGAATGTGTATGCTAGAAAAATCAGTATGACAGCAGAATTACGAAAAAAGATTGGTTAGGAGAGAGACTGGTGGAAGGTGTCTTGCTAGGAGGCTGTTACATTATATCAGGTAAGAGATAGAGACATGACCCAGGACAATGCCAGTGGATGAACTATAAGAGGACATTCTGTCACTATTTGAACTTTGTCCTTCCTTTGTAGACTCAAACATCTGGTTCTGTGAAGCATTTTACTAATACTCTGAGACAAACTCAGTGGAATTCAATGCTTATATAGGACTAATTAGGAGCTAGCATATGGTTGCTTCTGATTATTTTTTTTAAATCTTTACCATATATTTGATGAAATTTCTGCAAACACTCACTGCTGTTTAGCCAATACTCATTTGCCTAAACGTGAACATAGTGCATATAGGTTTAGACACCTCGACATTTTCCCTCCCCTTTCCATATCAGTACCTCTCTTTTTTGTGCAGTGGTCAGTACTTTTTTCTAAGGTACAACATAAACATCTAATCAAACTTCTGTGATAGCCCAGGGGCTAGCCCTCAAGTAAGAAAAAGGAGCCCTTTCCAAATTAAACGAAACCATTCATATTAAGTGAGGAGGAAAAGGAAATTGTTCCAAATTAAGAGCACCAGGATCTTCATGGCTATCACATTTTAGACTAAACTTTCTAAATTCTATTTACTTTTAAAAACTATTTCTTAGGTGAGAGACTAAAAGCCCAAAATGGATCTTAAAAGCAGCTTGAAATTGGAATCATTTTTGTGAAACAAATTTTTTAATGAATTAAGGTAAGTAAATCAGAAATATATGTCTTAAATTATCCTTGAATTATAAATTGTAAATCTGGAAACTGACTTTTTAGAGTAAACATAGTAAGCAACTTACATTCTTCATGAATACACTATACACATGTTCACATACATATACATACATGCATTGCATGTAATACACACAAATCTAAACATAGAAACTATCTCTTGGTTCTATAACATGATATTGTATCATTACCACCTTTGGCCAAAATAGGAAGATGTTGGTAAGAATATTTATAAGAGGTTGCCTAGGTGGCTTAGTCGGTTAAGCATCTGCCTTTGGCTCAGGTTGTGATCCCGGGGTCCTGGGATCAAGTCCCGGGTCCGGGCTCCTTGCTCAGCAGGGAGCCTGCTTCTCCCTCTGCCTGCCACTCTCCCTGCTTGTGCTCTCTCTTACTCTCTGTCTTTGACAAATAAATAAATAAAATCTTAAAAAAAAAGGATATTTGTAAGAAATCCCCTTTGATACTGGGATTGTATCACCACATTGATTCAACACCTTGAAAAATAAATTGGACATATTGAAAAGCTTTAATATTTAAAAAAAGTAGAATATTAGCTTTTATAAACTGAAGTTATTCTCTAATATATATTGCATGGATTTCAGAACTCACTTCCCATGAAGGCCAGTGTAGCTCTCTGTGGTGGAAGGGGTAAGCAAACCAGCAATGGACCCTGTACAGGACCATCGCCTGGTTCAGGAGTGGTAGGTTTGTTTGTTTTTAAATTTTTCATTTCCTACAAGACATGCTGCTTGTTTTCCAATATCCATATCATCTTATTTAAGTAGCAAGAACCTAACTCCCAAACATATCTCGCTGGAGTGCTCACGCACGCGTGAACACACACACAGCACAGCCTCTAGATGCCATATATTGTCAGCTTTTATATCAGTGGGTCGTTATGGGAAATAGTGCCTATGCACTATGTGAGTTTTAAATGCACACTTCTCTACAAAATTCGACACAATCAGGGCCAAATTTATCAAAATGAATTACTGGAAATACAATGAAGGTTCTCCTTGTGTGAATTATAGTAGCTTTTATAAATTGCTAAGATCTGCAAACCTGTGGGAAACATTTTCAGTAAATTGATTTTTCCAAACATTGCCGCAGTCATAAATAAGTCGTCCTGGTGACTAATAAGTGCTCCTTCTTTTGATTTTGTTCCCTTGTAATTAAAAAAACTTGAAGTCAATTAAGAGAAATCTCAAAACTACATCTGACAAAATACTTACAGTAAATCACAAACCAGGGCTGAGGCACCATAATTGTTCTTCATATAATTTCCACCGTTGAGACCTTTTCAGTTGCAAATGATAGGAACAGGATTTAGAGGAAGTAAGCAAATGAAGACATTTTAGGGCTTGCGGAACTGAATGAATCCTGGCTTGATTGGATCAGAGATAAGTGAAAGAAACCAAAATATGTCACCCCAAAGTCTGCCTCTTTGACACAAAAATTATTTTGAGATAAAGGCATTTAAGAAACAGCAAACCCCAGAAAAGCTTCCCCTTTTCTACCTCAAGAGAGGAAATAAATTGTCCTTTTACTGGTGACTCTCCAATCAGAGTGTCCTCCAGAGGACTCTGCAAATAAAACTTAACTTTATTCGTTTCTCTCCCATATACAGTTGACACTTGAACAGTGCAGGGCTTAGGAGCACCAACCCCCTACCCCAAGGTGAAAATCTGCGTATAACTTTTGACTCCCCCAAACTTAACTAATAGCCTATTGTTGATGGCAGTCTTATTGGTAACATAAATGAGCTGAGTAGCATATATTTTGTATGTTATATGTATTATATACTGTATTCTTACAATGAAGTAACTAGAGAATAGAAAATGTTAATAAGAAAATCATAAGAAAAAAATCATAAAAAAAGAAAATCATGAGAGAAAATACATTTACAGTACTGTACTATACTCATACATAAAAAACAATCTCCGTGTGAGTGGACTTGTGCGGTTCAAACCAGTGTTGTTCAAGGGTCACCTGTGTTTACCTTCCCTGAGTTTGCCATCCTTGGAAGCCTAACACTCTGTGCTTTGTTTTGTCATTTCTCTATAATGCATTGTTCTCTGTTGAAGAAGCTACATAAGCGGGAATCTAAGCTGCCATTTTGAATTACTTTCCGTTAGGTCTCTCTCATCTGATGTGCACTGCACCCATTAATAAACTGCTTGTTTTTCTCTTGTCAATCTTTTTGTTAGAGTGTCAACTGAAAACCTAAGAGGGAGAGAGGTAAAGTTTTGCCTTCCCTACATATGAAACATGTTATCAGTACCTTTCTCCCTATTTACTCATCTTTTGGCTCTTAACTTTTCTTGGAATCTCTCTCACCTTTTCCCCCTAGTTGGGGAAAGCTGGCCACACACAGTCCTCTGCCCACACAATTCCTGTAACCTGTGGATCCAGAGAAAGACTCTCTCTCTTCTAAAGTCCACAAATCAATCTTCAGGGTTATATCCTGAAGTGTAAATTGCATATCCCCACTGAAGATGTGGGCCAAAGGTGAGGTTAGTGTTCCGAGCATCTAAAATATGCCAGGTATTGTCCTGGCACTGGGGATGCCATGTGAACAAGAGAAATAAAGCCCCTGGCCTCCTGTGGTTTACTTGCTGGTAGGAGCAATAGTAAAGAAACTAACCAATCAGCCAGCCAATTTCCAATAATAACAACAACAGCAGCAGCAACAACAACAACTTTGTATCATAAATGTGCTTTGAAGGAAAGTTAAGCAGGTTAAAGGGTGGAGGATAATGTGGTTACTGTAGTGGTGGTGTCAGTGGTGAATTTTAGATAGGCAGGCCAGGAAAGGACTTTTTAAGGATCTAATGTCTAAGTAGCCACAGAGCATGGTTCCATGTATTGTGTTGTGTCTTCTATTTACTCTAGAGGAAAATCCAGAAAGGGGACTTCTGCCTCCTTGGCTCTCAGGAATAGCCTTTATAAGAAATCTCCTAGCCATGTAGGGTTGGGTGTGTAAAAAGACAATGCCATATGTAAGAACTATTTCCTCCTCCTGGAGATGTGGCACCTTGCCCAAGACACTTGGCTTCTCTGGATTGAAGTATATATATGACTTCCAAGGTCCCTTTCAGCTCTAAATCCAGTGGTTTTGCATTCATTCTATGAGTAATTCATTTTCATATTTTCTTTTAACATTCAATAATGTCAGAGTGAATGATGCAAGCAGGACAAAATTAAATTGTAGGATTATCATTTACATTAGCCAAATTATAGAAAGGCATTATAAATAACCTTACCTAAAAAAGACAAAAGTTCTATTTTTAATGACTCATGTGTCAATAATTGTAACTTCTATTAAATAACTTTAAAAATGCCTAGTGACATAGTCATTATTTATTTTCAAGCTTCAGACAATCTGTGATTAAATTAACATCTTTTTGATCGGTAAACAGCCTCTAAGTGTAGTTGACATAAACTTGGCAGCCAGGAGAACTAACATTTAAAGAAAAACAATCCTACATTTTCTATTTTGTGCTTATTAGTACTAGTACTATTTGATTTAATGAAACTAAAAGAAATACCTAGAGAAACGTTACCTACAAGAAACTCTTCCTGTTATCAATCCTGCTTACGAAAGCAAGATAATAATAATTATCTCTAAATAATTTCTGTTATGCTAAGTAATAACAATAGTGACAGTGAATACTAGTCAAGCAGTTACTATATGTCTTCACTTTTCTAGATGCTTTACATATTTATTTTAATCCTCTCAGCCACCCTCTGAATTACTGATGTTATTAATCTACTTTTCAGTTGAGGTAAATGAAACAGAGAGGAACCTATCCCAGCTCACAAACCTGGATGATAGTAGAACAAGCCTTTAAATCCAGGTGTTTGGGATCATAGTTCAAGTTCTTAGCCACATCTTATACTCTGCATGCATTTTCCATCGACGAGTGGGAAATGGTATTTATCTGGGTGCAAACCTAGTTTAGGAAAAATTGGGCAGTAGGTGACGTTTCCCTACTGCCATTTTCTCTGTTTTGCTCTATTCATCTCTGCCCTCTTGCCCATGGCCCATCTTACCACTGTGGCCTTAAGGCTCTTTTCTCCGTTCTATCACACTCAAAATGTGCGAAACCCAAAAGTAGTATCAGTCATTTACACTTAGTATCATGTTAAGTCCACGGTTTGCCTCTGTTGGGGGGACTTACACTTTCTACCGTATATCTTAAATAGGAACAAGTGGTTTTTTTCTGCTAAAGGGATTTCAAATTTCAAGCAGATGGAAGGGCTATTTGGAGGGTCAGATTGCTTCACAAGTGTGGTTTCAGAGTTTGAAAGTCAATCTTCTCTACCTACTTACGTTGTTTCCCAATGTTTGGCACCGCAGGAAAGGGCATTTAAGCTAATTTATTAAATATGCAAAATTGTGAATGGGTGAGGGATGGCACAATTAATTTGAAATCAGTCCCCAGGACGGTCTTAGACTGCAGTAGTATTTAAAAAGCCTCTGAAAAGAATTGGAAGAAGAAAATGAAGTAAAATTCTAAGAGTTCAACCATCTTCTATTATAATGAGACATAAACTGTTGCTCACAAGAAAACAGAGGTGTACACCTTGCCTTCTTAGTAAGCGTTTCTGGTTAAATAGATTGCTTGATTGTCAGTCAAATGGGAGATATTCTTTTCTCTGAGAAATTGCATAGGTGCTTTTGATCTCCTTAGCTCCTTTCTCGCCTTTCCCTCAGCATGACCAGCCCCAAGACAAAGTTAAGTACCCTTCAGTTGTTGAGTTTTTAACTCTGGTTTGTGGGATATCTGCCTCGGTAATTCCTGTTTGTTCTATTTCCTTTATCTTCCAAATGCCATCTGCCCATCTGGGTGGCTCTCAGTTTTCTAATGAGGAAAACACTACCTTGGATGCTGAACTTTGGGGGACGTCAGAGGCAAACAGAATTCTCCCTCTTTTTACCATCTCTTTTCCCTCTTCTGTTTTTTCTTTCATTCCTGCTCTCCCTCCAAACTTTTTCCTTCCTTCCTTTCTAACTAGAGCAGGAGTCCTACTGTCTCTTTTTGAATTCTGGCTCTTATACCTTCTTACTGCGTGTCTTTGGTGGACAAGTTCTTGAACTTCCCTATATACCTCAATACTTACCTCACAGGAAGTTCAAAATATTAAAGGAATTCAAAAAGTGTAAAGCACCCCAAAAAATGTCTGACCCACAATAAGTATTCACATGTTAGGCACTATCAGCATCATTACCATCATCATGATTATTATTCATTTTCATAAACATTACTGAGTCTTACTTACATCTTAAATGCTGTGCTAAATAATTAAGGTGACCAAATAAACATTTCAACTGAGGACTTCCAATTTTAGGAGCCAGTGCTCAGAGTCCCCCAAGCCAGGGAGTATACGTCTCACACTGTCCATTTCCTTAGGGCATTCTTATTTTTCCCTGTGAAATCATGCCTGTTTTGTTTTCTCATTCCTTGAAGAATGTTCTTTCCCAAGTGGCAATGGGTGAATATATGCATATAAAAATGTCACTTTGAATCCAGTAAATGTGCACATGTTTCCAGGCTTTCAAAGAACTAACCATGTGGACCTAGTTTCATATATCACAGCTACTTATAGCATGGAATTTTATTCATTTTGGCCATTCGGTGATACTTAAATCATACCTCAGTCTATTCATTATTTCACCTGCACATTTGGATGGCTCTTCCAACTAATTTTCTCTTGTAATTGATATAAATTAGATGATACTGAAGAGAAAGATGCTTTTTACTTTTCATGATCTTTTTAACTATAAGAGGTACTCACAATTTTTTTGATAATATTTTTGTTTAGAATTTTGTTAGAATGAGCTTTTCTGCCCGTGGACGCCGCAGAGTAAGCATCGTTAAAGTCTCCCCTCCCACCGCCGTCATGTCTAAGTCAGAGTCTCCCAAAGAGCTTGAACAGCTGCGGAAGCTCTTGATCGGAGGTTTGAGCTTTGAAAACAACCGATGAGAGTCTGAGGAGCCATTTTGAGCAATGGGGAACGCTTACAGACTGTGTGGTAATGAGAGATCCAAACACCAAGCGCTCCAAAGGCTTTGGGTTTGTCACGTATGCCACTGTGGAGGAGGTGGATGCAGCCATGAACGCAAGGCCACACAAGGTGGATGGAAGAGTTGTGGAACCAAAGAGGGCTGTCTCAAGAGAAGATTCTCAAAGACCTTGTGCCCACTTAACTGTGAAAAAGATTTTTGTTGGTGGCATTAAAGAAGACACTGAAGAACATCACCTAAGAGATTATTTTGAACAGTATGGGAAAATTGAAGTGATCGAGATCATGACTGACCGAGACAGTGGCAAAAAGAGAGGTTTTGCTTTTGTAACATTTGATGACCATGACTCTGTAGACAAGATTGTCGTTCAAAAATACCGTACTGTGAATGGCACTGTGAAGTACGGAAAGCCCTATCTAAGCAAGAGATGGCTAGTGCTTCATCCAGCCAAAGAGGTCGAAGTGGTTCTGGAAACTTTGGTGGTGGTCGTGGAGGTGGTTTTGGTGGGAATGACAACTCTGGTCGTGGAGGGAACTTCAGTGGTCGAGGTGGCTTTGGTGGCAGTCGAGGTGGTGGTGGATATGGTGGCAGTGGGCATGGCTATGATGGACTTGGTAATGACGGAAGCAGCTTTGGAGGTGGCGGAAGCTATAATGATTTTGGCAATTACAACAATCAATCCTCAAATTTTGAACCCATGAAAGGAGGAAATTTTGGAGGCAGAAGCTCTGGCCCCTATGGTGGTGGAGGCCAATACTTTGCCAAACCACGGAACCAAGGTGGCTATGGTGGTTCCAGCAGCAGCAGTAGCTACGGCAGTGGCAGAAGGTTTTAATTACTGCCAGGAAACAAAGCTTAGCAGGAGAGGAGAGCCAGAGAAGTGACAGGGAAGCTACAGGTGACAACAGATTTGTGAACTCAGCCAAGCACAGTGGTGGCAGGGCCTAGCTGCTACAAAGAAGACATGTTTTAGACAATACTCATGTGTATGGGCAAAAAACTCGAGGACTGTATTTGTGACTAATTGTATAACGGGTTATTTTAGTTTCTGTTCTGTGGAAAGTGTAAAGCATTCCAACAAAGGGTTTTAATGTAGATTTTTTTTTTTTTTTTGCACCCATGCTGTTGATTGCTAAATGTAATAGTCTGATCATGACGCTGAATAAATGTGTCTTTTTTTAAATGTGCTGTGTAAAGTTAGTCTACTCTGAAGCCATCTTGGTATACTACCCCAACAGTGTGAAGTTAGAATTCCTTCAGGGTGATGCCAGGTTCCATTCGAAATTGATTTGCAACCTGCTTGGGCACAGAAGCCATTGTCTCCACAAACCTTGGTGTAGTTGAACTGACAGTTAATGTGTTGTGACCTGGAGTTCACCATTAAAAGGGTCACCCAAGCAAAGTCCTGGAGTTTATTTGGTTATTAATATGATTGTTGGCACATCCTATGCAATATATCTAAATTGAATTATGGTATCAGATAAAATTATAGATGGGATTAAAGCTTGTGTATCATCCATTATTGTGTGTAATCAATAAACGATTTAATATTCTCTTGAAAAAAAAAGAATTTTGTTAGAATGAGGGTTCATTTTAATTCATACTAAATAATAGTTCTTAAAACACCACCATGCTTCAAGCCCTTTTTATCAGATTAATGAAGAAGAAAGTTGGCAATACTATGGCCATTTTCTGTGTCCTTTGCTGTAACTCCTGTGTTTGAAATTATCAATTACTGGCCTTCAGAAAACCATACATATTGATACTCTTTGAGTTCACTTCGGTTTAAGCACTCCCTGAAGAAAAAGTACAGATTTTCATTTTTTTCCCTTTCTTTGATTTGTTCACTGATACGCAATAAGGGTCAGAACTTCCAGTCCATGTTACAAGATATATTAGACACTCATTGAGTACATCCCTTATCGATGGCGTTTATGCTGGAGGCTTTTCCCCTAACTCTCTTCTACTTGTCAGACAAGAGTATCCAATTCTGATCTCTGTTTTATTCAGTTTACTAGAAGCAGCACTCAGGCAGAATGACTAATTTGGAAGCCAAATGGAGTTCTATCTACCAAACAGATGCAACCTCTGAAAGTCTAGGTCAGGGTAAGAGAGATGACCAAACCTGCTCTAAACACATCTCCTGGTTTGAAGGCTGAAATTCAGGTTATCTTTATGCCTTTGGGGCTTCTGCCTGCAAACATCTTAAGCAGTTTAAAAAAATAAAATATACTGGAAAGTGGGTGGCGCCGACAAGTGGATTTACATGAGGCACCCTTTCTCAGCTACTCATTTTGGGCAAAATGACTTCAGACACTTCCTGAAGTTGTATGACGTTCAATTTCATTCTAATTTTTTCCCTTTGATCAACAAAGTCAGTTTTGAGTAACATGCCCATGAGTCAGTAGTCTTGGCATGAGAAGGGTCCTGCCAAGATTACCAAATCCATGTTGATAGGGTCATTGTGAGGACTAAGAGATAAAATCTGTAAAACATTTAGAGCAGTGTCTGGCATAATTTTAAGCAGTCACTGCTTGTTAGCTATTGATAGTCTGATTATTGCAATTGGGAATTACTCTGAGCTTACTTTATCCTGTGGCACTGCCTTACAATTATAGGGACAAAAACTAATACAAACGCAAAGTAAGAACCTGTTAAGAATGATGATTTTAACATTGATCCTTGGAATATTTAGCAAGTTCTATCAATAGCATTTAGAAATCAACCTGAAATCATTTTGAATTCAATTACTACCAAACAGTTTATTTGGGTGACTTTGTCAGCAATAAGGTAGGCTTATTCTACACGTATTATTCCTACATATATGATTATTACCCCTTTCTACAGGTGAGAAAACCAAAGCTCAAAGAGGCTTTAAGTAAATTTCCCAAGGTCACACAGATAGAAAGGGGTTGAACTGATTCTACTTTACCACATTGGTTTCAGAAAGTTTCAAAATAAACTCTTTATTGTGATATTTTGAGCTGCCAATTGTCTATTAATTGCCATTTCGCTCTGGTTGTATGTGATTTGGCTGTTTTCAACTATTGAGGATTTCCACTAAGTACTTCATGAAATCATGTTGATTTGTTTCCCAGGAGTTTAGAATGCTTATTGTTCTTCCTGCTGCCTGTGGAAATCATATACTTTAGTGGGAGGTGGAATAATGGCCCGTCAAAGGTGTCCACGTCTAATCCCCAGAACATGTTACCTTCCATGGCAAAAGAGATTTTGTAGATTTGATTAAAGTAAGGATCTTGAGACGAGGAGATTATCCTAGAATCTGGGTGGACCGAATGTAATACAAGAGTCCTTATAATTGAAAGAGGGAGACAGGAGAATCAGAGAAGATATGAGGACAGAAGTAGAGGTCAGAGTGATGTAATTGGTACCTTTGAAGATGGAAGAGCCATAAGCCAGGTAAAGCAAGCCACTTCCAGAAGATGGAAAAGGCAAGTAAACCAGTTTTGTCCTAGAGTCTCAAGCGGGTGCCCAGAGTCTCTAGAAGAAACACAATTCTGCTGACACTTTTTAAAATATTTTATTTATTTATTTGAGAGAGAGAGAGGGAGTGAGAGCATGAGGGATGCAAAGGGAGAGGGAGAAATACTCTCCCCACTGAGCAGGGAGCCCGCTGTGGGGCTGGATCCCAGGACTCTGAGATCATGACCTGAGCCGAATGAAGGCAGACGCTTAACCGACTGAGCCACCCAAGTGCCCCAATTCTGCTGACATCTCACAGTTTAGTCCTGTGAGACCCATTTCAGACTTCTGATCTCCAGATCCATAAGATAAGTTTGTGTTGTCTTAACCCACCGAGTTTGTGGTAATTGGTTATAACAGCAATAGGAAACTTAAACACCCTTTTTGAAGCATTTACAAAGTGTCTCACCTTTTATTTTAATGCTCCTACAAGTTAGATCAACTGGTTTTTTATCATCTATATCAGAGTTCTGAGTAATTTGTTTTCAATGATATACCTGTATCGGCTTGTTTGCTATCAGGAGAGAGGTTTGGGAGGCTTGAATCAGTTTGTGAGTAGAGGAGAAGAAAGGACAGGAGATAGGAACGTGACCCATAGAGATTGTGGGGGATCTTGAAGGGAGGAAACGGCTTTAATTTGAAGATTCCTCCTGCAAATCTGAAAAGGCGCAAGGAGGGCCTGGTCTCACCCTGTTGGAAATCACTAACCTGATAATAGGACCAGTGACATTGGAGCAATTCATTGCTAACTGGAATTCTAAGAGCTTTACTCTCATTGGCTCGTTCATTCCTCACAACAGCCCTGTGAGGTACATACTGTTGATAATATCTCCATTGTATGACTAAGGAAACTGACAGGTAAGGCCCCAGATTTTACATTAACTTCTACCTAGCAGCATTTTGCTTATAATACAATTGTTAATGCTGAACTGGTTGCCCAAGTGTAAAATTCAGAAACATTTGTGACCACAGCATCGTTTTACATTCAAATTTTAAAAACCCTTTAAGCTTTTTTTCCTGCCACTTTGTCTTTAGCTATAGTTACTAGGTTGCCATTTAGAATGTAACTGTTAAAGGAGGTTAAAAACAACTGTTTTACTTTTATTTTTATTTTTTTAAAAGATTTTATTTGTTTATTTGACAGAGAAAGACACAGTGAGAGAGGGAACACAAACAGGGGGAGTAGGGGAGGGAGAAGCAGGCTTCCTACCCAGCAGGGAGTCCAAAAACAACTGTTTTAAACATCTTGTCCATCAAGGAAGTAAGCAAGAAGCTAGCTTTGCATAAAATGTCCACTGGGTGGCAGCTTTTCATTAAAAGTACCCAGCGTTAGAGCTATTATTTTCAAAAATTTATAAAGACCAAAAGAATCGTTTGTTTTGGGTTGTTGAGTAGTTAATCTTTGTTTTTGCTTTTTGTTTTTTTAAAGGGGGGCTCTACTGTTTTTAATATCCTTTCAAAATCAAAACAGAGCCTTAGCAGCTTAACACATTTGTGTTATAATATAAAATCCCTTAAACAAGAACTTTGAAAGGCATTTTGCAAATAAACTAATCATACCATACACAGATGACACTTGAGCACATAAATAAGCTTGTAAAACAGTTTTGATTCTTTAAAATCAAGCCATAATAATAATAAAAAAACCCTATGTAACTTTATACTAAAAACATTCTGATTTTTTAGGACAAGACCAACAAAATATTTTACACTATGAGTTTATTTACTTTTAACCATATGACTCTTTTTTCTGTGTGCTTAAAGTTTTCACATTAATGGCAAATTTCCCACCATTAAGTATTTTCACGGTTACAATTTGATGCCAGATCAAAGTTATTAACTTGCTTAGTGCTGTAATTCAGAAAAAAAGGGAGTATTTTGAAAACTACTCAGTGAACATTTAAATATTATTGCTGTAAAAATGTGGTTGGCCCAGGCAACACTCAGTTGCCTGCCCCCTGTCCAGACTGTAGGTAAGAGCATGGCCATCAGGGGGCGCTGTGTAGAGGCCGCTTTTAGACAATAGGGTTGAGCGTTGGAAACTTCCTCAAGGAAAAAGACCCACAGCAACTACCTGCTGAATCCAGACAGGCCCATCAGGTGACCTACCTCAAAATATCTATAGGCCGTAACTAACCAATAGGCTACTTACAACCAGACACAGTTACCAAAAAAAGATAAATTCCATACCTCACCATACCTCCTTACCTTCCCCCTTTAAAAACAGCCCCCACCCTCTCCCTCTTTGCAGACTGCCTCTCCTGAGCCCTCCTGTCTGCCTTGCAGTGTATTCAATAAACTTCTGTCTCCTTTGTTTTACCTCAGGGGAATTCTTTTCACCATCCACGCGGCCGACTTCCACGCTATAGGTGCCCCACCTTTGGGGGCCCCCATCCGATTGGGAGAGACACCACACTTAAAACACCACATGCTATACCTAATACCAAGAAGTCCCCAGGACCTTTCCACATTCAACTAGATGCAACTTATTAACATACAACTCTCTTCCTTCTCCTTTTCTTCTGCTTCTTTATTCCGTTTTTCTTTGGCTGTACATCAGATTGTTAGCACACTAGTCTAGGTGTTTCTACGACATTCCAGACTCTTAGAAATGCCCCATCTTTCTGTCTTAGAGGCTATGAGCTCTGTTCACTAGCTTTTAACACGTAAATATGCCGATTTGTGAATTTTAAAATGTACTTTAAAATGATCAGCTCAGTAGTTTGCCATAACCATGAAAAAGAAAAAATTCTGCCACTATTCCCCAAATTTAAATGTCAGTGACTGACTGCACATTTAATACCTCTTATTATGAAACTGAGGAATTTATGAACTTCATGAATTATGTTTTTGAGGTACAACTATTCAAGTATAGTTAAACTTTGACCCTATTACAGCACACATAACTCAAAACAAGTAAGATGAATCCTATCAGACTATTTTCTACATCAGTTAGCTGTTTCACAGCTAAAAGATTAACTCCCTAGTGGCGATTTATTCATACCAGTTTTGATGACAATTTTCAAATATGAAAAACTTAAACATCACCATTTTACACCTTACAACATCACCTTAGCTTACACCTGTACTAAATTTAAGCAATGTCCTAAGTTGAATTGTCATCATTTACTTATTAGAAAAAAAATTTAAAGGAAATGAAAACAAGAATCAATTACTGAGGATAATGGAGAACAAACATCAATCAGTTAATCAGGCAGATATTGAGTATCCACTCAGTGCTGAAAACATAATAGATACTCAACTATTACATCCCTGCTGACTGGTCAATAATGTTTGTTTTTGTTTACTAGCCCCCATTATTTATACATATATATTTTTTTTTTAAGAAAAGGCACTGCAAGGGAAATATGAGCAAGTATCAGTATTTGACTGTTCTGTTTGGTTTGATTTGAGCCAACTATGTTGTCTCATCGCCTGGAATTCTAGAAAATAGAGATTAGCATTAACCTTAAACATAACTGTAACGAAACATTTAGTAGAATGCTGGAGGGGTTTTAGTGTTGTTGAGTTTCTGCTGTGTTAGTCTAAGAGTTTTTCTGTTTTGTTTTTTGGGTTTTTAAAATTACATGGCCCATTGGCTGCCATCAAATAACTCACAATTTTTGGCAAAACAAGATATACACAAATTGAACATTTGGCTAATGAAAGAGAACATAATACAACCAAGTGTCAAAATGCATAATGTAGGGGCACCTGGGTGGCTCAGCCCCAGCGTCTGCCTTCCGTTCAGGTCATGATCCCAGGGTCCTGGGATCGAGCCCCCGCATCGGGCTCCCTGCTTAGTGCGAAGCCTGCTTCTCCCTCTCCCACTCCCCCTGCTTGTGTTCCCTCCCTCGCTGTGTCTCTCTCTGTCAAATAAATAAATAAAATCTTAAAAAAAAAAGGAAAATGCATAATGTAGTAGCACTCACAGTGACAAGCAACACAATGCAAAGCAGATATCCGGGTAGACGACTTTTGCTCTACAGACTATCTGCCTCTAATTTTCTTTAAATAAAACACTTATAATGCATCATTATTTTTTCTTTGAATTCTAAATGAACACAAGTTACAAATGCAATTATTAATACCTAAGTCTTTTCTACTTACAATTAATTTTGAATTATAGGATAATTAACATTTTTCTTTTTTTAATACTTCAATGGAGAAGTTACCATATCATATAACATATGGACAATATATTTCAGAGAAATCCTCATCAAACTTACTAATATTTAGATTTAATTTTCCCCTGGAGGCTGAAATCAGCACTGGAGGCCATATTTTATTGTAATAATTATTCTAATTTTTTTTATATTATTTAACTCTCCACCCCAGTTTTATTCATTGTTTTGAGCTTTTCTCAACCATTTTGTGGCCTTGGTGTAGGCTGAAGATTGGAGAGATCTGGCAGGAGGCCAAGATGGGTTGTACTCTTATATCTCCTCTGGGAGTGTTCTCTCTCGCTCTCCAGAGATGGCAATAACATTATGCAGAAACAATTGTCAGAGGCAGGATGTTTCTTTCCTCATGATTTATTTATTATTTTTTTAAATTTACTTATTTTAGAGAGAGAGAGAGAGCAAGCAGAGGGAGGAGCAGAGGGAGATGGACAAGCAGACTCCCCATTGAGCACGGAACCCCACCTCGGGGCTCCATCTCACAATCCCGAGATTATGACCTGAGCCGAAATCAAGAGTTGTACACTTAATGGATTGAGCCATCCAGATACCCCTCTTTCCTCATGATTTAATGGAGAAGATCAGTAAATACTTTGTAACTCCACAGCTCCACAGGTTTGTAACTCCACAGCAAATGGCAAAACCAGTATGTGGTCTGTTGACACACTCCGAAATTCCGATACAGAATCGAAAGCATTAAATCAGATGCCCACACCCTTATTTAATCTCAACAATAATGAATGAGACATTCTATGTTTGAATTATTTTACCTTTTGTCTAGAACTGCCACACAATGTTATTATTGCTCCAAACCCACAACAGTTTATCTTCAAATGTGTGTATAAATATCACATAACACTAGAAAATAATTTATTATTCCATTTTTCACAAGAGTTCAGATTGAGGTCAAACACGACTGAGTCAAAGCCAGGTATGCAAAGCACAAACTACTGGTTCACACATTTTATTTACATAGCTTTTCATTCCCCTCATTCATGCATCTAGCTTTCCAGATGCTACAGAGATGTAATTATCTTCAGATACTATACTGGAAAAAAAAATGTTGGAGAAAGACCAACTGTGGACAAATTCTGCCTCTATCACTTACTTAGCTATGTGGTTGATTTTTTTTAACCTCTTTCCTAGTCTGTAAATGGCGATCAATAAAACTTACCTTAAGGAATTATTGTGAGAATTAAATAAAAGAGTAGATACTAAGTTCCTAGTATAGGGTATATATTCAACATGGTAGTTTTCTCTTTTTTTCTTTTATAGTCAGCTCCAGAGACTCATGAAGAATAGTGATACACACAGAATTATAGGATATGCAGAAAATCTTAAATGGAAATAATCTTTAATATTATCTAATCTACTTCCATCTCAGTCTTTTCATAACATTATTGAAAGTCTTGTAGGACAGCCAAGTCTGTACAATGAGACATTAAGGAGACCCTGGATGGCATATTGACAATATTTTCAGCTGGAAGACTCAAACTAGCTTAAACAAAATAAAACAAAAGATACCACATTATGAAAAGTCCATTGTACAGGCCGTTGGATTGATTGAAGGACCCATAATTTCCCCATCTCTCTGCTTGGCCATCCTCTGTGCGGATCTTACTCTCTGGCTCATGGTCTCAAGATGTTTCAGCTGTGCTCAGCATCACACGCAGACAGGACTACAGCCAAAAGGAAAAAGAGATCTTTTCTCAATGACTTTGTGATGTGGGGCACAAAGGCAAAAGGCAGGTAGATAAAATTAAATTTCCATATAACCTGCAACCCATTGACAAATACTTGAGGCCAGCAGAGTGTTAACGCTCACTCCTATAGGAAACTCCTGTCTTAATGTTAATACTTTGCAAGAGGGAAAAACAAACTCAGCTTAACAATAGCTAAACCTCCAGGATCCCCTGAGTCTTCTTTAGCATATGAAAGTCCTTTTGGAAACTTCCCTTTGTCTTTACCTCCCCCAACTCCAAAGTATTTAAGCGGTTGCTCCTCAAGTCCCCAGTGCAGCTCTTTCTACCCATGGGTCTGGTCCCCAGGCTTTAATAAAACCACGTTCTTGCATCAAACACGTCTCAAGAATTCTTTCTTGGCTGTGGGCTCCGAACCCCACCACTCCAAACCACATCATACTTACTCATACATTTACAAACAAGGACTCCCTTCTTGGAAATTTCCCCTGCACATTCCCTCTTACTGGTCGAAATGTTCATTTCCTAACCAAATCCTGGCAAAAAGATCCAACTGATGAAGGAAAGAAATTAGGGTTCAAAGCCGACGACCAAGAAAGAATTCTTGAGACATCTTTGGTCATTTATTACTGTTTAGTAAAAACTCAGTCATGAGAGTCTTCAGATGTATATCAGTGGGTTATATGCTTGGAAGATGATTGCCAACATATCTTGGGGGGTAGAGATAAAGGAAGTTTCCAGAGGAATTTTTACATGTTAAAATAGACGTACAGGATCCTGGGGGTCAAGCTAGAATGCCTTTTGCTATTAAGCAAAGTATTAACATCAAGGCAGCTGAGTTCCTAGAGGAATGTCACTCTGCCTATCTCAAGGACTTGTCAGTGCGTTGTAGGTAGTAAGGAAATTTAATAATTTTTCTTCTGCCTTTTTTTCCTACATCACAATGAGAGTATTGTGACTATTTAGAATAATGTTTGGAGTGAAAGATTGTTGATGAGTCAAACTTGTTTGTTATTATTTTGCGGCTTTTCAAAGCATCTCCCTTTCAATAGAAAGCTTGTTAGTTCTGCTACCTCACCAGTTTGTCCTTTGTTCCAGTTAAGAAAAATAAAAGGTCCTTTAGAAAGGTAAAATCAAATTTGAATGATCATTACAAAGCCTCTGTAATAAATGTGTATATAAATGTTACTGTGCAATCAAATCCAGAGATCCTAATGAAAGAAGGTTCATGTTGGTGCTGAATGTGTAATTTACTCTTTTTTTTTTTTTAAAGTTTCATCCTTGAGCTCTCAACTTTAATTTGGATAAAAATAAAGATGGTTGCTGTAGTAAATTTTGAGCCTTATCTTCCCATTGAACCTCAAAACATTATCTTCCAAATTATCCACACTCGTCTTTGGATATCATAATCACTTTTCTAATGCTTAGGAGGAAGGGCAGTGGGTAAGACTTCAGATATTAAAGAGGCAGCTGTCTATTTCAGGTAGACAGTGACAGGCAGCAGTGTGTGCTTGCTGCTCCTTTAAAACCTTGCTCTGGTCTAGCCAAATCCTGTTCTATTTCCTGCCAAAGATATCTCTTAATGGAAAAAGGAGAGGCGTAGCTAACCCTTTAATGAAAGAATTACTGCACTATTGATTTGAATCTGTGCTCCAGGCTGATAAACAGAGAGAAGTTCTTCAATCCCCCGAGGAAGGAAGAGGGGGATTCTGCTATTTGTTATTTTTAAACAGAAAAACAAAACAAAACAAACAAAAAAATAGGAAGGAAAAAGACAATTATCTGAACAAGAATTTTGTAGGAACTATTTTTTCTTTAAATTTATTTAAAAATACTAGTGGTGATATTGGTTATTATAATATGACCATGTAATGAAGGATTCAATTCATAATTGCATAAATTACAGTAAGAAGGACCTAGTTAAAATGTTTTGCCTATTATTCATCTGTTGTTTTTGAATGACAATTATTGTCCATGTTCTCTTTATTTTTTTTAAAGTTATTATTTTTATTTTTTTAAGATTTTATTTATTTATTTGAGAGAGAGTGAGCAAGAGCAGGGGGAAGGGCAGCGGGAGAGGGAGAAGCAGACCCCCCGCTGAGCAGGGAGCCCTCATGGGACTGGATCCCAGGACCCCAAGAGCTGAAGTCAGAGGCTTAACTGATGGAGCCAACCAGGTACCCCAGATTCCCTTTAAAGAAAAAGCTACCAAAAACATTTTATTCCTGGGGCGCCTGGGTGGCTCAGTTGGTTAAGCGACTGCCTTCAGCTCAGGTCGTGATCTCAGGGCCCTGGGATTGAGCCCCGCATCGGGCTCCCTGCTCCGCGGGAAGCCTGCTTCTCCCTCTCCCACTCCCCCTGCTTGTGTTCCCTCTCTCGCTGTCTCTCTCTCTGTCAAATAAATAAAATCTTTAAATAAAAAAACATTTTATTCCTTCCATCACAATGGCTAATTAAAGACAGATTTGCATGTTCTGCATGCTTTCTCAGCTGAATGTGTGGTGACTGCGTTTCAAATGCTAATTTTCTTACTTTACACCAACATGAAATGACCCAGATTCCCAGTTGAGTCGAGTGCCTAGGTTTCCACTCCAATTTTTCCTAGCCATGCTTTTTTTAAAAAAATTTTTATTGTTATGTTAATCACCATACATTACATCATTAGTTTTTAATGTAGTGTTCCATGATTCATTGTTTGTGCATAACACCCAGTGCTCCACGTGGAACGTGCCCTCTTTAATACTCATCACCAGGCTAACCCATCCCCCCACCCCCCTCCCCTCTAGAACCCTCAGTTTGTTTTTCAGAGTACATCATCTCTCATGGTTCGTCTCCCATACGGAAAGCCTAGCCATGCTTTTGATTGAAGTGAAGAGAGAAGGAAGAAATGAGAGATTGGGCAATGAATGCTTAGTAAGCGTATCTGTGGCAGTAACATTTCATTTAACAAATGCTTCCCTGACAATATACAGTTTACACAGAAAGTATGACTATTGATATCTTTACTTTTTACATGACAGTGGTTTTTTTAAGATTTATTTATTTTATTTTAGAGAGAGAGAGCACAAGCAGGCGGGGTAGAGGGAGAAAGAATTTCAAGCAGACGCTGAACAAAGTGTGGAGGCCAGCTCGGAGCTCAATCTCACAACCCTGAGACCATGACCCGAGCCGAAACCGAGTTGGGCGCTTGCCCAACTGTGCCACCCAGGTGCCCCATTACATGCCAGTATTTTAAAATTTACATATTTCACAATGACCAGAAATAGTGTTACATGCTTGGCTTCATGCTAGGTGTCAAGAACTGTGAAGGGCACAGTTACCCTTCTCACTGCATGACAAGTTAGTCTATCAGTGTTTCGTAGATGTGGACGGAATGCGGACTGCTGGGTGAGAGAAAGGGCTTTATTACTGATGGTAGAGAGGCAACATGAGCATAGAGTTCACTTGGGTTTCCCTTGCCCTCCAATTCCACACGGGGAGGTGATCTTGAACGGACCCAAGTGGATGCTGTGCACACAGTTTGTGTCACATTGAAGAACACCAAGCTTAGGAAACTCCCAGTGTTTTAAGAGGGTTGCTAACAATCTTTTCCATCCTTTGACCCAAAGGGAGGCTATATGTTTATTATGCTTATCAGGAGACAAATCTCTCCTCTGTTCCAGAGGGAAATACTATTTAATTTTCAAGGCTGTTTGCTCTAAGAATATTCTTTTTTTTTCCTCTAAGAATATTCTTGAAAAAATAGTCTGGAATAAAAACTGTCACAGGTGTGTAAAAATTCGACAGACCCATGGAGAACTGTCTCCTAACACTGTACTTCACAGCCATCACAGTAAATGGGATGTGTGTGTGTGTGTGTGTGTGTGTGCACGCGCGCGTGCGCATATGTATGCCATTCTTCCAACAATTCTATAGACAGCTCAAAATTCTCATTTTAGATGTAAAGAAGCAATATCAGCTAAGCATCTTGCCTAATGTCCCAGAGATTGTAAGGGACAAACTCAGAAATTCACCTTTATTCTACTCAACACCCCATAATCTCTGTGATTGTCTCGAAAAATCGGGAGAAATATAGGTACTCTGTGACACTGAATTTTAGAAAGAAGGCCCTTTGACTTTTTATGTTACTTCCACTAGAATTAAAGAAATATCTGTGTTGCTGCTCTCCTCATAATTGAACTTGTTACAAATTATATCATGTGCAATACCATTCAAACAAGTATGTAAAATGGTGGTCAATGAAGCAGTATGATTTTTCCCCCCTTCAATCAAACCAATTGCTAGGTGTAATTATAATCTTGGAAGATAAAGTTAAAAAGATGTTGAATTAAATTGAGCTCTGAAAATTGCTCACCTCATGATTCCTTCTGATTACATCTTGGCATAATTCCACCAAGTTTCAATATGTAATTTAGGGATAATGTGTAATTGGTATTGGAGCCATCATGGTTTCTCCACATTTAAATGGGAGGCCAATTTTATTAGTAATAACTATAATAACTCAGCTAAATAGGTTGTCTAACTTAGTCGCTCATTAGGAAATTATTTTTCAGCGGGAACATATTACCTTTATATATTTAATTTCAAGTTTTTAGTAAGAAATTTATTAGCAATGCAAGTGTTTACAAGATCATCTTTACAGATATTATAGTCGGGTCCTAATCAGACAATTATTTCCCTTCATGCCTATTTTCCATTAAGTTTTATATTTAGGTAAACTTTATATCCACATGAGACATTTTTAAAATATGGAGTGATTTAGACCCATGCTATCTATTAAAATACCAGCGAAGTAACATGGCTCCCTCCAATTTTATCACACAGTGTTTTGTTGATATTCTTTATGGGGAAAAAAACCCTTTTTGTATTAAAAATCACTACAAACATATGCACTCCACCCTGGTATCCATCATATACTAACCTAAATAATAACTACTCTCAATGTAGGCTTTCTAAGTGAAGCAGATTTGGAGAAAATCTAGTTAAGGTAAATTTTCATAGGAATTATATTGCATATTAAGTAAAGGTGCTGAGAGGTCCTGCTTATAAATAAAGTTTTCTCATCATCTTTGAAATATGTTTGTTCACAGACCCCTTTTATGTTGCAAGCCTTCCCTTACTTGGGGAAGTCCTGAATTCTCTTTAATAATCTTATCCCACTAGAATGGCAGCTATTATAATTATTCAGTATTTCAGCTATCAAAAAAGTGACTCTGGAAGTTACACAGCTTGGAGTAATGTATTTTTTTCCCCTGAAAGTTACCTTCTTCTTAGGATTTCTTAATACTTAGGTGAAGAAGTGTATACAAATCACTCAGCACTGTCTAGCGTATAGTACAATATATACATGTACTTTCATTTCTTTAGAAATTAGCACTGAACTACCTTACATTTGCTCGGTTTATTCAACAATATTTTTGAGCCACCACGTGGCAGACACTCCTCTAACTGCTACAAATACGTCGGCAAACAAAAGCAAAAAAATATTCCTGCTTTCATACAGCTTGTATTTTAAATTGTAAGCAGGTTCTCATACTTGTAGTAAAAGCAAAGAGAAAATTGGAAAAGCAGATTAACAATAGCATGTGAACAAGACTTAAATCTAATTGCACTAAAAACAAGCAAGCCTTGATGTTTCTTAAAAGAAGTTTGGTTCATTTCTTGAGAGAGACAGGGTCGGTTTGACAGATTATGTTTAAAGAATGCTGCTACTGAGCTTCTGGTTTTAGGATGGAACTTTTTTATATTTGTAAGTGACCAGCTATTTATTTTCCACCTAACTTTGCAGATACGTTTTAATTTGATCTTTAAATCTCTTCTCAGAAGATAGACTATGTAAGACTAATTCCATTTTGTAGGTTTGAAAACCTAGGCTCAGAGAAGGGTCACATGAGTTAATTGAGAGAAGCACTCAGTGTGGCAGAGGGAAAACAGGAATTAGAACTGCCTCCCGACTGAGGATGCTTACCACTTCCGGTTGTGGAAAGAAAGTGATAATAGCGCCCTTAACAGACAGTTACAACTGGGGGTGCCTGATTTCCAGCATGCATAACATCTAAACGGTCTTCACAGAGATCATCTTTCCCTGAAAACAGATTATTATATTTAAAGTGAGATCTTGACAGAGTGCTTGGGTGGATCAGTTGGGTTTAAGCAATCCCACTCTTGATTTCAGCTCGGGTCATGATCTCAGGGTTTTGAGATGGAGCCCCACGTGGGGCTCTGCACTCAGCAGGCAGTCGGCTTGTCCCTCCACCCCTCCCTGCTACTCCTGCGCACTTGTGCATGTGAGTTCTCTCTCTCAAGCATATAAATACATTTAAAAAAATAAATGAGATTTTGAGAATGAGAAACAGGTTAAGGTTGTATAGCCTTTGGTCCTATGTTACTAATTATTCTAAATATAATTTGCAACTTTACATATTTTGAATGAGCTCTAACAACTTGTTAATTTTTTCCTGTGCTCTAAAGGAGTGCTACTAGATCCATGGTAAATCATCTACAAATATGGGTAACTCTGGATTTGGAATGGCATTCATACTGTATAGCAAATAATGATAGGAAAATACGGCTTGGTGATTTATCTACTTTGGGAAATGTGGTCCCTCTTTGGGAAGTATAGTGGTTAAAGTACCTGTTGAGGGACTCAGGACTGGGACCAAATCCTGGCTTTACTAATGGACATTGTGTAGCATCTCTAAGCCTTATTCTTCTCAATATGCACTGAGGAAAAGAGCAATGTCTACTTCATGTTGTAATTTTGAGATTTAAATGAGATCATACATACACCTGACACTTAGTAATCACTCACTCAAATTTTAACTATTATTATTTCCCTTTGAAGTTAATTGATCAATTCAAATAATGTTCAACAAAATTACCAACCTATCAGGCACCCTATTAGACACCGCAAGTTACTTTTCTCAGAAGTTTACCTTGAAGATGTTTAGTGCTTATGGAAATCTCAGATATTGATAACCTTGAGAAACTAAAAAAAAATTTGCCTAGGAGAGATAAAGAAATGCCACACAGCCACTGAAGCATAAGTACATTTTGAACGTGGCTTCTTATATTTGTCTCATGTTTATAAGTTTGATATTTATGTATTCATATGGAATAAGTTTTTGAAGTTTCTGTTTTTCATATACCCTCTTAAGAATTCATAACATCAATTAAATGACAGTTAAACATAGCATTCCTTTGTAGATTCACCTTAACAGTACAGTCCTCATTTAATGAATTCTTAGGGAGTTAAGAGTAGGAATCTGTAAAATATAACATGATGCGTGTGGAGGGGATGATTTTCCAGTGGTATGATAGTGGAATCGCTTATCTAAAACATGGAGCTGCCTCAAGAGGATTTTTTTTTTTAACTTAACTATATGGAAAGCAATGTAGCAGAATTCAGCAGAGCATGATGACCTCAGGAGACAGGCTGCCTGGGTTCATAGCCTGATTCTATCACTTATTAACAGTGTGATTATGAGTATATTGCTTAACTTCTATATATTTCAGATTTATTGTCTGTAAATTAGAGATAATAATAATCCTCACTTTATAGGGTTTTCTAATGATTAAATAAGACAATGAATATGAAGGATTTCGTGTGTAACAGAACATGTGTTCATAGCATATATATTAACTGTTATTACCTCTACTTTAGAAAAGAATGCCTAAAATAACATAGAGCTTAACAATTTTAAAACTCTTTTTTTTTTAAGATTTTATTTATTTATTTGACAGAGAGAGACACAGTGAGAGCAGGAACACAAGCGGGGGGAGTGGGAGAGGGAGAAGCAGGCTTCCCGCGGAGCAGGGAACCTGACTTGGGGCTCGATCCCAGGACCCTGGGATCATGACCTGAGCTGAAGGCAGACGCTTAACAACTGAGCCACCCAGATGCCCAGTTTTAAAACTTTTTATCACCCCCTCATTTAACCTTCATAGATCCTAAGGCAAGAAGTTCAGGTGTGACCCTTTTCCCTCACAAGTTAGCAAATTGAGATTCAAAGCAATGCAGTGTTGTGTCTAAGTCACATGGTCATTAAATGATGGGGGTGATCCTATAATGAGATGTCCACATGGATGAAATAATAGGCTCTCTCCTTATCAATCCTCTTTACCAGATCACGTCTTCACCATCATCTCAAGTGATGATTTTATCACAGGATAGATATTTGACAAAGGTAACAGATGAACGATGAAAATGGAAAAGCCATGAAGACTTCAGGGAATAAGAACTCCTTGATAAAATCTTGGGAGGCACAGTAAAGCCACTGCAACATGGCTGGTGCATCAATCCGAGCTGAAAATAGACAATCTATCAGCTAAAACTGTCAGATATTTTTATGTGCAATTAAAAAAAGGAAATAATAAAGGATACTCTATATTATCTAATGCTTAGTTTCCCCATATCCAGAAACATCAAATTCTTGATTTTGTTCTTTGCACGTTTAAACGGAAGGAATCAGTCTTTATTCCAATATTTAAGTTACCGATCACTCAGTATAAATTGCCTGTCTTCAACAGTTATGGAAGATACTAGGCACAGGAAGACAGGAAGAAAATTAAGTCAGTTCTGCAAAAGGAAATATTGCCTTTCACTAGCTTTTACTAATGTCACTTTGAAAAATCTTGAATATCTGTTTTCCTGTTCAATTATTAAACACAAAATGTTCGTGAGACTTAGTCCATTAGTTTTGAATTTTGTTTCATGATGTTTTGTATAGTGAGATGCTACTGTAATTATCCTGGGGAATAACTTAGACCTTCCATATTTTTCTTTTGACTTGTTACATTCTGCCAATGATTTATAAATGTTCAAATATAATTACTGGAATATTTTTTGTGTGTTTTAAAATAGTTGAAAGTGGTAAAGCAATATCAAGGAAATCTGTGATTTAAATATAAAAACTTTGTGTTCCAATTAAAATTTCTACATAGATCTAAAACTATAGGCATGTGAACCTTTGGAAAAGGAGATGCAGTTTATAAACAAAGAATAAAATACTTGGCAACTTGCATTAAGGCTATTTTGGAAATATACACTAAAATAGACATAATGAAGTTCACTGACACTTTGGTCTAATTAAATTTTACTTAGTGATAATACTGATTATTATTATGTAAAATATTTACCTAAAATCTACTTCTGAGCATAACAGTTATAAGAAAACATATAAAAGCCACATCCTCTTTTTTTTTAATCTCTAAAATAAAATCAACATGTTCTAGAGAAGAGTTATGATAGTTTCATTACTTACCACCTTTTTGCTACCAGGTATCAGCTACCAGAATGTCAGACATAACATCTTGGGAAGATAAATGCAATGTTGAAGGGAATCATTTCTATTTTTTTCCTTTTTTCATTTATTTATTTATTTGAGAGAAAGAGAGAGAGCAATGCAGGTGGGGGGAGGGACAAAGGGCGAGGAAGAGGGAAAGAATCCCAAGCAGCCTCTGTCTGAGCAGGGAGCCCAACACAGGGCTCAAACTCATGACCCTGAGATCATGATCTGAGCAGAAACCAAGAGTCAGGCACTTAACCAACTGAGCTACCCGGGTGCCCCAAAGAGAATCATTTCTAACTGTATTTAGATTATAAATTCTTTAAGATCTTGATGGGAGCTATGGGTTCCCTTTCTAGAAAAATGCACAATGCACTATGGGTCCTAGGTTTACAGGTAAACTAACTTGTGTCAAAGGAAATTTGCCTTGTGAATTAAATGATTTACTCAAAATATATTTATAGTGGACTGGGACTGGAAACCATGGAAGAGATAAGATTTACTTTAAAAAAAAAGTTTATTTATTTATTTTAGAGAGAGAGAGAGACAGAGAGTTCACAGGGGAGGAGCAGAGGAAGAGAGTCTTAAGCAGACTCCATGCTGAGCATGGAGCACGACATGGGGCTCAATCTCTGGACCCCGAGATGGCACTCTGAGATCAAGACCTGAGCCAAAACCAAGAGTCGGATGCTTAACAGACTGAACCACGCAGCACCCCTAAGATGTACTTTTTTACTGGCTAATGTGGCAGGACAGATAACACAGCCATTGAGATCATTGAAAAGACTTCCCAAAAGGGACTATTTACCAAGGCACTGAGAGGGTTAAACAAACTAATAAAGGATCGGAGAACACTCAGGAGAACACAGCCTGTGGTAGGCAAGGGAGGGAGGGTGTTGTGGGAACCAGATGAGAGCTATAGTTTTCAGTGCCTTCTCCCTTTACACACATATCTGGGGAAAGTCTTCAACTTCAGGGAGGGCCCAAATAAAACAATCGACAAAAATTAAACACACAAGTCAGGAAACAGAGGAAAACCTAAATAAAGATTAAGTTCTGTAATTTGTCTTACTATCCAAGTGGTGAGAGAAGATACTGCATCCATTAAATAAGAGCTGGATGCTAGCCACATGAATAATCAAAGAATAAGGAACAGCCACCCAAAATTTAAAAAAAAAAGTACAAAGAAAGATGAAGTTGAGTAAATATCCCCAAAGTAGAAAGCACAAAAAAAAAGAAAGACAACTTGAGAAAAAGAAAAAGAAAAAGAAAAGAAAATCAAAGGACCAATCCCAGAGGTACAACATTGAAGGCTGAAGACAGTGGGAAACGCTGTCCCTCTCCCCTGGAAACATTACCTCGTGGTCTCTTATGGACCAAACAAATCGGCTTTCATTCTGATTCCAGGAAAAAAAAGTCCAAACTTTCTTTTAAGTGATATATTAAATAACATTAAGAATCTAGAAAAATTAGAGCAGAGAGACTGATCCTTCAAATCATTCAGTTGCGAATGAAACGAAACACTCAGCTTTTGCTATATTGCTCTCTCCCTCTGATGCACGCGCCTCTGAAACCTGGTTCCTTCTCAGCTGTGCAACATCTGAGGGGGAAACAATTTTGCTGTTAGCTTGCCAAACTGTGGTTCATTCTAGTCTGACTCAAGGGTTTTTCTGCCTTCAAAACAGTAGAAATTGTTGTTATAGATGTTTGGATATCAGATATATACAGTTCATATTGTTCCTGTTAAGCTTCGAATGTCTTTTTACTGGCGTAAGCCCTTGAGAAAAAAATGTATTGGTTTTCAATATTGATAAATACACACTCTAAGAGGAGATCTCTTAACAATATCTCTCAATTTTGAGATCAATTAACAGAATGAATGGGACAGTAGACACTTTCGACTCATGAATGTTTTACTCTATCTTCTGCTTATTATTTAAGTCTGAAAATCTTCACAATTAAAGAGAAACGAGATACAAAAGAAGCAGTAATGAAAGAACCAATGACTTCTTTCATCTCAGGTTCTAGACTGAAAGCTCCATTTGCCACTGGAGTCTTAAGTAGCCAATTTCATGCACAATTCACTTAACCTAAGTTCCATAACAGAGAGAGATTTAAATTGCTTTTTTCCCTGTATGTAATATGCTATAGGAGAAGTAAAGATAGTTATTCTAAGATCTATTGCAGCAATTTTACAAATGGCTATGCGGTATTTGGCATTTTTCTTTCCCCTCTTACACAGTTTGGATCTACAAAATTCCTACAAGTGGAAGGAGCCAAAGGGATGCTAACTCATCTAATCTCTCCTTCTACACTCATAAAACCTGCCGAACTCCCAAACCGGAGATACTTCTTTGGGAGACAGAGTTATTCTTCATTCTTCATAGTAACTCATCTTCTCTTTTTGGTGAGTCTACAGATATATTTGGAAAATATGTTTTTGCATTTTTTTCTCTCCTTCAAAACAAAACAAAGCAAAACAAGAAAAACCCAACAACACAGAAGCTATGTGTCGCCATACGTATATGGAACCAAAGTTGGTTCTGTAACAGAAAGTGTTTTCTTTTTCTTTGCAGGTAGTGTGACTCCGTTATATAACAAAATCAAGAATGGGTTTGGGGGAAAGACAGACTAGCCTTTTTTCCCCCCGTCTGTGGCACGAATTCCTGATGTAACTTCAGGAAATACCTTCTTAGTGTCAGTTTTCTTATTCCATAAAGTGAAAGGGTTGGAGGCAATGATCTCTAAAGCTAATTTTAGTCAACTAAATTAAACGGTACCAGTTATGTTGCTGTTTCCAGGCAAAGCAGTCGGGAGCTTGGCAGCTATTATCTTACCTGATATGTGTTTAATATGTCCTCTAAGAAAACAGGAGAGGAAAACTGAAACACACATTCGCGTGGCATGGGCATTTCTTTGCTACCTGCAGTGGTGTGGCCACAGCTACTGGCTACCACTATTCACCGCTTTCCTTCCTGCTCCAGTTCTAGTGTAAATCTGGGAGGGTCAGGGATAGTCCTCACAGTTTCTTTTCCCAGCTTCGTTATTCATAAACAATTAAAATAACCAATAGTTTCCAAGAGGTAGCCATGTTTTCTTTCAGAGATTTAATCCAGGACTCCTCTTCTTTTTTTTTTTTTAAAGATTTTATTTGTTTATTTGAGAGAGACAGAGAGAGTGTGTGTGAGCAGTGGGGGAGAGGGAGAAGCAGACTCCCCACTGAGCAGGGAGCCTGATGCAGGGCTCGATCCCGGGACCCCAAGATCATGACCTGAGCCGATGGCAGATGCTTAGGCTAAGCCACCCAGGCGCCCCATAACCTAGGACTCTTCTATTAAACTATCAACTCTTTGTCATATTGATGACAGAAAATAAAAAAGAGAAGAACTTAAACCTCATTATCTCAGGTGTGAAAGGAATTGCTGACATTTTCATTGTGCTAGAAAGAGAGCAGAAGGACACATGGTAGCAGCAGGGAACTTCTACAACTATCTTGACAACTTACTACTTTGACAGTTTGGACAAGAGTCCCAACTGTGATCAAGGTAAGTGGGATGGTGTCACTTGGACACTGCAGCTGCCTTGTTGGCAAGGAGAGTTTTGTGTGATTCTTGGGAAGACAAACTATCTAACATATCAAAGAAAGGCCACTGTGCTACCAAGTCAAT
This sequence comes from Zalophus californianus, assembly GCF_009762305.2. NCBI lineage: Eukaryota > Metazoa > Chordata > Mammalia > Carnivora > Otariidae > Zalophus > Zalophus californianus. The sequence continues at coordinate 16,331,973 of NC_045604.1, forward strand.
CTCTACAAGTCTTTAATGAGTTGACTGAAGACAACAAAGTCTTAATTCTTCCTTTGGAAGGGCTAGGATCACCAGGTGGCTATGAATTCTTCCTCACTTTTACCAGAAGCAAAGAGACCAAAACTGAAAGACAGATGTTTGACTAATTAGGTATGTCAGACTATCTCCTTCATTTTTATGCCTTGTGTGAGATTCAAAGTTAATGGACAAAGAAGGTGATTTACACTCAACTACCGAAAGATGTTAGATCAGAACTGAGCAGTCACTTTAGGCTACTTGGAGAGCATGATAATCTACAATTATTTGGAAGCTATAAATATTGAGGCAGGAGAGGAGGCATTTAATAGGGCATTTCAGAGTACAATACTAAGAATGACATAATGTTTAGAGTCTGGCTGTTAGATCAGGGATAACTGCATGACGTTAAAAGCTCCTAAGAAATGGGATATTTTCATGAGAAACCACTCTCTTGCCAAGTTTGCCACTGAATTTAGGAAATGGAACAAATAATGGATTGAGTAATATAAGAAAAGCAGATTTGTAGTGGTATCGTGGACAGCACATTAATTATTTGACTATACACTTTACAAGTAGTGCCGGCTCTCGGAAAATACCTGATTTATGTCTTCTTACTTGTCGGTTAAGAGTGTCTCTCTCTTGGAATCATAACAATAGGCAGCCTCGTCTCTCATGTTGCCCCCATGATCTCTACATACTGTGCCTCTCCCCCCGCCCACCAAAACCTGTGCAACAACATTAGCTTTTCTCCTACCTTTCTACTTCCAGGTAACACATGACTTAGCTAAGTAGATGGTGAAGTGATCCTGGCTGATAAGACTTCATATGGGATTTTACCAAGGCCTCCCACATACATAGCTATGGCATACAAAGCACTGAGCCTCTGAAAGGAAGCTGCCCGCACTGCCAGGTCAGCAGTAACGAGGGTCTTCTTAACACCTTGTAAACCAGAAGATACTCCACAGGTGATCAATTCTACACATCATTCCCTGTAAGGACTCAAATTCCCAACTAGATTTCCCACTCTCACTTCAGTTCACTGGTTATGCTGATAAAACTAAGCTTAATGTTAAGCATTTGATTCCCCCACTGAGGGAAAGAAATGGTCAGGCGATATATATCAATTGTTGACTAGTTTACATAAACTAAAATTTATTATATACTGTATTATCAAATTGTTAAATTAGTGATGACCCAATTTAAAGCCTAGTTCTGAAGGGAGGTATATGAGATCATTCAAAGTTCACCATTTGTTCTGCTAACAAAGGAAAACTAAAAGCAGTTTTATAATCCCAGGGACAGATATATTCCAGTGTCCCCATCCCCTCAGGAGATATGGGCTTGATGATTACATGCTCAGTTTTTTTTAAGAATTTATTTATTTATTTGAGAGAGAATGGGGGGAGGGGCAGAGGCAGAGGGAGGGAGAGAATCATAGAATCTCCAGCAAACTCCCCACTGAGCGCAGAGTCCGATGGAGGGCTCAATCTCATGACCCCAAGATTATGACCTGTACATGGTCAATTTTTGTAGAGGTTGGCTTATGGCTGGAGGAGGTACCATTAACTGGAGGCTGTTGATAATAGCAGCTTGTGCCTTTGAGGTTTTCTAAGAATAAATTGCCATGTTAAACCAGTTGCAAAGAGATACTTTCTTTTTTGGATTTAGAGATTCATCAAAGAAAAATATGCACACATTTTTACAGGGCAAATAGTAATAGAAGAGTGAACATTATGCACATTGATAAAAAAGTTAAATATAATAATAGCAATGGCTAAGGGACACAGAATTATGAAAATACAAGAGGCTTTTAGGATTTATCTATACTTAATAAAACTTTTCAATTTGCTGCAATAGAGAAATTCTGTACAAAGCCAAGGTTTAATTATTCCCAGGGAGATTGACTATAAGTATTCCAGAATTCAAGTTTCACATTTTAGCATCTATTTTACATAATTAAATCTTGTTACCTGAAAAGTGGCAGTCAATTTTGAAAAGCTTTCCTAAGGTTTTATTAGGATCGTAGGGTTGGAGGTTGGGTAAGAATTGCTCAAGAATCTACACTCTGGGAGAAGGCTTCTGCTGTGGGTGTAAGTTTGGGGTATAAAGTCTTTTAGGTAAGTTTTATCAAAGGAGGAGAATGTGTTCTTTTATGTGCCCTCCAGGAGATGAAAGAAGAGGAAAAGAGCAACATTGCATTTGTGACTCATCACCATCACCTTGCTGTAGTTTCCAGAGGAAGAAACTTTTCCTCTCAATGAGGACATTGGTCCCTCTCTTGGAACTGGTTGACTGGGACCAAAAATGTAAAATTTCTGTTGTATTCTTCTTTTCTCTCTCTCTCTTGTTTTTTTAATATTAGACATCTGTGAGACCTAAACTTTAGAAGGAGTATTTTCCCTTTCTTGGACCCTGTATTAATTTGCTTCACTGCCATAGCAAAATACCACAGACAGGGTGTCTTCAGCAACATACATTTATTTTCTCCCAGTTCTGGGGCTGAAAGTCCAAGATTAACATGTTGGCAGGTTTCTCCTGGGGTTGGTTTCTCCTGGGTCCTCCCCCTCTTTGGTTTGCTGATAGGTATATTCTTGCTGTGCCCTCACATGACCTTTTCTCTGTGAGTGTGCATTCCTGGAGTCTCTTGTGTCCTGATCTCCTCCTCTTATAAGGACACTAGTCAGATTGGATGAGGGTCATCTATAATAATGATAATTTAGCCCATAACAGACCCTTTGTCTAGTAACAAAAGGAAAAACAAACAGGATTTTAGGCATAGGTAAGTAGAGTTTGGACCTCTGATATATGTCATATTTCGAGGTAGAGTTGTTAAGACCTTCAGTCAACCTGTTAGGAAAGATTAGCTGTTTTGCTTTTCTTTTTTTCTTTCCCATATTAGACTGATTCTGTCTCTCTTAAATTCCCTGCAAGGAGTAACAATATTTACCCTTAGGGAATATTTGAATAGTAAACTCTCCCAGACCTAGAAAAACCTGGAGACTTTAATGATTCTGATAGTGCTTTCACTTCTTTTTTTCCTGATAATGGTTTTAATGTAGCATTACAGTCAGTTATAAAATGGAGATGAGAGAAGAGTTTTTGGCTGAGAAATAAAGACACTGTGAGGCCAAAAACTAGGGCAAGAGCAGTGAAACAGGAAGAGGAAACACCAGAAACTTGGTGCTCATCCTGGGGATGGAGGCGGAGGGCTCCTGCATGCACAGGCTCGGACAGTATGCCTAGAAGTGGACCATTTTGGGAAATCTGACCTTATATGTTCTTACCAATGCCTAAGGGTGAATCTCTGCACAGGCAGACAGTGGTTTAAGTATTATTTATAGGGACAGGAATTAGCATGTCGATCTATTTTTTCTTGTTTGCCTTATTCTCAGGTCAATAAAATGTGCCCCGTGAAAGAGATTAGGGTAACTTGACACTCTAAATGTGTGCGTCTACTCTCCTTGGAGATGCGGTCAAAACTCTGAGGCTGTACTGAGTGCTTCTGTCTCCCAGGTGAGTCCTTATCTTAGGTGGAGGCAGAAAAATGGAGAAAGGAAATAGTGCAACTTGGAGCTGTAGCATGTGATTAAGGAATAGCAGTCCCCAGCAACGTGGTTAGGGTGACCCCACGGGCATTAAAATTTAGTGTGAAACTTGAGGAAATTAGCATGTAGTAGGATATTGTACAGCCTGGTATAAGTATCCTGGGCAAAATCAATGAATATTACTTTTTGATCTTGAGTCACTCGGTGTTTACTTTAGTTGTCTAAGGATGGAGGGGGGGAAATAGAACAAACCCAGTATGTGTGCGTGTGCGTTGTGCGTGCGTGTGTGCGTGTGCATGTGATATCTTATCTTCCACTTACCTCATCATCCTCTCATATTCCGAGAAGTAGAGTTCAGAGTCAGATGACTTTGAGGCTCGCCTAACAGTCAACTAGCTGCTGTTCGGGGGAGGTTCCCAATCCTGGAAAAGAAGGTAGTTGTTTCTGGCATTTCATTTTGACATCATACAACTGAGAGGCTGGTTCATTATGAGCCAAGCGTTAGTGGTGGCTAAATGGATTCCTCTCATTTATTACCTCAATAATAGTTAGGTTCCCTGATGACTTAAGTTTCTTGCTAATCCCAAATCTGAGGTGGAAAAGCAGCCGTAAAATGCAGGTAATGTCAATGATAACAGTTTTGGTGGCATTCGGGTGATCCTAACAACATGCGGAGTGTTGACTCCATTATTTGTTTTTCTCCAGGAGAATGCCTCCACATGTTGAACCTTCAGTTAAATATTTGTCATTGTGGGTAAGCTTCACAGAGAAAAAAGGGTCACGAGTTGCTCAATCAACTGGCTAAAGTAATTCCTGAAGCTAGCAGCTCCGGACTACCCCCCCACCCCGGCTCTCAGCCTACACTAGGTAAATGGTAGCTAACCTGCTTTACACTGAAAAGTGCATTTCCCAAAATATTGACTCTATGGGTGCTTTCAATAAGAAAAAACATCTCAATCTCCTCCAAAACAGTCAGGGTCTACCAAAGCAGAGAATGAAAGTACATTTTCTGAGCACAAGCTGAGAACTATTAGCTTACCTTAGAAGGTCATGAAGCGTGCTCGCTTCGGTAACATATATACTTAGAAGGTCATGAAGAGTAGATGGAAGACGATAGGAAGGAGTAAGACACATAGGGAGAAGGTAAACTGGAGGAAGTACTTCTGGCTTGCACAATTCAAGGGGGCTCCTTTTAATGTCTGTGTGAATGCCACTCTCTGGAGCATGGCTTCATGAAATAACATTTGTGAATGGTACTCCCGGACGTAACTCTTTAAGTGTCCCCGGGGGTATGGGGTTCTGAGGGGAAAGGAATTTTTCCACAATATGTGCATATGTACATTCCTGGAGAAATGCATATATTTTCCATTAGGGTTTATTAGATGTGAAGAGATTCATCCCATGGAATGTGCTCAGCCATGGCTGTAGCCTCTAGCTATTTTTCTTTCTGTTGTCAGCAATTAAAGAAAAGTGCTATATTTGAAAAGTAACCTCTCAGGGATTCTTTTGTTGAAATTATTGAATGTTTCATTAACAGGGAGTGATCTCTGGTAGTAGAACAAGGCAGAACCCTCCTGTTTTCATTTACCACAACTATCCTTATGTTCTGTTGCTCTACTCCTGAAACACAGACATAAGGAAATAAAGATTTACTGAAAGAGATCTTTGTGTTAAAGATTCAGTCAATCAATAAGCAAATATTTATTGTCTATATTGTATGAAACTCAGTATAGTAATTTTTTTTTCAGTTTGCTTCTAGGTATAGAATTTTTACTTGATGGCTAGAAGGAACGTAGTTAATATATAGGCCCAAAGCAACAAGAATTGATCATATAGAGATATAATCATAGAGAGATTGATAGGTTAAATGTAGCTCTCAATTTTATCTCAGTAGAAGCAAGTACATTTTTCATAGAATTTGGTGTTGAAAAAAATCATATACATATCAGGTGTCTGTAGTGGATTGATAACTATCTCCATTCTCTCTCCTTCCCCACCCCACTCTTCCACCAGGATTGTACATAGGAAGGACAATTAGATATTGAATGTTGGATGCTTGTGTTATTTGGAAATCAAGAAAGGATTTGCAATTTCACTTGCAAGTCTGGGATGGGGAGAGTCTAAGTAGGATAGTAAGGTGCTCCAGCAACATACTTTTATAAAATAAACAACTGTAAAATTTAGTTGGCTTAAAACAACCATTTTATTGTATCACATGTCTGTGTCAGGAATTTATGCATGTTCAGTTGGCTGATTCTTCTATTTTATATGCATCAATTTATGGAGATTGCTCATTAGTATTCAACTGGCAGATGGGCTAGACTGGAGGGCCCAACACAGCTTAATTCACATGTCCTGAACCTTGGTAAGGAGGCTGGGAAGCAGGGCTCAGCTGGGATGGTTTTCCAGAACATGGCCTGTCCAACATGGTGGACTCTGGGTAGTCTTCTTACAAGGTGGTGCAGGGCTTTCAGAGACAATATTCCAAGAAAGATAGGAGGAAACTGAAAGGCTATTTATATTTTAGCCTCAGAAATCTCATCTTTTCACTTCCACTGCATTCTATTGGTAAAGCTAGTCACTAAGGCCAAGACAGATTAAAGGAGAGGAGATTTAGAATCTACTTTTCCATGAAAGAAGTGCCCCAAAATTTACCGCTATCTTTATTCTGTCACAAAATGCTACCCATAGGGATAAGAGATTGAAGCCCAGGATGTCTTTAAAAATATTAACCACTTTCCCCTCATCTTTTATTTTCAGAAATCTTATTTCCATAGCTCACGAAAGAGGATTTTGATCAATCTGATGAACATCTGTGGTGACTACCCATTTTTCCCTGTACTCACTAAATGATAATGAGCAAGGGCACGACCCATAAAAACCAGCCCCACTGACAGGTCTGCTCTAGAAAGAGACTTACCCTCGTCTTCGGCAATAGATCTTTGAATAACTTGGGGACCAGAACTGTGATCTGAAATTTAAGAAGCATACTTCTGCAACGTTTAGTTGTGATATATTTGAGAATCAGTGGGGGTGCTAAAGTGCCCTGCAGTCACTAAAAGTGCAGTCAGATTTTTGCAAACAGATGGCAGAACTGATGATAAGACTATATGGAAGTTCCTATGATGAATAATGAGATAAAGTTTTTAAATAAAGATTATTAAAAAAAAAAAGATCTGATGGTTAAATACAGGGTTATTTGTGTCCTGGAATGAGGCAGGAAGAAGAGAGGGAAAGGCGAAAGCAGAGGTAGAGAGGTAGAGGCATACATGACATACATAAAGTTGGGCATGTAGTGTAAAGCAGCTGCTTCAAATCTTCTTTGGAAGGAGATGAGATATAATAGCAATGCATAAAAATAAATGGTTTAACTCAGAAAGACACAGATAGAACTAGAGAAATGTAGAAAAGAAGAACAGAGGCAAATTTACTAAAGACATGCACATGGAGAGCACCACCCCCATACACACATCCATACAAACCATACCTATGAATGCAGTGCTTACTTACCCTAGGCACTTTTTGGGATGAACTATATTGTTAATTAACTAGTGAATAGCTAAAAGTATTCCATGAAAAGACATATGGCAAGGCTTATAGGGACTTAGAAACTGGGATAAAAATGCATTGAGACACATCTCACAGACAGAAACACCTGCATCTTTCCTTCTTATAAAGATATTCTGATCCTGGAGTTTTTAAGGATTTTGCCATTAAAGTTATTTAGAGCTATGCTTCATTTTAGTATGTGAAAGTAATAAACTGTATTAAACTCATAATAAACTATGTTAAACTCATCAGAGGGTGGATTTTGGCTCAAGAACTGGAGAGTCCTTACTTCTGTTTTACTTTTAGTAATAACATAATGTCTATTACCATTAGCTTACAATTACTTGAGTAGTTTAATATACCTTAAAATCACAAGAGTAGTTATTAAGGTCCTATTTCAATAAGCTGTTAGTGATTATATTAGCAATAAGACATTCACATTGTGTAATTCCTTACATTTATTTTTCAAGCACAGCAGATATTTTTAGTGGTAAGAGATAAGAGAAATGAGTCATTCTATCAATATTGTAAATGTCATCTTTCTTGAAATTATACATTACTTAAGGACTGATTTTAAATATCACTGTTTTTTTCTTTAAAGTAAATTTTAACTAAAATATTGTTTTTCTACCCCCCAATATTAAAATGTTAATGTTCTTTTTAACGTTACAAAAAACCCCCTGCTAATACACATCTTCCTTCATTCCTGAAATTCATGACCATCTCAAACATGAGAATTGATTGATCTCTAGAAGGTAGGTAAGATGATATACTGGTATAGATCAGGTATCCTAATGAATGAGAAAAATAATCTTACTTATTGTGGATAGAAAAGATTGCATATCTTTTTTGAGGGGACAAACTTTTAAAAATGCTTTTAAATTAGAAAAATAAAAATTTTAAATTTAGAATTCTCAGGTCAGCATCACAAGTTATTGAAACATCTTAAGCTTTATTTTTCAACTTGCTACTAGATGATATGTTATCAAATAATGATATGTCAAGTGGTAATAAGACATGAAATGTCATATTATTGGTGGTAAAAACTTAACTGAATTATAAAGTACTGCCAGAGACCTAAAATTTATGATTTACTTATGAGGTAAAATTGTATGATGTGCCAAGATACCTGTGGTACAAAACTTCCAAGATGGCTCCCAGTGGAGTGTCACTTCTTGGCATTCATGTCCTTGTGTAGTCCTCTCCTACAGTGAATAGAAATGTCTGTGTCACTACTAGAGTATTGCAAATAGGATGGTGTATGGCTTTCAAAGGTATTTCGTCAATAGGTTATAGCTCCTACTTTGTTTTCTTAGATCATGGGCTCTGGTGGTAAGCCACCTGCCAAGTCATAAGGATACTAAAACAGCACTCTGAAAGATCCTTGTGACAAGGACCTGAAAACTTCTGGTCGGTGAGCTTGGAAGCAGCTCCTCCAGCCTCAGTCCAGCCTTCAAATGACCATAGCCCTGAACAGCATCTTGATTGTGACCTAGTGCAGTGCCCTAGAAATAACTAGCTATGCCACTCCTGAGTTCATGACCCAAAGAAACTATATGACATGTATGAGATTGTACATGTGTGTGGGTTTTGTGCTGTTGTTGCTATGTTTTGGACTCATCTCTTGCCCTGTGTTTGAGGACTAATATAGTACATTATTGATTGTTATAGGCCAAAATCTAACACTTAATGGCTGGTTAGCATTATGAAAAATCACTTTATTAATTCTGAGTCTCAGATTCGTTATATGTAAAATGGAATAGTATAACTAGATGATATCTAGGATCCCTTTTAGATATAGTATTTATGAATATTTCTGAGTATAAGACTGTGAATGTTGAGTTAATCAAGTCCAGCTATATGACTTGAATATTGAAAGAACACTGTTTGCCTAATCATTATAAGCTATTTTCATTTTATATTTAAAATTGCCTGAAAGATAAGAGAATATTTTAAAAAGTAGACGTAGCTAGCAAGCGATCTCATTCTGGAATCATTGTAAGTTGGCAGGTATGTTGTGGAAGATAAATTGTATAATATATAAGGCATACTGATAAAAGGTAAGGGAAAAATGAGTTAATATAAGACATGAGTTTTAGTGCTGGATGAACATTTGAGTCCCCTGGAGACTGATGCTGGGGTCCCTTTTGATCAATTAAATTAGTGTTTCTGGAAATGGAATGAGGAGATCAGAAAAATTCTTATACACTCCATAGATAATTACAATTTATAGCCAACATTGAAACTGCTGAGACCCTTTTGGGAAGTTGCTAGTTACCAAATTGAAGAGAATTTAGAGTGGGTCTATTGTGCATAGAGAATAAGGACACTCAAGCTCTGCTGGAGACCTCCCCATCAGAGGAAGAACCACTGGCCCTGGTCACTCAGAGCTCATTAACGGAAGGCTGTTCAACAGTCCATACCTGGATAAGTTAAATAGCTAATTAAGATCCTCTCAGCAAGAGTGGAAGAGAAAGCCTGAGGGGTTAGTGTTCACCTGGATTATATAATTATAAATCGAGGATTATAAATTAAACTAAGAAAATGCCAGAAGTTGAGTATATCAAAGACTATTTAGCCTGTGTGGGTAGGTGATACAGCACTGCCTAAGTATTGGGATATTTATTATTAAAATAAGAAGAAAATATTTGGTTACCCGTTATGGAGTGATTTGGAAAATATTCTTCTTGTTGTTTTTATTTTAATGAGTGTATTTTCTAATCCCAACAATAAAAATAAAGGTCAGCATTTTAGATCTGTTGGTCCTCACTACCTCTAAAGAAAACAGTGCCATCTGGCCATCACCCTTAATATGTAGGCATAAAATCTTAGCAGCTTTCCAAATACCATTAGAGTAAGCACTTTGTATCATAAAAACAAAGTGTAACAGCATTTAAAATTTAAGAGTAATGAGAATTTGGAAAAATTTCACAATATGAAAAATAGCACATAAAAAGAAAGTAGAGTATACCAATAAAAATATGGGCAAATAACATGAGCTCACAATTGAGAAAAGAATAAGTACAAATGGTCAACAAAAACCTGAGATATTCAACCTCATAAGTAGATGAACATTTGCCTTCTGTAGGATTAGCAATCTTTTTTAGTGACTGTATTAATGGTATCTGTCACTTCCATCCACATAGGGAGCTAAGCATTTTAATTAGAGAACAGTTTAGCATGCAGTATTCAGATTCCATACGTATAAGTGTCTGGAAATTTGTATTTAAAATATAAATGGAGGGCGCCTGGGTGGCTCAGTTGGTTAAGCGACTGCCTTCGGCTCAGGTCATGATCCCGGAATCCCGAGATCGAGTCCCACATCGGGCTCCCGGCTCAGCGGGGAGCCTGCTTCTCCCTCTGACCCTTTCCCCTCTCATGCTGTTTCTCTCTCTCTCTTAAATAAATAAAATCTTTAAAAAAAATAAAATAAAATAAAATATAAATGGAAAAATGTGGGTGCCTGGGGAGCTCAGTCGGTTAAGCGTCTGCCTTCAGCTCAGGTCATGATCCCAGGGTCCTGGGATCGAGTCCTGCATTAGGCTCCCTGCTCCGCAGGGAGTCTCTCTCTCTCTCTCACGAATAAATAAATAAAATCTTAAAAAAATAAAATATAAATGGAAAAATGTAAAATGACTATCTTCAAGGAAGCTTATTTCATCATTGTTAAAATACAGACAATTGGAAATGCTTCAAATGACATTAAAAAGAGGACTGTTATTATAGCATGTCTATGATAGGTATCAGAGTATAACACATCTATAAAATGAAATAATATTTAGCCATTAGTAATAATGTTATCAGGGAGTATTAATTGAACCTATTGTTAAAGGAGGAAAATTTAAGTGAAATCCAAATCATGAATAGTGAGAAACTTAATACAGGAATAGACAATGGCCAGACCATATAGGACAATAGAATTTTGACTTTCAACCTCTGCATCTAAGGAAGCTTCCACCCGCTGAGCAGCCAAACCACACTTTTGCAGCCAATAGCCCAGAACAGGGAGGGCTTGGTCAACGACTGCCAGATTTTCTATTTTTTTACCCCACCTCCAACTTTGAACCATCCGGAGAAAACAAAACATGTCCCGCTAACCAATCACATAGCATGTCCTGCCTCTAGGTAGCCCACAGCACCCCCCTTCCTCATGCCAGTCACCTCCCACCAGAGCACGCCTGAAACTTTCTTTTTCCCCCTATAAGGCATTTCACATCTTTGTCTACCTTTGAGTCTCTGCCAAATGCAAGTGATGGTGGTTGAATCCCTTGCTACAGCAAACTCTGAATAAATAACCTCTGTTTGGTCTCATTTGGGTAGTCTTTGATTATTTCCACAATAGCATACTAGTATGTAAATTTCGTGAGTGTTTATGTAAGCAGGATTTGTTTCTGAGTGTATGCCTGGGGAAATTCCTGAAAGCTAGTTACTAAGATATTAAACTTGGTGATGTTTGGGAGGTAGGATGCAAGGCAATTCTTACCTTATAGTATTTTGCTTTTGAGTTTTTGAATGAGTACACACAATTTATGTAAAGCGAAATAAGGCCCTTGGACGTCTATAAAGCAGTTTATTATTATGTTTAGTATTATGAAAATAAGAATTCCATGTGTATAAAGCATAACTATTTCTTTCTCTATATGATATATGTGATGATGCTCAGTTGATTGGACTACCCTTTCTCCATCAATTCTTTTTTTTAGTAAAAAATTTAAATTTTTTATTTTTTAAACTTAAAAAAACCAACTTCCTATATTGGGTATCTGGAAAGGTTCATTCTTATAGATATTTTTAAAAATGAAAAGTAGACTGAGTTGAGAAATATAGTTTTAATTATAAAAATGATTAATGAGTGTTAAACATAAGGGAACTCCGTGATTCAATAGTCTCCATTATCCAGCCATAATTCAAATAACTATTATGATTCCAAAGCTAGAAAGAAATCCCCCTAGATTAATAAATATAAATCTTTATGGTCATCAATTTTCCCTGATGTTTCTTTAACAAAGGCCAGAAAGATTAGATTTTTGAATGGAGCATTGTTCATTTCTGTCAACATTTGGTTATTTATCCCTCTAAACTAAACAAAACTCTGGATATGACAAAGACTAAACTTTGAGTGTATCTGCAAACCTAACTTTATATAGCTGATGCGGAAAAGGAAGTGCAAATGTAGTGCCAACCTCTCTTAGCTGAGCACAATGCTGTTTTTGACTAACGATGATGTTAGGCTTCAGTCGCAGGAGATAGGCTGAATCCATTTTAAGGCAAGGAGTTTCTGCTCTTGCGTCTGGTCTACCCTCCTGCCTGGTGTGGCTTCTGACCTTTCATCCACAGCAAGTGAGATAGCAGTCAAGCACAGGGCTAGTCACTGGGGAGAGACAAACCGTCATCAAACACATCAGACCTTGCTGTCTCTTTCCTGCCATGTTTTTTCCATGTCATACTACTGTTGTGAAGATGAAGTAAATATGCATAGGTAAATAAGGGATAAGTCCAATCAACTGAGCGTCATAACATATATCATCTATAGAAATATTTATGCTGTATGTATATATGGAATTCTTTATTTTCATAATACTAAACATAATAATAAACAAATGCAAAATACTATGAAGTGAAAATCACCCTATATCCTACCTCCCAGCCGTTGCCAAGTTTAATATCTCAGTGACTAGCTTTCAGAAATTTCCCCAGGCATACACTCAGAAACAAATATAAAAAATTTAGAAGGCAGGCTTGGTTTAGCCAAGCATCACACACATGGTAGTTACTACTACTCTCTCATGTTCCAAATTGTTTTGCAATCAACTCTGATACATGTGAAACTCTAACCAGTATGTTCTCTTTTACTAGCTTGGAGTACAGAACAAGACCTTATTTGCTTTACTGTTAAAAGTACAAGGAATTTTTAATACCAGAGGGCTTCCCATTGCCCACATGTCCAAGATCCACAAGGTCCAAGAATCAGTCTTCTTTGTGGCTCAGTCTTCTGTTTCCACTGGAGAGATCAGAAGGACTCAGTCATGCCAGCAAACACACTGTCTGCAAATGCTGACCTGGGAGAGCTCCCCCAGCACTAAAGCGAAATTATTATTTTTATAGATCTAGATAGAAGTAGGTTATCTTTGTTTTTTGTAAAGCTAAGGTCACTATCTTTTTTTTTTTTTTTTTTTTTTTGAGGAACACACTCTAAAGGCTTCTGGATATCAGGATGGATGGGCATAAGTACAAAGCCTATGAAAATGCTTTAAAAATTTTACTGTTATCCAACCCCTGAGATAATATATTATCCTGTCATCTTTCTCAGTAGATGAAATGAAAAATGTTTTCTAAAGTTTTCTCCAGTAAAATATTTCAAAAGGATCTCTCATCCAATACTTGTGAAGTGTTAGGATGTATTACGTTACCTCTGGCAGAGAGATCCCTGAGACCCTTTACAACCTCTGTCGGTCCAGGTTGTGACTTTTGTCACAATAGCTTGAGTGTTGCTATTGACCCGTTTCTTGAGGTAACTCACTGCTCAGACGTTCCACAGGCCAAATCTATTCACTCTGTTTATTCCCAGATAGATGCAGCAAACAGGTGCATTATATCAAAATGACAGTATATCTCTCATGGGCTATATCTTGCTGATATAGATATTTTCTGTTCTAAAAGCTAATATAAGCTATTCTCTGATAGATGCATGACCCACATATAAACTAAACATGCATTTAGGGTAAATGTCTTTGAATTATCAGTGAGAGAATATTTTTAAAATAAATGGAAAACACTTTACTTTGGAAAAAACTTCCTGAGTTGTGTCAAAAATTAATGAGGAAAACACTGCTGACAAACAAATCAAAGTAAAGATAGCAAGATGATTTTTATAATATGAAACCTAAAAATAAAGCACAGACAATTTAAAAATTGTTGGCAAAATATTACTTGTTCTTATATGAATTAACAGCCATGTGGGAAAAATAAAGCAACTTCTCAAATGAGAATTTTCATATCAAAGTAATAACTAGCTTATCCTTTCATTAAAAAACAGATTTCCTAAAACAAAAATAAAAACAGATCTCCTACATCTGGTAACAATATACTCTAAAGGCTCATAGTTTAAGATGAATTAAGATGTATTTAGTCTCCCCGACATATAGTTAAAGGCAATTTTTGGTTTAACTATTAGAAACTTCTGTATTAGTTTTGCATTATATATTTCCTTTAATGAGAAATGACATTTAAGCAGTTTTTGCAAGCAATGCTGCTGATGAGTCTGATAAGTCAGGGCTACAAAAGAAGAGCAAAAATAACAGAACTTGACGGTTCTTCCCTGGATTCACTTAGGCAAGCATAGAAGCACATTTCCGCTATGACTCTCTTTTCCCATGGATGAAGCAGATATGCACCTCAGTGTATAAACAAATGTACAACAATTTTTTCTGTATAACAACTTAATCCTATTTAGATCTTCCATTCCACCAGGAGTAACAGGATCCTACTATCAGCTAGTCTTTACCCCTATCATATATGTATACTTTATCCTGAGTTGTGTCTAATCTCTGGGACCCTATGCATTAGTCAGGGTTCTTCAAAGGCACAGAACCAATAGGACAATAAGTGTGTGTATGTACATGTATATGTGTATTTCTGTCTCTCTATATAATAGAGGTGTTTATTTTTGGGAATTGGCTCATGTGATCATGGGGGTGCAAGTTCAAAATCTTGCAGAGTAGCCTGGCAGGATGGAGACGCAGGGAACAGTTTCTAGTCTGGGTCTGAAAGAAGTCTGTTGGCAGAATTCCCTTTCTTCTGGGAACTTCAGCCTTTTTCTATCGAGGCCTTCAACGGATTGGATGAGGCCCACCCACATTACGGAAAGTAGTCTACTTTACCCAAAGTCTCCTGACTTAAATGTTAATTTTGTCTAAAACCATAGAGACTTTTAACTGAAGGAAACAAACTGAGGGTTGCTGGAGGGGAGGTGGGTGGGGGGATCGGGTAATCGGGTGATGGGCATTAAGGAGGGCACGTGATGT
Source organism: Zalophus californianus (assembly GCF_009762305.2). NCBI lineage: Eukaryota > Metazoa > Chordata > Mammalia > Carnivora > Otariidae > Zalophus > Zalophus californianus. Next base: position 16,347,109 of record NC_045604.1, read on the forward strand.
GATGAGCATTGGGTGTTATACGCAACTGATAAATTATTGAACTCTAGCTCTGAAACTAAGGATGTATTATATGTTGGCTAATTAAATTTAAATTTAAAAAAAGAAAAAATTAAAAACACCTTCACAGAAATGTCTAGAACAATGTTTAACCAAATATCTGGGTACTGTGACCTAGCCAAGTTGACACATAAAATTCATCATCACAGTTGGGCCCCTGGGTGGCTCAGTCGTTAAGCATCTGCCTTCGGCTCAGGTCATGATCCCAGGGTCCTGGGACCGAGGCCCGCATCCAGCTCCCTGCTCCCCGGGAAGCCTGCTTTGCTTCTCCCTCTCCCACTCCCCCCCCCACCCCCGCTTCTGTTCCTGCTCTCGCTGTGTCTCTCTCTCTGTCAAATAAATAAATAAAATCTTCAAAAAAAAAATTCCCCATCTAGTGTATTTAGTACCATTGTGGTGGGGAGGGAGAAGGGAGGGAGAAAGGAGGGACCAGCTTATCTTTGATGTCATTAGTCCATGTTCACATCCTGAAATAGCTAAGGTCATTGTCCTCACGGTCCAGCTTCCCTGACCTTTCAGGTCCAGCTTCCCTGACCTTTCAGGTGCGTGGTCTCAAGTGCTTCTGTGAGCACCGGAAAAACCGCTTCCTTAACTGCTAGTGCGAAAGAATCTGCAAAACTCTCCTCAACATCAGGTGCTGAGACACATGAAGGGGTCACCCTCTGATTGAGTCTGTCTCCCAGGAAACTGTGACAGCATGAAGCTGGTGAACCCAATGAACTCATCACCCTCCTCTCCTCCACTCTCTCTGCATTTCCCAATAGCCCCCGCCCCCAGCGCCCCGCCCCCCGCCCCTTACGCCCCTCCCCGCCCCCTCGCCCCCAGAGATGTGATTCCCTGTCTGGATCTGGATCTGGATCATTCTTTCACATTTTTGTCTGAATCCTCTTTATTGCTGCAAGTGTATTTAGGCTTTTTGAACCTCAAAAACTAGATATTAACAGAGATTTCCTTTCGTTATTGTTGCTGTTTTGTTTTGTTTTTGTTTTTCCAAAGTTGCCCCTTCTTTGGCTATCGGCTTCGGTACTGAGCAAGAGTAAGGGGGAAGGAAAGGATAAAATATGCCTTTAATTTGTTAAATTAGATATACTAAAGCTTATTTTATAATCCTCTTCCTGTTTTCTTGAACTCCCACACCATGGTAAGGACCGAGTTGTTTAATTAAACAACTAATGTTTAACTTGCAGTCGCGGCCTGATGCTTCTTGAAAACCCATGTGATCTGGAACTTTCTATTATAAGCAAATGCAGAGATCCTTTAGGTGTCCACCAGATGGCACTGTTGACCAGAGAAATGTGACTAACTTGCTTCAGCTCTGAGACAAACAAGTGTTAATGCTGATTTAATTCCAAAAATAGAAAGGGGAAAATGTCAGAAAATAGAAACAAGTAGATCTACCACGCAACCCATCTTAGGTCAAAAGTAACAACTTTTCACTTAGACAAGAAGCACAACTCTGCCCTCAGAGTCCAGGAACATCGTCCTTGAGGTGCTTTCACATTTCACTCACATTGGGCCCCACAAAACTCTGATAGGTAGACAGGCCAGGACAGGGCAGGTGCTTCTGCCGAGTCCATTTGCGTGGCTAGACCACCGGAAGCTTGGGCCTTGGGCTGCACCTGAGGCCTTGTGATCAGAACATCCATGTCCTTGATCAAGTTCTTTAATCAATCTGGCTTTAATTTCTTTATCTATAAAATAAGAATTTGAATTTGGTAAACACTCCCAGTTTGAAAATGTAATCCCTGCTTCACAGATAAATTTCCGAGAAATGCCTTTCTTAAGGTCACAATTTCTTCTCTTCTGAGTATGTACTAGAACTCAAGTCCTTCACTCCTGAATGCAGGCCAGTGTCCACAAAGACGTGAAACGTCCCCTAAGCTATTCCTTTCTGCATTAACAAAGAGAGACGGGCTGAACAAACTACATTTTGCAGCCATTTTTCTCCTATACTCTTAAAACACTTTCTTTCCTTTCTTTCTTTCTTTCTTTCTTTTCTTTCTTTCTTTTCTTTCTTTCTTCTCTTTCTTTTTCTTTTTCTTTCTTTCTTTCTTTCTTTCTTTCTTTTTCTCTTTCTTTCTTCTTTTTTCTTTTTTTCTTCTTTCTTTCTTTCTTTCTTTTTCTTTTCTTTCTTTCTTTCTTTTTCTTTCTTTCTTTCTTTCTTTTCTTTCTTTCTTTTTCTTTCTTTCTTTCTTTCTTTCTCTTCTTTCTTTCTTTCCTTCTTTCCCTTCCTTCCTTCCTTCCTTCCTTCCTTCCTTCCTTCCTTCCTTCCTTCCTTAAAGAGAGAGAGCATGAGCGGGGGACGGGGGAGGGGCAGAGGAGAGGGAGATTGTCCAGCAGACTCCCCGCAGCGGCACTGAGCCCAGCGCAGCAGGGCTGGATCTCAGGACCTTGAGATCGTGACCTGAGCCCAAATCAAGAGTTTCCTGGATGGAGAGTAAACATCCATCTGAATTAACAGCCATGTGGGAAAAATAAAGCAACTTCTCAAATGAGAATTTTCATATCAAAGTAATAACTAGCTTATCCTTTCATTAAAAAACAAATCTCTTAAAACAAAAATAAAAACAGATCTCCTACATCTGGTAACAATATATTCTAAAGGTTCATAGTTTAAGATGAATTAAGATGTATTTAGTTTCCCTGACATATAGTTAAAGACAATTTTTGGTTTAACTATTGGAAACTTATGTATTAGTTTTGCATTAACTGACTGAGCCATCCAGTCGCCACTTAACAACATATCTAATTTAAAAAATGGAACTAAATAGGATTTATTGGAGTACTTTTCTTTTAGCTTTCAGATTTTTTTTATGTTTGGGAAAAATGGCTCAGTTTATTCTAGTGAATTCTTTTTTATAAATCAAAGTATAATGTGTATACAGATATATTTATGAATAATAAAGTGAATACACATTTACCTACCACTCAGCTTTACAAAATAAGACATCTTTCCAACTTATCACGCAAAGAAATCCAGTCCTTTCCTGTTTATATTAAATCATATCAAGACTTAACTACTCCCTTCTTCCCTCCCAAAAAAGGATTTTTTTCAGGGCACCTGGGTGGCTCAGTTGGTTAAGCATCTGCCTTCGGCTCAGGTCATGATCCCGGGGTTCTGGGATCCAGCCCCGCATCGGGCTTCCTGCTCGGCGGGAAGCCTGCTTCTCCCTCTGCCCTCTGCCCCTGCTTGTGGTCCCTCTCTCGCTGTGTCTCTCTCCGACAAATAAATAAACAAAATCTTAAAAAAAAAAAAAGATTTTTTTCTGCTAGCAAAAGACCATTTCCTCCAGGATTTTACCCTTTGTGGCTTTATACTCTTAGCTCATCCATAAGCTTCAGAAGGCAAAGGGAGTCATAGTTCCCTTAGGCACTCTTCCCCCCCCCATTACCTTCTTCTGAGAGAGAAAAATCAAGTTAATATTTAAACTGCACTTTCTTCCTGTGTTTAATCTTTATATTTAAATTATAGTAAATTGTATTTCTCATTAGTGCTAAAAATAAATTTATTTACTTCCTTTCTGGAGGGACCCTTAGGAGGAGAGAAGAAGAAAAGAGCTAGGGTTCATAGTGGCCCAGGAAAGAGAAAGAGCCCATGAAAAGTTTCTAAGGAGGTGGGTGTTTTCAGGGAAATGTCTGAAGCTGGAATGTCTACATATAACATGAAGTAACTCAACTTAATTCTTCTATTGCGCATAGACTTTCAGTTGAGGCTCATGTTCTGTGGAGGTGGTATCTGGGGATAAAGAGACTAGTGCAGTGTTGGAGCAAGGCCTAGAAGAGAGATGAATGCTTCAGACAAGAACGGGAATTTGAGTAGGAAAGGAAACGGAAAAATGTAAGCTCTCCACATCTCAGTGTATTTAGGGTGACTTTGTAAGCCTTTTGAATTCAAATGTTACTAAAAAGGTTATCCTCATTATGCTAAAAGATTTGAGATAGCCAGAGAGCTGATATCCAAGTTACATATGTGCAGATATATAACATGCATTTGTTGGAAATATCAAAGTATCTTCAGGTTCACACACAGGAATGGTAAGGTACACTAATAAATTCCTTTAATTCTCTTGGAAATTCAAATTCTTTGAACTTTTTTGTGATTCACTTATGTTTCTCTCTGTTGAATTTCTTGGCCATCCTGGAAGGTCAGGGATACTTCTCTGATTGTTTTAAGCCTGAAAAGAAGTATCAGTGCATTTTCTAGCTATTGGCCTTTTGGCAGCCTCTAACCAACTATCTCTGCCACCCTCCCAAAGGGTTAAGAGAAAGTCCGTGCCCGAAAAGGAGCAGCAATTACATACTTCCCGGGAAAATTGCCAGTCATTCCTGGTCTCTGACCTTCTTTCTCTACAAGGTGTCTGGCCTCTGAAATTTATATCTTAATCATACTTCACATTTGACAGTGTTTTGGATTTTTCAAAACAAATTTAAATGCACCCTTTCCCTTGGATATTATCTCCACTGCAGACCTAGATTGCTGGGGCAGATCCTATCAACTGTATGATGCACATGGGAATCTAGGATTAAAAAAAAAAATGGTAAACCTTCTTGCTCAAGGTCACACAAAGCTCAGAGAAAAACCACATATTCTTTCTCCAAGGCTAATGAGCGTTCAGATGCAGGGAAGCAACTTTCTGTCTCTAAACATAACCACTTCTTCATTGTTGATGCTATAATCACCAAAGCAAATTACCTCTCAGTCCTAAATTAGAGCTATCAACTGTTTCCCTCTGTATCTATTCTTGCTCTTTTTTAACTTTCTGCCCTGGGAAATCAACTCCAGGAACGTTAGCATCAAATGATGAATTAGTTGTTTCTACAAAATGAATAGTGAAACTCGTTGATGAAACTTTGAACCCACCTTCCAAGTTTCCCCTTTATTTTGGAAGCTCAGGTCTTTCTTCACAGAGTTGCACAAAGTATCACGAAAGGAGGTCCACGTGAAATGACTTAGTATTTTTCCAAGTGTGGATATTAATGAATGGTTTTATTTAAAAAAAGTTCCATGTTCAAATAGGCTGAAGTCCTTTATAAAGGACACCATACAGACCTCTCATAATCATGTACTTATGAATATAGAGTTTTGAGGAGTGTAACATTTCCCTAATGTGCATGCCCACAGAATTTTCTGCAGAACTGTTGTTTCTTCCCCCAGTCATTCTTTGTGGAAAGCTTTATCAGGAAAAGTTTTGTGATGATGCCTATAATACTGTTTCTCAGCATTATTCTAAGGAGCTTTATATATTTATATATTTCAGAATAGTATTAAATCAGAAGAAAGTTGAATGAAACCTTCAGGTAAATTTGGACAAAGTGTTTTAAGTTGAAAATACAAAAAGGTATTCCCCTTTCTTTTTTTGATTGATTAAAGAAAAATAAAGCAAGGGGATTTAATCTGTACTACACATTAGTGCCGGGCACCAATGAGTGAGACTTACCATAAAAGCTGAACATTTCAGGGCTCTAGTACTCACTGAGGATAAGAAATATGACAAAATGGAAAAGGGCAAGTTCACAACAAAATATGTCATTTCCTTAAGTGTCCTCGTGGAGGGTCTGCACCCTGAACAATCACAAATCCTGATTCACCTGTTTGTTCCTTCAGCCTCTCTGTCTGGTTGAGACTGAGCTTCACTGGAGGTTCACAAGGCTGACTGGGAGCTTCTGTTTCTCTCAGCAGCTTGCTTTGCAAGGATTCCCCGAACAAGTTGAAGACTCCCATTCCCAGATAGAGCATGTCAGGTTGGGTCTCAGGCTCAGTTGTAGCTTTGAAAGGAAAAACTTTAGCTCCTACTTCTTTAGGACTTTCACAGCTGGAGAAGCCTGGAAAGAAACAAAATCACAATCGCTTCACTCACACCATTTGGTGGTTGTTAATCTTAAAAATTCCAAACATTTTTCCAGGACTTTGAAATATTCGTAACACACTTATTTTGAGCTCTCATTTCCACTTCCAGGGGAAATGATCTCTGTTTTATAAGAGATCAAATAACTGTGGCAGGAGAATGTGGATTGTAACTGTTGGGAGGGATTGCATCTATGACTCTGTCCCTCCATTTAGTGTTTTTTTTTTCTTTTCCATTACATATACAAGCCCACTTCTTTGAACGAGGCACCATTTTTAAGATAACATCAAAATAAAATATTTTGGCTATTAGTTTTTTCAGCCACTGTGCTAAGCTCTGACTTAATTTATTGTGTATGTAGAGTATGTGTTAAAAACTTTATGTAACGATCAATGAAATATGTACCATTTTTCTTTATATATTATACATACATCACTTTTTAAGTTCAGATATTTATATATAATCACTTAATGGATTTGGTTTGATGTATTTTGACAATTGCATATAATCGTGTAATCATCACCTCAAACAATATGTAGAATATGTCTATCATTCCAGAAAGTTACCTTGTGCCCCTTTGCACCCTTTACAATCCCAAGAGAACCATTTTTAATTTCTGTTACAGTAATTCCTCCCATATCCAAGGGAGGGCATATGTTCCAAGACCCCCAGTGGATGCCAGAAACCACAAGTTGTATCGAACCCTATATATATATATATATATATATATATATATATATATATATATATATATATACACTATATTTTTCCTGTACATCATACCTATTATAAAGTTTAATTTATAAATTAGGCACAGTAAGAGATTAACAATAACTAATAATAAAATGGAACAATTATAACAATATGCTATAATAAGTTATCTGAATGTGGTCTCTCTTTCTCTCAAAATATCTTATTTTTTTGTATTCACCCTTCTTCTTGTGATGATGTGAGGTGATAAAACGTCTATGTGATGAGATGAAGTGAGGGAGTGATGTAGGTGCCGTGACAGTGTTAGGCTCCTACTGAGCCTCTGACCGTATGTGTCAGAAGGAACATCATCTGCTTCTGACTGGGGTTGACCGTGGGTAACTAAAACCAGGGAAAGTAAAACCACAGCTAAGGGGGCATTACTGTACTTTAGATATTCTTGGACTTCATATAATTATAAACAAGTACTATCTGCAGGGCTTTTTTTCACTCAACATAATATTTTTCGACATTTCCATGTCGTACTGTGTCTTTTTTTTTATTAATTTAAATTCAATTTAGTTAACATATACTGTATTATTAGTTTCAGGGGTAGAATTCAGTGATTCATCCATTGCATACAACACCCAGTGCTCATGACATCAAGTGCCCTCCTCAATGCCCATCACCCAGTTACCCCCTCCCCCCTCCTCCAGCAACCCTCAGTTTGTTTCCTAGAGTTAAGAGTCTCTTATGGTTTGTCTCCCTCCCTGTTTTCATCTTATTTTATTTTTCCTTCCCTTCCCCTATGTTCATCTTTCTTGTTTCTTAAATTCCACATATGAGTGAAATCACATGGCATTTGTCTTTCTCCGACTGACTTATTTTGCTTAGCAGAATATATTCTAGCTCCACCCACGTCGTTGCAAATGGAAAGACTCCATTCTTTTTGATGGCTGTGTCTGTTTTTTTAATTGATGAGGAATATTCCACTGTATTAATATAGCTACTTTATTTTTCTTATCTCGAACTGATGAACATTTGGACTTTTTCCACTTTTGGCAATTATGAATAAAGCTCCTTTAACATTCTCAAACTAAGATTTGGTTGGATATATGTTTTCATGTCTCTTCAGTAAATATCTAGAATTGGGATTTCTGGGTCAGATGTTTAACCTTATAAGAAGATGACATTTTTCTATTTTCCATTTCCACCAATAGCAACCTGTGAGAGTTTTGATTCCTCCATATCCTCACCAAATTTGATATTGTAATTTGATTTTAGCCGTGCTATAGGATGTGAAATAGTACCTCCTTGAAGTTTTATTTTCCATTCCCTGATGACTAACAATGCTGAGCATCTTTTCAGGGTCTAGTTGCCATTTGTTTGTCTTGCTTTGAAAAGTGAGTGTCTAAGGATTTTTCCCTAGTTTTTTTTTTTTTTAATTATTGATTCAAAAAACAGTTCTTTATGGGCTCTGTATTTGTATCCTTTGTCAGATATGTTTCATAAATATTTTTTTTCCTCTAAACTGTGGTTTTCCTGTTCATTTTCTTGCTCTTTTTCTAATTGAAGTATAGCTGACATGTAATATTATATTAGTTTCAGGTATATAACATAGCGATTTGACATTTATGTGCATTATGAAATGATCACCACAAGAAATCTAGTTACCATAGGTTATCATACAAAGTAAGCACAATATTATTGACTATATTCCCCATGCTATACTTTATATCCTTGTGACGTATTTATCTTACAACTGGAAGTTTGTAACTCGTAATCCTCTATCTATTTTGCCCATCCCTCCTACCACCCCTCCCCTCTGGCAACCTCCAGTTTGTTTTCTGTATTTATGAGTATGCTTCTGTTTTGTTTGCTTGTTCATTTGTTTTGTTTTGTAAATTCTAGATATAAGTAAAATCATACAGTATTTGTCTTTCTCTGACTTATTTCACTTGACATAATACCCTCTATGTACATGCCACAAATAGCAAGATTTCATTCTTTTTATTTGCCTGTTCATTTTCCCTTATGATATCTTTTGATGACAGAAATTTAAAATTTTGGTAAAGTCCAACATCATTTTTTTTTTTGTGGTTAGTGTTTCTACAATCTTGTTTAAAATATTCTTTGTCTAATTCCAAGTTTATGAAGATATTCTCCTAATAACTTTCTAGAAGCTTTTTGGTTCTTCTATTTATGTTTAGGTTCATGGTCTAAGTTGAATTGTCTTTTGTACATTGAATAAGGTAAGATTGTTTTATTTTTTTCATTTTAGGATATTAATTTATTTCAACTCTATTTGCTAAAAATACCTTGCTTTCCTTATGGAATTGTTTGCTGCCTTTTCTCAATATTGACTGATGTTCTATGTGTGGATCTTTTTATGGACTTTCTATTTCATTGATTTATATTTGTTCATATATCGACAATCCTAGGCCATTGTGATCACTATAGTATTATTGTAACTCTTGACATCAGGTGGTGGTGTATGTTCTCCAACTCTGTTCTTGTTTTTTTTGACTCTAGGTCCTTTGAAATTCCATAAATATTTTACAATCAATTTATTTCTACAAAAAGCATACTGATATTTTCAGTGTTAAGTCTATAGACAACTTTGGAAAAGAATGGACATCCTAACATATGGTGTTCTCTAATACATTAGCACTGACTATGTGTCTGTTAATGTCTTATCCAGTTTCTCTCAGCATGGTTTCTTACTGTTTAGTGTAGACACTTTTTTGAAATGATATTGTAAATTATATGTATTATTATATTTTATTTTCCAGTTTTTTGTTACCAGCTTATTGAAATATAGTTATTTTGTATATTGATAATAGATACTGTATATCGACTGCTAAGAATATCTATAATGACTGCTAAGTATAATGTTACCCATAGATTTTTTTCATAGATGCCCTGAAGAAGTTTCCTTGCATTCTTGTTTGTCAGAGAGATTTTTAAAAATCTTGAGTAGATACTAATATTAATTTTTAATGCATATCTTGAGATAGTCATCTGATTTATGTCCTTTTTTCTGTTAACATCATAACCCATTATTTTTACTTGTTAACATGCCACATTAACATCATAAAATACATTAACATAAATGACATACACTGGCTGTTTTCACATTTAAAGTAACTTTTGCATTCCTGACATAAACTCCAAATGGAGTTAATTTTTTACATATTGTTGGATTTAATTTGCTATTTTTTAAAGCTTTTATTTATTTATTTGACAGAGAGAGAGAACGAGTGAGCAAGAGCAGGGGGAGGAGCAAAGGGAGAGGGAGAAGGGAGAAGCAGGCTCCCCACTGAGCAGGGAGCCCAACATTGGTGGGGAGGGGATGCGGGGCTCCATCCCAGGACCCTGGGATCATGACCTGAGCCCAAGGCAGACGCTTTTTTTTTTTTAAAGATTTTATTTATTTATTTGAGACAGAGAGAGAGAGAGAGAGAGCACTAGAGGGGGGAAGTCAGAGGGAGAAGCAGACTCCCCGCTGAGCAGGGAGCCCGATGCGGGACTCCATCCGGAGACTCCAGGATCATGACCTGAGCAGAAGGCAGTTGCTTAACCAACTGAGCCACCCAGGTGCCCACCAAGGCAGACGCTTAGCTGAGTGTGCCACCCAGGTGCCCCTAATTTGCTAATTTTCTTTAAGAATTTACTTCTCTGCTGATGAGGGTTAATAAGCTGGTTTTATTTCTTTAGTATTGTCATCATCAGTTTTTGATAGCAGAGTTCTGCCCTGCATGGAGAAAGGCCCCATGCTCCTGAGGAGGGGCTCTCTTTCAGCTCCCAGGCTCTTCTCAAAGGTTTGGGCACTCTCTCCCCTACTCTGGATGAAGCCTGCTTGGAAGGGCTGTCAGACAGGTAAAGACTTGCCCTGTGACTGGGGATCCTCAGAAAGTTAACCTTGACCTGTTGACCTGCATGAAGCTATTAAACCTTGTTAGAAGTTTGACTGTCTCTGGTAGTTTCCTTTTGCCATGCTGTATGGGATGAAAACAGCTCAGGTCTCTTCTCTCCTAGGAAAGGCTCATCACTTTCTGGAATTTAGTTCATGTAGGTTTCTTTGCATCCTCACCTCCCGAATTGTTTTTTATTTTTAAAAATTTTTAATTTTATTTTTTTAAAGATTTTATTTATTTATTTTGGGGAGAGAGAGCAAGCACATGTGTGAGTGGTGGGGAGGGGCAGAGAGCGAGAGAGAGAATATCAAGCAGACTCTATGCTGAGCATGGAGCCTGATGTAGGACTCAATCTCATGACCCTGAGATCATGACCTGAGCCGAAATCAAGAATCGGTGGCTTAACTGACTGCACCACTCAGGCGCCCCTTGAATATTTTTTTTAAAAACTATGGTATTATAGTGTATCTAGCTTGTTCTTGTTATTCAGGTGGGAGTGATGATCTCATTGATAGTTTGCTTTCTGTGCAGAAGGCTAATTCAGAATGTACCACTACTATCCCTATTTTATGAATGGCAAAATGGAGTTCCAAGTTTCCCCAACTTGGAATTGTTCAACTGGCATCTGGAGTTTAGTTCTCCTCTTATTCTACTATGCATGTTCTTAACAGATTACAGAGTCTATATTTACCACTTTTCATTTAGAGAAAAAAAATTCATTTTCTTTCTTTTCTTTTTTTCGTAAGCCAAATTTTTACCCTTTCCTGCAGCATAACTTCAATGTCAGGCAAGGATTTTCTAAATTAGCTTTACTTTGATCTTCATTGATCTACAAAGAATTTTAAGGAGAATTTACAGATGAATCACTGCTTACTTTCTATTGGCTACAAGTGTGGAGAAAAGTCAGCATATACTCTATTTGCACCTCTTAGAATAAATTGAGCTTTTGCTCAAAATGAAATATGGGCCTCTAACCTATTAATTTTGAAGAGAAGAAAATCAGTTTTTATATTCACATAATTGGAAATTTTTTGTTCAAATGTAATAAAAATAAAAAGCAGCTCTTGCATATTTTATTTTATTATTTGTTTTAGCTTTACCATATTTTACATGAACAAAAGAATTAAAAAGACAACGTGTTGTTGTAAACAGAGGAAGATTTGTCTTTTTTACTTTGCTCTGTCATCTTTAGGAGGAGGTAGGCAAGGGAAAGTTGTTTTCTTCTCATTATAAAGACCCCCCCAAGTACTTCTACCAGAGTCGCTGGAACCACTTTCTCCCTTCCTACTAACCAAGTCACTAATTGTCCTGTGTAGCTCCAGGAAACAGACGTTCTGATCTGATCTCCTATGTGTAAAGTCTAAGGCAATTATGTCAGTTTTCTGAATTTCAGGGGAAAGTTGAGTCTAGAAAATGAGACTTCTTCTGGGAGGGCTAGGTTGGAGCCCAGAAAAATTCAGAGAATTCTAGGCAGTTGGAGGAACACAAAGTTTACTTAGATGGGAAAGACCTGAAGAAATTTTTTTTAAAAAGATTTTATTTATTTATTTAAGAGAGAGAAAGAGAGCATAAGCAAGGGCAGGGAGCGGAAGAAGGAGGCTCCCCTCTGAGCAGGGTGCCCGAGTCAGGGTTCAGTCCCAGGACTCTGGGATCATGACCTGAGCCAAAGGCAGACGCTCAATCAACTGAGCCACCCAGGTGCCCCAACACTTGAAGAAATTTTTAACTTAAAGAGAACAAAAGCTGGAAAAGTTTACCTTCTTTACAGTTTGTTTTATGGCCAGCCTAGAGTTGTGAACAGAGTTAGGTATTCAATGTTTTTCTATTAGCCATAATATAGAACTTCCTTTAACTTAGCGTGATGAAAGATTTAAAAAGAAAAACTACTTCCCTGTTTATTCATACAGTAGCTATTCATTACATACCATATGTCAGAACTTTTCATCAGGGACCTCAAAACTCATATTCTCTAGTAAGTAAAAAACACACTTAAATATAAAGAAGACACAAAATAAAATCATATAGACCACATGCTCTAGGAACATAGAGGAGAAAAGTAAATAGTGATCTTTTCAGAAGAGGAAATTGGAAAATAATTCAAGGAAGTGAAAGTTGAATGGATTTGAAACTATATGTACTTTACAAAGACACAAAGGCAGAAGGAACTTCCAAGGTAAACAGAGTAGGACCACCTTGCTGTGACGCCCGAGTAAAGGGGCAGTTGAGGAAAGGTCTTGGTGTTCATAGAGAAATAAATGTAGTTCAGTGCAGTGAAGTGTCATGGACCTGAGGTGAAAATGAGATGAAGAAGCCTGGTAGTGAAAGGATTTCCAAGGTTTGAGCCTTGTTCTGTGGACAAAAGAGGTTATTGAAAGAATGTAAGCCACTGCTAGAGAGATTGAGATTCCCCATGTATCATAAAGTAGAAAGGAAGTCATATAATTAGAGTATATTGTTTAGGGTAACAAGGATGTCTACCTTGGATCCCAGCCTGGTGAATTGGAGGGAGAGAGACGTTGGGATAAGGTTTGTGCGATTCCCTTTCTTTTTTTTTTACTGAAATATATTTGACAAATAACATTGTGTAAATTTAAGGTGCACAACATGTTGATTTGATGTGTCATATGTTGTGATATGATTGCCATTGTAGGGACTGTACCTCTATCCTGTCATGTAATTTCCTTTTTTTGTGATGGAAATAATTAAGATCTAGTCTTTTACTAAGCTTAATGATTATAATACAATATTGTTGCATATATTCACTATACTCTGCAGTAAATCCCCTTTCTAAAATTGACACTATCAGCACTTGTATTGCCTTTGTTTTTTCAATTTGCCTCTTCTTCCTCTCCCTCTTCCTGTCCCACATCTCTCTCTCTCTCTCATCTTTCTGTCAAGAGAAGGAGCCTTTAAATGAGTGCCCAGGTTTGTAGGCATGGCCTCAGGCACTATACCTTTCTTGGCAAAGTCCTGCCTGATGAAATTGTGGTAATTTTGATCATTCAAATTTGGATTCTTTCTTCAGTACAACTTATACAAAGACAAGAGCTGCAGATGTGAATAAAACAGAGAGTTTGGATACAGATGATTGGGTCAATGAAGAAAGGACATACCAGCCCACCTCTGGCCGGGAACACGTTAGAGGCTTGGAGCAGTTAACTCCACCTGTTGGGATGGTAGTTTTGGATTTACTACCATGTAAAAAAAATTTGCTTGTGGTTAATTCCAGGTGACTTACAAGGGAAACAACGGTGTTGGGGTTATGTTTTAGCTGGAAAAAAGAAAATAACTTTATTCTTTGACATTGAAAATAAACTAAAGAAAAGGAACACCTGCTCAGACATTTCTAATTCCTAACTGGGAATGACCCCAGGACCCTAAGGGAAAAATGAGGAAATATATCCACCTCCTTCATAGAAGTCATTCTTATTCAGGCCCCATTTTCACTGTAGTCTAAGATCTCCTTCATGACACTTTTCCTTTCTTTTGGAAATTTATTAACCATTTCCCCAGTTTAAAAATATTGAAACATTTAATAAAATGAAAGACTTTTGAAAAACATAAACAAAACACCAGCAAGGCTCTGAATTTTCGTTGCCTGCTATAAATGCAGCCTGAACTTGACCAGGATTTTACATCACAAGTAGGCTGAACCAGAGTGTTATTGTCCTCTGGGTTTTGATTTGTGTTTATACCTTTCTAATTTTTTATTATTATTTTTTTAAAAGATTTTATTTATTTATTTGACAGAGAGAGAGATAGTGAGAGAGGGAACACAAGCAGGGGGAGTGGGAGAGGGAGAAGCAGGCTTTCCACTGAGCAGGGAGCCTGATGCGGGGCTTGAACCCAGGATCCTGGGATCTTGACCTGAGCCGAAGGCAGACGCTTAATGACAGCCACCCAGGCGCCCCATCTTTTATTATTTTTTTTACTTGTTGCTTTTTTGGAAACTGATTTAGTTTATATATTCTGAGATGAACCAGGACCTTCCAGACCCTTAAAGGACCTAAGAGATGGGCGTGGCATAGTGGGGAAGGCATACTAGTATTAGATGCTCTGTTACGCTGGAAAACCCCATGTTTTGGTAACAAACAAAACAGTGATAGCAAATAACTTTCTGAAACTGGCTGACATTCTTGGCAAAATAAGCTCAGGAAACCTTATATACCAAAATGGATATTTTAAAAAATGTCTACTCTTTTTACTCATGTCTTCTTTTTTTCTCTCTCCCCTTTCCTCTCCTTGGGCTCAAAAGAACTTAGCACTATGTATCTGAAACATGTCAATTAGTGTGAACGTTACTTGGTTTGGTTGGTAGAATATTTGACAAAACATCACGGCATATGGATTCTTTATTTAAATGTCAGATTCAGTGTAGAAATTAGGAATAAAAATATAATGTAGGAAATTCTTACAAACTAATTAGTATGATATTATTTCAAGTGGGCCATTACCCAGTTGGTCTATTTTGCTTTTTCATGCACATCATATGTTATATTATTTAATGTTACCTTTTTTATACGATAAGGTTTGAAAAGAGTAGAATTACTATTAAGACTAGAGAATAGCACAATTGATTTTAAAATGGCACAAAATTATAAAATAAAGTGAAACAGATATTGGAAAACACAATGAAAAACAGAACACTATATTATAGGACGAAAAGTCTCTATCCTGATGCAGAAAACACTAGGGATGAATATAATTGAATATGTATCTCCAGAATAATAGACCAAGAAAATCTGGCAACAATATTTTGTAGTTGCATACAGTGAGTTTCCTTTCATAGGGCTCCAAAGATATTGTGCATGGACCACATAATGCAGAGTTTTCAGTATCAGAAAAATGAAGATACAGGGGGCACCTGGGTGGCTCAGTCATTAAGCGTCTGCCTTCGGCTCAGGTCATGATCCCAGGGTCCTGGGATCGAGTCCCGCATCGGGCTCCCTGCTCGGCAGGAAGCCTGCTTCTCCCTCTCGCACTCCCCCTGCTTGTGTTCCCTCTCTCGCTGTGCCTCTCTCTGTCAAATAAATAAATAAAATCTTTAAAAAAAAAAAAGAAAGAAAAATGAAGATACATTAGAAAGGGCTCATGAGCAGAAAGGCAGATAAGGGCCTGTGGAGTTTACTCATTAGAAAACATAATTGAGTGAAAAATATGGTTCGATTCACCACTAATGTAAGATATAGCTTCTAAGAATGTGATAAATGTGAGTAACACAGGCCTATGGAATTTAATGAGTATATGTTAGAAACACTACAGGGTGAACAGGTTTTCCATTCTGAGGGACACAAATGTTCTAACTAGACAGCAGTGCTGGTTCTATTTATGGCTTTAGGCTTCTGTGAAGGTGAACAGAGACTTTGAGGTTAGATTCTTAGCCTTAGAGGAGAGACAGTCTCTTGAAGAATGTAGGCCCCTAGCTGGAGGAGACTCCAGAATCCAGGCAATGCTCAGAGTGCAAGAGACTCTCTGCATGAGCAGATCCACACTGCATGTGGGGCAACTGACAGAATCTTTCCAAGACTGTTATGTTTCCCAGGGTAGGAATTTGTGAACTGAGGTTATACTGTGGTGACCAGAGAGCCTCAATGACTTGTGTCATCCTTTCTAGGATTGTCCTGAAAATCAGTGACTCTGAAGCAAGGCCCTTGCCTTCCAGCCAAGTTATAATTCCCCATGGAGACCATGATGAGGGGTGCAGAGACTTTTAAACCTCCAGTAAGGAGAACAAAGGACAGTTGGGTCAGAAAGAGCAAGGACAAGCATGGTTAGATGTGAATTCTAACCAACGTGGAGGAAATTTGAACTCAGAAGCACAGTGGGTGTGACATCAGAGGGGTTTGCATTGATTGTGAGACAGGGCATCCCAATGGTATAGAGTCTCCAGCTATTCTAGATACAGGGGAAATTTTAGAGCAAATTGTGTATCAGTGGTGCAAACTGCTCTTCCTCCGGAAGATGTTGAGTAAGGCTATGGTAGGTCGTTTTGCAATGGGTAGCACTAAAAGCTATTGCCTTTCTGGGTGTTGGGGAGTATAATACAAAAACTTTCAGAAAACTTAAATGCATCAGTAGGTCAGAGATGACATTATCTGACCTCAGTGGGGGCTGTGTACAAAATCTTGGCATGGAGCCTCCTATGTCAAAATGTGCCTGAGCCAAGCCCTTGTTTTCAAGGAGACAATTTTGTCCAATCTATGGGTTATAAGTGGATAATGACAAAAGGCTCCTTTACTAGCTATATGCAATCTCGTTAGCAGAAGGTCATTACAGAAACACGTGCTGGTCTGTAATGGAGTGCATTCAAGTACATTAGGATTCTATCTATGCTCCATATCTCTGGATATATTTTTAACTCTTTAATCTCATTTCATTTTCTCATACTCAGCAGTCATGTTCTTGTGTAAGAAACTAAATAGGAACATTGATGGCCTTTATATGTTCTCACCTATAATTCCACCTCTAGATGTGTGTATGTTTGCATATGTGATATAAATAGTAGTCTTTTATACATCTTACTACAGAGTCGTAGTTATCACTGCCTTTATGTTCACCTGTAGCTCTAATCTGTAGTGTTTGTTTGTATGTGTGACTCTGTGATTATTGTTTTGTAAATAGTGATGATTTTTTATAAGGCCAGATAAGGATGTAACTAATTAAAATATACCTTTTATATAAAAGGTAAAGCAAATATTTATGCAGTGTTTCACAATTTTACATGCTCTCATGTTTGCCTCTGCACAACCATGCAGCCCAAGAATGTAGAGATCCTGCTGGGATCTAGTGTATACTACTTAAGTCTGCACCACTACTGTTCCATACAAACCAACAAAGAGAAAATATCCTGTTCTTGTAAGTGAAGAAGCTGTTAGGCACTCACAGTTAGGAGAAGTTTTTGGAAACAAATAGTAGGAGAATATAGTGGGAATAAGATATTTGGGGCATTCTTTGGAAACAAAAGATGAGGGAGGGGATGGGAGCATGAAGGTGATACACTCTAAACAACTTTTCCCAAAAGCAGAATATATGAAAAGGAATGAAAAGATAAAGCATGGCTCCTCACAGACGTGCCATTCAGGTGATAGAGGTAAAGGATTTTGTTGATGGGTAGGTGGCTTAAAGAATACTTATTGGTTATTGTACTTTCTGTGGAGAATTTCTCCAGAAACCATCTTGAGATCTAAAAACATTTTATGAGAAATATAAGGGAAAATCTCAAGGTTTCAACAATGTGGCTTCAGAGATATTGGTTTATAAATAATATTTCAGATGGAGTATTTGTGAGGTTGAAAATAGACTATTATTAAGTTATCCTAATGGATAATGGGAAAAATTGAAACTATTGTAAACTAATACATTTAAAGGCAATTCAGCTATTTCAGCTGACCTTAGCAAGGCAATTGCAAGGATAGTTTTGGAGACACTATGCTTCTTTCTATATGTTATTTAGGGAGGGGGGTGTGTTATAAGGGAAGATTCATCTTTGGCTGGAAAGAGATTCACTCTTGGCAATGAACCAGCATCTTCGATCAAAGAAAACTAGATCATGCCAAGGGAAAAGAATTGTGTCCCCTAAAGGGCACTACAACTTTTTCTTCATAGTTTTATTTATTTTACCAACAAAGAAAGATAAGGAAAATATGTTAACATTAGTCAATCTGAAGTAATGGAAACATGACCATTTCTTATATTATTCTGTACTTTTCTATATTTTCAAATTTTTAAAAATAAAAATATGTGGTTGATTAAAACAGAATCATGTTATAAGAATCGCTTATATCTTACATCTTTCAAGGTGCTTGTGTGAATGTGAAAAAATGACAGAATGAGCAAGTAATCAGAAAAAGACACAGATAAGGGCTTAATACAACATTTTTTTTATCATGTCTTCTGCCACTTGAAATGATAGCTATACATTTGCAGTCTCCATGTTTCCTATCTGACCCTTTATACTTATCTTAGCACTTCATAATGAAATTGAAATGAAGCCAGTGAGTGCTCAAGGACCATGTCCTGTGTGCTGGGCCGTCTGTGAGCCACTGGGGGTGGGACAGGTGGAAGGCAGATGGGCTTGTGGGTACAGGTGGGGTGCTGGAACCAGACTGCCTGCCTTTGAAACCTGGCTGGGCTCCCAACTAGCTGTGGTGTGTTGGGTAAGTTATCTTGTGTTTTATTTCTCAATTTCTCATCTGTACAATGTGGAAGGAAAAATGGTAGATACCTCTTGAATTGTGAAGCTTAAACTGTTGTGAAGAGTTACTTCTTAAGAGTTCATTTAATTGTTGTCAATGTGTTATTACTCATTTAGTACTAAAGAAAGGGACTGGCTCATAAGCATTCAATAAATGTTCATATTATTATCATTATGGAACAGAGACTCTTGTTCTGAAGGAGATGCATCTAATGTCTCTTATGTTTCAGAATCTTTTTTACACAGAAATTCTTTTACATAGAAAACAAATGTACATTCTTTAAATAAACTATAAAAACCTCAGGAGAATCTCTCCTAGATCAGCTCCTTTGGGAGACTCAGAGCATAGTGGTTCAAAGTGAAAATGGGGGGTGTCGGCAGCAGCGGGGGGAGAGCTGTAGACCATAAAGGAAAGACATTAAAGAACATTAGGAAACATACTAATCTGATACATGTCAGAAAGTATTAACATCATGGGCTAGGGAAAGGACCAAGCTTAGGTAATGAATACTAATTAAACATTTAAAAGAGTTTTATATTCCCTCAGAACAAGCATCCGCAAGAAAGAACAGGTCGTGCTTCTCTTTAACGTTGTTTGGAAGAAGGAAAGGAAAAAAGTAATGGAGAAGAAAGAAAAGAAATAAAACATCTGAGTTGGTTTTGATTTAAGGGGACAAATTGAAGGGAAAAAAAACCCAAAAAACACCATTTAAAACAGAATCAGCAACCACCTCCCTTCCTCCAGATCAGGAAATATGCACACAGTGGTGTTGAGGTGCCATTCCTTTTGGATGTGATCTATTTTGGTATAAATTACTGAATGAATAAATTACAACTTTTTTTATTAAGCATACAGAGACAATCTAGTCTTGAAATATATCCCAATCCTTCCCATTCATCAGGCTTCTAATGTCTTCCTGTGGGAGAGAATGAGAGGTGGGTGCAGGGCGCATGCGTTGTTTGCCTGATGACCCTGGAAAGCACATTCACTCTCAAAGGGGATGCAGTTACTTCTGATCAATACTCAGGTTAGATATTCCAGAAATCACGAGTTTTATTTAAAAGTCTTATGCTTTTAAAGCTTTACTAAAAAAAAAAGAATTAAACACCATTTTGCCTGATTTTTTTCTTTTTTTTTTTCATGCCCCAGTGTAACATGACTCAGGACATCACAAAGAATGTCCATTTGTATCAGTGTGTAGACAAACTGGATGGCTTGCTGTTTCCTCAGTATGCCCAGTCCTGTCCTCTCTCTGATGCTTTTCCCCTATTACCAAATGTTATGCCACGTTCCTTCCCTAACAGTCTAGACTCCACCTTGTACAGATGCCACCATCACCTAAAACCTGATGCAATTACTTGTAGTAGGAAGCAACGTTTCCAACTCTGAGTCTGCATCATATATTATCTATGTCTCTTATGATACCTAGACATTTCTACCTTGTGCTATAAGTATTTTCATCCAGTCTTTAAGATCATATTTTGGATATCTTTGTATGAGTGAATTAATGCTTACATACGGCATGCAACACAGATCGGTAACCACTGCTGTCATGTGGCATATTTTCTTCCTTTCTTCTCCAAGAAAATATAGCAAAATAATTTATTAAGATCTCAAGTGGTTGTACCAACTTAGCTCTGCACCAGCAGAGGGAGAAGAGACAGCTTCAACCATTCTATTGAGTGTTTTCATCATTGTTTAATTCTTGCTGATTTGCTAGAAAAAAAGCACAGTATCTTGAGATTTTGAATTTCTTAAAAGAATCAATGTTCAATTTGTTCAGGTTTTGGCTATCTCCAGGTAATAAGCTGAGGGGAATATTTATAACAGGTCATATGGTAATAATGGTAATACCAAATATGTATGTACCAAGTGTTATCCTAAGCACTGTATGGACTTTAAGTCATTTAAGCCTTATGAAAATCCTTTGATGTGTTTGCTAGTATGATCCTGATGCTACAGAAGATGAAACAGAGATATCAAAATTTTAGGTAACTCACAACTTCAGAGCTACTAAGTGGTCAGACAGGATGAATCCCCCTCCCCTTTCACTTCAGTGCTACACAGTACTTCTCAACACATGGGCACAGTCGATGATGTTTGAGGGATACTTCTCAAGCAATGGCCTCCTGTCCCATTTAGGGCACAAGTAGGACCTTATAAAGCCCAGATCAGTGGCAGTTCCTCTCCCATTTTCTAGAGAAGCTGTTTATTTAAAATTTCCTTTGAAGCATTTTATCAGACAGACATCTATTATTTAGTAGATTAATACAATGATGTTTGAAAATAATTTGGGCTGTGGAACTTGTAAGGTTTTAGCCTATCTTGAAACCACGATTAGTGTGGCATTTCACTGACTTTTTGTTCATCCTTCACAGTAGAATGGAGGCCAAACACCTTCAAAGGGTAGAGTTATAAAGGTGAATTTACTTGCAGTGAATATGATATGCATAATATGGACGAAGAAGTAGACAGCTCAACAATATCTTAAAGCCAAGATGGCGGGGGTTTTGTAGTACCATTTATTGGAAAATTCCCTTATTTGTGTATTCTGGACTTGCTTGGAGACTTTATGGCTTTGCTTACTACTTCTTGGGATGAAAATCATACTGCTATTCTTAAGAGATTTGGAAACACATTTTGTTGAATTATTAAATGCATTCAGTAAAAACAAAGGGACTACTGGTAAGATTGGAAGATCGCAGGATGCTTCCTTATAAGGTCTTTCACCCCACCCCCAACATGAAAGGAACAAAAGAAGTATGGTAAGCTGACTCAGAAGAGCTATTCACAAGCCAACATCTGTCTTTCTAATAGTGAAACATTCCATATTTTACCTGCTAATTTCTCTGATAAGTCATCTTTTCCCTTACAGCATCTTAAGTATGTCATCTTTTATGACATGTGGGTCAGTCATACTCCTCTTTGTATTCAAGTGTCTCATCTTTTATTACCATATGCTCCAGGAGTATACTCCTCTCTGCCCCGCCAGGACATCTTTTCCTGTCTGTGTGTCTAGTATGTGACAGGCTTTTCCTTTAATGTGTTTAGGGAGAGACATCCCTTTTCAGCATGCATTGTATTTGTGACATTTCTATGTCCTTGGGGCATCCATATTTAATTTTTTATTTTCAGGACTGAGTATTTTCATTGTGAATGTTGTTTTTAACTTCTGCTTGTGGACAAACAAAAGTTTGCATGTTATTTTACTGTTATAAGTATCATCAATGAACTTTCATTTCACTTTTACATGCTGAATTTTATGTCGGGACAGTAAATACACATTTAGCTTTGCATTTTGGGATGGGGGGGCTGATGGAGATTGGTGGGAGAAACGGACTATCTCCTTTTCACATTAGGTAGAGATTTTATCTTCCTATCCATGCCAGAAGAATTTCCCCTGATTGCCTTTAAACTCTGCCTCAGTATCACTTTCTGGAAAACTACTTTTTACTCTAATCTCATGGCAGGAAGAAAAAAGAAGTGTAAGAGTGTGTGTGTGTGTGTGTGTGTGTGTGTGTGTGTGTGTGTGTGTGTAAGGGAGTTTGTTCAGTGATGATTAGAAGAAGAGAGGGAAGAATGAAAGAATTATTTATGTCTAATATGTGATGAACATGCCAGTATGTGCTTTCATATATTAATTCTCATTTAATTGGTCCTCAGTATGGTGTAATAGATAAAAGCACAGATTCTGAAGCTGAAGTGTTTGGATTAGTATCCAAGCTTTACCATTTGCCAGCTGTATAACCTTGTGGACTTCTCTTAACCTCTCTGTGATCTGATTTCCTTATCTGTAAAATGTGACGATTATCATTTGTGGAAAGCGTTGGTTGTAAAATTTAAACAACTTAAAATTGAATAGTTTGTTTTAAATTTTGGTCCACTAATGCCTGGCATTTACTCTAGAATCTTTAGCTATTATTCCTCCTTAAATGGGTGTGAAATAATAATTGCCTCCATTTTTAAAGATGAAATAAATAGTTCAGTGGGAGAGTGTTCAGGGATTTGTCTGTTACTAAGTACCCAGTAGGTGATGGTGATGGAATCAAGACCAAAGTCTGTGTTTTAGTGAAGGTATAGATTTGGCTGCTCTGAAAGAGACCTATCATGGCATGCTAGAAGAAGACCAACACTCTAGATCTTATATAAAAATCTAGGCTTGTATAAGGGTCCAGCAAGATTTCAAGGACCCACAATTCTTCCATCTTCTTGTTCCACCATTCTTAAGGTGCCCTTGCCAGCACAGTCCCAGATGGAAATGATGAGAAGGGAGAGCATGCCCCTTCCTTTAGGACAGTAGTTCTCAAGTTCAGGGTTGACTTTAGAGTCACTGAGGGGAGTGTTTAAGACATACTGTTCTCCAGTCCCTTCTTCTCAGAGATTCTCACTCAGTTGGCCTGATATAAGGTCAAGATGTTGTTTTTGTTTTTGTTTTTTATTTTTGTTTTTGTTTCTTTTTAAGCAAATGATTTCACTGCCTCTTCTTCAGCCCATGGGTGAGAGAGGGATTCCTGCTCCAGGGTTATGGGGATGACTAAATACACACACCTGGCACCAGACAGATGAGATTGACAGCAGTTTATAAGTCACGGATACTCATAGCCTGTGGGACGTGGATACCACAAGGCACATGGGGTCATGTAGGTGTTGCACTTAGGAACAGAGGGAACAATCAGGTGATGTGGGAGGCAGGCTTCATTGTATCAAGAGGACAGTGTATCTCCTGGTCTCAGTGAGAGGGTGTCATTCCCTTGTTTGAATAATTCTGTGGACTGGCTGTGAAACCTGCTGTTAAGGGATGAGCAGCAGCTGAGCCTGGTCCTTCAGGAAAGAGTATTGTTCAGCTAGGGCACCTTATCCATAGGAGCAGGGTGGGGAGGGGAACTTGCAGTTAGGCCATTGTAGGCCCTCCCAGTTTACCAGACATCAAAGCAACACATAATGTGGAGACTTAATTTTAGGTCTTGCACCATGACAGGCCATGATGGGCTTTCCAGATTGGCTGGCAGTCCACGGAAGTACTTATTAATTAAGTTATTTGATTTTCTTCTTCTTAATAATATGCAGGATATAACCTTTTATCTGCCTGTGCTTTATTTCCAGGGTTTCTGTACTCAGAAGCTATGATCCTTGCTTCTGTTTCTTTTTCTGCATGATTAAATGTAACTTCCTTCCAGGTTTTGCTAATAGGACTTTCTTCTCTTAGGAAGGTCTCTCCAGGTGACTCCAGGAATTTAGCTTTAAATTCCTCTACCCACACTCTTTTTGAATTATTTGATAATAATGATCACAAGAACAAGAGTCAGAGGCTTAACTGATGGAGCCACCCAGGCTGACATCCAGAATTGTATTATTTCTTACACTGTTTTATTATAGAAGTTATTTAATTCCTTTGTCAGTATTCCATTTTTTCATGTTCACTTCACTTAATTTGGTCAGAAGTATCTAAAAGATATGCACAGTGTCTTATGCTTAGTTTTGTTTTCCATGGCACTTAGCATTGGCCTTTTCACAGAGTAGGAGGGTATACGCATTTGATATACATATACAGATACATATCCATGAAAACTCACACCAATAACAAATATAGTTAACTGGTATTTTTTTAAGATTTAGTTATTTTTTTATTTGAGAGAGAGAGAGAGAGAAAGAGTGCACGAGGGGGTGGAGGGCAGAGGGAGTGAGAGAGGAGAAGCAGACCCCCTGCCGAAAGGGGAACGCGATGTGGGGCTCCTTCTCAGGACCCTGGGATCATGACCTCAACCGAAAGCAAGAGTTGGACGCTTAACTGACTGAGCCACCCAGGCGTCCCTTAACTGGTATATTTAATGTACACAACATTTGGGATGTAATTAAAATGCAATATTATTTTGGTCTCTCGCTCTCCATTTAAATTGTATTCAGTAAATTTTTTTCCCTGCCACTAAATAAAAAATGTGGTAGACCTCACAGCTCTTATGACAGATCCTAAACAATAGAAAATCTTAAAGTTATTTTTACTCACAGAACATTCTCAAGTTTGAAAAAAAAAACAAAACAAACCTAGAGTTTCCCGTCCAATGTATTAATCTTCTTCAATGTCCATTGAAGTATGACATAATTTCCTTGGGTTCCAGTTAGCATTTACAATAGGCTGGCCACCAATCTGGGGAAAGATAAACAGCTAATTGGCTTCCTCTTTCTTTTTCACTGCCTACCCAGCCTTTGTCCACCATCATTGTCTCTCATTTCCCATCTCTACTAAAGAAACCTGATTTTGCAAACTCTTGCATTTAGATTGAGACTCTATATCTCTTTCTATACATGTTAGCTGTTTCCTATTTCATTTTACGAAATTTCATGGTAAATTTCCCTTTACACTTTTTTATTACTTAATTTACTCATATTTTCGTCTCCCTAACATGCTCTCAGAACTCTTTTTCAAAAGTTTTACTCCTTTTCTAAGAAAGGCATTAAGTTTCTTAAGCCTAAAAAGTTTATTTTTCCTCCTTCCCAGTGGAGGGACTAGAAGGAATATTTCTTCTTTTTATATGTCTAGTGTAACAAATTTTCTCATGCTTTTTTCATTGGATTTCTCCCATAGTGTCTAAAATCAAAGTGTTTCCTTTTACATATCTAGTGTTTTCTTTTTTCTCTATCCCATATCCCTTGCATTTCTCATATTTTTACCAACACAGTGAGTTCTTTTTTTGGGAATGAGGGACAGAACTTCTCTACTCTTTGTTCCTCTGTCTAGGGACACTTCTTTGCTGTAGGGGGGTGGTTCTTTCTTCCTGGCCATCCTTCCTTTGGATTTCCAGAAGCAGCACCCTTCCCTCCATGAGGCTATCCTATAGTATTACTAGTATTAGTGTTATGGCCCCACAGGCAAATTCTTCCCTTTATTTTTCAATATGGGATTCTCTTTTAAGTCTACTCAAGTTCAGAAAGTTCTTTTCTATTCTCAGTGTATGAAACCATCACTTTTTCTTCTACTTGTCCCAAATTATATGGTCTTTTCCCCTTGCTCAGCAGATAAATTGCCATTTCTCTTCTCATGTTAAATAAAATTTATCGTCACTTCTATCTATTATTCATCAGTTTCATATTTCATATTATGTCTATGGTTTGGGACTCCTCCTTGAACTTGAGGCTATTGTACTTATTCTTGTGTGGTTAAGAGTTTCTGAGTATTTCATTTCTTCTGCTGCCTTATAAAACTTCTCTTTTATTTGGTACTCAGGCAGAATGCATTATATTCTTCCATTCAAACAGTCAGTAATCGCTTTGCTATTCTCTATTATCTTGGCAGTATATCACTGTTTCTTTTTCCATAACACAGATATTATATTTTAGTGAGGGTAAATCTATATAGATATCATTTTCTCACAGAGTCTTCATGACTTCTGTGTATAATTTTTAGATATCATAGACATATTAAAACATGGATGGATTACCATTTTGATACAATACTCAAATTTCATAGGTAATTATTTATTTTGCTATTTTTATCTCAGGACACATTAACTTCTCTAATTTGATTTTCTTTTAATATCTGCTCTCTCTATTATTTTTTTCCTTGGCATTTTTAGTGCTTCTCCCTTTCTCCTAGATTGTTCTCATCCAATTAATCTGTACTCTACAGATGCAAAAACAAAGATTTTAAGCTGACTACACATAGTATTTTACAAAATGTTGAGATTAGAAAGATGCATAGGAAACAGTCTTTGCTCTTAAGAAAATCACAATCCAGAAGGGAAGACATATACTTAAACCAATTAAATTCCAGTGTGCTATGCACAGTGGCAACATTATATGAGTGGACAGAAGAGAGGACTATTGTCCCTGAAGATATGAGGGAATGCTTCACAGAGGCAGGTGATCCTAGGCTGCACCGTTAAAGAAACAGTAGGTCATCATATAGGCAAGGAAAGAAGAGACTTCTGAGAGATGGACTGGCATGTGCAAAGTCCTGAGTTATGGGGCAGCAAGATGTGTGCTGGCTGACCAGTAACTCAGCGCTGCTGACTCATTAACTGGATAGGGGTGGGGGAGCTGGGAGCGTTGGGGATGGAAAGGCAGATGTGTGGAGGTCATGAAATTATCTTTCCCATCCACACTCTAGTAGGAGTGTAGACTTCATTTCTACATGTCAGAGGAAATTATTAAAGGCGAATAGGCAGGGGAATGATGTAGTCAGATAGGACTGATTTGGTCAGAGGATGTATTTGAAGGTAGCAACACAGAGGTCAACAAGGCAAGTTATGAAGCTATTGTCAAGGAGAGAAACGTGGAGGGGCGGAACCACGGGAATGGCACGGGTGATAGAAAGGAAAAGGTTTGTTCCCGACTGGACATGGACCCAAGCAGGAGAAGAGAGTCTAGGACAATGGCAGACTTCTGGCTCTGGGCATGAGCTACCAGTGAGGCGGGTAACCCTGGAGAAAGAGTGGTACCAGGTCAACCTTATTTGTTCTTTGTACCGTAAATGCAGAGTTCTATTCTATCTGAAAGGCTGACCCCTTCAATTTCCTGCCTTCACTTTCTGTTTTGTAGCTCAACACAGTATTTTCTCTGTAAGAAAGACAGCATCACATTCCAGGGAGGCAGCCAAGAATCCCAGGGCAGCTGCAAGTGGTGGATGCCAGAATTGCAGGAGCTATGATCTGCAGCACACTGTCGCTCATAGAATGACTTCTGTATGTAGTGCTTAGGCAAGCACTGACCCACAGAATCAGTCTTGGTGACCTGGGGAGAGCATGATCTGTACATTTATTTTTTTTAAAGATTTTATTTATATATTTGAGAGAGAGAGAGCACAAGCAGGGGGAGCAGCAGGTAGAAGGAGAAGCAGGCTCTCCGCTGAGCAGGGAGTCCAAAGCAGAACTCGATCCCAGCACCCTGAGAACATGACCTGAGCTGAAGGCAGACGCTCAACCAACTCAGCCACCCAGGTGCCCCGATCTGTTACATTTATGGTTCCAAAGTTGAATCAATGCTATTATATGCTGAGCAATTTTATTGACATTCTAGTTAAATAATCTGTGCTTCAGATATGCCTAAGCATGTCTTGAGGGCAAGTGGCATGTCCAGCAATATTCCATAAAACTAGTTCCCTGGTGAAACTTGTACATGAAGGCACATGAATACTTTTCTCCATTTAAAATCTTTAACTATAATCTGAAAAATAAGTAAAACCTAGGTTACTGTGTCCTAGAAGAGCCATATAATATTTGTGTTTAGTTGGGATGCACCCTCTGTTCACTCTCATAGCTCATGATTTTTTTCTTCTTTTTCCTTCAGTAAACGCCATGGGTATTGTTTCTTCTAGACACTGGAAGTATTTTTAGTGATCTGCTAAAGCTCTCAGATGTTTTAAACATTCTTCTAGTGCATTCCAGGGTTTTATTTTCAGATTTTCTTCTTTTCTCTTTAGTAGACTCCACTCCCCCTCACCATGTTCCCCATGGTTATGTTTCTCCTCTGTCCTTCTCTAAGCTCAAAACACTCAGCTGGGGTGAAGTCCCTATTACACACCTGTCACCAATGCACAAAGTATATCTGCTTTCCTTTGCTTCATAATTATTATTTCCATTCTTGATATATGTCTTAAGGCTTCGCCTGTAACAATGCTTCCCTAATAGTGTTTTACATCTGTCAGTTAGCATAAAGTTTCCCCTAGCAAGACTCAAGAATATTTAATTTTCCTTCAGTGTTCCTAAGAGTACTGTTCTTGCTCATAGTACTGATTAGTGGCATCAGCTCCTCCACCTCGTCACCCCCCCCCCACCCCACCTCAACCCCATACACCTCTGTGGACTCCAGATGCACTGTTCCCCGCCCCATATGTTTCATCTGTTCCCAGTGTGATCCTGATGCCTTGTATTTCCTTCCAGAGAAATGCAGGATCTTTATAAGCCATCCCCCGTGAGTCATCTTTTTGCCTTTGTGCCCAAGTTTGTTGTATTTTTCCCCAATGTGCCACAGGTGCGTATGGCTCTTCTCCTTCCCAGCACAGATGTATAATACCGTCACCTTCTGTTCTCTTATTACTGCTGTTCTATGTGCCCCTGGTACACCTTTTTGCCTCACATGCTGCTCAGCTGTGTTATCTTTTCTCATTGCAAGCATCTATCAGTATTTCTTGCTTTAGGAGAGCAAGTTGCATCTCTTGCTTGAGGAGAGCAAGAGATGTTTCTAGTTCTCCTAGTTTAGGTACATCTGACTTTATTCTATTGCATAGCGTGTGGATTTTACTCTTTGGCACTGCAAGCTTCCTCCTAATCTTCACCATCCCAGGAGGAATATGGAGTGTTGTGCCTTGCTTTTGAAACAGACTCTAGGGTCATTATTTGCCTTTTCATCTATATTCATTATGACATCAGGTAAACAATTGTTCAGAGTGTGTTAAGAGAAAGGCCTAGTGCCAAGTTCTATGCTCATCAAAATGAAAAAGACATGGTTCATGTGCTATCTGGTATGGACAATAGAATCTTATTGCTAAGCTTTTGGAGAAATGAGCAAATTTCTTATACAATTGTTTTTGTATCTGTCAGAACACACCAACAGGGCTCTATATGTCTATAATTTCTAGAAATTATATAGCTCTTCCTCATCATAAACTAGTTATTGTAACTTTTGCTCGAAGTGCCTCTATTTAGCAGAGCCAAGTCGTTTTGACTCCTGTTCCACAATGACCCGGGTTTTCAGTCTCGTGAATTCGGGTTGCTTACTCATCAATGCAACACAGCAATGCTGTAGTGATATGGACTCTTCCTCATGTTCAGCATATTTACTTGGTCTTCTCAGAGTCCTGCTTAGAATTTTCTCTGAAGTAGCCGCAATGTGTACTTTCCATCCTCTGTGGTGTGCCTTATCCATCACTGTCTCCATAAGAATGATAAAATGTCAACGCTGTTCATTAACTTTTTGTCTCCCAGTCTGGTCTTCTACCTTCATGCTTCAGTTCATAAGAATTCTACCTGGGAACATTGTAACTGTCCTCCCCTGGTGCAGAAAATATCTCTAAAGAGTTGTCATCACCCCCTTTGGCGCTGGAAGGGGAATTCTTTTTTCTTCTTAAATAGTAAGTCTTTATGGAAACTTGCTCCCACATCAGCTTTTATGCGCTGATGTATTTTTCAGCTGCCTAAAACTATGAAACACCTACATTATCTTCTTTCTGTCCACTGCTTAATTTCCTTTGTTCTTTAGGGCATGAAACTTTCAGTCCTTTTCTATTTGAATGCTAAGCCAGTACACTGTTAAATTTTTAAGTGTTCGTTAAGTTTCTGAATATTTATAGAGCACATAGGTAAGCCAGGGCATCTTCTAGGTCTAATAATACAGAAGTGAACACAAATTGCCACCTTCATAATCCTTACATCTTAGATAGGGAGACAGAAGATGACTGAAGGGATAAGCAAAATGCAGTTTATGGTACTGAGAGCCATTAAATGCTTATGGGGGAAAATCTCACACCTGGGAACGATAAAAAGTGTATCTGTGGGCACTGGTATGTGCATATTTCTAGGGGTAGAAGATTTTGCAATTTTATTTTATTTTATATTTTTTAAAGATTTTATTCATTTATTTGACGGAGAGAGAGCACAAGCAGGGGGAGGAGGAGAGGGAGAAGCAGGCTCCCCGCTGAGCAGGGAGCCCGATGCGGGGTTCAATCCCAAGACCCTGGGATCATGACTTGAGCTGAAGGCAGACACTTAACCTACTGAGCCACCCAGGTGCCCCGGATTTTGCAATTTTAATAGGTGTCCAGAGAAGTTCTCAGTTAAGGGGTGAGGGAGTGGGCCATGCTGATATCTGAGTAAAGAGTATTCCAGGTGACAGGAACAGGAATTCAAATGCTGTAATCTGGGAGCATGCACTGGTGTGCAGGGGATACTGGGAGGAAGTCCGGGAAGTTGGAGTGTAGTTGGTGAGGAGGAGAGAGGAAACAAGTTTAGAGAAATGATGGGTTCAGTCCGGGCAGGGCCTTGTAGGCATTTTCCATATCATAAAGTCCAATTTGTGAGGCCTGTCCGTAAGTGCAAACTTGATTCTTCATGGGCCCCATGACCATTACTGTTTTTTCCCCTTTTTCTAGGGGCTGCTGACTTTTTCCCCAGTGGGCTAAAGAACTTTCCTTTAGGGTCCCCTTCCTTCCCTTTCTTCTCCCTTCCTTTCTTCCCCAAGATATTCCTGTTTCTTCTCTCACAATTCATCTCAACAAACATGGTATCTTATCCTTATTTATAAAGGTTTTCCTCCTATCTCTGGTAACCCCAGGATATCAATTTCTAAGGACATTGCATTTCTTATTCATTCTCGGGTCAAATGAGAACATGCACACTCGATACATGTTTGCTGCCGGCATGACAGGAATGGAACTTCTCTCTTTATGTACCTCTATACTTCAGGACCACTCTGATTTCTACCTATTTCCTTTCTTCCTTGGCTTCTTTAGTGCTTTCGGTGCATGACATAAATCTGACACTCTCTCTGTGAACTGTAGGTCCATTTCCTCCATTCTTTTTTAAAGTTGGCCTCTCTGGAGAAGCATACCTTTCTGCTCACGCTTCTCACAAAAGTCACTTCTGAGATTGCCAGGGGCAGCCTGTCTTTGCTTGCTCACTACCTTAACCTTATCTTTGCAGCTCTTTGTCACCCTTTTCACCTCAGGGACACTAGAGGGGGTGTTCATCTAACTTTGTACACATCCTCAATTGTTTTTTGTTGGTCTTTCTGTGAACTCTCTAATGGAGGGCTAGGGGGTGGTAGACTCCTCGATTTACAGAGATGGAGATGATTCTGTGTAGTCCAACATTCCTTGATATGTGAAGAAGCACTGCTTTCCTCTTTGCCTCACAAACAGAAAGGCAGAGTGCATGGGCTCAGAGATGTGCTGCCATTTTTCTCACGTGCGTTTGCTTGGGATGCTCTATCTTCCTCTTTGGAGAAGGAATAGTGTTATGTTACCCTACTTGCATTGTGACATCATCTTTCCCATTTTCTACTTCCTCTTTTATTTTATTTTATTTTTTAAAGATTTTATTTATTTGTCAGAGAGAGAGAGAGAGCATGCGCAAGCAGGGGGAGCGGCAGGCGGAGGGAGAGGCAGGCTTCCTGCTGAGCAGGGAGCCCTATATGGGACTCTGAGCCTTATGTGAGATCCCCATGTGGGACTCAATCCCAGGACCTTGGGATCATGACCCGAGCGGAAGGCAGACGCTCAACCAACCGAGTCACCCAGGTGCCCTCATTTTCTACTTCCCAAATGATATTCAGAATCCCATTTTCTCTGTGAAAACCTTCTGGGTTAGCCCAGCCAGCTCTTCACTCTTTCACTCTGTTCTGAGCTATTTTACCCTTTGTGATCGATACCACTTACTTTGACATTAACCCAACATTGTTTAATACTTACATATTTATTTACACACTTACAGTTCTCGTTCCTTCAGTTAGATGGTTACGTCCTAAGGGCAGAGTACCACGCTCATCCTCACTCTTTCTCTCCCTTCCTCTCTCAAAATCTTTTTCCTTTATATGTACCACAACACTGAAAGCGAGGATTTTCTGCAAGGGCTCAATAGTAAATTTTAAAAATGTTCACAGAACACGATCTTTTCATTCAACTTTAAAATTCTTCTATTTATTCCCCGCACCATTGGAACTACTGATGTGTCATCTTATGCCCAGTGCCACCTGGTCTCTTGTCTCCTCCTTTTCTGGGGGAGGGCATTCATCACTATCCACCCGGGAAAATCAGCTTTGATCTCTTGTTTCATTTTCCATGTATTTACTCTTCTTGAAATTTTCCCCATGCAGTTGTTTTTCTTCACAATCAGATTAAAACAACTCATTTCTTCATTGTTTTTCCTTTTTCTGAATTATCTTTCTTCTTCCATACAATTATACATGTACAAGGACAGCGTTTGTGGTTCATGTGCTTTGATTTTCTGCAAATATCAATTTAATAATTATTCTACCTTAACAAGAAAGAGGTTTTTATTCAATAACATTTTTCAAATCTAATACAAAAGTGCTATACATTTCTTGTGAACAATTCAAAAAAATTACCCATTAAAATAGCCTGGAATTCAATACAATTTCCTAGAGTTAACTATGGTGCGTGTGTGTGTGTGTACAGTATTTCTCTTCATAAATATATAATATACATCCTGTCTTATAACTTGTTTTCATTAGGCATTAAAATGTCTAACATTTTTACATCATTTTTCATATTACCAAAATAATGCTTATTTATTGGATTAACTATTTAGAAAATATATAAATAAGAAAAAGGAAAATAAAAACTGCTTCTAAACAAGTACTCAGAATGGCCACTGTTCATGTTTTCATTCATGTAGCATATTGTGAACTGTATCACATGTCATTATATGTTTTCTACTACATCATTTTTTACATATTAGGACAACATGTTAGGACAATATTTTACCTTACGCATATTGAGTGATTTGTTTCATTCAATTAGATTATTATTATTAGTTTTCCATTCACATTCCTGTTTTTTTTATCTTGATAAATTCCTATCTTACATTGAACTGTTGGCTATGATACATGTTACTAAACTCTCTTCCAGACAGCATACATCCATTTACATGTGAATCGGGGGTAGAGCATATGTGAGTGTTCATTGATATTACAGAGTTCTACCCCATGATTTTGTTTTGGTTTGTCTTTTCCTTTTTTTTTTCTTTTGCAAATTGATAGGTATAATGAGCTATCATATTATTTTATAATGTATATTTCCTGAAATAATAATGGAATAAAAATTTTTAAAAGAGTTCTAGGCTATTTGTGTTTCTTTTGTGAACCCCTTATTCTCACTGATTAAGATATATATTTTTTCTTAGTTATGTTGGAGAGATCCCTTTATAATAAAATGGTAACTGTAATATAGGTGTAAATGGTCTTCCTGGTTGGCTTTAAATTTACTTTCTATATTTCTCGTGTTAATTTTTGACATGTAAATACTTTAGTCAGTTTACGAATTTATTTTGATGTATTTATTCAGAAAGGTCATTCTATGCTTGAGATTAGACAAACATTCACTATATTTTTTTTAAATTGCATTTTAGTTTTTATATTTAAATACCGTACTTGGTAGTAAATTGGGTATATGATGTGAGCTAGGCTAGGTTTTGTTTTTCTTGAAATGGTGCAAACTGCATTTTTTTCCTACTATTATTTCTATTGTTCTATATAATCTATTGTTCTTCACAGATTTGGAATTTATTTTATACATACAGGCACAAAATATTTCTTCCAGGTTTATACAACTTCATTCTTTTTTTCTCTTTGTTTATTTTGCTTATGTAATTTAATTCAGCTTGCTTCATTTGATTCCTGGCAAAGTTTATTTTTCCTGGTTCAAGATGCAGATGTGTTATGCTTTTGGCACCTGTACAGGGAAATCCCTCCTCTCCCTGCTCTCTTGCCCCACCTTTGGCATCCCATCCTTAAGTTACAGGTCATTGTCCCAGGGCGATTTGGAAGATGTCCCAGATTTTCTACCATGGAATTCTAGTCAAGACTTTTGAGCTCTGTGAGACTTTGTGATTTCATCTTAAATCTCTCTTTTCCCCCTAAAATGTCATAAACTTTTCCTTGAATTCATTTTGTGCCAACAGCATCACTTCCCCACTTCCCTTGTAACCCTCAAACATTACTTTGGCTTTTTGCAAATCTCAGATTTTGTTTTGGGTTGTGGTGTTTATCACCCTGCCGCCTTTTCTTTCCTCTGCCTGGGCGGGTGTGTCATCCTCACCGTCTTGGAGTCCAGGGCACTCAGCTCCCTCCCAGTGGCTCACGCAGGTTCAGCCTCCTGCCTCGTTTCCATTCCATGTCCTGCGATGCCTTCCAACTCCATATGCATCGTGCGTTCTCCGATGCGTGCTTCATAGTAACAAAGCGTTCTTGTTTGGGGCAGTACAAGTGCCGCATTTGTCTCTGCAGTTGATTTATTCCCTTTGTTTCTCACTTTGTTTAAGTCTTTTTATATACTCCAAGGTTATCTTCCAAGCCCCTTCTGTGCCTCAGCTGCTTCACGTTATCTCAACATTTACCCTACCCATGTCAATCAAACGTATTCTTTTCCCTTGGCCCCTGGTAGCTCACCAGATTTAAGGCAGTTACTTTTTGTCTCTCATCAGGTAAGTCGGCTTTTGTTCTTCGCACTCTTGAGAGGTTGGGTGTTTTTTTCTTTTTTGTCCAGGTGTCCTTATTTTCTCGCTCACCTTTTGATAAATGATTTGTTTTCACCTCTTCTTTTTTTTTTCCTTTTTCATTTACTTTTTCTCTGTGTTGTGAACTCTCTTGTATTTCACATTTCAATTTTCTTTTTATCCAGTCTCTTGTCACCTTTGTGTCTGAAGAGTATTATGTTTTCTTTAATCCTTCACATGTTATTGCAGCCGAGCTAAATCACCTTTGCTTTTGATAAATGATCCACTTTTCCTTTTAAAACCATAGTAAGTATTTTTA
This sequence comes from Zalophus californianus, assembly GCF_009762305.2. NCBI lineage: Eukaryota > Metazoa > Chordata > Mammalia > Carnivora > Otariidae > Zalophus > Zalophus californianus. Next base: position 16,382,296 of record NC_045604.1, read on the forward strand.
TATTTACTTTTTAAAGTGATGGTCCATCTGATCTTTTTCTTTTTATACCTGATATCCTTTTATTTTGCTTCAACTTAAATTTTAAGTATCTGTCACCCTCTGCATCCCTCAATTTCTTATGGATTCTGTATTTTTCTCTTTTAAATTCTGAGAACATACTGATTTTCTAATAGATTCAGGGTCTATTATTTTCTTACACCTTAAATACTAAAATTCCTTAGTGATTAAATAATTAATTTATTCAATGAAGATTTACAGAAAACTTATTTACTTATCCACATGCCAAGAACAAAGAAGGATACACAAGAAGTGTTGGGGGAATATTAATTTGGACTACATCAGCCTGGGAAGACTTTAGGGATAGTAGGAATTTGAGCAAGACTTACAGGATTGATAGGTTTTGAATGGTTTAAGAGGAGGAGAGGTTGCCAAGTGCCACAATTTTTCTTTTATGGTTTAGACAACAATTCACAGTTTTGGAGACAGACCAAACTAAAGTGATCCAAAGACAGTCAGACACTAACAATCACCAGCATATCAAGTGCCATTTATTTTCAGTGAGAAGTTAGAGAAAAAAGGATAGAAGAAAAATGAACTGAGCAATGACCTTTAGAACCACTAACATGATGCTAATCCTTGTAAAGGACTGCAGCAATGTATCCCAGGTGGTTAGAGAGTTACAACTTCCTTTCCGTTATCACCATTTTTCTTAATTTATAAATTGTTGTTGCTTTGTTTCGACTTTTAATCTATTATCTTATATTCATCATCAACCAATCTGTAAATCAATGAATATTGTCCAGTGAAACACCATGTGTTGTAGCAGATATAGAAAGGACTGCTTTCAACGAGCATCTAGTCTCATACAGAAATAAATAATTAAACTTTTAATTTTCGAAGGTTTAGAACATAAGATGAAATGATGAAACAGATGATGAAGCTTTAAGGCTGTATGAATTCAGAAAATACAAAAAAAAAAATACAACCCGCCAAAATTCAGAAAATAACTGATGGTAGAATTAATCTACAAAGTCATTATGTAGATACAAAAATACAGCTGGACCTTGAGAGGTACAGGTAAGGAGAATAAAGCAAGAGAACATTCTAAGGATGTAAATATCTAATGATAATTATATATCTTAGCTCATGAAGTCAGTGATTGGTATGACATACACATCCATTTACTTATTAATTTACCTAACCATCAAATATTGAGCATTGTGCCAGGTTTTCTTTTAGGCTTTGAGATAATAGTGATGAATAAGACAGACAATATCTTTATACAAATGGAGTTTAGATGCTCTGGAGAGGCTCCACTTAATAAAGAAAAAAATCAAATGAACAGAGAAGCTGATATTAAATAGTGGAAGTGCTATGAAGAAATTAAACAGTGTAATGTGACAGGGAGAAAGAGGGGAAGGAATATAATTAGTTTGGATAATCAGGAGCTGCCTCTAAGTGGTGACAAGTCAGTCACATGAAGATGTAGGTAACATATTCCAGAGAATGGGAGAAACACATAGATAGGTAGAGCTTAAGGCATGAATAGGAATTGATTTGTTGCAAGAATGGAAAGAAGGTCATGGTTGAGGTAGAAAGTAGTAGGATATAAGACCTGAGAGGCAGATTGTGGGCAGACCATACAGGGCCTTGCTGGCCATGATAAAGTGTCTATTGGTCATTGAATGCATTCCTTTGTAAATTGATTGTTCAAACCTTTGCCCCGTGTTTTTAGAGAAGTGTGGTTCTCTTATTATTATCCTGTTTGAGGTTCTTATAACTTCTTAAATCTGGGCAGTAAATAATATGCTTACTCTCTGAGGGAAGTCTCTATCTTCCAAGAAGGTATGGCATATAAAAATATTTGAAAATCTATTCCACAATAAAAAGCTATCAGTGTCTGTGATCTCAAGATGTGCAAAATATGAGAAATTCCTGGAAAACTGTCTCTTATAAATGGGAGAGACAAAATTAATTACCAATAAAACTAATATTTATTCATATATTTTGTGCTATCCTTTATCTAATTTACTTGTCAAAACAACTCTTAGATACATTCCCTTATTGTCTCCATTTTACATATAAAAGTAGATATTGATGAACTTATCCTTTGTCACATAGCTAGCAAGGGGCAAAGCCATAATATCAACTTGGATAGTCTTTTAAGTCTTACCATGTCCTGACTCACAGTCCATGCAAAACTGATGTAAAACATACTCACTGGATACAGGAATATCATGGTCATTGGCGACTTCACTGAAAGTCATTTCAGTGGAGTGATAAGGACAGAATGCAGATTAGAGTAAATTGCAAAATGATTGGGAAGGGTATAAATGTAGGTATTTGAGATATTTGATTGCAAAGAGAGAGTAGGAACAAAGGACTCAAGAAAGGATTTTTTTTTTTTCCTGAGAGATTTTTGCTTGGTTATGCATATGAAGGAATTAAAAAAGGAAAACAAGGGGGTGGGGGGATGGGTTAGCCTGGTGATGGGTATTGAGGAGGGCACGTTCTGCATGGAGCACTGGGTGTTATGAACAAACAATGAATCATGGAACACTGCATCAAAAACTAATGATGTAATATATGGTGATTAACATAACAATAAAAAATTTAAAAAAATAATAATAAAAAAAAGGAAAACAAAATAGCATGGAGTATAGGGCAGGCAATTGACAATATTTCAAGAAGGAAGGCCAGAGAAGATAAAGTCCAGTGCATACACGGAAAGATAGAGCCACCTCTTCCATTAGAACCGGAGGTTTTCCAGCTGTGCTGAGGATGAAGTAGTTCCTAGTTGATGGCTTCTCTTTGATCTGTGAGGTAGAAGGTAGAAGGGAAGGTCATCTGCTGAGTTTAAAATGCAGGTGACTGAAGAAAGTGGTTTGATTTTGAGAACAGAGTAGCTCTCTGTGAAGAATGGGTGCGAGAGATGACAAGGAGTAGAGTGTGAGTTTCTTTAGTGACACTCAGGTCCTTTTCTGCTGACATGGACAAAATGGGCAGCCAGATGGATGGTGGTTGGTATTTGCCCCGACAAGGAGAATAAGGGAAATAAGAATACTGAAACAGTGTGGTTTATGTGATTGGCCATGAAATTTAAGCGGGACAGGAAAAGAAGTGAGGGAAGTGGGAAACTGGTACCTAAGGAGAAAGCAGAGGGGTGACCAATGAACTTGAAATCCTAAGTAAGTGTTATGTGGTGAAGTGATTGAGTGAGCAAGCTGGAATAAGTAGAGGGTTGGAATCCTATTTTTTAAATGAAGTTATGTTTCATTAGCCATCAAAAACCATAACCTCTCCTTTGTAAAGAAGCAAGATCTTTGAAAGACCATGTCAAGAATCTTATGATCATAGACAGGAAAGCTTGAGAATTAAGCCCCTGATCCTCTCTTTTTCACTGAACAAATGTTGAAGTGGGCAGTGTCTATGGCAGGCACAGATAAAGTACTTTGTGATGTTGCCAGGAAGAAAGACACAGCCAGGACAGAGCACCTAATTATAGGAAGCTCTCTGTCAGAGGAAATAAGGAGTCAAGGCAAACAAAACGTATGTTCTCACAGAGTGTTAAAGCACCAGTGGTAGGTGACTATGAAGTACATCTGGGCTATTTCCATGTCTTGGCCATTGTGAATAGTACCACAGTGAACATGGGTGAGGAGATATCTTTTCAGGCTTCTGATTTTATTTCCTTTACCTATATACCCAGAAGTGAAATTGTTGGGTCCTGTGGTAGTTATATTTTCAATTTTTTGAGTCATTTTAATTTTTTCATAGTGTTTTCCATAGTGTCTGTACCAGTTTATATTCCCACCAACAGTGCGGGTTCCTTTTTCTCCATATCCTCACCAGGATTTGTTATCTTTTTTTTTTTTTTGGTATTAAGATTTTATTTATTTAGGAAGTGGAAGGGCAGAGAGAGAAAAAGAATCTCAAATAGACTCTGCACTAAGCTTGGAGCCCAACGTGGGGCTTTATCTCATGACCCTGAAATCATGACCTGAGCCAAAATCAAGAGTCAGACACTCAACTGACTAGCCAGCCAGGTTTCCCTGTTATCTCTTTGTTAAAAAATGATTTTTATTTTTTATAATAGCCATTCTAAAAGGAGTGAGGTGATTCTCATTGGGTGAAGGTGGTCAGAGGGTACAAACTTCCATTTATGACATGAATAAGTTCTGGGGATCCAAGGTGACTATAGTTAACAGCATTATACTGTATATTTGAAAGTTGCTAAGAGAGTAGATCTTAAAATTTTCACCTCAGGAAAAAATTGCAACTATGTGAAGTGGTGGATGGGTTAACCAAGCTCACTGTGGTAAGCATTTTATAACGTATACATATATCAAATCATTACATTGTATACTTTGAACTTACACAATGTTGTATGTCAATTATATCTTAAAAAGCTGGAAAAAAATTAAACACATTTGTTCTCAGGATCAGCCTGAGATCTAATGTTGATATTGATAAAGTTTTGATGTAAGTGAGGTTTGTTTGCATTTGCCTTTCCCCTTATCTTCTGTGCTTTTTTCCCCACGTTTTGATAACTTTTCTCTTCTTAGGTATCAAGAACACCTGAGCTCCAACCCATGGCTGGCTACAGTTCAACTGGGGATACTTTTCAGACTTTATCTGCAACATTTGAATATGGTAAAAACTTCCTCTTGAAACTTATTCTTTTCTTATAATTGCTCTCACTTGTTATGGTTTTTCTCCATCTTAAAAAGTCCCTTTTCAATCTCCTGAATGATCTTCTCTTTCTCCATTGATCTCCTTAAGTATTGATGTGCTCAAAGTCTGGATGACTGCCCATTACAGAAGACATTGTTAATAGCTTACTGATGTCTATTAAAAATTTCCTGTATACTAGTTACATGTCCATTTTTCCTTCCTCAGCAGAAAAACTTGTTTTGAATTGAGTTCATTGTTCAACAGCTTAAAAACTAGTCATTCTAATCTCTCTGGGGGCAACATGTGGTCACGTGACTAGAGTGACCAATCATCCCAGTTTGCCTGGGACTGAAGGGTTTTCGAGGTTAGGAGATATTCAGTAATAAGACTGGGAAAATCACAGGCAAACCTGGGTTAATTGGCCACCTCACATCTGACTTATTTCTAGTCAATGATATGTGAAGGAAATGTCATGTGGGCCATAGCTTTCTCTTTAAAAGAGAGTGAGCCTGCTCTCTTCTTTCTGCCTGATGAAATTATTAGTGCTCCAAAAACCATCTTGAAACTTGAATTGATCTTCAAGAAGTAGAGCAGAAAACTTAGGTGCTTGAGTCCCTAATGATGTGGAGTCACCCACTATTATGCTTCCATTATTCTGGATTTTTTTTTTTTTTTTTTAGCTGAACTTAATCCCAGGGATATGACCCTTTTCTCTTCCTTTCCCTTCCCTTCCCTTCCCCTCTCCTTGTATTTCTAAAGTGGAAAGTAACATCTTTCACTTTAATGGCATAAAATGTCACTTGTTTGGTCTTATATGGAGCTTTGGATCCACGTATGTAGCTTTATTGGCCAGCTCTACTTAAATGATCCATGTGCCAAATCAAGACTTACCATTTTTGTATGAAAGTATGCTTCTCTACTGCATTCCTTTTCCTGGTGCATAGACAGATCTTCATGTTGTACAAAAGTCAGGCAGTCATTCCTGAATTTCTCTCGCATCCAATTGATAGTCAGTCTCTCTTAATTACATATCTACAATCTGACCTTTCTACTCTAAATTTGTGTTGGTATAGGTCCTTATTTTGTCTTTCCTGGGCCATTAAATTGTCTCAAATACTTATAAAATACTATACTTTTATTGATAGCAAAGCTAGAATTATCTTTTTAGAATGCAACTCTGACTATGTGCCTCCCCTGTATTAAAACCCTTGCTACTGCCTTCAAGGAATACTATGAAATTCGTAGTTAAGTCTATAATGTGCTTCAGAGCCAGCCTGCTCTACCTCTGTCGCATCCTTTTGTTCCAATTTATCACATGCATGCTCGTGTTTTCTTGTACTAGACAGACACACTGATCTAAATATTCCAGACACTCCCTTCCTGCAGGACGATTACACATGCAACTTCTACCTGGAACATTCTTCTCTTAACTGTGATCAAATGCTAAGAGAGAGGTTCCCAAATCCTCTTGGATCATGACACCTTTAATGGCTCAGTGATTTTTTCACAGCACCCACAGGTGTTAATATGTATTTATGTCCCAACAACTCCACAACCATCTTAAACAGTAATACACTTACGTTGAAAGAAAAACATATTTTACATTTCTTGCTTAACCACGATTACTTGTTAGAGGGATGTGTGCATTTTTGGGTATTGCACAATTTCTCAAGCTTTAACAATTGGACCACCTTCATTTCTGATTCTCATTGATGTTTGCATGCCAGGAGTTTTTTACCCAGAAGCTACAGCTCTACAAAAATTCATCATCAAAAGGAATACAGTTTGATCTAATGTAAAAATTGTGAACTATTTTGAGGTAGTATTTCATATACTGTCTGACATACTTGTGTTTCCTTAGAAATTTAAAAATACTCCGTGGTTCTCCAGCGAGTATGCTGTAGTGCTCCAGAGTCCCTTGGCACATGGTTTGGGAACCGTCATGCTCAAAGACTGGCATTGAAAATAGTTCCACAAGAATTTATTCTTTCTCTTAAAAATATAGCAATTGTTCTGCTCAAGAAGTGGTAATTGGTAAGTCACTCTGAGCTCAGAGTCTGCAAGTCTAACATTTTTATCTTAGACTTTGCTTTAAGTCTACATTAAGTGGTATTTGAATTTAAAGGATGGACTGGATATATCAAATGAGTGAGGAAGGCAAAAAACTAAAAATATAAGCAATGGGGAATTTTCCCTTATTTAACTATAGCGAGACAGTAGATATTGACGTGTACCACCCAGATTGCCCCTTCAGGTTTGAAGGCTCATTCACCAGCTGTTGGTACTCCTGACTGTTGATAGAACCTGGGAATTGCACTTGGTCAAATGAGCTGCCTTGAATACGGTTATATCCTCTCCCTGGGAGGTCCTTTGCCTAAATTTGGGACACCTCTGAGGAGCCATCTCTGCTCTGGAACTCCCCAAGGGATTGGCTTAGACTTCTGTTGAACTGCATCACAGGTCAATCTTTCCCTCCGCCTAAGCTTCCTTCTCTGGTTTGCCCAGAAGGGTTTTGGTACCAAGAGCACTCTCTGATAAACTTGCTGCACTTGTATCTCCATTTTAGAATGAAACCAGAGAACGACCTAAGACAAGTTGTTAAGATGATCACATAAAATGTCTTTTAATCAAGGTATTATTTTTTTCTAATGAATGTACCCTTCTGAAATACTATGAATTTGTTACTTCTTTGGATTTGTACTGTTTTATTACTGTCATTATATTAAACACAAAGTCTTAGGGAAAATAGATTGAGCTATATCTTTTTTCATCAATAAATTTTCTAAAATTTTACTTCTTCATATTATGATAAGACAAAAACAAAAGAGACAGAGGCAGAGAAAGAGAGAGAGAGAGTTATATTTAGCATGTGGCATGCCTTCTTTTCCCATTAAAAATGAATACATAAATTCTAAGACTTGGGAAAACTTTGTGCCACTAGAAATGATGGTACACACATAGTATCCATAATTTTTTAGCATTTAAAAATAATAAAGTTCTTAATCATTTCCAGTGATCAAATTTGTCTTCAGTATTTTCATTAAATGCAAACATATGTGTAAGTTAGAGTACAGCAAGATTTTTTCTCATTTTATTGCTTCTCCAAAGACATGAAACAGAGACCTTACTAAATTTGTGCAACTCAGAATCTTCTTAGAAGTTGAATAAATATAAATTCAGGTTTTTTAATATATTGATTTAAAAATAGTAAATTGTCAGGGGAATAGTAAGAGCAAAGGCCTTCACAGGGTCACAGCAGAAGAATGGTGTCACACTAGTAAAATGGCCGATATATAAAGCTTGGGAGTGCCACTCACCTTGGAGAAAGGCAGAGGGCTGGAGTCCACCTAGCCTCAGGACTGAATAAATCTGGCCTGAGCAGCCCCCCCTACTTAGTGGAGCATCATCTGGGAACACTGGAGGGGTACTGGATAGTTCTTGCAATGAGTTCTGGGCACACACAACACAGCAATCTGACATTTTTGGAGAGGTGTGTATTAGGAGCAGAAAGGTTAGGAGGATTCTGGATCCACAAAATTTGTTGTTAAACTACATCTTTGCTAAACTCTTTTATTTTTCGAGTTATTGTGGGAGAAATTAAAGAAGCTTCTCAGTTCATTCTTTCCAGGTTAAAATCATTAAAAAAATGACAATGTAACTGTTTCAATTTTATCTGCATTTGGGTCAATTTTAGAACAATGACTTACAAGACAGTAGTTTAGAGAGAACTGTTAGGAAAAAAATGTTAAATTCATGACTCCTTTTGGCCGACAGATGGTGCTCAGGTATCTGTTAAGACAAGGTAGGAAGGTAGGAAGCAGAAAAACATCTTTTGAGCAATCTGACAGCATGAAACCTAAGGTTGTGGAATAATGGCAATGTACTCGAATTTTACCATATTGCACTGGAAATGTAAACAACCTAATTTAAAAGATATGCTTTTTTTGAAAATGCCTTATTAAACAGCAGTGATCCACAAGAGAGCTAACGTACCAAATTAAAACACTTGTGAAAGATGAAGGATCCTGCAACCACTTTACTATCTTCCATTCCAACAACGGAGCTGGAAGGGAAGTATGAGAGTGGCAAGAAAAGGAAAATAGTGAAATAATATGTTAAAGGCATATATGCTAGTTTGAAAATCAGAATTTCATTCTTTTGTTATGTAAAAATGAACATCGGTCTTTCTATGTCTGCATAAGACATGTAGTTTAGCACCTCCATAACATTTACTGAGTGTCTACTGTATACCTGGCATTGTGATAAGTGTTTTATATTCAGGATTTCACTTCATCCTCAAAACATCCTCAAAACAGCTTTGGGGCGCTTTGGTGGCTCAGTGGGTTAAGGGTCTGCCTTCAGCTTAGGTCATGAGCTCAGGGTTCTGGGATCAGGCGTGTGGGGTTCCCCACTCAGCGGGGAGTCTGCTTCTCCCTCTCCCTCTGCCACGCCCCTCCCTGCCCCCCCCCCGTGCATGCTCTCTCTCTCTCTCAAATAAATAAATAAAATCTTTTTTAAGCATATTTTAATTAACTACTTTTTTTTTTTAAAGATTTCATTTATTTATTTGACAGAGAGAGACACAGCGAGAGAGGGAACGCAAGCAGGCGGGGTGGGAGAGGGAGAAGCAGGCTTCCCACGATCCCAGGACCCTGGGATCATGACCTGAGCCGAAGGCAGATGCTTAATGACTGAGTCACCAGGTGCCCCAATAAAATCTTTTTTTTAAAAAAAGAAGTAGGTATAATTCTTATCAAATCCATCTCACAGAGGGGGAGAGTGAATGAAACTCGTGAAGAGATGGCAAACATTTGGAGTCAACTTTTGAATCCAAGCTGTCTAATTTTAAAGCTCATAGTCTTTTTTATTTTTAAGATTTTATTTACTTATTTGGAAGAGAGAGCGAGAGAGAACACAAGCAGGGGCATAGGGAGAGGGAGAAGCGGACTCCCCTGCTGAGCAGGGAACCTGACTTGGGGCTCTATCCCAGGACTCTGGGATCATGACCTGAATCAAAGGCAGTCAGTCGCTTAAAGGCAGTTGACTGAGCCTTTCAGCCCTAAAGCTCATAGTCTTAACCACTATGCTGTAACAAACAGCACTGGAAGTCTGTTGCCTACAATTGAATTCCAGATTTATAGAATGTATTATTTAAGATTCCCCAGATCACTGTTACTCGCTTGTGCAATTATTTTTCATAAACACATTTGGAAGTGGTAGGCATATGTTCTAGAGCCCTACGTCTTCCGACGGAATGCCAGCCATGCCACCCACTAGATTTTCTTCATCTAGAAAATCACTGCAGCACTATTGACTTTAAGGACCGTTGTGAGACATAGAAACACATATAGTGCTTATATTCAGTACATACCCACCACGTGGAAGTAATTATTTTCAAAAAATATCTAATGAAATCTGATTACTTTCTACAGGCAAACTCTAAATCAGCAGTGAGGAAAGAAAGTCCCATGAAAAAAGTAACTAAGGCGAGCATTCATCCTTTGAATAAAATTAGAACATATATTTCTAGTACAGGTCTGTTAACTCTAAAATAGTCATTAAATATATAGCATCAGAATTGTTCATATGAAGATTGCTTTTTAAGTTGCAAAATAATTCCTTACTAAGAGATTCATAAAATGATACATTTTGAAATCGTAATTTGTTTTAATGCACTCATAATGTGATAAAATTGACATGTTTTGTAAAGCAAATTACATAAAGTGAGATGAAAGTTAGATGATTATTCCAGATCATCAAATCCTAGTACTTTTATTACTGAATCAAGATTATATAAAATTTTATGCTATTAATTATCTTGCATATTTCTTTTACCCATAAAGTTCTAGATTAGTTTATTTCCTGGGAAAATCCTGTGATGAGTCCTATCCGGATCAAAATTTTACTGAGCTTAAATAATTATCCTGGAAATAATAAGTGTACAACAAATTTATTTAGCGAAGGCTACACATACAATTAAGGTAGTCGGGTTTGTTTGTATATTTTGTGTTTTGACCGATTATAGCTATTTCCATTGTGAGTTTTTTCAACTATAATTCTCTAGTATAACTTAAATTTGAGAGCTCCCCAAAGTCATAACATAAATGTATGTCTAAAGAATCCTCGGTCCCTTGGTGAATTTATTTTAACACATCACCGCCTGCATTTCATGACATGGATTAGTCTTTTTTTTTTAAGATTTTATTTATTTATTTGACAAAGAGAGACACAACGAGAGAGGGAACACAAGCACAGGGAGTGGGAGAGGGAGAAGCAGGCTTCCCACGGAGCAGGGAGCCCGATGCGGGGCTCCATCCCAGGATCCTGGGACCATGACCTGAGCGGAAGGCAGACGCTTAACGACTGAGCCACCCAGGCGCCCCTGGATTAGTTTTTAAAAATGATGAACAGTTGGCCTTCGCCCGCTGTATAACATCCTCCCATATTCTTCTCTAGGCTAAATAACCCCAATTCCCTCAGCCTCTCATCCTAAATCCTATTTTCTAGCATTTAAACCACTCCGCTGACCACCTGGCCCTCTTCAAATTTACTCACCTCTCTGTTATGCTAAGCAGTCGTGATTCATTAACAAAGCAGCCACCGCTCACTGTGTTCCCTGCTGTGTAAGAAAGGGCCCATGAAAAATAAAATTAAAAATTTTTAAAATTTAAAAAAAGAAAAGAAAAGAAAGGGCCCATACAGAAGAACAGCCACTGACAGAAAAAGTGAGGTTGTTTCTAACCACTCTTTGGACCCACGCATTTGTTTATATTCATATCTATCAAAATGAAGATTTACATAATACGCATTCTGTGCCAAGCCTATCCCCCCTATTCATTGGACTTGTATTCGTACTTAAAATGTTTTTGGCTGCTGATATAGGGTGAGCAATACAGACCTGTCCACTTGGTGCTGATTTTCCAGTGAGGGAGTCAAATAATAACAAATAAACAGGAATTCTTAAGAAAAATAAAATGTATTGAGAAGGAAAATAATTAAAAAATTGAAATTGAAGAAAGTTTATGCATAGGGAATGATACATAAGAGGTCAAGTGTGGTTATTTCTTGTCTTTACTGGTTGGTAGATAAAATTTGAATCTATAATAATATAATAATGATGATGCTGATAAAGGCTAATGTTCATAGAGTGCTCATAGACTAGGTAATCATGCATTATATCAACCACTGTGCATTATTTCATTGAATCAAGAGACAAACATTTTATAAAACAGATGCTATTACTAGTTTAATTTCCTATTGCTAAGACTGAGGCTCAGAGAGTTTGAGTGTGTAAAGTCACCCAACGAATAAGGAGGAAGGCTTGGTGGCAAAATCAGGTCTGCTATGAGTCTAGAGCTTAATTTCTTAACTCCCATATGGTGCTGCTGAGAAAAGAGTAGGGAGGGAAATTCCCCTCTTTTTCTGTAGTTCTGAGCAACGATAATTATTAGAGCAAAAGCTTTGTCCTTCTAAGACAAAACTCACTCTTCCCAGAAAGATATTTCATGACTGTCTTTTATTACTCAAGCATTTCCTTGGGGTTTCACCTCATTTTCTCTTTCCAAGTAGCTCTACAAAGTATTCCCTCCAACTCTGATAGTACTCTCCTTGAGACTATGGAAAAAGATTTTCTTATTAGGGAGTTATATCACCTTGATGTCTCTTTTTGGTATAGTATCAGTTGATACGGTCTGTTTTTTTAATTTTTTTTAAGGTTTTATTTATTCATTTGACAGAGAGAGACACACAGAGAGAGAGAACACAAGCAGGGGGAGTGGGAGAGGGAGAGGCAGGCTTTCCACGGAGCAGGGAGCCCGATGCGGGCCTCGATCCCAGGACCCTGGGATCATGACCTGAGCCGAAGGCAGACACTTAATGACTGAGCCCTGCTATGGTCTGTTTGACTGGGTGTTCTGCTCCTTAATCTGTCTGCTTCAGAATAACCACAGCAGGTGCAATCAGGAAAAAAGGGCTCAAGATCTTGGGTCTGATAAGGTAGTCTGTCTTCTCAGAGCATATAAATCCCATAAAATAGACTCCAATGCTCTGGACAATAGAGAGAAAAAATAAAAGGAGGAAAAATCCATGCTTTTGTGTCTGGGTTGCTGAAACTTCTAGCTAGACCACATACAGACTAACAATGAAACTCTTCACAGGTGGGAGTTTTTCTTAATTTATAATCTTAATTTAACCATGTGATCTATTTAATTTCTTTACCATCACAGTATGTTTAAATAAAGCTTGTGTAAACAAATACACTGAAAAGTATCACTCTAAGTTGGTTTATCCCCATGGCCATTGGTGACAGTATTTAAATCATGGACAACAGCAGGGATAACTTCAAGGTCAGGATCTGCTATAAGCCCCTATCCCCTGATACCCTCCTCTCTGCTGTCTTTCCTGGAGGAACTGCCCTTCCCACATCATTTCTTCCCCCATCCATTGCTATTTCTTCCCACCCATGGACCTCCCCATTCACACTCTTCCCCAGGGACATTGCAAGAGATGAGCTTCATGGGCAAGAAAAACTGATGATCCTCTTTTACATGGATGCCTTTCAGGGAAAACTCTCCCTTCTGGCTCTGCTCCTATTCCCAGTGGTGATGCCCCCTCTTTGGGTGCTTTGCATTTATAAATTGGGCCTGGCTTGTTGCAGATTAGTGATCCTTTTCTGGCTAAATTTATGGTATTCTGCTTTTTTTCTGTAGGAGACAGAGTCAGGCTCATTATGTTGAAATAATATTTGCTACTTCAAAGTTCTTGAAGAGAACCTTGGGCTCCTCAGGGGAAAGATACTATATAAATCCAATAAAGAATGAATACATAAATAATAAGAGGTTGGTCAATGCTGAGTACAGTGAGATTTTTTTTTTTTTTGCTACTATATAAGAGACACTATACATTACAATTTTTCAGAAGTGCTGCAGTCTTATTAAAAGAAAGATGATCAGATATTTCCCTTTTCTCTTGAGAACAAAAGAAGAAGAGATGGGTTTAAATTGGAGTAGAAGGATTTTGGGTTAGATATAATCTGTTTCTACAGGGCTATTATACTTAAGTAGAGCTGGTCAGTAGGTGAGGGTCATTAAAAAAGAACAAATGAACAAATGGACCTGCAAATGATGTTAATCTTCCTTTCCAAAAGCTGATTTCCATGCTGTGTGACATTCTTCATATGCCGAATGACTGCTTATGAAGGAAAGCAACTATATTGAATTGAGTTTCATTCCTGACTAATGAATTGGCATAGCATTGGGTTCTCAGCATAGGCTTGTGGGGGTCAGAAAAACTAGTAAATCCCAAGCCCATTTTAACATTGTGAGTTTGGACAATTTATTTGTCCTCTCAGAACCTAAGTTTTCTCAACTTGTACTTGGGAATGATATCTCCTATCTATTAGGGTTATCAAGCAATTTAAAAGAATATATGTAAAGTGTAATACATAGTAATTAGCATATAGCAAACCTGCAATAACAGTGGGTCCAGTCAAACCTGCAGTCTCATTGGATCAGGTGTCTCTAGATCTCAAATAAGTTACTGAGAACAGGTATCACCTTTCCCTCCTCACTCTCTCCTTCTTTCTCCTCCTTCCTTCCTCCTTTTTTCTGGAAAAATTAATTAGCCATCCATTAGGTATCATGTGCTGTATTAGGCACTTCAAGCAAAACTGAGAAATCCACAGTCTACTAAGACGTTGGGGCAAACATGTAAAGAAATATTTTCAATAAACTATTCATAAAATAGTATACTAATTGTCACACTGGAAGAACTACTATCCCAGGGCATGATAGAGGAATCACATGTGCTGGTCTTACTGGAACTATAGCTCCTTAAAATCTTTTCTTGTGGCTTAAATACAGATGAAATATCAACAAATTTTCTCAAGACTACTTGCTCTCTTCTTCCATATTGTGATGTTATCTTGTGGCTTCAAGTTTCACCTTCTTCATCAATCATCCCTTGTTGGATTTAGAACCAGTAAGAGGGAGATTTATGATTAAGCATTTAGATTTCATCTAAAACCTTTCAAAAATTATAATAAAGAGGAAAAAAGGCACAAATACACTAAGACAAAAAAATGGCAAAGACAGAGTAGCTGACAAAAGAGGTCGACCTTCTAGGAACTGAAAAGCAGATGATGCATGGTAAATGATTCAATAAATAAGAGAAGGTTAACTTTGTGTTGTAGGGGGTGGGAGCAACCTAGAAATGACCAAATTTCCCCTGCTGACGTACAAAATTCTGGAAAGATTCTAAAATGTGAATGACTGGATACCCAAGCTGAAACTGGGATTCATGGTGTGTTTTTTAATCTATTTATTTATTTTAGAGAGAGAGAGTGAGTGAGTGGGGGGAAGAGACAGAGAAAGAGGGAGAGAGAGAATCTTCAAGCAGACTCCCTGCTGAGGGCAGAGTCCATCGAAGGGCTCAATCCCAGGACCCTGGGATCATGACCTGAGCCGAAACCAAGAGTTGGCTGCTCAACTGACTGAGCCACCCAGGCACCCCCATGGTATGTTTTCAAACTTTCCAGATTTTCTTCCCAACTTCCCACAGTCAAGTGACTCCATTTTTCCCATTGGCAGAAGACTGGAGTTTTACTTTCTGGAGAGGTGAAATTATAGGGTTTCTGCACTTAGGACACTGGACACTCGAGGGTGGAGGTGGGACTTGCTATTAAAAGCATAAGATTTTGTAAGTTTACTCACATAGCAAAAGCCCATCTCACTACTTTCCCCAACTTTATAGCTTGCATGTGGACATCTTATTGATATTATTGTCCTTTGTTTTACCTCATTTCCCAATGGAGATTGTAAAGCTTCCTCCCCCAAATAAAATAACTAGCCCCAAATGATATTAAGAGTTCCTCCAAGATTAGTCATTTTCAACCTTGCCTGCATGTTAGAATCTCCTGGGGGAAATTTTAAGTTTTCCAACATCTGTGTCTCATCTCAAATCAATTGAATCAAAATATCTGGGGAGAGGCTGAAATACCAGTATGTTTTAAAGCACCCAGCAGCCAAAACTGGGAACTACCATCTTAGAGTGAGGCCCATCAGTCAACAAATCTTGTCATTATACACAGAGCTGCCACTTTGTCTGTAGTATTTCATTCGTTATCACTAAGCAGAAAACTTTCATGTGAAGGAAGAAACAAAAACAAAAAGAAAAGAAATGAGAACATGATATTCACAAAAACAATGTATAAAGGAGTCAGACACTCCAAAACCTATAATGAATTTTTCAAAAGATTTTATTTATTTATTTTAGAGAGAGATATAGAGAGAGCATGAGTAAGAGTTAGGGCAGAGGGAGAAGGGAAGAGAGAATCCTAAGCAGACTCCACGCTGAGTATGGAGCTTGATGTGAGGCTCCATCCCAGGGCCCTGAGATCACGACCTGTGCTGAAATCAAGAGTTGGATGCTTGACAGACTGAGCCAGCCAGGTGCCCCAATTTATAATGAATTTTAAAAAATAAATAAAGATACTGCATATATGAAAAAAGAACAAGCCATTACACAAAAGATAAAATGAAAGAACAAGATAGAATTTTGGAAATTAATACAATATAACAGAAAAAAAATCAACTGAAGATTTGTACGGTGAGCTGAAACAATTTCTTCTCAAAGATGAAAAATGATTAAGAGCTAGCTCATGTACATACTAGCTGTGCAATTTTAGGCTAATTATCTACCATCTCTCTTCCTCAGTTTCTTTATCCATACAGTGAGATTAATAGTAAATATTCTTTTTTTAAAAAAAAGATTTATTGATTTATTTATTTAGAGAGTGAGTGGGAGGAGAGGCAGAGGGAGAAGGAGAGAAAGAATCTCCAGCAGACTCTGTGCTGAGTGTGGAGCCCAATGGAGGGCTCCATCCCTTGTCCTAAGATCATGACCTGTGCCCAAATCAAGAGCCAGTCACTTAACTGACTAAGCCACCCAAACGCTCCTAGTAAATATTCTTTATAGTATTCTTGTGAGCTAACAAATGCAACATGGTTAGAACCATGTGATATTTTTAGTAATAAGAAAAAGAGGAAAGAATAGAACTTAAATAATTCCTGGTTGTTTCACATGCAACGGAAAGAATGTCCAGAGAATAAGCATAGTGATCACAGAAGGGAGAAACTATGAAGGAAATAACACAAAAGCATTCTCCAGAACTAAAGCTTTCACATTGAAATGGCTCACTGAATAAAAGACATATGAAGTAGACAAAAACGAAATGAAAACAGTGACACATCATTGTGAAATTTCTCCAGAAGATAAAGAAAAAAAGAGAAGAGATTCTGAAAGTTTTTAGAAGAGAAAAACAGATCTCCAAGGTTTTAGACTTTTTAATTTTAACCCTGGAAACTGAAAGACAAAGGACAATCATTCACAACTTAAAATTCTATACCCAGCCAAATTAATACAATTGCAAGAGTAGAAAAAAGACTTTTTATTTATTTATTTAAAGCATGTAAGGAATAAAAAAAAAATTCTTCTATTTATCCTAGGAGTATCCTGGAGGCTTGCTGTAAGATGAGAAAAAGAAGAAGAAGAAGAAGAAGAAGAAGAAGAAGAAGAAGAAGAAGAAGAAGAAGAAGAAGAAGAAGAAACAAAGGGATCCAGAAACCAAGGGATTGAACATATGGCAAAGGGAAAGTCATGATGAAATGGAGAGTCTTAAATATGTGTCATTTACACATTCATATATCAAGGGATATATGAATTTTAAACATTGACAGATTTTGTCAAATTGGCCAACAGCAAGGCATGACTTTCTGACTTTTACCATCTGATAGGGTAAAAGAGTACCCTACTTCACTTTTAGCTTGTATTTATATTTCTCTTACTGTGAAGCAAGAGGTTAAGCATATTTCCATATGGTTATGGCCATTTATGAGGTTAAGGGCTTCAACAGTCTTTCAGCCTCCAAATGGGAAAGAATGAGAAGGTGGGTGTGATATGTAACCAGAGAGACAGAGATAAGAGGTCTAGACAGAGAGAGACAACAAGGAAAGGAGATATTTCCAAAGTTTTGTCATGTTCTCTCATTTCATCTTTTGTGTAGTGACTTATTCTTTTTTCATATGTGCAGTATTTTTATTTATTTTTAAAATTCATTATATATTGGGGTACCTGGGTGGCTCAGTCAGTTAAGTGTCTGCCTCTTGATTTCAGTTCAAGTCATGATCTCAGGGTCCTGGGAGGTAATGGTAATTTATGTTTTCTTTTCTAAAAAACGTCTGTTCAAATATGTTGAACATTCAGTATTTTTATTCAGTCCAACCAACATATCCTATAATGTACCAAGTATTAGGACAGCCTTGGAAACATTTACTTTGGAGGACAGTTGGTTTGGGATCAGTAAATAATGAAACCACTCAGTGGTAAATGATATACTAATGGCTATACAGAAGGCCATGTTTACAACCATATTCATCTCCAATATTATATACTAATTATTATGGCTCTGAAGTGTATCACTTTATTTGAAGCAGTTAATTTTTATATGGTTTATTTCCTTGGGTAAAAGTCTTCAGTTCCTATCTCTTCTGAAATGTGTGACGTTCACAGTAGGTAACATACTATAAGACCACTCCCAACCCTCATGTCCCCAGTCTCCTCACTCTACCTCCCCCTACCCATTGCCCATCTGCTCCCCCCATCCCAATGTGCCACATTGTGTCCCACCTTGGAGCTTGTCTTCATGCTTCAAGCTCTAATTCCATTTGTTGGAACATCCTGTCCTGCCTCAGTAGCCTCCTTGTCTTGAAGACTGAGGACAGATTTCAGCTCTTCCAGCATGTTTCTTCTCTCTTCCCAAGTCAAAATTAGATAAGCCTTCTGCATAATTATTTCCCAGTAATGATGTGTACCTGTCTCTTAAGATTTACTTCTACACCATGGAAGTTAAAAGTGCTGTTATAGAATCAGACAGATCCTGGGCCTGTCATTTTCTATATATGACTTGTGTATTCTTTAGTGAGTTACTTCATTTTTCTGAGCATCAGTTTCTTCATTTTTCAACAAGGTTAATAATAATAATAATAACACCTACATTATAGGGTTGGAGGGAGTATAAAATACAGTATGGTACCCATACTTGACACATAGTAAACACATACATTGTCCAGTCCCACCTTGAACCAGGTCAAGGGCTTTTCTATGACCACTTTCGTGGTCTACTGCTTGGGTGTTAAGTGATCCATCCTCTTTTATTTATTTTGTTGTTATTTGTTTGTTTGTGGTGGTATGGTGATGTTGGACCATTAAGAAAGAAAATGGCAGCATGCTCCTCAGCCAAACTTAGGGTCACTTACTGGTAGCTATTGATGATGAGGCCTCAACCAACCAGCTACTGGAAAATCAGTTCCTCAGCTGTTCTGCAGGTTTTGGCTCCTGCTCAGCTGCCAGGTGTTGAGTATGAATGGTGTTCCAAGATTCTTATACTGACCACTCTCCTTTCCTTGTTATCTCTCTGTCCAGACCTTTTATGTCTGTCTCTCTGATTACATATCACAATTACCTTCTCACTCTTTCCTGCATGGAGGCTGAAAGACTGTTGGAGGCCCTTACCCTTCTCCATTCTCTTTGCAGTCTGTTGAGGTGATGTGATCTATATGATCTACTCCCCTTACTAACTTTCATTTTTTGTTCTCTGGAGTCTAGTTGGAAGATAACAAACAACAATAACAGCGGCCTTCTTTCTATTGTTTCTTTCCTTTTGTAATCTTGATATAGTAATCTGAATTCTCCCTGACACAGTGTGGATGGGAAGGTTGGAGAAATGATTAGTATTTCAGAATAATGTATCTCACTGTGCACACTCAAACTGGGTGTGGTTTTAAATTTTATTTATTATAAATACTTGCTTATTGATCCATATCTCCCACCTACCTGAACATAACCTACCTGAGCACAGTGACTGTCGATGACATTTATGCTTTCTTACAGTCACAGTGCCTGGCACTGTTGATTGAATGAAGATTCTGCCAAATACTCTAAGTGACACTTGAAATAAGAAGTTTGATACCCCACTAGCCTTAACATTTTCTTGTTCACTTATGGTTATTTATCGTAAAAAAACATTGAAGGGATGTAAGTTTGCCGACATCAACATAGCTTTTTAAGTTAGCATGATTTTGATATAATTCTTTTCTCTCAATTTAGAAATTCAGTTGCAACAGTTCTCAGGCCCAGTATTTAATGTTCATGTTACAAAGTCCGATAATATGCACGTGGAACTCTATGCTCTAGGGTAGTGTTTCTTTATAATGTGTGTAGAAGACACCCAGGGGTCTTGTTAAAGAATAGATTCTGATCCAGTGGGCCTTAGATTCTATGTCCCTAAGAAGCTTTCAGGTCATGCTAATCCTTCTACTTCATGGACTGTACTTTGAAAAGTACTTTAAAGGCTCTAGATAAAACAAACAAAAACAAACAAATGCCATATGGAATATCAGAATAAATAGATTCTATTATACAATGTCAGTATACCATCAAAGAATAAAGAAAAAAACCCGGTAAAAATAGGAATCATAAGACCTGCAAATAACATCATAAAGTTTTCAATAACATTTACTGAAGTTATACACAAATAAAAATCACAACATAAGCAATCCCTCTCCCTCTTAGTGACGATTAGTTGCAGGGTAAAATTTTTTTTTGGTTATTGTTGAAATACCTGCTGATTTTTAATTTCTTCAGGTGTTACACTAAAATTTAGGCAGCTAGCTTATTTGTTAATGTAAGTGTTGACAAATGTGCACCTAGTTTTCATAGAAATTCTACTTTGTTATAAATGGCAACGATAAAATTATAGCGATGAAATATTAAGTCCTGAACAATCTGCTATTCTCTTAAATTGTGAATCACAGTTAAACTACCATATAGATTTATTCTTAATTGTACTAATGAGAAAACACCATGTCTGTAGTTTATAAAACAGGACTTAATTTTTAGTTCTAGAGAAAATCTGCACATAGACCAGTTTGTATTAAGAAAATTCAACATATCCAATATCAGGCAAAAAATGTATCAGTTAATGCTCAAAGTGCTCTGTAAATAACCAGTGATTTTTGTTATGCCGTGTCATGATTTTTGTGTGTACTATGCTTTGATGAAAATTGGAATATGTTTGCTAGACAATAAACTGGCATTTTGTTTTGTATTGGGAAACAGCTACAGACAAACATCTGAGCATTTTGCAGCTTAAATTTTGAATTAATTTAATAGGAATTAAGAAAACTTAATAAGCTTAAAACTCTGATAGAAGTTGTTCAACAGATCATGAAACAAATGTCTTTTCTGATGTAAAAAGATAATTTCCAATAATGTTTAATGAACTGAAGAAAAATTATACTGTTTTCTCCAGCAAGGATTCTGCTAAATTTGTAGGCATACATGCTTGCTACTTGCCCTCAGCATTTCCCATACCTGTTCCTTTTCACTGATTCGTATCTCAACAAAGCAGCAGAAAGTTTGCTTGATTACACATGTGTACTTGCCACTTGAGAGCACACACACACACACACCACCACCACCACCACCACCACCACCACTACCACCACCATTGAAAGGTTACTATTTTAGATGCAAATTAATTGAATAAATTTGGGTCAAAAATGTAAGGCTTTAAACAGATTATATCTATCACTTCAAGTTCCAATAATTAACATTTTTTTCTAAATAGTTTTATCAGTGGGAAAGTTTTGGGCTAGTTTTTACTGTTTGTTTATCTCTTTATTATTTTTTGTTTTATCTTCCTTGTTGACTATCACATTTATGTGCACACTCTCCATTTGCAGGCCTCACTTTTCTGAAGGACTTCACTCATCCAGAATAGACTTGGAGACTTGAGACTGAAGAATAATTATTAGTTCTTTCTCAAGTCTTAGAAGAGCAAAAACGCAAGTCTTAATGCCATGTAATTTACTTGTCAGAAAATCCTCTTAGGAGTGACATCAACATCATGGTAGCATGAGTCACTCCCCTTGACTCTCTCCTTCAATTTACAACCACTAGGACATCCATGACCCAACAAAGTTTTCTCTGCATAGTACACCAGATGCCAGAGAGAGCCACACATCTGTACATCTGAGGGTGGGTGGATTGGACCACATGGAGGTGGTGAAAGTGGGGGAGCAAGGATGGAACCCACAGAGCAATGGCAGCAATGGCACTGGTAACCTCAGTGGTTCCAGGAGCAGTGGTGGCCTCAAGACCCTGACAATCTTGGTACCCTATGCAGCAGCCATGATGCCTACAACCCCATGACCCTGGTGCCGCTGACAGCGGTGGATATGCCCTAGACACCAGCTGGTGCCAAAGACCTTGACAGTTTCAGGAGCAGCTCCTGGGAAGCTGTCCCCCACCCCCAGCAGTGGTGGCAGCACCCATGACCTCACTGCCTGATACTACAGAGAACTAAAATATTTGTAAAAAAAATGCAAGAAAGCATGATTCCATAGTTTAATAGACCTCAAAATGTGTCTGTAGCAACAGTTCTAAATAATGAAGATGGGTCCAAAAGACAGGTAAAATTGAGTTCAGTATACTCTGATTAAGAAGATAGAGTGGTAAAGAAAAAGATAGAGTGGTAATAATTTGGAAATATAAACATGATTCTAATTATTTCAGATATCAAAGATTATCATCTGGAACAAAATCTCCCCTAGCAATGTCAGACTAGCAAAATGACCCTATGGTATTATGACTATAGGATTAGAAAACCTATAGTTACATAAGCTGCAGTCCTTAGGTGCCCATAATCTAGTGGGGCTTGAGAAAAATAATAGTGTGGCAATTACAATTACAAGTGCATACCAAATATGGTTTTATCATAGAGGAGGGAATGATCAAATCAGCAGGGAGTCAGGAGGACTTCATAGAAGAGAAATTATTAAACTGGGTCTTGAAGGAGTCATAGACACTCACCAGGGAAGAAAAGAATACAAAACATAGAGGTTTTAATAATAGTTTATATACATTTCCCCTAATGATTTCTTTTCTGCATTTAGTCAATTATCCATTACCCCAGGAATAATAAGGACTGGTAAAGCAGAAGGAAGTAGAACAGACATTATTCCATAAATGGTAGTTCATGAATGCATACTACCCATCCATCCATTCATCCATTATCATTGGGTGCCTACTTTGAAAGAAAGATTACCACTCCCAGGTCGATTTGGTTGGTGTTGTTCAGGTGGGTGGTTGGGAGTAAAAGCTGATAAGGCAACATTGCTGGAGAAGGCTGGAACACAAGATGAGTCAAGATTGGAAGGCAACACGTGAAGGATTATGTACTTAATATAAAAATACTTTCATTCTACTCCACATGCTATGGTCTGCATGGTTTGTGTCCCCCCACAAATTTTTTATGTTAGAACCTAATGCCCAATGTGATGGTCTTAGGAGTTGGGGTCTTTGGGAAGTACTGAGGTCATGGGCATGGAGCCCTTGTGAATGAGATTAGTGCTCTTATAAAAGAGAACTCGCAGAGATCCCTTCCCCCTTCCACCATGTGAAGACACAGCAAGAAGTCAGTAGTCTGAACCCCCAAAGAGGGCCTTCACTGGAGCCGGACCATTCTGTCACCCTGCCTTCAGATTTTCAGCCTCCAGAACTGTGAGACATAAATTTGTTTTGTCTAAGCCACCAAGTCTGTGATATTCTGTTATAGCAGCCTGGACAGACTAAGACACCACACTATTGTCCTTCACATGATAGCTAAATCTACCTGTAGCTTATCAGTAATGAGAGCTGAGAATCTTTAATGACTTTATTTTGCCATCATGAAAGGTTTTCCTGTGATACCCATTGGTCATTTCTTGCCAGTTTTTTTTCCCTGTATTCTGAGGCTTTGCCAAATCCCAACTGAGAAAAACAAAACCAAAAACCTCTTTTGAGAGATCCAAATCATTCACTAATCACCCTAAACTAGAAAATGGGGTTTCTATCACCCTAGAAGTGAGGGTGGCAATCTAAATAGGATAGCTCCCAGCAACTGTATAATGTAAAAATTCTGTAAAAATTTAACAAAAATATCAAGAAGTTTTCAGTGTCAACACTCCTCCCATCATCCCTTTAGTGAATGTTCCTCTGGGCTCCTATAATAATTTTTATATGACCTTACTAAAAATTTATCACTTTCTATCATGCCTGTTGATTTATATGTTTGAATTCTCCCAAGTACCAATTTTTTTTGCAGAAAAGTATGTCTTACCTGACACTGGATCCTCAGAACCTAGCAGCTGGGCGTAGAATCGGCTATAAATACATGACCATTGAATAACAAAGGCATGAGCGAGGATACCATGTACAAAGGCAAGCATGGAGAGACATAGCATGCCATAGCCACAGACCTGCAATATGGGCTTTTGCTGGAAAGAGATGTTGAGTGGGGCAATGGTGGGAAATAATCAGGGAAGTAATCAGAGAAAAAAATCAAGGGCTAGGGCACTAAAGGCCTTCTCTACCACAGTGAGGAGTTTGAATTTTATTTGGCAAGGAGTCATAAAGTATTTTGAACCTGCAAGTGATGTGTAGGTGCCTGCTTTTTTTGAAAGCTAACTGGCTGACTGCAGATGATGGGTTATAATGAGGTGAGCCTGAAGTGTAAGAAGTGGTCAGAGCCGGAACAGAAGCAGGGGCAGTGGAAAGGGATAGGAGGCAATAAGGCCAGAGCTCTTTGAAGTAGAGTTGACAGCCTTGGTGTGGTGGTGGATCATGGACCCATCTGCGAAGTTGACAGCTCATGAGACCCGATGGTGCAGTAGGAAAAATACCTCTGGATTATGTGACTGGGACCAGTGCACATTTCTTTATACCGTAGTATGGTGAACCCTCAGTATTCTCATGGCCCCTACCCTAGCCAAATACTCCAGGATATACACAACCCTCAAATCTGGGCTTCTTCAAATGATGGATTTTTTTTTTTTTTTATTCCATGTAGTCTGCCCTGACCATCACTCTCCTGTCACAACTCCGGGAGAAATTAAGGAGGCTATTGGGCAGTTGAGTCCACTTACTTGGGTTTAAGTTTACTTGTGTATAACCTTTGCACTGTTTGTTGCTTGTTTAATAGATAAAATGAAATGACAGTAAATTTAAACACAGTTTCAGTGGATAGTTTCCCCAGTCTTTGTGGATTGACTGATGGAGCTCACTGGTGAGTAACAGCACAAAAATGGTGAAGATGGAGGAATTGGTAATAGCTCCTAGGCCCATGGTATAAATGGTTTGTAACTCCATTAATTGGAATGAAGCAGGAATGTAGAAAAAGAAAGAGCTCATTGAGGGATTGGTCATGATGAGTTTTGTTTTCGACATATGGAGTTTAAGAGCTTTGAGATATCCAGTGTAAAGCCCTGATCAGTGGAGCGACAATGAAAACTTCACTCTGGACCCTTTTGTTTGTTAGAGGGGGTTTGTTGGAGCATAGTGTTATTTAAATTCTGTGATTCTCAAAATGCTTTCTATCTTGCTATCTCTCTGCCCCATTTTTGACTGGAGATTCAAATTAGGCTGTGGAACGTACCAGTATCACCATGGTGACTAGCCCTTAAACTTGCTGACTGAAACCTTCTCCAGGGAGGCATGAGAACAGTGACGGTCACAGTTGGAAACAGTATTTGAAGAAAGGACTGAGGGAAAACTTAAGAAATTGCTACTAGTGTATTAGCTTTGAAGACTTATCACCATGTTGTCTCTAATAATGTGTGGGATGGAGAATTTCTAACAGAAGACTGCATAATTGTGTTTCTCTCTAGATCTAAAGAAAAGCTGCAGTTCCTACCCAAAGACCGCTGTTGTAGATTTGTTGCTGAGAAAGATATTTTCAAGTCTTTAAGTGCTGGGATAAATAAAGACATGTGATGGTCTTTCTTTTTTGTTTAGACCCATGCCTTTCCAAAAGATAATGGGGAACTAATGCTGCTGAACAAAGATGATTTTCATCAAAGGCCAGACAGGACCCATGGTAGTAATAGAGCTTCTTAAATCACCTGCAGCAGAGACTAAAGAAGCCTACACACAGACAAAGAACCAGAGTTTTTGATGTTTGGCCGGAACTGCAGTGTGTGAGTAGGTTTCCATAGTATGAGATTGTCTCTGTAGGTGATTTAACTATTTAATGTTTATAATAAGAGTAACTCTCTCTTGCTCTCTGAAACAAATGGATGCAGTCAATTAGAGTTCTGTGATTGCGTCTAGAATTAGAGAAATTAGACCCTTCAGTTGGATGCTAAGAAAAACAGATAATGGTTGATTCTCCTAGCTCTCAAAAGGCACAAAGGATAAGTTACATATTTAATGAGAGTTTTTTTTTTCCCTTGGTAGTCTGTTCTGATGGGCAGATGTCCTGGAAAAAGACCCAGACAATTTGAATTGGAGCTCAGAAGCCATTTAGAGACTGCTAAGCCCTGCTCATATTTAAAAAATTTATCATATGTATTCCTAGCACCCAAATCATGTCTGACAAATAAATATATGCTCAATAAATCCTCACTATATCAAATTAAATTTACTATACGTTTATTGTGCTGTTTCCCTAATTAGTCTAAATTTTTTTTCAATTGGAAATAGATTATTAGTTCCAAAATGCTTATTGAGAGTAGATATTGTATGTAAACACTCGCTGAATTTAACTGATATGCTTGAGACAATAAAAATCAATTCCCTACTGGCAAATGTAGGAGATAAAGATATTTCTCAAATACTCGAAAAAGGAACTATGTAATGCCAACATAATTTCATTGCTAGCATTTATTACAGTGTCTGATATGTAGTAGCTGGGATGACCAACTTGTCTTGGTCTCCCCAGGACTTTCTTAGTTTTAACAAAGAAGGTCCTATATCTCAAGAACCTCCTCAGTCCTGGACAAACTGGGATTGTTAGCCATCCTACATCGGGATGTTTATTGAATGAAAGAATAAATAAAAGAAGAATCAGGTTTATTAATCTCTAAACCTATTCATCAGATTCCACATAAGTGCATTCTCTCTCTGTATTTATTACATAGAAAGTCAAATCTGAATCATAAGCCCCACTCCATGTGATCATTTTTAACCTGTGAGCAGACCTAAGGGGGAGTCAGAGGTTGATGGGTGAAAGTGAGAGCCAAAGAAGTTCATTAGGAGAATTTAATGTTAATGGCATTAAACTAAGATAACCTGATACATCGAGCTCACCAAATCACAGTGAGGCTGGAAATCCTTTGCAAATAAGGCAGAGAACACTGATAAATTTTGTGTCCATGATGCTTTATGTCTACATGTTGCTGCTCCCTATTCCTCTTCTCTCCTCTTCTCTCTGATATATTCTCTCTTCACATATGTGAATTTATTAAATTTGGGCTTGTCTTGATATGGAAGCTATATTGTATCTTCAGGAAATTTGCATATCTGTTGCTTTATAAATCTTCCTCCTATGAGTCACTCATTCCTTTATTTATTCATTCAGCAAATAGGAATAGAGTTTCTACCTTGTACAAAGCACTGTCTTGGTGCTGGGATACCCCAGTGAATAAAATAGACAACCATATCTATTCTGATAGATCTTTCTAATGTGGAGAAACAGATAAACAAAGTAAATAAACTATGTAGTAGGTTTGATAGTAAGTGCAAATAAATCAAGAAAATGAATGGAGTGTTGGGGAGAAGAGGTCAAGGGTAATCAGTGATATCATTTTATTTTATTCATTTATTTATCTATCAAAGGATTTTATTTATTTGAGAGTGAGAGGAGAGGGAGGGAGCACGATGGGAGGGGTGGAGGGAACAGGCAGAGGGAGAGGGAGAAACAGACTCCCCAGGATCCTGTGGAGAAGGCAGCTGTTTAACTGACTCAGCCACCCAGGAGCCCCAGTGATGTCATTTTAAATAGGGCCATTAGGGAAACCTATACTGAGAAGAGGGCATGGAATCAAGATCTAAAGAAAGTGAGGAAGGCTGTCAAGAATCTTAATGGTGTAGAGTCTTCCAGGCAAAGGGAATGGAAAGTGCTGTATTCCTGAAACAGGACCTGGCCTTTTGAGTTCTATGAATATGTGTGTGAATACACATGAAGAGTCAGTGTGGCCAGAAAAGAGTGAGCAAAGAGATGAGTAACAGAACATGAGATGAGAATTGGTGATGGGGGCATAAGTAGGGTATGAAGAACACAAGATTCTACTGGGCCGTTTAAGTCATTCTAAAGCTGTTGACTTCTCTGAATAACTTAGGAGCCTTTGAGGGAGTTCAAGATGAAGATCACTTGATCTAACACACATTTTAATAGTATCGCTCCAGTTGCTGCGTTGACAACAGGCTGAAGAGACACTAGGCAGAGCTAGGAAGACCAGTCAAGAGGCCGTTGCAACAATCTCACCAAAAGAAATTCACTCCTTGGAAAGTAATGGAGACCATGGAGGTGATGACAGATTTCGACTGTCAGAATTTCAGAATTTATTGGAGAATTGGAAGTAAAATATAAATAACAGGAAGAAGAATTGATGACTGCAAGGTCCTTGGCCTGCACAACTGGAAAAAATAGACAGTGTACTAGTCATATGAACCCTAAGTACAACCATGCTCCCAAAACAGCGATTTCTACAGTCTGAGTCATTACCTTTTATTTCCATATTGCCATGTTCAGTGGCCAACGTGATTTTTCTTACTTTCAAATTCTTAGAGTAGAGGGGTCACATCAGTATCCAAGAACTTACGGAAGTGACCATATATGTTAAGGTTAATTTCTGGGAAAAAAATCCACAAAGCCACAGGGTTATCACATAACAGGAAATTTCCTGACTACTGACTTCAGTTACAGGTTGTCCCCTGTAATATTAGACATATACTTCTTTAAAGACAGAATAAAATATTTTCCCACATTCAGCAATCAATCATTTCACACTGACTTTTTAAAATTTTATGTTTCCTAAACACATCCTCAGGATTGCCTTTGTGATTTGTGTGTGGAACTTCACTTGTAAGAATAGTTTGTGGAGAAAATTGGCAAACAAAAACAAAATCACCTCTACAGTCCATGTTAGAATGTATTCAAAGCTTAGAAAACTTCCTCATTACCTGTAAATTTGACAACATAATTACCTCTATGGAGAGTTTAGATGTGTATTTTTATATCTCCCTCATTATTATCCACATAAAGTACCATATTAGATAAACGTCATGACAAATGGCACACTGAGGAGATACTAACCATTAGAAAGACAATTAATTGACTAATGCACTTTGGGCTTTTTGTAATAATATAGTTTACTTCTTATGATGATCTTGCAACCTATTTACCTATTTACATTTGTTTTAAGCCTTAAAAGACTCTACATCTCACTTTTATGTAAGATTGTTGACCTTGGTGAAGCTTTCTAGAGAATCAAAACTTACACAATAAGGCTGAATCTTTTCTGTTTTGAAAAATGAAAAAAGAATCTCCATTACATCTCTTGTAAATTGAAGTCATTGCCTGCAATGGAAGATAATCATAAATTCCAACTCTTCAGAAAATGAAGTAGAATGATATATTTTTAAAGGTGTGAAAGCATGTATTGCAGCCTGAGAGAAATCAGAAATAAACAGATTCTCTCTTTCTTAAAATAGTGGCCTAATATATCTTAGGATGGAATTTAAAGTAGCAATAAAGGGGCGCCTGGGTGGCTCAGTTGGTTCAGCAACTGCCTTCAGCTCAGGTCATGATCCTGGAGTCCCTGGATCGAGTCCCACATCGGGCTCCCTGCTCAGCGGGGAGTCTGCTTCTCCCTCTGACCCTCTTCCCTCTCGTGCTTTCTATCTCTCTTTCTCTCTCTCTCAAATAAATAAATCTTAAAAAAAAATAAAGTAGCAATAAAATAAAACATGATAGACCTATAAACTATGAAACACAGAATTGTGAACCCCATTCACATAACTTATGGAAGGAAACTTACAATTCGTCT
Organism: Zalophus californianus; assembly: GCF_009762305.2. Classification (NCBI taxonomy): domain Eukaryota; kingdom Metazoa; phylum Chordata; class Mammalia; order Carnivora; family Otariidae; genus Zalophus; species Zalophus californianus. The sequence goes on from NC_045604.1 coordinate 16,411,893, forward strand.
CTCACACATAAATTCATTTGTTGGGTAAATATACATAGTTAATTTCCCCTACTTAACATATTTGTTACAAGTATCTGAAAATTATCAATTAATCTATTTTAGGGTATGGTCAGCAGACAATTTAGATACTCAGTGAGATTATTTTTGGCATCTTATTGTGACCCTGGACCTAGATGGCATTTTACTTGTTTGCTTGTTTGTTTACTTTGTTTTTGGTGTGTTGCAAACTGAATTCAGTAACAGGCCCCAGATCTAAAAAGGAAGTACGCAGTCTGTGTTAGTTATCAATGATCTGTATCAGTTGATGCCAACACAACAGACTGAAAAATGTAATCAAGTGTCATTTCACTGCTTGTTTCACTTGATATGCCTTATTATTTTAGCATCAAGTAGACATCTTCACTGCCAAGTTTCTGGTGTTCTCCAATAGAGCTTGTGTTATCTCTAGCCTTTAAAACTTGTCTAAACTTTATACATCTTAGATCCCTCTGGCAATTTCATAAGACTATGGGTTCCTTCTCTAAATGCTGCTTTTTATATATCTAGGATAAAATGCATAAAATTATAACAGAAACAAAGCATATTAAGAATTAATTTTATTTACAGACACTCTGGGACCCCACATGGAAACTCTCTACTGTCTTAGTCCATTTGGGCTTCTCTAACACAATACCATACACTGACTGGCTTATAAACAACAGAAATTTATTTCTCACAGTTTGGAGGCTTGGACATCCAAGATTGATGTCTTGTGAAGGTCTGCTTCCTGGCTCATAGATGGCGTCTTTATGTTACATCCTCATGTGATGGAAAGGATAAGGAAGTTCTCTGGGTGTTTTTTGTTTGTTCGTTTTGTTGTTGTTGTTGTTGTTGTTTAATGAGTGCTAAATTCATTCATGAGGGCTCCACCATCATGACCTAATCACCTCACCAAAGCCTCACCTCCTAAAATCATCTCATTGGGGGTTAAGATTCCAACATATGAGTTTTTGGAGGACACAGATATTCAGTCCATAACATCTACTTTCATGCAATATGCAGAAGAAATTAGAGCCTGTCATTAAATTTAAAGTTAAGAGGTCACTAGAGAAAAAGCCTTTACCTCCGTCTCTAGTTTATCTTTCTTGCTGAGAATAAGCAATCTTGATACACATTTTGTGTAAAAATTCAAGGGGAGATTTTAGTGTTTCAGCATATACATAAGGATAGGAAATAATGGAGAATATCAACAAAGATATAATTTTTCTTTGTGAAACGATCATTTTGACTCTTGACGTTCAAGAAAAATTCTGAATCTTGTTAATTTGTATCCATCCCTTGGAAAGTTTTTCCTCACAGTTTAATGCTTTACGAATTGGCCTTAAAAATACTAAAAGTGGGAGGAAGTTGTGAATGTTTCATCGTTCTACTGTACATATACTCAGAAATTAGTTTATTATGTAAATTGTATCAAGCTACTGGGACAAATGTTAAAAGGAGGAGAATTTTTCCACAGATTATCCAGTTACTTAGTCAGTGTAATTATCAGTGCCTGAAGCAGCATTGTTTCTAGAATTTTATAATGTCTGAAGAGATTCTATTGATAACTACCTACCTCCAGGGAGTGCTAATGTCAGATTATTTAACATTGTGCATTTAAGGCACCAAAATGGAGATACAATTTGGAAAAATTCATCTAGGTTACTCCAAGCTTGCTATCCTGCTCTGAAATGAGGCCCCTGAATTTAACTTTTGGTCCCTAATTTGGTTCCATCCCTGGATCTTAGGTTTTTTTACTCCAGTACCTTCTCACTTTTATATGGATCTTTCACCTTCTTTCTATGAAGTCCTTGTGCTAAGATATTTCTTTCAGACTCTACTCATGCTCTTATTAAACTGGATATTCCTAAACACTAACCTAAGCTGTCCCTGCTCATAATTCTAATATATAACTGGTTGCAAAAATTATTGCATACTACAATCTAAGACTTGAAAATAGAAGTTGTAAATCTGGTTATGGGATATGAATCTCACCAAAGTACAAATCCAAGCAAATTGTTATTGCTTACAATTTTTTACTTTTGGAAGACAACCATTAGGAAAATCCTTTCAAAAGATCTCATCGATTGGTCTTTGTTAGGAACATTTTACAGGGGAAAAATAAGTTTAGTTGTGTGTCCTGAAAGCTAGATCTCTCATTCAGACCTTTGTTGGCTTCTCTTTCCAGTTCATCTTGGCATATCACAAGGTGAACGGGCAAAATAATGATGACAGATGGGCAGGCAAACAATCGCGCCAAGATTTCAACTTGCATGCTACATTTCAATAGCTCATGAGAAATTTTTTGCTCCAGAACATGATGTGACAATGTTGGACAATAGCCTGTATGTCTAAGTCGACCTATCTCAGTGAACTTAAAAAAGATATTAAATTGCAAAATCTGGACATACATATCTAATAAATTTAAGTTTGTCAGACAAATACTAGCTTCAGGATAATCTCAAATAACTGAAGGGGACACATTAAATGATACCATGAGTGCAGACATTTATTAACTTCCCTTTGATGGAGATTTGCAAGGTGCACCTAAATGAGTCTAGAGTCCAGATTTATGTTTTGTCAAGTAGATCAAAAAGAAGCAGACATAAAGCTGAATCCCACTGTGAGAAACAATGAAGGAGGCCCTATTTTATTATTTTTTTTCCTCTGGGATATCTGTCAAAAGTCAAAAGAAATTGTTGTAATACATACACCCATGGATCATGGCTGGGGGTTTTCATATCATTCATATAAATATGCAATTATGGAAGTTGTAATTTCTCATTTTTTAAGTGAACTTGGTGTTCCAATATAATTAGTTTAACAGACAAAATCTCAATAATCAGAAAATAGAACATAAATGAAGATAGCTGAAAAAACATTGCTCTAGTAAAAAATAATCAATCAAAAGAAGCATAAAAAATTAACTTGTAAAAATGCGTGCCATGACAACGGATAAGTTAGCTGTAGGTAAAATGATCATTGTTTTGCTGAAGATCGAGTATTATAACGTTTGCTGTTCTTTTAACCATAAATGAATTTTTCTGCCTGCCTGATTTTGTAATCAGAATCTGCCAGAGTGCTATTTACATGTACCATTATTTGCAAAAGCAGAAACACATTCAGGGCATCAAAGTTGATAATACATAAAGTAAAGGCACTTGCTGCTTTCTGGAAACTTTGTTATTAAAGTGAAATACTGACTAAGATGAATTATGCTACTCAAAAGTTAGGTTAGTCCATGCACAATTGGGCAACTTTCAATTATAGAATTCTTGAAGCTTCCCTTGAATAGGACTAGTTATTAACATTGACCTCACACTGAAATATAACCACATTTTTAATCTTAAAGTACTCATGGTGTGTAAAGCACCACTGCTGTTAGAGCTTTCCTGGTTTCTATTGCTCAGCCTCACTTTGTCAGCACTATGAGAAATCTAGTCTTTGTGAATGCTCAGCTTATGGCATTAGGAGACTATAAAAGAAATGCTGGCTATTTACAGGGGTAGTGCATATTTAATTTAGTCTCCATCATTATCATACCTGTGCTTCCAAAATGCAAACTTCTTTTATTAGAATGAAGCATGTCATTATTATTTTGTGCAAAAAAACCTCATTTCTTCCTGGGAGAAGGGGGTGAAAAAAGGTCTAAATGATTCTAATGGAGATTTAGGGAAGCAATTGAAAATAGAAGAACTAGTTTTGAACTGCTTCTCTGACTCAAAAATTGATCATCTATCACTTCAATAACAAGAATTCATTAGGGTTACTGTGAGTTAAAATGTGATGTAAAACTACTATTGCTCAAATGGATAATATCTGTTCTTTGTTTTCATTTGTTCGAAAATAAAGGGAAGTAGATAATTTGCCTGTCATGTAGAGTAAAGCTCTAGCAAAATTAAACAAGATAAACGTACTTTTAGATTTTGCTGGTTTCTTGGTTCTAATCACAAGAAAATGTTCTGTTGAAGCTTTAGAAATGAAAGTATTTTTAAATCTGAAGGACTCAAAGAGTGGTCATTATAAGCCTGGATCTCTAAGGTGAACATCAGGTTGAACATTAGAAAGATAACAGGATCCAGCGTTCTTCCTCTTCTTCTTATTATTAGAATGTGATTCAAAGAATAGATGAAATAAGGGGAAAACACTTCAGATGGAAATGTACATACATACTACAAGGGGCTAGACTGCTGCAAAATTGACCTAAGTCTTTTACATTGAAGAAAGTTTGAAAAAGTAAGTTTTTTAGAAATCAAACACAGTTTGAAAATCAGAAATCACTGATCAATGCTGAATCCAGAAGAGTAGAAACTGGGGAGAAAGAACTTTCCCTATTAACACTCCCATACTTTATGAGGGAGAGTATGTGCTGATACTAGATTACTGATCCTAGTTCTTTTGTATGCAATTTTATATTCTTTTCAATTTCCATGACAAATTCTTTTTTTTATTTTTTAGCTTTTTAAAAAAATTATGTTATGTTAATCACCATACATTACATCATTGATTTTTGATGTAGTGTTCCATGATTGTCCATCAAAATCCTAAAGAAGAACACAGGAAGCAACCTCTTCGACCTCAGCCACAGCAACTTCTTCCTAGAAACATCGCCAAAGGCAAGGGAAGCAAGAGCAAAAATGAACTATTGGGTCTTCATCAAGATAAAAAGCTTTTGCACAGCAAAAGAAACAGTCAACAAAACCAAAAGACAACTGACAGAATGGGAGAAGATATTTGCAAATGACATATCAGATAAAGGGCTAGTATCCAAAATCTATAAAGAACTTATCAGACTCAACACCCAAAGAACAAATGATCCAATCAAGAAATGGGCAGAAGACACAAACAGACATTTTTCCAAAGAAGACATCCAAATGGCCAACAGACACATGAAAAAGTGCTCAACATCGCTCGGCATCAGGGAAATCCAAATCAAAACCTCAATGGGATATCACCTCACACCAGTCAGAATGGCTAAAATTAACAGGTCAGGAAATGACAGATGTTGGTGGGGGTGCAGAGAAAGGGGAACCCTCCTACGCTGTTGGTGGGAATGAAAGCTGGTACAACCATTCTGGAAAACAGTATGGAGGTTCCTCAAACAGTTGAAAACAGAGCTACCATACGACCCAGCAATTGCACTACTGGGTATTTACCCCAAAGATACAAATGTAGTGATCCGAAGGGGTACGTGCACCCCGATGTTTATAGCAGCAATGTCCATGTGCAAATTTCTTGAGATCAGTAGTCCAATGTAAACATTAAAAAAATTGGAAAGATTATCATGCTAAAGAAGCTAAGGATAATAAGTGACCCTTTTATCCCACGAAGTTATAGTTATATTTTTTTGAAGAAAGGAACATTATTAGGCTGTGCTTGCTTCATGAAAATCTCCCTTAAGACCACACTGTTGCTCTGATTCTAATACTCATAAAGCTTCTGATTTTCACTTATTTTCCACAAGTAGTGTCACGCTAGGAAATAAAACAGCATAGGAAAAATGACCATTTCCCGGAGTCTAGTATATCTTTCATTATAAATTGTCATTTTTGTCATTTTTGGTATATAAAAAGTTGTCATTTTTGATATATAAATAAGTCTTTGTGGAATTTGAGGAAAAGCATAGCCTGAGTCACCTGGGCTGCAAGCATAATAGACAAATAAGAACTTAGACTAAAATTGAACGTACCAGAGTCTGAACAGCCCACAAAAAAAAACATTTAACATTAAGAGCATCACATGATTTGGAACTAAAGATAAGTTGTGGAATACATTTGATAGATGCTAAGGTTGTTAAAATGTCAGCATGTAGAACTAAGCACTCACCACAATATAGAGCACAAATAAATTTGTTTTTGCTCTTTGTTTTGTTTGGTTAAGGCATTTTTAGAAAATTTGGCTTACAGTTTTAGAGATCATACTGTAGGAGAGAATAATCAAATCATTTTCTCAGATAGGATCCAAAGTTAGTGAAATTTTTAAGCTGTGTGTATTTATTTGAAAAAAATAAGAATGCTCATGCACTGTTGGTGGGAATGGAACCTGGTGCAGCCATTCTGGAAAACAATATAGAGGTTCCTTGAAAAGTTAAAAATAAAACTACCCTATGTCCCAGCAAGGCACTACTGGGTATTTACGGCAAAGAATACAGAAACACTAATTCAGAGGGATACATGCACCCCTATGTTTATAGCAGCATTATTTACAATGGCCAAGATATGGAAGAAGTCCAAGTGTCCATTGATTGATGAATGGATAAAGATGTGACATATATATATTACATTGTGTATATGTATATATACACAAACATATATATATATATCAATCACATTATATCTATCTATCTCTCTCTCTATATATATAATGGAATATTAGACATAAAAAAGAATGAAATCTTGGATGGAGATAGAGAGTATAATGCTAAGTGAAGTAAGTCAGAGAAAGACAAATACCGTATGATTTCATTCATATGTGGAATTTAAGAAACAAAACAAATGAGCAAAGGGAAAAAAAGAGAGAGGAATCAAGAAACAGACTCTTTAAATTATAGAAAACAAACTGATGGTAATCAGAGGGGAGGGGTGTAGGGGAGATGGGTGAAACAGGTGATGGGGATTAGGGAGTGCCCTTGTGGTGATGAGCACTGGGTGATGTATGGACGTGTTGAATCACTATGTCGTACACTTGAAACTAATATAATGCTCTATGTTAACTAACTGGAATTAAAATAAAACCTTTATTAAAAGCCAAAAATTAAGAAAGAAAGAAAAGAAAAAAGTAATACATAATGTCTAAACTAGTCTATATTTATTGATCTACTTCGAAATTTATGGATTTCGTTTTTTCTTTTCATCTCCTTTCTGCTGTTAAACACAACCAGTGAATTTCTTATTTCAGAGGTTGCAATCTTCAGTTCTGGAATTTCCACCCAATTCCTTTGTATACTTTCTATTTCTCTGCTGAGATTTCCCATCTATTTATTCATCAGAGCCATAATTTCATTTATATTGTGCAGTTTAGTAATTAAAAGATGCTTAAATTTTTGTCTACTAATTCCAACATTTGGATCATCTTAGTATTGGTTTCCATTTATTGCATTCTCCTTTGAGAATGAGTAACATTTTCCTGGATTATATAATGAACAGGGTTACCGTGATGTTGCAGAGGCCCAGAATGCTGTTGTAATCCTCTGAAGAGTCTTGATTTTAGTTTTATTGACCAGTTAATGTGGTTGGATTTAAACTGCAAATACTGACTTTTGGGAGGCAGCTCAATATCAAAATTCAGGTCTTTTACCCTTAACTGGATGCCTTAATTTTAGATCATGCATAGTCTCATAGTCAGCCAAATATTCTGGCAAATTTTATATACAAAACGTTGGACTTTTCCCTCTTACCTTCTGCTTTCTGGGATTCCTACACCCCACTTTCCAGGGACTGTGGTCAGCATGAACTCTGTCCTCTGGTTCTTAAGGGCAGAAGGACTGAGGATTTACTATCAAAGTTTCAGGTGCTTTGCATGATGCCACCTGCTCCCCTCCCTCAGACTCTAATTCTAACTTTCATAAACTAAAATCTTTATTGACAAGTCCACATAGAGCCTATTACCACAACGAATGAGTTAGTTTTAAATATTGAATTTGTAGGAACCATGTTATTTTTAGAGTGGTAGTAGTTTATATAAAAATGCAACTACAACTCTTATAGTTAGTTCTCTAAACTCATAAAAGTCCTTTAAAAAGTTGGTTTAATGTGTATGGTTAATTTAGAGGAAATAGCCCATAGAACCAATTGCTAATAGTGAAATCTTGGCCAGTGATCTCTCCTGAGCAGCTGTATTTCCAAAAGATGACTAAAGCAGAAGACGACAGGGATAGAGAAACACAGGACATTTCTTCTAGCTCTCTGTTCTGAAAGCAGGTTTGTCAAACTGAATTTGAATATGACATATCTCCCTGAGGTATAGCTATATGCCATCATCGTACTTGAAAAAGCCTAGTGACAACACTGATCTAGATGTTGAGCAAGTTAGGGGGCTTCTCTGACCCTCAGTTGTCTCAGGAGCAAAGTGGAGTCCTAACCCATATCAGGCAGCATTTTTAAATAATTGGAGATAACAGACAGTGACTATTAGAATGCTTGGCACACGGTAGCCGCTCTACTTCCTTGTTTGTGTACATATCTCACTGCTCCCTCTGGATAGGGATTAATTATAATGAATAATTTAGGTACTAAATAATGATTTACTGAATAAATGAATAAAAGGAATTCAGATTGTATTTTATGCTCCACATCCCACATCTTCAGACGTGAAAAAATATTCGCTAAAAGTAGACCTTCTCAGTCATAAATCATAATTTTAGACGTATGTCCAAAATGTATGATCTTAGCAGTTTTCTTTTAGTATCATGTTGTAGCTCTGCTTATTCTGTTTTCTTCTTTAAATTCCATCCATGATCAATGTGGTTTATAAATTAGCATCTCAGGGGCGCTTGGGTGGCTCAGTCGGTTAAGCGTCTGCCTTCGGCTCAGGTCATTGTCCCAGCGTCCTGGGATTGAATCGTGCATCAGCTCCCTGCTCAGCGGGGAGTCTGCTTCTCCCTCTCCTTCTGTTCCTCGTCCCTGCTCTCTCTCTCTCTCAAATAAATAAAAGTCTTTAAAATAAATAAATAAATAAATTAGCATCTCAACTAATAGAAATTAACACTAAATTTAGTTATGATTATTTGTAATTCTAAGGACAAGAGAAATAATTCTTAAATATAGCAGCAGATTTTCTCAAATGGGATAAGTTCCCTCAACTAGGTATTATTTTCTAATGTAACATTTGCCTTTTTTCTGTATGTATGAGTGATTGTGTCTTTTCACCAAAATACCAGCATCAAAAATTGATTTCATGATGATATTTAACTTTATTGTTGATTTTTATAAAGGTGAATGTTGAGGTCACTTTATAGATAATTCTGATTAACTGACACATTCTTTACCACTTTCCAAAGCACTTTCTTGATGTACTCATTATTTTCCTTGGTGTTCAGAAACATCTTATAGAAACCAGAGGCATGTTTTCCTACTGCTAACCATGAATAGTACTATGTAATTATCTCAAAGACAGACATTTTATAAATGTGTTTAATTGAGCCTCTTCTACTTGAACCATTTATTTTATAATCTGTTATACTTCCTGGAAAGTTCAGTTTCCAAAACACGAACCTGGGATTGATTATAAGAATGTTTGACATTTTGCCTCCTTTTGCTAAGGTTTCAAGAAATTGGTCTATTTGATTCCAAAGTACATAGTCATGAAACTTAAAATGTCTCTGGACATTCGGCTTTTTTTTTTCTGTGAAAATGTGTGGTATATGTGGGAAGACATGTCCTGCCTCATCAGTCAACATTATTTTAGACAGAGTACTTGCTTCTTCTTGGGTGACATATATGCCAATTATCCAGAGGAATCCAATTCTGTTCCAAGCTGCTTCCAGTTCTTATTTATAGGCCTGATTATCTGACAGACCATTCATAAATATGTAGCTAGTAGGCTAGAAATGTCACTCTTACCTCTACAAGACAAACAATTTTGATAAACACTGCATCTAAACTTCAGAAGGAACACAAATGGCCTTGATATTTTTTAAAAATTGTATTTTTCTGATCCAAATACTTTTGAAATATAAACACTCACGTGAGAATAGTAGTAACTGAAGCCAGTTTATGGCCCTAATATTGTACATTGGGTTCATCTTTGAAAAAGCTCACATCCCGTAGTAATAATTATTTGCACTCAGAATAGATCTTTCATCTTAGGTTGTCAAACTACAATCATCAGTCTGAATGGTGAGGGAGATAAGTATTGTATTCACTTCTTAAGTGTTTATCCTAAAGCCACTACAAATGCCAAGACAACCAATTGAAAAGATAAGAGGATTCAGTTAAAATGGATGCCTGTTTGCCACCCAGCAAATTTAGACAATTTTACTTCCCTGTTCCAGTATCATAGATTTGACTGAACTGACTTTAGATTTGAGGTTTAGATTTTAATCTGTGACCATACACCCATGACAATGTGGTTCTGAGAACTGTGCTAAACTTAAAGCCAACAGCGAGTAACAAAAACCTATGTAGAGGTGGGGCAAACTGGCCATTTTGGTCACTCTGTTGTATGTCAGTATAAGACTGGTAATTTGGCTCAATATACGATCAGAAGATCCTTAGAATATTTCTACTATTGTTTGTAGAGACACAGTTTTGATATTTAAATGGTTGTAGGATATTACAGTAGTATCATTTCAATATGTTAATCGTGAGGAAGTATTGTCTTTCATTTTCTCTTTTTATTATTTTTATTTTTAAAGATTTTATTTATTTATTTGAGAGCAAGAGCACAAGCAAGGGGAACAGCAGAGGGAGAGGGAGAGAGCTGAGCAGGGAGCCCAACTCAGGGCTTGATTCCAGGACCTGCGCTGAAGTAAGGACTCTTAACCGACTGAGCCACCCAGGTGCCACTCATTTTCTCTTTTTAAATTTTGCTGAAATTTATACAGTGTTTATTTAAATCCGCACCATGCACAATTTGAAACACTGCAAAAATTAACTTAATTCTCACAAACAACAAATTAAATAGATGCTATGATTTTCTCCATTTTACAGATGAGAAAACTGAGGCACAGAGTGGCTAAGTAATTTGCACAACGTCACACTTCTAACTGCTGAAACCACTATTCTAACTTAGAGAATTTGACTCCAGGTTTACTAAGGATGATTTTGATCATGAAGCATCAATAAACAAACATGCTGTATGAAATCAGCCAGTCACAGAAGGACAAATACTGCATGATTGCATTTATATGAGGAATCTAAAATAGTCAACTCATAGAAACAGTAGAATGGTGGTTATGAGGGTTAGAGAGAGGAGGAGATGGAGTTGCTGTTCAAAGGGTTTAAAGTTTCAGTGGCACAAGATAAATAAATTCTAGAGATCTGCCATACAACACTGTGCCTATTGTTAAAGTACTGTATTTTGCACTTAAAAATTTGCTCAGAGGGTAGATCTCAGGCTAAGTGGTCTTACCACATTAAGAAAAATAAATATAGTAAAGTCCATTATTATCCTAAAAGCAAAATGCTTTCAATTTATTTTTAAATTCTTATATGTGGGTAGAAAAGTTACATTAAATGTATTATTTGGCTATTAATTTTCTAAAAAATTAAAAGCAATCCATTTGAATAAATGTGCATATTTTAATTTTATTTGTTTAAAAATTATTCTATTTCTACTTCGAAAAGTTAGAACCCCAAAAGTTCATTCTGGATTTAAAAAAATGTATAAAACCATGTAGATTAGATATTATGTTACCTAAAAAAATACATTTAGTCTATCTCTAAGTTTTAACATAGTTAAGAAAAAAATAAATGGATTAGAAGAAAAGATTATGGGCAAAATCGGAGGACTAGAATATCTTGTTATCTTGTATTTGTCAAATTCTTTTTATGTACATTTTGATTTAATCTTTAATCCACCCTTTCAGAAAAATATAGCATCCCCAGTTTACAAAATAGCAGCATGAGCCTCAAGGAAATTAAGTGTATCATCCAAGTTCCCAGGGCGAGGAAGTGATAATTTCCAGAATTTGAGTCTTCTTGAGAAAGCCCACTATTGTTCCATCCCACATCACCTCCAATGTAAAGGCAACATATATGTAACTTCATTACTAGAGATGAGCTCTTTTCAGGAATTAGATTTACCATGGAATTTATCTCATGAATGTTTGTGTAGGTCGTGATGGTTATGTGGACACTGCCTTAATCTTTTTTAAGACCTATTACATGGCAATTGAAATAGATGATTCTTGCGTCTAACCCATATAAATGGAGGTACATTGAATTATTAAGTCCAGATACATCTGCCAGAGGGTGAATGTTGGAGAAAGGAATGTGGGGGAACTATAAAGAGTAAAATTCCTATGGAATGATCAAAGAAGCATTGAGGATAAGGTACCATTGATCTGGCTGTTGAATGACGGGTGAGATATCAGTTACTAGATAGCTAGAGAAAAACAATCAAAGCCTAAGAAAAGGAATAAACGAATCTGAAAAGATAAGAAAATGCAAGTACAATACAGAAATGTCAAAGCTTATTACCACTTTTGAACATATTTTATATATCAATTACTTATTTTTTTTTAAGATTTATTTATTTGAGAGAAAGAGCATGAGCGGGAGGGGCAGAGGGTGAGGGAGAGACAATCCCAAGCAGACTGTGCTGAACGCTGAGTGCGGAACCCCATGTGGGGCTTCATCTCACAACACCAAGATCAGGACCTGAGCCGAAACTGAGTGGGATGCTTAACCAACTTTGCCACACAGACACCCTTACATATCAATGACTTATTTTAATATGATTTTTAATTCTTACAAGTTCCCTGAATGCTAAATATCATTATCACCATTTTATAGAAGAGGAAAATGAGACTCAAAAATATTAGTAAATGAATCCAGGAAGCAAATAATGAACTATTAGGACATGAAAGTACAGCTGATTGGAGATCAAGAACGGGTTGTGGAAGATAATTCTAATAACCACCATTTATATGTTGCTCACTGTATTCTAATCATGGTTGATACAATTTCTTATTTAAGCCATTTCCCCTCAGGATTATTATTATCACCATTGATGTACACATTAAAAAAAAAAGCCCCGAGTATCAGAGAAATTAAGTAAATTTTTTATGTCATAAAGCGACTGGTATGAACCTCTTGACGTTGTAGACATTTTTGTGCAGATTTGCTTATACGCATTTTCTAGGGAAAGGGAAGGTAGTTTGCATCAACTTCTCGAAGGAGTTCATGGTGTAAAAAGAAGTTAAGAACCACTGTGTTGGTTCAAGGCAAAGGCATGATAGGCTGGCAGGTGTGCAGTCCACAGAGAAAAACTTCTGTGTGACATAGCCATCTGCTAGAGTCTGGAGATTGTCTATGCAGAGGAGCATTGAATAAATACATAAATGTTTTGAAGGTAATGAGAGGAAAGCTTCTCACCATTGGAGAAGGGGAGTACAAATATGAAATGCTCAAAGTTTGAATGAACCCTATGTTTTGGAGTGGAATTCATGGTATTGGTATAAACTCATGGCTGTCAAGATGTAACATCTTGATAGATACGTGTGTGTATAAATATGTGTGTATTTTTGGCTCTGCGCACCCCAGGAACTATGAGCAAACCTCAGGAAAAGACTAAGAAACTTGGCTACAGTCTCAGCCAGTGTAGGGCAAGGTCAGGATTTGAACTCAGGCAGTTGGATTCCATGTATTACCCTCCTTTATCACAATGTTATAGAAGTTAAGAGAGTAATAGTCAGAGAGTGGAATGTCAGAAATCAGTTGTGTCTACCAAAACAATATATATTTTCTGAAGTTGTCAATAGAACCGTCCCATTATAATGTTAAATCTTTGGATTCTTTGCAGTATTATCCAAAACCTATCACTTACAAATATTTTCTTAGGTTAGTCTCTCTCTATTGCCATTACTCTTTGAAAACATAAAAATGCCTATTTTTTGTAATTTAAACTAATTCAGATCGGTATTTTCATTCATGGATCTAATGGTAAAAACTAAGTAATTGTTAAATGTAGAGAAAACTTTAAAAAAATCCAGATAGTCTGGTCCCTGCTTTACATAAATTTTCTCAATTAACCATCTGAAATCGGGTCTGTAACTATCACTATTTTATTGATCATGAATCTCAAACTTAAGAGAGGGGTTAAATAAGTTTTCTCCAATAATTTATGTTAGAGGGCTTTATACTTTGCAACTGATTATTGTAGGCTCATAACGCATTCATTGCAGGATCACGGATGTGTGGTACTAGGACTCAAATGTCCTGGATATCTATGAAGAAGAGAGCTGAAAGATATCACTGTTTCTCAAAAACAAAGCCTTTTGTGGAAAGTAACTGCATGACCCCATCTCTGTAGTCTGCTTCACCCTGGAGAGAGGGAATTTTGTGACATTTTAGAAAACTGTTTTAAGGAACTTAAGGATAGTTCAACATGAAAGCACTTATCAACTATTGTTACCAGACTTATTTTTTTAGACATTGTGTTGCACTGTTAAAAAAAAAAAAAAAAAAAGAGGTATTTTTCTCATGTAGAGATGGGCCTCGAGCTCATGAGCTCCACCCATCTGTCACTGACATAGGGACCTGCTCGATTGACAGAAATGTTAGTGAACTAAAAACAAGGCTTAGAGGGACTTTCAAGAGATCAAGCAGCACTGAACTCATGGAGGAAGGTGTAAAAGTATAAGCCCCAAATGACTCAGCTGAAATCCCTGTAGAGATTTGAACCGACTGCAGTTACAAATACAGAGCAGAGCCAGCAGAGAAAGGCACAGATGAAAGTCAAATGGTGGCACAAAAAGCAAACAGAGTCAAATTTGAGATCACAACTGGATCATTCAATTGGTGGGGAGGGTAAAATGAGTTTCTCAAGTTTGATCAAACTGGGGCGTAAGAAGACACATATCTCTAGGGAGATATGATATGGGGCAACCAGGTGAGACTGTAGTTTTCTTCATAATACATTTACTTTATGTAAATGATGAAGTTATTTTTCATTTTATTTCATGAGTTTCATGAGGATGGGTAGGTGGCAGAGTTGAGGGCCTATGTGTGGGCATAAAATGAGACAAATTTGTGAATCGATGTCATCAAAGCTGGGCTATGCCAGGAAGACTCTGGGTTAAAAAGCACGCTAGTTCAGAATTGATTAGTATTTGGAAAAAATATTAAACCACTTTGCAATTTTGATAGCTAGGGATGCTTATAGACAAAAACGTGGGATTTTTTAAAAGTTGCTTTCCTACCCTCCCTACTTCTTAAGGCTTTATTGTTGTTATTTTCTACCCCAATTTTTCCTGGCAGAGGACTCTAATGCTATCTGACCTCCCCATTATGGCTCCCTATCCTGGGCCATATCATGCTAGACACTCTTTCCTTCAGCTTCCTCTGCTTCCCCTGAAAAGGACTTATACTTCAAACCCAACCAGATCTGCTTACACACCCATGTTATGCTATTGACTTATTCTTATGATCTGAGCAGGTAACAATGTCTCTGGGCTTCATTTTATCTCAGAGATAAAAAAAAAAAGTAATTCCAACCTTTGAAGTTTATTTTGAGAACTAATTAGAATATAGACCAAAAGCTTAGCACAATCTATGGAACATATTAGGGTGTCAGTTAATATTAAACAATGATGATCTGCCCACAATCCTGCTGCCTTTATGTTAGAAGGAACATAAACTGAGTGTAAAAATTTATACTGAACTGTTAATGATTCATTTCCATGGACATTTGCACTTAAAACATGAAATGTTTAATCTAATGAAGTTACTGATATATTAGGTATTTTTAAAGACATTTAGAAGGAATGTTTTAATGTTCTGGACAAAACTTACATAACACTATGTAGTTCCAACTACTTTTAATATAGATAAATTATAAGCATTCCATATACATATATGCAGTGGTAAATCTGGCTCCGGCTAGCGTTCTCTCTCTTTCTCTGTCAGAAACAAGTATAAAATACTCTGTTGGAAAGTATTTTAAGATTAAATGTGTAGATACATTAAATTCATGTATATGGAAACCCTAGTTAATAAACCCTCTCCATATATCCACATCCTCGAAAACATAAAACTGTAAAGCAAAATTGTGTGGTATGTTCTTCACCAAAATCTTAAAAGATGCCTTTACTTCAGTCAGGTTGATATAAATTTCAATAACAGAACTAAAATAGCAGGGTAACATTTCCAAGAGGCTGGAAGGATGTGGAATCAATGGAAAATTGGGATTTTATATAAAAAAAGAAACTACAGAGGTTGATCAAAAATCTATTTGTTAATAATCCATAGTGAATGGATATATATCACTAAAATGGAAAAGATGAACAATCATGTTCACACTGTCATCATTTCTTCTTCCTTCCTTCCTTCCTTCCTTCCTTCTCCCTCTTTCCTCTTCCTTCCCCCTCCCTTCCTTCTTTTCTTCCTTTTTTCCTTTTTCCCCCTTATTTCTTTATTGTTGCTGTTTATTTTTTGATATGTATTACACTCTATGCATGTAATTTACAAATTAATAGTAGCAGAAAAGCAATGATGTTCTTAACATCTTTCCTACCTGGGTTAAGACATTGATCATTGTAGTATCTCAGGAACACTCTTGTGTCCTTGTCCAAAATATTCCGTTCTTTCTCTTTCTTTCCTTGGTAGTGTTTCTACCTCTGTGCTTATCCTTAAATAATACAGTGTTTAATTTAGAAAAATCCGTAGCAAAGACAAACCTGGTAGCAAAAGGGAATGATAATATCACCACTGTTAGAAGAAGGATCCAAGAGAAGATAAGCTGAACAGAGCCTCTAGATCATAGTTTGACTTTAACTGCTTTGAGAGTTTAACAAAACTCTTAACTCTCGGTCAGTGGGGAAGTCAGTGAGTAAGGACATGAAACAGTCCTAAGAAACAAGACTGGGCAAAATTGGGTCATCAGACAGACCTAGACTGTGGCTGAAAGTCCAGAAGTGGTATGGAGTCTCTGGCTTCTAAGCTCCATGGCCTACCTCCTGCTCTTACATAAAGATCAAAATGACTACGGTCAAATTAATGCAAGTGTAGATACGAATCTGAGTGAAGTTCTCTGAGGCATTCTGTTCTGAGGTTAAAGAGATGGCACATACAGTGGCAATGGGGGTCTTGGTGATAAAAGCCCTCCTCAGATCTGGTTCTTGAGGCACAGTCTCTAATCTGGACCCATCATCTTATGTATCATGGATGTGCACCTGCCAGTTTGGGACTCTCACTTCCCTATCCTCTTGGTAAATCCATTGCTACATCCTTTTTTGTCGACTTTCTCTCTGTAGCTCATGTCTTCCTCTGTCTTGGTTTGTGTTCTAGTTCTGGTGTAATACAACCTCAGTGGCTTTTAAAGAAAAGGTACATGGGAGATAAAGTTTTCAGGACTGTGCATGTTTCAAAGTATTATTTGACTATTGCATTTTGGGTATAGAATTTTCTTCATAATTTCAAGTTCCACTGTCTTTTTGATTCTGATGAAGTTTTGAATACTCACAATATATAGGTCTGTTTCCAACCATTGTGCTAGGGATTCAATCTGGCAACTGACGTTCCATCAGTTCTGCACAAGTTTCTCTGATAAAGTCATCCCTTTGGTTTTCTCTTTCTGTCCTTCTAGAACTTTTCACAGTGTTCCACTTGTCTCTCTTTTTCTTCTACCTCTCTGATTTTTTTGCTTTTCTTTCCGGGAGATTTCCTCAGTTGTAACTTCCTAATCTCCTAGCAGGATTTTTAATTCTACTATGATATTTTTAAGTGGAAAAAGGTTTTTCTTATTCTCTTAATGTTTCTTTCTTTATACCACTCAGTCCTGTACCATGCATAAAGTATCATCTCTTATCTCACTGATAGTGTGCTAGTTATAATGTTCTTTCTTTTGGAGAGAATGCTTTTTCTCTCTAGGATGCATTATGGTTTTTGTTTGGGATAATTCACATGATATAGGTTTTCTTAAGGTATTCGATCACACTTTGTTGTCTTTTCATGTTTAAGAGTATGCAAGGAACTGACTGGATATGTCATGTGACATATGTGTGGTGGGGGCTATTTGCAACATGATTTTATATAATATTCTGAATAAGTTTTTTTTTTGAGGTAATAACCAATGTCAATATAATCAATTTAATTTTGGCCTGGTTATATTTCCCAAGAAAATGTTTTTCAGTATATGCCTGGATGATTCTACATACAGGATTCCGACAAACTAATAGGAGAGTAAGGCTGGAGCTCTTGGCATTCAATATTCAATATGATCACCATCTTCCCTGTTCTTCCTCCAGTACTGATACCCTGTGTATGTATGAGAGTCCCGAATTCAGAGCACTCTGCTTTATTCTCTACTTTAGCCTCGGGTGGATGTAATTTGTGGCCTATTCTCTATCTTGGAAGGGTCAAGACCCAGCTTGCCATCTTTCTCGCTACCCTTCTTGGCTCTTGCTGGTTCTATGGACCCTCTGAGGTTGGGTTGTAATCTCGGATGGGAAATACTTTACCTTCATGGTAGTGACCTTGCTAGAGTCAGCTGCTCAGCCAATACCTCAGCTCATTCCATACCATGCTTTCAGTGTATGTGACCCCCCCACACACATAAGGTGCCATCCATATCTGGGACTAAAATCATCTTCAAAGAATAAACTAAACTCAGTCCTCCTTCTGGCTACCATACTGTATTGTCAAGGTTACTCTTGAAGTGGCAGCCTGCAGATTCAGATTGGTGTGGGAGCAGCCTCTGAAGCAATTCCCCAGAGTCTTCAGTGGGAAGTCACTTATTTAACACACCTTCCTGCTCCAGGAGTCAGGCCCAGAAAATGGAGACATGTAGACACAAATGTATTTGACAAACACTAACAAGGCATTTACTGTGTACCAGCCATGGTTTTAAGTGCTTTTGTTTAGATTGTTTTAGCATTTAATCTTGGCGACAACCTTATGAGAAGATGACTTTAAAAAGGTAGTTATTATCATCAATCATCATTATCATCATCATCATCATCATCACTGGATAATAATAGTAAGGCTGATAATGAGGAAAATGAGTGTCAGAATAATTTGCCTAAGGTCATGGGCCAAAGTATTGAGACTTGGATTTGATGCTCATTGAAGCCACTAGGCGCTGCTGCCTCCAGGTAGACTCCTCTTTGTTTCCATTCCTCTCACAATCCCTCTGTCCTCTTTCTGCCAAGAGACCCATTAACCTGCCTTATAGAAGTGATCTCGCCATTCAGGCCAAGTGTTTGTTTTCCAAAACAAGAGCTAATGCACTAAGAAATCCTTTCTCTTACAAAAGCCAGGGTCTTATGACTCATCTTGCTAAAAAAGTCCAGAAATAACATCTTTCCTGCTACCCTAAAGCTACCCCAAAGCTGACCAAAGACTTGTTTTTAGTGAGACTTGCCCTCATCTTCCCTTAGAGAAAGCTGTAGGAAAGGAGGACTTTGAAAGAGATCAAGCCCAGCAGTTACATATCTGCAAATCATTATTCTTGTTATATTAGAAAGATTACAACATGACCCTGGATGGTGCAGCATCACAAAAACCGTAAGAAGGTGTTTAAACTGGAGAGAGTGATTATGTTTTAAGTAGGGGTCAGGGAAAAAGCAGATTGATATAATTTACTTCTTATATAGGGTAAGAGGTGACCTCAGAGAAGCACATTGCCAAGGAATGAGAACAAAGACTCTGATGGGGATGAGTTACTAGGGGAGAGAGAAGGCAGACGTGCCTGGCACATTCCAGATGTTTAACACTGAAAGGGAAGATAAACTCACACTTAGAAAATCAGGTGCTCAACACTGGCTCTATATGTTTGGTGTATATTTCTGACAAAGAAAAATTTTTTTTTTAGTCTGAGAAACACAATTACTGAGAAAAATTAAATAAAATCTGCTTGCAAATGCTCAGCAGCTGCAAACCTACTTCTTCCAGTTCCATGGTTCTGTAATTATTTCCCTCAAGTTTTCTTCACATTCTTTTCTCTTTTAAACACCGGGGTGTTTAAAAGGGGCATGTTGATTTAACTGGTCACGTCAAGAATGGAAGGAGGGAAAGGTCAGAAATTTCTATTGGCTTTACAATGCAATGCCAGTTTGCCCAGATTTTCCTTGCTGCTTAATGAAGTACCAATTTAGAAGGCTAATGAGCACATTTATAATTTGTGCTTGACATTACTATGTTCAACTTGACTATTTAATTACCAAATTAATTTTATGGTTATAACCATAGTATTGTGCAATGTTTATGATGTAAACATTTGGGGACTTTTAAGTATAAAAATACTTAATATCCCTAAACTGTCCCAGTGTGTAAGTGGCTATCAAATTTAAAAGGTCTAAGAAACATGCGAACAGCTATAAAATAAATATATACCCTTGATATAGGACTACAATTTGTACAGCACAATTGCTTTTCTAATATCATTCACCCTTGGATCTCAGTTGTGCTTCACATGTCTGATGTACTTGAAAAATCAGTCTTGTCTCCACAACAGCTGGCCCAGCCATGAGGTGATAATAGTACCATTTCATGACAATTATGGTGAGGACAGCTTTAATGAAAGGTTGTTGCCTAAAGTTAGTAAATCCCCCAAAGTCTTATTAACAGTCAGAATTTACCATGCTATTATTAAAGAAACAAACAAACAAAAAAACACACATGAAAGGACCAAAAAATAAAACAAAGCACAAATCTACTTTGCTGAGTATTCAGTGGACAAATCTATCTAATTATGTCAAGGCAATGATGAAGCCGAAGTTTTTCTCTTGATAAAAAAGCAGAAGTTACTTTCTTTAAAAGGTTTGAGTTTTGTGAACCAGCTTTCCATTATTTGTTGGGGGAAAGACAGGGTACCAAGTACCATTCTGTTGGCTTATCCATTGGAATACAAGTAAGCCTGGAAGCAACCGAGGACGATATTCCATTCAGTATATGCTCTGTCTTCATAAACCATATACATTTTCTGGTGGAGATCCCAGGACCAAGAAAGAAACCAGGTGAAAGGTGTGGGCTGCCACTGTTACCAGAAAACTGAGCGCAGAGCGCTTAGGAAGCCCCACTGTGGCCCAACCCTGTTCTTCTTTGGGTCATGAAATCCTCATTCTAGGGCCACACAGCAAGCTAGCAGCAGAGCTGGGCTTTTAGAACTGCTTTTATTGCTGTTTGAAGGTCTTTTATCTTCTGCACTTGTTCTGTCCAATATGGTAACCACTAGCTACATGGTTATTTCAATTAAAATTACATAAAATGAAAAGTTTAGTTCCTCAGCCACACTAGTTCCCTTTCAAGAACTCAATTGCCACATATGATTGGTGGTTACTACACTGCACAGCACAGATACAGATCACTTTCAACATCTGGCAAACTTCTACTGGGTGATGCTGCTTCAAACACTAACATAATATACACATTTCTGATTAATGCAGTAACCTTATTTAGAGAAACCTTTAAAAATGAAGTTTAGTATATTTCATGAAGCCTCTCTAATAGGAGCCCATATGAATATGGCAAAAAATAAAAATACTAAGAAAATGTAATTGGGAAAAGTAGATAAAATAACATTACTTGAATAAAAGTTGGAGTTCTACTGAAGTAATTCTCTGGGGAATTGAACTCTTGGATGTTTGAAACCGCAAAGGAGAAAGCAAATCTTGTTTTACTACCTCTGTGTAATTTTCACTCATTAAAAAAGAAAAATCCCTTTCCAAAAGTCTCTAAGCTTAGGTACAAATGTTGAGTTACAGTGGAGAGTTTTGAACAAATCAAAATTAAAATTTCAAAAATCCAAAAGACAAATCTAAGTATTATCACATTTAGATTCTATATTTGCCTGAGGTAATGGCAAAAAACCAAAGGTAAAATCATTTATAGCAGATGAGTAGGAAATAAAGCCTTTGTTGATTTTTTATTACCTGTTTAGCTTTAGGGACTGGGGAGTAATAAAAACAGCAAATAGTACCTAGGTGGCCTGAATAAGTTAGTGATCCTTCTGGAGGTACAAATTCCCAATGAATGATTAGTTTAAGTCCTAGCAAAACCTAGCTCACCAAGTGTGATTTATAGTAATTATCCCGGTTCTTCCCGCTAGGCTTTTCCAGATGATTTGTAATAAAGTCCGACTAAATACTGTTTAAACACATACTGTCTGGAATAACAGTATTTTACATTATAATGCACTAAAACATAAACAAGATACTTCCCTTTGAATATTACATAGTAGAGTTTTTAAATAACGCATATAGTGTGTGGGACAGTGTTGTGCATAATTTTTAGTCAAGGAAGAAATAGAAATTTTAAGAAGTGTCTTTTCCAATAATAGGATTGACCTATAGGAGGAATGCAAGTCAGAGGAGCACAAGTTGGGTGTAAAGAAAAGCGAGTAAGTGTCAGAGAGGACATGGCAGTATTATTCTGAATATGGTTGGGCCCCTCTGTGTCAGATGATCCCATAAACCAGTCACCATCCTCTCGTGTGCCCTACGAGAGACTTGGATGTCTTCTGGGTGGGGGGTGGTCACCATAAAAGAATAAGTGAAACTCAAAGAAAGCTATTTGGCTGAATGTCAATTGGATCTCTGTAGCACCAGGAGCCAATTATTATGCTACCATTATTAAAGCAGAAGCTTGTACAAAGATCTACAGAGATGGTACCTGTCGTCCTTGGCTCTGTTATTATCTCCAACCCCAGGATACCAGGGCACCAGGAATCAACAGCCTTAGCAGGCATGTCTCACTGTGTTATCAGTGTCCACATCCTAGGCAAGCATCAGCAGCCTCACTACCACTTAGAGCATGAGCTGGATTAGGAGGCAGCCCATGGCCCCATGGCAATTCAGCAGAGACTGTAGCTCAGGGGGCTAGATTGCAGTAGACTCTTTAAGAACTCCTTGAATTGTTTGGGGGTGAACTCTGAAATTTTTGCCATGGAAAATTTGAAACAACAAATGCAAACACAGAAAAAAGTATAATGAACCCCTATCTACCCATCACCCCCTTCAACAATTCATGGCCAGGCATATTTCACTTTTTCCTTCGTCTATTCTCTTCCAGCTACTGAGTTGTTTTTAAGTAAATTTTAAGGCATTTCAAGGAAACAGCTTTTCCTCTACCATGAATTGGTGAATTGGGACATAAATAATGTCCTTTGACTGCCCTTATGACCATATTTAGACCTTAAGGACATCAAGAATTATGCAGGAAAACAGAGAAGCATGTGAAGTGGTTTCATAAAGGTGAGGGCAAGAAGGATAGAAACAGGTAATGCCATGGCTGGCAGGAGGCTGAGGAAGAATTTTAAAGGCTTGCTGTCTCCGCGGAATTGTAGAGGACAAATAAGAGTCAGTCAATGGAAGAAGGGAAGGCTAGATTTCCAGACAGAGGAAACACTAAATAATGAATCGATGAGTCAAGCACATTTATAGAAGTCTTCTTTTGTATACTGTTTTATATACTAGAATTACAAAAGTGGGGAAGTCCTCATTCCTCAAGGGTCAATAGAGTGAATGTGTGTAAGACGCATGTGAGCATGGGTTTAATCGAAGACGGCACATTCAGGATCGTGCCAGCATTCAGAAATATGATAGAGCAGGTTTCAGTGTGGTGGTGGTGGCAGTTTTAGGAGTTGTAGTAATAGCACTGTAGGATAGGGTTCTGTAAGCCGGAGCAGCTGGAGGACAATGGAGACGCATGTGATGACAATGATGTGTGTTGTTTACCAAAGGAATTATCTAGAATTTGATGTTCCCAGGCCATGAAATATTTTTAAAATTGCCTTCTAATATGAGCATGATCTTTGAAACATTTGGGTGGGTACTTTTTATTATGATAACTGATGTTTATATGAATATAAACAATGATTCTTCCTTTAGAGGAAATACGCTCGTTATTACGAACTTGAAAGATTGGGTCAGAAAAGGTTTTCAGATGTCCCAGTTACATTAACAGCTTCTGAATGTTTTAAAGTATTCTCCAAAGAATAATAAAAATAATTGCAAATCCTTTATATCAGATAGAGTTCAGTGTGAGAATACATAAACTACTCTAGATTTTTCAAGTGGAAAGGGATTTAATAAATGGAAGTGGTACTTACCCAAATATATTGGGAAGTTTGGCATAAAGAAGTTGGCAAAAGGGGGGTGGGCACAACTAGATTTCCTTGTCATACTGGAACTGCAGTCTGAAGCTCAGGAATTGGTTAGTGGCATCCAACATCACAGCTACTCCATAGTCCCAAATCCAGTGGAGTCACAGAATGCTGAGCTGAGCTTTCTACTGAACGTTTACCTCCGCTAAGGCCCGTGCTTCAACTGCTACAAGACAAAAAACATCTTCTTGTCTATTCAAAACTCATTCCATTCCATCGCCCTGGACAAAACTCAGTTGTTTTCAGAATTCTTGCACCAAGGCAATTTGGAAATATATTTTCCAAGGTTCCGGTCCTTGCAATACAAAGAACAGAGAAATAGAAATGAATTCTGATCACCAGTAGACAATATCCAACATGCTATTTAAAATTAGCAAATTGAATTGTCCCCATGAACGTAATGTTATCATCCAATATGAATGCCAAAATGTGCAGTACTGCGGGGTCTATTTGTGGATCCTTAGTATAATTTTGGGAGGCCAACTAGTTTTCCAAGGAGTCTTTTGTTCCTTTGAGAGTAAAAGGGCCCTCAGAAACCTAGTTCTGAATCCTACATCTGACCACTGCTGCTTAGGTAACATTGCTTCCGTGCCCTTTTAGCAAATAGAGCTATATTGTTACTTTTATCATTATTGTTATTATTATTAACCATGATATTATACTGATATCTCCAGTTCAGATTTGACAATACATGTTTCTTCCTCACTTATCCCATTCCACATTTGTGTCTCTTTTCTTTCATAAGGAGAAAGCTGCTTTAGTTTTTTAACTTATTTTTCTTTTATTTATTTTTATAAAATTATACTTTGTTCACCACAAGTATAGCTTATACTCTTTTACTCCCATGGCTTACTCATCCCATAACTGGAGGCCTTCCTTCACCCATTTGGCCCAACACCCCACCTCCCTCCCCTCTGGCAACCATCAGTTTATTCTCTGTACTTATAAGTCTAATTCTGCTCGTTGTTTGTGTATTCACATTTTTAGATTCCACTTATGAGTGGAATCATAATAGTATTTGAGAAAGCTGCTTTTAAAACATATATACATATATATGCTTTCTCTTACTGTTCCCATATAATAATTTTGGAACTGTTACACAATACCACCCCACCCCAAAACTACCAAGTCCAAGATGTTCCTTTTTTGGTAATTCTGTTTATCCTTAGAATACTTCAGAGTATTTATTCATGAGTTACTTGGATTTAAGGTTTTTTTTTTCCTTCTGTTCTTATAGTCTTATTTTGGCATACAATTAGTTTAATTTCTTTCTCTCTGCATTCAATGTTATATATTTTTCTTTTTCCATTTATTTCTTAAAATGTAAAACATATACATGGTTTACAATTTTTGAAAGGTATAAAAAAGTATGCTCAGAGAAGTTTCCCTTTCACCTCTATTGTATTTGTCCTTACTCCCACATCTTTGTTCCCAGTTTCTGGTTTTTCCTTACTGTGCTTCCATTAGGACAGTTCTCTCAGCCTCTGATTGTTTTCCAGGTCCAGAGTTTGTTTTGTTGGAAAAGATGCACTTACTTCTTAGCAAAATACTTACATCATTTCCCTTATGCATAGAGTGAGCAAGTATTATAATACAAATTGCTAAGTGGATGCTCCTGGAACAGTCTCTGCTCCTGACAAAATAAATATCACATCCCAGGAGGGATTGATGAGATTGCACAGGACTGGTGTTTCTAATCTCATATCCATTAATCTCGCCATTTTGGCCTGTGCATAAACCATGAGTCATGGAGAATGACTGTATCTTAAATTGATTTAATCAGGTGGTAATGCCAGTGTTTGTGGTAACAGATGTGCTATCTTTACTGGAGCCAATCAGCATCAGTCCTGACATCTGATGTCTTCATCCCTGAATGCTTTGTCTTTTCCCTCATATCTCTCATGAAAGGAAAGCAGAAGCATTTTGCCTTCATATAGCAGAGACATGTCTTCTTTTGTTGACTTGCCTCAAGACGATGCCGTTCTCTGGCTTTTTTCTTACTGTGCTTAAGTGTTATCTTCATCATCTTGATATTCAATGGGATGCTGCACCGGTTCATTGCATTTATGGGATTATGCCAACTGGAACTGATGAGCAGGAGAGTGCAAACATCCTAGATACTTCAGTAAGACATGTGTTGCAAGAGACTGAGATATAATCTCAGTGAAAATCCTTGGGGGTCATGCCAGCATTGTGAAGTTTCTCAAGGTCCCGGGGGGCTGTGGCATGTTGAGATGCCCTTCCAAAATGAAAGATAATTTGGTGTTTTTGAATCACCTACCACAAAAAAAAAGGGATACGATAGCAAATGGGCATCTCTGAATTTTAGATGTAATATGTATATCATTTGTTGTGTGATTCTGCCCTATTTTCTGGGCATTCCAAAGCCTGGTAGTTTTTATATGTCTCAGAGCAAGAAACAGGTCCACATGAGACATAGGGCATGATACAAGCTACTCTGACACTTGGGCATTATAAGTCAGAAGTCCCAAATGTCTGTGGGAGATCCTGTATAGCCAGCTTCCACATTAGACTAAGAGTCAGACTCCTAGTGATTTTTAGGAAGGCCGTATACTCTTCTGACAACACATTTTGTTCGCGGAAAATCAGGTCTTGTTTTCCTACCCATACACAAAGTGACTATGCACCCCCAATTGCCCACTATAAACTGAGTATTATCTAGTCTAGCCAACCATAAAATTGGATGTGCACAGCAGCATTCTCCTGTAAAATGGAAATGGTACCTAAAAGACTGGGGCGGAGCATGCTCAGAAGGAAGGAGTACATAGCATGGGTAGGGAGCTGGGACTTGCATTGTAGCTGCTCACCCTATGTTGTGAATTCTGCCTTAACTCTGATTTTGATCAGACGGGGAGTTACCTATGACTCATTAACAGAAGAAGAAAAAACGCAGGCCTGATTTATGGATGCCTCTGAAGAACAGCGGTGACGGGAAAACCTCCCAGTGGGAAGAACTTCCTGCAGCACCATGGTTTCATTGCCCTAAAAGATCCACAGTTCTTCTCCTAGTTCAACCACGCTGCCCTTCACCCAATCTCCTGGCAACCAGAGATTTTTTTTTTAATATCATCTCCATAGATTTTCTTTTTTTTAATAAGATTTTATTTATTTATTCCATAGAGAGAGAGCATACAAGGAGGGGGAGCTGCAGACAGAGGGAGAGGGGAGAAGCAGGCTCCCTGCTGAGCAGGGAGCCCGATGCGGGACTTGATCCCAGGACCCTGGGATCATGACCTGAGCTGAAAGCAGAGGCTTAACCGACTGAGCCACCCAGGCCCCCCTCCATAGATTTTCTTTTCCCAGAATTCATATAATTAATAGAGTGTGTAGTTGGCTTCTTTCACTTAGCAATATGCATTTAAGATCCACCTATGTTTTTTCATGGCTTTATAACTCATTTTATTTTTTTTAATTGTGGTAAAATGCACACGACAGAAAATTGACCATCTTGACCACTTTTAAGTGTACAGTTCAGTGCCAGTAAATACATTCATATTGTGCAACCATCACCAGAAGTCTTTTTACCTTGCAAAATTGAAACTCTGTATCCATTAAACAATAACTTTCCACTTCCCCCTTCCCCCCAGCCCCTGGCAACTTCCATTCTATTTTCCATGTCTATGAATTTGGCCATTCTAGGTACCTCATAAAGTGGAATCACATAGTGTTCGCCCTTTTATGACTGGCTTATTCAGTTAGCATCATGTTTTCAAGGTTCATCTGTGTTGTGGCATGTGTCAAAATTTTCTTTTTTTAAGACTGAATAACAATCCATTGTATTTATGTATTTTTTTATCCATTAATTTGTCATTGGATACTTTGGTTGCTTCTACCTTTTGACTGTTGAGAATAACACTGCTATGAATATGAGCATACAAATACCTGTTAGCCTGCCTAGCAGTTTCTGGTCATTTACATGGATCATGCTTGGAGCGAACATATTTATTTATCTTTTGTGAGTTACTGGGGTATGACTTTGGGGCAATTTTTGCATATATGTGTATAAAGGTTATAGTTTAGTGCATGAGATTTTCACGTTTGCTATTTCTTATCTTGATCCCCTAAGTATCTCATACTTTTTTATGACTTGATCATTAAAACATGTCTTTAGTTTAAAAACCTCTGGATTGTACATTCCCATGGAGAGTTAGCAGCTGCAGGATCCAGAGTTTATTATGTCTTTGCAGATTTCTCTCTAAATTTCATTTATGTTCTATTTTTCTTCTCAGGATTCTGAATTTTGCTGATGCTTGCTCTTTATTTTTCTAACTTCCTAAGATCTTCTCTATAATCATTTTTATATCTTTGCCCCTTTTCATCTCATTTGGTGTGATTTCTCCAGTCTAGCTATCATTTTCTGTATTTTTATAATATTTAATTCATACATAATTCTCTAATGACTTTCACGTCTCTAATATTTTTTTATTATTTTCTCCAACTTCATGCTGAGCTCTGCCTGTTCATTTTTAATTCCCTCCTTTTGTTTTACAGCCATTGTATCTCTATTTTGATCTCTCTCTCTTCATAGAAATGTTGTCTTTATTTTTTGTGACTATACTTGATTATTTTTATAGTATTCTTGAGGAATTTCTCTTGTAATATTTGTTGTTACCCTTATTTTGCTTAAGTTGATTTCTTTCATTTAAACCATTTGTTATGGTTTTTTCCTTTCAGATTATTTCTTATATTTGAGTGGGGTTGGCTATTTGCTCAAGAAGTATGTGAATGTGTATACAGGGTGGGGGAGGGGCATAGGCCAGCAGTTCATTCCAAAGGTTATTTTTGGCAACAAATCTGAGTAGGGCCAGAAGATCTTTTAAATAGTTTCCCCCCCTGGGTAGGTCTTATCTTGGTTTAGATGTTAATTAGGTCTCCATGGCTAATAACAGGGCCTGAAAACTGTGTTTTGTAAACTCACAATTGTCCTCAATTCTTTGACCCTCAGCCTGGTGGTATGCTTTAGCCAGAAATTTCATGTCAGCAAGATTTTTTCTTTCAGCTTTTCTTTCTCTTTCTGTTGCATCGAATTTAGTTTTTTTCAAGAACATTTTCTCTTTCTCCCATTGATCATCCTCCTCTTCCCAGTTTTGTTTTGTTTTTTGCCCTTGTCAAAGAATTAGTGGTTAGAACTTTTAAGACTAATGAGTTTATGCACATTTATATCATGTTGTGGCACTTAGAATGTATAAAGAGCTCTTAGAACACAGGTTTCCAAGATGTATTTATTGAAGTTCTTGTTTGAGGTTCTGCTTCTTCTTTTGCTTCACTGAAGATGGGATTTTGTTTGGTTTTTTAAATTTTTATGTTCATTTAAGTGTGTTTCAAGAAAGGAGGGCAAAATTAAAATAGATGTCATCTTTAACTGAAAGCTCTGTTTCAAGTGTTTAAAAAAATGTTCACCTGAGTTCTCATACACTACCTCTTCTGACAAATGAAACAAGAGATGCATTGCTTGCAAATTAGGAGAGCCACAGTTCAATTGCTGAAGCTGACACCATTAAAATATAATATGGAGTTAAAATCTTAGATTCTGTATTTTTGTGTTTTCTATGCTTTATACAAATTTTCTTTCAACGTGTTAGTAAAAAAATCCTTTAATATGTGTATTAGAAATAATAAAATGCTCAAAAATGCTTTGGGATATTTTTACTGCAGCTGGAGTCTTCTTTTGCTTGTTGGGTATTATTTGTGTCTCTAAGGCCTCTGATGAAAAAAATTCCCCCATCAGGAAGTTAAAAGACACTCCTCAGAACCTTGATAGAGCTGATGAACTAGAATCTTTCCAGATAGCAAGGGTTCCTTAGAACCTAAAGCTTTAGTATTCCTTCTGACCACCTGTTCGATTAGAGTGCAGCCTGTGAGCATCTCTTAGGCTTTTCATAGTTTACCCCAAATGTACTGGAAACTTCTATAAAATCAAATCCCAAACTCCTAAGTTTGGCAATGGACAAAGTGACTTTATTTAGGAGGGTGGCTGGATTTTGCTTCACTCTTAAATACTATTTTTCTCCTTCATTTTGGGGATCTCTCACTGGTTTACTTGGTTGTTCATGGAATAGTCTAGCTCTGTTTTAGAATACTTATGTATTGTTTTACTAAGGCTAGGGAATAATGGAAAAATAGCACAGTGAGCAATAGAAAGGTAAATAATCTGGTTTAAGATTAATTTATCCATTTTCAGCGCTCCCCCTGGTTCCCTGATTCCCTCCATGTAGCAGAGGATGTGTTTAGCCATCGTTCCTTAGAAACAGACTAAGGAGTCTTCAAAGACCAAATCCAAAAGGGAGAGATCCAGAAGCAGGTAGAGATTTCTTTTCCCAGGTAATAAAGAGCCACATTGTCAGTTCTGCTTTCCTTTCTAAACTCCCTTATTTTCTTCTTCTTATTGATTCAGGAACATGCCTCCTTTATGAGCAACAAAGGAATGTTACCTAGCCTATTGACTCAAAAAATTAACTATATCAGAGTATAGTGCAATAAATATAGCATGTATATAAGGGATATGTAATAAAGTGAAAAACAATATTATTTCAACATTCTGAGACTCATTGGGGGAAAACAACATTAATATCAAACACTGACATTTATTTAGTGCTTCCTCTGTCTAGGACGCATTATCTCATTTGGTCCTCAGAACAATGACATATGAGGTGGCTATTACTATTTCCTCTCTCTGGCAGGCGAGGAAACTAAAGTTTAAAGAGGATATATAGCTTGCCTGAGGTCACATAGCTTGTTAATGGTGGAGTCAAAATTGTACCAGTCAGTTTGTTGGATTAAGCTATCCAAATTCTTGCAGCCCATCCCTAATTTCCCCCTTAGGGCTCGATATGTCTCTAACCTTCTGTATTTTTTTCAGTGTTTCTGCTGGAACTGGGCAAAACATGGATGAGCAGAAATAAAGCAGTATCATGGATCACCAGGAAAATACTCCCCTATCCATGAGCAACTGCATCATGTGGGAGACTCTAGTCAATTTAGTGCTTAGTTAGTAGGCAAGTGTCACCAGACTTTTCACTGGTGTGAACCCTGAAAAGAATTAGAATGGTCTTCTTCAGAAGCTAGGGGACAGAAAACTTGTATTGTTTAGCAGTGTCTTTTAATAAATTAATGTGTCATTCTGAATGACCAATTTTTAAATCTTGTAGTAATGTAACCTACATTCTTTAAAACTATGCTAAATAATAATTATTTATTAAATAATTTTAAAGCTATATTTTATAGCTATATTAAATAATAATTATCACATGTCAAATAGTTAGATGTACCAGATACAAAATATAGGTCAATAATGGGAGCTTACATTGAGCTGTGCTTCTTTATTTAATTAGATTATTATTATTATTATTTATATATATATTTTGAGATTATTTATTTGAGAGAGAAAGTGAGCAAAAGAGAGAGAGAGCATGAGGGGGGTGAGGGGCAGAGAGAGAGGGAGAACCAGACATCCCACTGAGCAGGGAGCCCAACATGGGGCTCAATTCCTGGGATCAGACGCTTAACCGACTGAGCCACCCAGGCGCCCCTAATTAGTTTATTATTATTATTGAGATCTATGCCCAACATGAGGCTTGAACTCTAGACCCTGAGGTCAAGAGTTTCATGCTCTACCGACTGACTCAGGCAGGCCCCCTTATTTACTTAGTATTTAATGGTGAATTCTTTATGCTTGCCTCTTTTGATGTCTTAATAGTTATTCAAAGAGGGATAAAAGAGCTAAGCAAGACTGATTAGATGATGAAATTGAGATGTGTACAAAAAAGAAGAGAATGTACAGCCTGTGTTCACAAATGATATTTATATTTTTGACTGATTAGATAAGTAAACCCAGGAAACACTCAATTTGTTTTCTGTATTGTTAATTTTCATCACTAGGGAAGTTGAAGTGTTCTAAAGAAGAGATGCCAGTTTTTAACAAAGGCTTTCTGGAAAACATCTTTGAAATAATCACTAGTCCTTGCAGGTCTGGGTTCAGATAGAGTCGGCTGTGATGAAAAGAAATTGATATACTGTAAAAAGGACTAGCAGGATAATTTATATTCAGCAGAAGCTCAACTACTAATTCAGAGAGAAGATTTCAAGATGAAATGTATCCTGGAGTTAAAAAAAAATCTAATTACCCTGACTACTGCATTTCTTAGCAAACCACATTTTACTTCTGTATCAGAGCTATGAAGATAGTGTTCTAGTAGGGTTTTATGGAGTTCTTTTTTTTTTTTTTTCATTAAAATCTACAAACTTTGCATATTCTTGAGAATAAAAATGATAAAATTTTCAGAAAGATTGATTCAGGGGTGCCTGGGTGGCTCAGTCGTTGGGCGTCTGACTTCGGCTCAGGTCATGATCCCAGGGTCCTGGGATCAAGCCCCATATCAGGCTCCCTGCTCCGCGGGAAGCCTGCTTCTCCCTCTCCCTCTCCCCCTGCTTATGTTCCCTCTCTCGCTGTGTCTCTCTCTGTCAAATAAATAAATAAAATCTTAAAAAAAAAAAAAAGATTGATTCAGGGTGGTTATTTTTTTTTCAAGATTTTTATTTATTTATTTGAGAGAGAGAGCACGAGAGGGAAGAGGGTCAGAGGGAGAAGCAGACTCCCTGCCGAGCAAGGAGCCCGATGTGGGACTCGATCCCGGGACTCCAGGATCATGACCTGAGCCGAAGGCAGTCACTTAACCAACTGAGCCACCCAGGCGCCCCAGGGTGGTTATTTTTAATAAGTCTATCTGTCTCTCAAACTAGATTCTTAATTCATCTTTTATTCAGTAATTACAGTAATTACATGTGTTAGGCCTTATTAGACAAAATGTTGAAATAATACAATCTGAATATCAAGAAATAAAAATATATATCATTTGTGTCTTCTTATTGCATTTATTTTTTTTTCTATATGCTGGTGGTATGCATTTTTGCTTCTCATCTTTATGGGGGTTCACAATCTCATTGCACATTTTGCTAATCCTTCAATTTACAATGTATTTTAGATGCCCTTGCCTGATAAAAGCACCTGAGCAAATTACAGCCAAGAGAAAAATAACACATGTCACCATTGCAGGCTTAAACTGTCATAATCTCTAACTTTTTTGACAAAGGAATTCTTGTCTTCCTTTTGTGCAAATATTTAATTGCTCTGGATAATCCGATTTACATTGTCAGGAAGAAGGAAAATATTAGTGCATTCTGAATAGGACCTTCTTTATTAAATATTCTCCTAGCATCACTCATGGTTGCTGAATTGTACAAGCTATTGAAATAGATCTGGAAGCCAACAAGGACCCTGATTATGAATAACAAGCTATGCTTTATTAGTCTTCCCAATAGCTACACAAATGTTCTTTTTGTCCCAACTTCTTGGAAGAAGAGCAGCATCAACAAAGAAAAGAACACCACCATTCGATTTTTAGTTTTAGCCCATTCTTAATATGATAATCTTGTTGGCCACAAAGCAGTGTAATAATCTTTCTGCTTCCTTATAAAATTGTACTTCTTGAAATTAAAAGGTGAATACTAAAAGACTTAGCACCTGTAGGATGAATGACTTGTTTAAATATATTTGTAAGATGTTTTCATTAATTTTATTATATTTTAAGAGAAATTTCAGCCTAATAAGTGATAGTGATAACAAAGTAATGATTGTGTAGATAAAGATAAAAGTATATGTTTTAAATCCAAATTCAGGCAAATGCTTAAAATGCAAACAGGAAATCATTATATCAAGATCGTAGAAGACAGAATATCTAGAGAAAACTCAAAAGTGAACTTAGCATCTAATTTAAGAATCAGTGAAGTTTTCAGCCTTGAGCTTAATCAGTAGAACAGCATAATGACTGAAGAAAGAGCCCTCCACCAAGCCAGAAACAGAGGAGAGCAAGAAATAAAAAATAATAGGAAAGAAATAAACTTAGAAGAATCAAATTAAAAAGAGAATTAATGAGGGAAAGATTAAAGAAGAGAGAAGTAGAGAGAAGTTATGCAGTTATACATCTTTCAGGCAGGTAAAATACATACATTGGCTTTGCATTTTGAACACCTCTGTCTTTAGGGTAACCAAAAGAGATATGGTTAGCATCTGGTTTATGTATTTTTATAAAATATTTAATTAAACATTAATATCAAGTTTCATTAATTGCATACCCCTTGTGTTAGATGCGGTTGTTCTGTATTATCCTTTTAATTGTTATTGTGTATGTATATCCAATAAGCTAACCCTTTTATTGGGTATGTATATCTAATTAACATACATGTATATGTGAATTAGTTTTTGTATTCCTTTTAGTGATTATGTATATGATGGCAGAATAGCATAGATTATGCCAGAAATCAGGAGACTTAAATTTAAGCTCTGCCCATTCTTTACTATATTTGAAACAATGGGTGTTATTTCTCTACTGTAAAATGGAAATAGTAATACCAACTCTGCCTACTCGGGAAAGTTAAGTAGTTACTACCATTAGTGGACATCTCTGTCTTCCTTTACAAACCTGCCTCCCCTACAAAACTGGCATCTGCCCATACTCTCACTTGCCAGTGTCCACATATTCTTTACTAGCCTATGACAATATTGTTTGTCACACTAGTCATAGATTCCGAGATTCATCTCTAAAAACAGTTTAACTTCTGTGAAATTAAGATGTATTTTATCACGTGTGGGGGCTTATAATCACTGTTGGATAGTCAACAGCCATGGCTTAGCGGTTATCGTATGCATGAACTTGGCTCCTGATTAGACAAGTCTTGGAGTTTCAGTCCACAAACCTTTTTAGAACCATTTCAAGAAGACTTTATGTGTTTCACATTGACACCTTCTGGTATGATTAAAAAAGTGACAGTATCAAAACTTGGAAAGCTTGGAAGAAAATTCCATTGCCAATTCGTTTAATGATATTGTGTGAAAAACACAGACATAAATGGCTCTGAGTTGCAAAGTTATTCAAAAGAGTTGAACTCAGAAAGTCATGCTGGAAACATTCTAGCCAGTTCATTTTGCTTTCCATTTTCCTTTTTATACATGCGCAAGATTGATGTATAATAAAATTGATGTGTAAGAAGGCCCACTATAGTTTTATTTTATTTTTTTAACCAATAGAATAAATTTATTTATTTATTCATTCATTCATTCCAGAAATAAACTCAAATGATTTTAGACCACGTTGCTAAGATCAAAGAGGAATGAATAATCTCTTCAACAAATGGTGTTGAGACAACAGGATATTCATATGCAGAAGAATGAATGTATATGCAACCTCACACCATCTATAAAAATTCACTAAAAATGAATCAATGACCCAAATACAAGAGCTAAAACTATTAAACTATTAGAAGAAAGAATAAGTATAAATCTTGATGATGCTGGAATGGCCATGGATTCTTTTAGTTTTATGTTATGTTTATCACCACACATTACATCATTAGTTTTTGATGTAGTGTTCCATGATTCACTGTTTGCATATAACACCCAGTGCTCCATTCAGTACATGCCCTCTTTAATACCCGTCACCAGGCTAACCCTTCCCTCTAGAACCCTCAGTTTGTTTCTCAGAGTCCATAGTCTCTCATGGTTCATCTCCCCCTCCGATTTTCCCCCCTTCGTTTTTCCCTTCCTGCTATCTTTTTTTTTTTTTAACATATAATGTATTATTTGTTTCAGAGGTACAGGTCTGTGATTCAACAGTCTTACACAATTCACAGTGCTCACCATAGCACATACCCTCCCCAATGTCTATCACCCAGCCACCACATCTCTCCCACCCCCCACCACTCCAGCAACCCTGTTTGTTTCCTGAGATTAAGAATTCCTCATATCAGTGAAGTCATATGATACATGTCTTTCTCTGACTGACTTATTTTGCTCAGCATACTACCCTACAGTTCCATCCACATCGTTGCAAATGGCAAGATTTCATTCCTTTTGATGGCTGCATAATATTCCATTGTGTATATATACCACATCTTCTTTATCCATTCATCTGTTGATGGACATCTTGGCTCTTTCCATAGTTTGGCTATTGTGGACATTGCTTCTATAAACATCGGGGTGCACGTACCCCTTCAGATCACTACATTTGAATCTTTGGGGTAAATACCCAATAGTGCAATTGCTGGGTGGTATGGTAGCTCTGTTTTCAACTGTTTGAGGAACATCCATACCGTTTTCCAGACTGGCTGCACCAGCTTGCATTCCCACCAACAGTGTAGGAGGGTTCCCCTTTCTCCGCATCCCCGCCAACATCTGTTGCTTCCTGACTTGTTAATTTTAGCCATTCTGACTGGTGTGAGGTGGTATCTCAGTGAGGTTTTGATTTGGATTTCCCTGATGCCGAGCGATGTTGAGCACTTTTTCACGTGTCTGTTGGCCATTTGGATGTCTTCTTTGGAAAAATGTCTGTTCATGTCTTCTGCCCATTTCTTGATTGGATTATTTGTTCTTTCAGAGTTGAGTCTGATAACTTCTTTATAGATTTTGGATACTAGCCTTTTATCTGATATGTCATTTGCAAATATCTTCTCCCATTCTGTCGGTTGTCTTTTGGTTTTGTTGACTGTTTCTTTTGCTGTGCAGAAGCTTTTTACCCTGATGAAGTCCCAGTTTTTAAAATGAGTAAAAAATATAAGTCTCAAGTTGCAGATAAAGATGTGTTTAATTGGCAGCTTTTTAAATTCTGTGGCGGTATATTAAATAATAGTGCATCTAACAACTGACAATATCTAGGACTTTATGTGTTGCATGGATTTCCTAAGTGGATTTCCTAAATCAAGTCTCAGGCTTCAGAAATTTCTTTCCTCCCATATCTGTTAGAGAACACTTTCCTAGACTCTATTTCTCCTGGGCATTCCTGTATGTAGATTAGTCAAATTAGACATTGAAAGCAGCCCTGATAGCTACACAGGAAGTAATGACTTCATGTACTAATAAACCAATATAATATATCTCCATTTTTTTAAAGATTTATTTATTTTTATATGGAGAGAGTGAGAATGAGAGAGAGAGAGAGAGAGAGAGAGTACATGAGAGGGGGGAAGGTTAGAGGGAGAACCAGGCTCCTCGCTGAGCAGGGAGCCTGATGCGGGACTCGATCCTGGGACTCCAGGATCATGACCTGAGCTGAAGGCAGTTGCTTAACCAACTGAGCCACCCAGGCACCCAATATATCTGCATTTTATCAATGATTTTTGGAGTCCAGAAGCCCAAGAGTATGATTATTTTTTTTATTTTTTTATTGTTATGTTAATCACCATACATTACATCATTAGTTTTTGATGTAGTGTTCCATGATTCATTGTTTGTGCATAGCACCCAGTGCTCCATGCAGAACGTGCCCTCTTAATACCCATCACCAGGCTAACCCATCCCCCCACCCCCCTCCCCTCTAGAACCCTCAGTTTGTTTCTCAGGGTCCATCGTCTCTCATGGTTCATCTCCCCCTCCGATTTACTCCCCTTCATTCTTCCCCTCCTGCTATCTTCTTCTTTTTTTTTTTTCTTAACATATATTGCATTATTTGTTTCAGAGGTACAGATCTGTGATTCAACAGTCTTGCACAATTCACAGCGCTCACCATAGCACATACCCTCCCCAATGTCTATCACCCAGCCACCCCATCACTCCCATCCCCCCACCACTCCAGCAACGCTCAGTTTGTTTCCTGAGATTAAGAATTCCTCATATCAATGAGGTCATATGATACATGTCTTTCTCTGATTGACTTATTTCACTCAGCATAACACCCTCCAGTTCCATCCACGTCCTTGCAAATGGGAAGATCTCATTCCTTTTGATGGCTGCATAATATTCCATTGTGTATATATACCACCTCTTCTTTATCCATTCATCTGTCGATGGACATCTTGGGTCTTCCCACAGTTTGGCTATTGTGGACATTGCTGCTATAAACATTGGGGTGCACGTACCCCTTCGGATCCCTACATTTGTATCTTTG
Organism: Zalophus californianus; assembly: GCF_009762305.2. Classification (NCBI taxonomy): domain Eukaryota; kingdom Metazoa; phylum Chordata; class Mammalia; order Carnivora; family Otariidae; genus Zalophus; species Zalophus californianus. Next base: position 16,449,629 of record NC_045604.1, read on the forward strand.
TGGTAAATACACAGTAGTGCAATTGCTGGATTGTATGGTAGCTCTATTTTCAACCGTTTGAGGAACCACCATACTGTTTTCCACAGTGTTTGCACCAGCTTGCATTCCCACCAACAGTGTAGGAGGGTTCCGTTTTCTCTGCATCCCCGCCAACATCTGTTGCTTCCTGACGTGTTAATTTTAGCCATTCTGACTGGTGTGTGGTGGTATCTCAGTGAGGTTTTGATTTGGATTTCCCTGATGCCGAGCGATGTTGAGCACTTTTTCATGTGTCTGCTGGCCATTTGGATGTCTTCTTTGGAAAAATGTCTGTTCATGTTTTCTGCCCATTTCTTGATTGGATCATTTTTTGGGGGGGTGTTGAATTTGATAAGTTCTTTATAGATTTTGGATACTAGCCCATTATCTGATATGTCATTTGCAAATATTTTCTCCCATTCTGTCAGTTGTCTTTTGGTTTTGTTGACTGTTTCTTTTGCTGGGCAAAAGCTTTTAATCTTGATGAAATCCCAGTACTTTATTTTTGCCCTTGCTTCCCTTGCCTTTGGCGATGTTTCTAGGAAGAAGTTGCTGTGGCTGAGGTCGAAGAGGTTGCTGCCTGTGTTCTCCTTTAGGATGTTGATGGACTCCTGTCTCACATTTAGATCGTTCAACCATTTGGAGTCTATTTTTGTGTGTGGTGTAAGGAAATGGTCCAGTTTCCTTCTTCTGCATGTGGCTGTCCAATTTTCCCAACACCATTTGTTGAAGAGACTGTCTTTTTGCCAATTGGGCATTCTTTCCTGCTTTGTTAAAGATGAGTTGACCAGAGAGTTGAGGGTCAATTTCTGGGCTCTCTATTCTGTTCCACTGATCTATGTGTCTGTTTTTGTGCCAGTACCATACTGTCTTGATGATGACAGCTTTGTACTAGAGCTGGAAGTCCGGAATTGTGATGCCGCCAGCTTTGCTTTTCTTTTTCAACATTCCTCTGGCTACTCGGGGTCTCTTCTGGTTCCATACAAATTTTAGGATTATTTGTTCCTTTTCTTTGAAAAAAGTGATGGTATTTTGATGGGGATTGCATTGAATGTGTAGATTGCTCTAGGTAGCATTGACATCTTCACAATGTTTTTTCTTCCAATCCATGTGCATGGAACGTTTTTCCATTTCTTTGTGTCTTCCTCAATTTCTTTCATGAGTATTTTATAGTTTTCTGAGTACAGATTTATTGCCTCTTTGGTTAGATTTATTCCTAGGTATCTTACGGTTTTGGGTGCAATTGGAAATGGGATCGACTCCTTGATTTGTCTCTCTTCTGTCTTGTTGTTGGTACATAGGAATGCCACTGATTTCTGTGCATTGATTTTATATCCTGCCACTTGACTGAATTCCTGTATGCGTTCTAGCAGTTTTGGGGTGGAGTCTTTTGGGTTTTCTGCATACACTATCATATCATCTGCAAAGAATGAGAGTTTGACTTCCTCTTTGCCGATTTGGATGCCTTTGATTTCTTTTTGTTGTCTGATTGCTGTGGCTAGGACTTCTAATACTATGTTGAATAGCAGTGGTGAGAGTGGGCATCCTTGCCGCGTTCCTGACCTTGGGGGAAAGATCTCAGCTTCTCCCCATTGAGAATGATATTTGCTATAGGTTTTTCATAGATACCTTTTATGATATTGAGGTATGTATCCTCTATCCCTATACTCTGAAGAGTTTTGATCAAAAAGGATGCTGTACTTTGTCAAATGCTTTTTCTGCATCTATTGAGAGGATCATATGATTCTTGTTCTTTCTTTTGTTAATATACTGTATCACGTTGATTGATTTGCGGATGTTGAACCAACCTTGCAGCCCAGGGATAAATCCCACTTGGTCGTGGTGAATAATCCTTTTGATGTACTGTTGGATCCTGGTGGCTAGTATTTTGGTGAGAATTTTTGCATCCATGTTCATCAAGGATATAGGTCTGTAATTCTCCTTTTCGATAGGGTCTTTGTCTGGTTTGGGGAACAAGGTAATGGTGGCCTCATAAAATGAGTTTGGAAGTTTTCCTTCCATTTCTATTTTTTGGAACAGTTTCAGGAGAATAGGTATTAATTCTTCTTTAAATGTTTGGTAGAATTCCCCTGGGAAGCCATCTGGCCCTGAGCTTTTGTTGGTTGGGAGATTTTTGATGACTGCTTCAATTTCCTTGGTGGTTATAGGTCTGTTCAGGTTTTCTATTTCTTCCTGGTCCAGTTTTGGTAGTTGATACATCTCTAGGAATGCCTCCATTTCTTCCAGGTTATCTAATTTTCTGGCATAGAGTTGCTCATAATATGTTCTTAGAATTGTTTGTATTTCTTTGGTGTTGGTTTTGATCTCTGCTCTTTCATTCATGATTTTGTTGATGTGGGTCCTTTCTCTTTTCTTTTTGATAAGTCTGGCCAGGGGTTTATCAATCTTGTTAATTCTTTCGAAGAACCAGCTCCTAGTTTCGTTGATCTGTTCTACTGTTCTTTTGGTTTCTAGTTCATTGATTTCTGCTCTGATCTTTATTATTTCTCTTCTCCTGCTGGGTTTAGGCTTTATTTGCTCTTTATTCTCTAGCTCCTTTAGGTGTAGGGTTAGGTTGTGTATTTGAGACCTTTCTTGTTTCTTGAGAAAGGCTTGTATTGCTATATACTTTTCTCTTAGGACTGCCTTTGCTGTATCCCAAAGAGACTGAACAGTTGTGTTTTCATTTTCATTGGTTTCCATGAATTTTTTAAATTTTTCTTTAATTTCCTCGTTGATCCATTCATTCTTTAGTAGGATGCTCCTTAGCCTCTATGTATTTGAGTTCTTTCCGACTTTCCTCTTGTGATTGAGTTCTAGTTTCAAAGCATTGTGGTCTGAAAATATGCAGGGAATAATCCCAATCTTTTGGTACCAGTTGACACTGATTTGTGACCTAGGATGTGATCTATTCTGGAGAATGTTCCATGGGCACTAGAGAAGAATGTGTATTCCGTTGCTTTGGGATGGAATGTTCTGAATATGTCTGTGAAGTCCAGTTTGGTCCAGTGTGTCATTTAAAGTCTTTATTTCCTTGTTGATCTTTTGCTTAGATGATCTGTCCATTTCAGTCAGGGGGCTGTTAAAGTCCCCTACTTTTATTGTATTGTTGTCAATGTGTTTCTTTGCTTTTGTTATTAATTGCCTTATATAACTGGCTGCTCCCATGTTAGGGGCATAGATATTTACAATTGTTAGATCTTCTTGTTGGATAGACCCTTTAAGTCGGATAGAGTGTCCTTCCTCATCTCTTAATTCAGTCTTTGTTTTAAAATCTAATTTGTCTGATATAAGGATTGCCACCTCAGCTTTCTTTTGGTGCCCATTAGCATGGTAAATGGTTTTCCTCCCCCTCACTTTCAATGTGGGGGTGTCTTTGGGCCTAAAATGAGTCTCTTGAGGACAGCATATGGATGGGTCTTGTTTTTTAATCCAATCTGATAGCCTGTGTCTTTTGATTGGGGCATTGAGCCCATTTATCTTCAGGGTAACTATTGAAAGATATGAATTTAGTGCCATTGTATTGCCTGTAAGGTGACTGTTACTGTATATTGTCTGTGTTCCTTTCTGGGCTATGCTGCTTTTAGGCTCTCTCTTTGCTCAGAGGACCCCTTTCAATATTTCTTGTAGGACTGGTTTTGTGTTTGCAAATTCCTTTCGTTTTTGTTTGTCCTGGAAGCTTTTTCTCTCTCCTTCTATTTTCAATGACAGCCTAGCTGGATATAGTATTCTTGGCTGCATGTTTTTCTCGTTTAGTGCTCTGAAGATATCATGCCAGTCCTTGCGGGCCTGCCAGGTCTCTGTGGATAGGTCTGTTGCCAATCTAATGTTTCTGCCATTGTAGGTTACATATCTCTTCTCCCGAGCTGCTTTCAAGATTTTCTCTTTGTCTCTGAGACTCATAAGTTTTACTATTAGATGTCAGGGTGTTGACCTATTTTTATTGATTTTGAGAGGGGTTCTCTGTGCCTCCTGGATTTTGATGCCTGTTTCCTTCCCCACATTAGAGAGGTTCTCTGTTATAATTTGCTCCAGTATACCTTCTGCCCCCCTCTCTCTCTCTCTTCTTCTTCTGGGATCCCAATTATTCTAATGTTGTTTCGTCTTATCGTATCGCTTATCTCTCGAATTCTGCCCTCGTGATCCAGTAGTTGTTTATGTCTCTTTTTCTCAGCTTCTTTATTTTCCATCATTTGGTCTTCTATTTCGCTGATTCTCTCTTCTGCCTCATTTATCCTAGCAGTTAGTGCCCCCATTTTTGATTGCACCTCTTAGTAGCCTTTTTTATTTTGATTTGGTTAGATTTTAGTTCTTTTATTTCTCCAGGATGGATTTCTCTAATAACTTCCCTGCTTTTTTCAAGCCCAGCTAGTATCTTTAAAATCATGATTCTGAACTCTAGGTCCGACATCGTACTAATGTCCGTATTGAGTAGGTCCCTGGCAGACGGTACTACCTCTTGTTCTTTTTGCTGAGGTGATTTTTTTTCATCTTGTCATTTTGTCCAGAGGAGAATAGATGGATGAGAGAACAAAATGCTAACAGGTTAACAACGTCCCCAGCAAATATACTCTAAACAAAACAGAAAGGACCTGAACCCAGGGGAAAAGAAAGGGAAAGAAAGAAAAAAGAAAGAGGAAAAAAAAAAAGAAAAAGAAAAAGAATAAAACAAAAATAGAACAAAACAAAAACAGAATATGATTAAATATGATCAGGCTGTTGCATAGGTCAGTGCCACACACTAGATTTTGGGTGTATTTTGGTCTGTTAGAAGAAAGTGCCTCCTAAAATTTTAAAGAAAGAAAGACATATATGTACAAAATAAGGGTTGATACAATGAAGGGATGGAAGATGACTTCCAGTAAGTGGTCGCTTTTCTGTTCAGAGTTGTTGCTCTTCTTTTCTTCAATCTCCTGTTTAGTTCGTAGGTGTTCAGAATGGTTTGATCCCTATTCAGCTGAATTCCTGAGACCAGACGAAATCCAGGTCTCCTACTCCTCTGCCATCTTGATCTGCCCACCCCAAGAGTATGATTCTAATGATAGTTACTTCAAGGACAATGATTTTTGCATGCTTATACCAACAATGGCTTGTCAATAACAACGATTCTCTGTTTTCTCCATGTGCTCTCATCTGGTTTCAGTGAGGGAGGCTCTTTTTATTACTATTGTTATTTATTACTCTGTTTATATAATAATACATGTATTTTGTGGAAAATATGGAAAATTCATAAATGTAGGAGAAAGGGCAAAATGTTCATAATCTTACAAAGAAGACATGTATAGTTTACATTTGCTTGTATTTCTTCTCTATCACTTTGTTGTTTTTAATATTTGTTAAATTGTTTTGTGGTCATGTGTGTGTATAATAGTGTTTCCTCCTTTTTTCACCTAACTCTAATAAGAGTTTATTGTGCTATTCAATTCATAGTACACATTATTTGAATGTCTGTACATTCTATCAAGTACGTAGACTTCCTTTCCCTATGGTGACAAATTAGGCTTATTTTTTAATTTGTACCTCTGTAGTAAATATCTTTAAACACAAACCATTTTCTCTTGCATAATTTCTAATAATTTCTTTAAGATAAACACATGGATTCAGAATCCATTGTCAAAAGGATGACTTTCTTAAAGGTTTATGTTTTTAGGGGCACCTGCGTGGCTCAGGCATTAAGCATCTGCCTTTGGCTCAGGTCATGATCTCAGGGTCCTGGGATTGAGCCCTGCATCGGGCTCCCTGCTCGGTGGGAAGACTGCTTCTCCCTCTCCCATTCCCCCTGCTTGTATTTCCTCTCTCACTGTCTGTCTCTCTCTTTCAAATAAATAAATAAATAAAATCTTACAAAAAAAAAGGTTTTATGTTTGTATCACCAAATTCCTTTCTGAAAGCTTTAAGATCCATTTGTAGTCCTAACAGCAATGAATAAGTGGACATGAGCATATTTTCCATCAAACATGAAAAAAATAATTTACCTTATATATTTTCTTCAAGATTCTTAGGTTTTCTATCAATATTAATAAGACTCTGATGAAATCAGGGGATAGCCTGGCCCAGACAAGCCTGTGGCAAAACAAAGCAAAGCAAATAAGCAAACAAAGCAAAGTGAGACACACACAACATGATGGATAATAGAATTTGGATAACATAAGATTAAAAGAATCCAAAGGAAATCAGGCAGGGATTATAATGGCCATTTTTGGATAAGAATTCCACAATCATTAAATAGGAAGGGAATTGAAAATTGAGAGCTTTATTTATATAATATCTGTGGTGTGTATTTATATTTCTGCGTATATTGCATGATATGGTGCTAATGTAAATATCCATCTCTGGGCCGAGATAGCACTATTTTCTCTCATAGCTTTCTACTCAAAAAAGTGTCCACAGATGTGCAATTTCTCCACGTTCACTTTGAAAACTGAGTCTTCTGGGGACACTCACAATTTCAATGTGTTTGCCAAAGGTTTTCCCACTAATCATTTATAACCCTGGGGGATCTTTCACTGTTTACATGGCCATTACTTGGGGCCTTTTTTACTTTTTTTTTTTTCTGAGCACATTGTGTTCCACAGGCTGCATTGAAGGGACAATTAAATGTTATTACTTTAGATGGGAGCAAGACCTCTGTGATTGAGGCACAACGTGTACATTTTAACATTTTGCCTAAGCTATTACACGTCTTCCCTAACTCACAGAGATCAGCCTTTTCAGGGTTTATCACTTAGATTACGCTCCCACGTTGGTTCCATTTACCAAAATCCTAACCTGGTTTGTGATCCATAAAGAAAATGCATCAATTAATCTCCTTAAAAGAGGTTATTAGTGTTTTAGGTGCATAGCCTCTTAATCTGATTGTTTCCCCAAATCTTTCCATTATCTCAATCATACCTTTGGCATTTTAACATATCTGTAGATAATTATATATATGTATATACTATACACATAATATCCATATGTATATATGGATATGTTATACATATATATCTATCTTTCTGTATGTATATATTATACATATATATGTGTATATTATACATATATATATCTTTCTAATCCATATCAAAATTTTGGTTACATAATTGTAAAATTTAAATTTTGTTAACTGTAGTTTTTGAATCTATTCTTTTCCACCTATTTCCCTTCTGCCTACAAAACATGGCAACATCTTCTCTTGATTCTGGTACATTCCTTACTTAATATATTCCCTACCAACAATTTATTGAAGACATTTATGAGAAAACAAGAGTCTGTTTTTTTCACATGTCACTAGTATTACACATCATATGAAATCTAACTTGTATACTCATTGTTCTTCTCAAATTACTCATTCCAACCTCACTATTGATTCTCTAATTGGAGAAAAGATTTTTCTCAGTCTTCATTAAATTGATCTAACTAAAACCTACTCTTTCTTAAAATTTCTTTTTACCTTGATCTTGGAGGTATTGCACTTCGTAATTTTAATTCTACCACTCCCTAATCTCCTTTAAGATTATACATAACCTTAAACATAAAGATCAGTGCAAAACCGCCCTGATCTTCAGATCTGGAGTTCTCATCCTATTGCAATAACCTGAATAAAATTAATTTCCTTATTTGTGTGTTCTCTGTCTTTGACAGTGTCTTAGAATAATCTCTCCCAATTTGTTTCCTTCTACTTCATGTAGATTTTGTGTGATCTTGCACTCTCCAGACCCTTCATCTACCTGACTCTTAAAGTTGTTCTGTCTGGTTCAACTGAAACTGTATTCCATTTTATTTATTTTATTTTATTTTTTTAAAGATTTTATTTATTTATTTGACAGAGAGAGAGAGAGACACAGCAAGAGAGGGAACACAAAGCAGGGGAGTGGAAGAGGGAGAAGCAGGCTTCCCGCCGAGCAGGGAGTCCAATGTGGGGCTTGATCCCAGGACCCCGGGATCATGACCTGAGCCGAAGGCAGATGCTTAATGACTGAGCCACCCAGGCACCCCAACTGTATTCCATTTTAAACTACAATGTTACCTGACTCATCAAACCCTTTCAAAATTCTCAACTTCCATCAAATGGTACCTCTCTTTGAAACTCCAGTTATATACTTTCAACAGCTTACTGAGTCTTTCCAGGTAAACATGAATTTATTCTTCAAATTCAACATGTACCAAACCAAACTCATCATTTTCTGCCTCCCCACTTTATCTCGATTTTCCTCCTATATTTCCATTATTGGTACCTGGCATTCCCAAAACAGGAAACTGAATATATCTTGACTCTTCCCTTACATCCAATATCCAATTAATCACTCTCTCCTCTTTATTTCCTCTCTTTGCTGATTTCATTCAGATTTTCATCATCTCTCACTTAAAAAGCTGCATAAATTCAGACTTGCTTCCCCTGCCTTAGATCATAATCTCCCTACAAATCATTCTTAGCAGTGTTACTAAAATTGTCTTCAAGAATGCAAATTTGATCATGTTCTCTAGTTATAAAAAGATAGTATCAAATTCCTTAACTTGGCACTGAGGATTCTTTGGGATGCGGACCCAGCCAATCTCTCCAAACTCTGATCCTCCAAACTCAATCTGTGTTCCAAAAAATAAATGTCGAAATGCCAAGCTACCTGCCATGTCTCACAGATATTCCCTTTACTCATGCTCAAGTTTTAACACTGTCTGGAATACTCATTCCCTTTTCATCACCGGATTTCTTTTAAACTCCATCCAAACCTTCCCAAAAAGTTTTCACATAGACATTTCCTTTTTAATCTTGAGTTACGTATTCCTCCTATATTCTCTTATACCATTCATATCATACCACATTACAATCATTCAATTGTTTCACACATGTGAGGTCTCTATACAACTTCAGAAATGAATAGGTCCACTCTAATTATTTCTATATTCCTAGAAACCAATACAGTGCCTTGCAATTCCCATTTATGGCTCCTGGAAGAAATTGTGTTCAGACCTCTTCCCTGCCGCTTGCAACACTGCAAGAACTTTGGAGTTGAAGTTATCTAGCTCCCCTCCAAGCCTTATTGGTTCATGATTATCTTCATGGGGATGCTGAAAACAAACTGTATCCCAAATATTTGTTACTTTAATGGGAAAAGTCATCAGCTATGGTCTGTACATTGTGTATTCCCCCACCCCCAATTCATAAGTTGAAATCTTAACCCTCATAGTGATGGTGTTAGAAAATGGGGCCTTCAGCAGTTGATGGGGTCATAAGAGCCAGTTCTCATGAATGGGATTAATGCTCTTAAGAAAGGGTCCAGAGAAATCTCCCCTGCCCCTTCAGCCATGTGCAGTTTCAGTGGAAAAATGACAGTGTATGAGGAGGTGGACTGTCGCCAGACACTGAGTCACCGCTGCCTTGGTCTTGAACTTTGCAGCCTCCAGAACTGTGAGAAATAAATTTTTGTTGCTTATACTCTATTCAGTCTATAAGATTTTGCTATAGCAGCCCAAATGGACTAAGAGAGCATTCCTTCTAACACAACAAATTTGAAAAGTGATGCTAAGATAAAGACCCTATATGTGAATGAAGAGACGGTTTCAGCTTGTGTACTCTGGGAAGAACCACACAACACAAGTTTGGAGAATATACAATCATCCAATGAATGGTTTTATAGAAACTTTGCCTTTTGCTATACACTGCCATATGTTTCTGTAGGCCAAGAACCATGACCATTTAAAAAAAACTGCATAAAAGGTGTTCTTACTTAGGAAAGAGCAAGATGGTAATTTCAAGCCAGTTTCCAGAAATTTTCTCTTATTGCCTAGAATTTGGGTACGAGATTTTTAGTTAACACATCTCTAGTTGTTTTAAAATCACCTGTAGTTTCTGAGATTATAATTCCATCAGTTTTATTACTCTGTCTCTCCAATGAAGAAAATAGCAAATGCCAGGTCTTTTTACCTTCTTCCAAATTTCAGGTACAAAGTTCCATTCTTCAAAGGCAACATGCAGGATTAGAATATAATATTTTTTAGTTAGATACTCTATTCTCTTTAAAAGCATTCTGGGGCACCTGGGTGCCTCAGTCAATTAAGTGTCCACCTCTTGGTTTTGGCTCAGGTCACGATCTCAGGGTCATGGGATTGAGTCCGAGTTGGGCTCTGTGCTCATCACGGTCTGCTTGTCCATCTCCCTCTGCTCCTCCCCCAACTCATGTTCTCTCTCTCTCTCAAATAAATAAATAAAATCTTAAAAAAATAAAAGTACCTTTTTCAGTGGCAATGAAGCTATTTGATGTTTTTCAGTCTGACAAAACTAGTTTGTATTCTGACTCTTTATATGGGGCCCTATGACACTTTTGCCAATTTAATCAACCCATCCAACCCTGGCTTTCTCATTTATAAAATTGGGATAAGCATATTGACTCAGGAGCATGCCCTTATGTTTTCTTATTTAATATCACTCCCCAACTCTTTTTTTCTAAAATTCTGACGTTATTCAGATATCCACCCCTCATCCACGTAGTCACGTATCTCAAAGAAAGCTGACCTGACCTCACAGGTATGTCTAATTGTAATCCCATTCCCTCTACCAATGACTGTTTTCGGAATAGACATATGTAGGTATGTCTCATCCTAACACTCTCTGGACCCTGATAAAATTTTATTCAACACTTTGTTGAAAAGTTGTAATTGTCCCAAAGCTGCACATCCATTGGGCAGGTAAGTGGATGAAAATCATTTGCTTAACCATCACCACCACTCAGACTCATTCTTCCTTCTCCCAGTTGATTCTGGGATCTTACAAATGCTAAAATCTGAGGATCCCTTGAAATGTCAATGGTTTCCTCAACTTCTTAGAGTGATTCCATAAATTGGGGGAGACATATCTGATCTCAGTTTCTCTTGCCTCTGCCTACATGGAGTTGATCAGGGAGGCTATGAGTGGAATGGCTGTTGATAAAAAAGGAGGATATGGCTAGGGACTATATAGGTGGTTTTGCATTTTTATAGATTTGATTAAAAATTTAAAAACAACCCCACAAGAATATTTTTTCTAGTAACTCCATCAAATTACATATGTGCACGTGTGTGCACACACACACACTGCTTTCACACTATATCCTGCAAAATAATAACTCTAAACATTTTTCATGAAGGGCCCATCCATCTTCACTGTATCTTCATTAAGGCTCCATCATGTGAACACACAATGATTGAAGCAATGGACAAATCAGCTCTCTCTAACCCCAAAGACTCTCCTCTGACCAAGGGCTATGGTAACAGTAGGTTCAATTTATTCTACCACATTTCAGAATCATCACTCTGGTATCTATCTTATTCTTTGAAATTCTCTCTACATATATCCCTATTACAAATGTTCCAGGCAAACCTATGTTATCATTATCTTCCAAATATATTATTTGGTCTTTATTTTTTTTTAAAGATTTTATTTATTTATTTGACAGAGAGAGACACAGCGAGAGAGGGAACACAAGCAGGGGGAGTGAGAGAGGGAGAAGCAGGCTTCCTGTCAAGCAGGGAGTCCAATGCGGGGCCTGATCCAAGGACTCTGGGATCATGACCTGAGCTGAAAGCAGATGCTTAACGACTGAGCCACCCAGGTGCCCCTTATTTGGTCTTTCTTAATCTGGCCCCCTGACCCCCACTCCCCAGACCATCTCTTGCTATCCTTTTTATTTGCCCCACATTTCTGAGTGCTCTTCTTTGCAGAGCTGGTCACAGAAGGGATATCAGCAAAATCTTAGAGGTAAAAATCTTGCCCCAAGCCCTGCTTCCTGACCTATGAAGTTATACAGAGCTGTCAGAGTGGACCAGGATGGGCCCCTTGAGAGTTTGCTGGCAGAGTCAAGCAAGGAATTCACTGAAATAAAAAATTACCTTTTACCTAGGAAGAGTGTTATATGGGCTAAAATCAGAGCTCAGAACATGAGCATAAGAGTTCACAGAGGTAGGGCTTTTTCTAGAAGAGAGAACAGCTAAGTTTGAAAAGGAAAAGAAAGAAGAGAGACAGAAATATACATATTATATATATAAAATATTGTATTAGTATATAAAAAAAGACACATATATCTTAGATATATTTTATAATATATAATATATAAAAGTAATAATATATATTATATATATGTTCTATCTATTATCTATTTACGAAGAGAAATCCACATTTTTCCCTTTATATTTTTAATTGTTATGTTAATCACCATACATTACATCATTAGTTTTTGATGTAGTGTTCCATGATTCATTGTGCATAACACCCAGTGCTCCACGCAGAACGTGACCTCTTTAAACCCATCACCAGGCTAACCCATCCCCCCACCTCCCTCCCCTCTAGAACCCTCAGTTTGTTTCTCAGGGTCCATTGTCTCTCATGGTGCGTCTCCCCCTCCAATTTCCCCCCTTCATTCTTCCCCTCCTGCTATCTTCATCTTCTTTTTTTTTCTTAACATATACTGCATTATTTGTTTCAGAGGTACAGATCTGTGATTCAACAGTCTTGTACAATTCACAGTGCTCACCATAGCACATACCCTACCCAATGTCTATCACCCAGCCACCCCAACCCTCCCACCCCACCCCCACTCCAGCAACCCTCAGTTTGTTTCCTGAGGTTAAGAGTTCCTCATATCAGTGAAGTCATATGATACATGTCTTTCTCTGATTGACTTATTTCACTCAGCATAACACCCTCCAGTTCCAACCACGTCCTTGCAAACGGCAAGATCTCATTCCTATTGATGGCTGCATAATATTCCATTGTGTATATATACCACCTCTTCTTTATCCATTCATCTGTCGATGGACATCTTGGCTCTTCCCACAGTTTGGCTATTGTGGACATTGCTGCTATAAACATTGGGGTGCACGTACCCCTTCGGATCCCTACATTTGTATCTTTGTGGTAAATACCCAGTAGTGCAATTGCTGGATTGTATGGTAGCTCTATTTTCAACCGTTTGAGGAACCGCCATACCGTTTTCCAGATTGGTTGCACCAGCTTGCATTCCCACCAACAGCGTAGGAGGGTTCCGCATTCTCCGCATCCCCGCCAACATCTGTTGCTTCCTGACGTGTTAATTTTAGCCATTCTGACTGGTGTGAGGTGGTATCTCAGTGAGGTTTTCATTTAGATTTCCCTGATGCCAAGCGATGTTGAGCACTTTTTCATGTGTCTGCTGGCCATTTGGATGTCTTCTTTGGAAAAATGTCTGTTCATGTTTTCTGCCCATTTCTTGATTAGATCATTTTTTGGGGGGTGTTGAGTTTGATAAGTTCTTTATAGATTTTGGATACTAGCCCATTATATGATATGTCATTTGCAAATATCTTCTTCCATTCTGTCAGTTGTCTTTTGGTTTTGTTGACTGTATCTTTTGCTGTGCAGAAGCTTTTTATCTTGATGAAATCCCAATAGTTCATTTTTGCCCTTGATTCCCTTGCCTTTGGCGATGTTTCTAGGAAGAAGTTTCCGTGGCTGAGGTCGAAGAGGTTGCTGCCTGTGTTCTCCTTTAGGATGTTGATGGACTCCTGTCTCACATTTAGATCGTTGAACCATTTGGAGTCTATTTTTGTGTGTGGTGTAAGAAAATGGTCCAGTTTCCTTCTTCTGCATGTGGCTGTCCAATTTTCCCAACACCATTTGTTGAAGAGACTGTCTTTTTTCCATTGGGCATTCTTTCCTGCTTTGTCAAAGATGAGTTGACCAGAGAGTAGAGGGTCAATTTCTGGGCTCTCTATTCTGTTCCACTGATCTATGTGTCTGATTTTGTGCCAATACCATACTGTTTTGATGATGACAGCTTTGTAATAGAGCTGGAAGTCCGGAATTGTGATGCCACCAGCTTTGCTTTTCTTTTTCAACATTCCTCTGGCTACTCGGGGTCTTTTCTGGTTCCATACAAATTTTAGGATTATTTGTTCCATTTCTTTGAAAAAAGTGAATGGTATTTTGATGGGGATTGCATTGAATGTGTAGATTGCTCTAGGTAGCATTGACATTGTCGCAATATTTGTTCTTCCAATCCATGTGCATGTAACGTTTTTTCCATTTCTTTGTGTCTTCCTCAATTTCTTTCATGAGTATTTTATAGTTTTCTGAGTATAGATCTTTTGCCTCTTTGGTTAGATTTATTCCTAGGTATCTTATGGTTTTGGGTGCAGTTGGAAATGGGATTGACTCCTTAACTTCTCTTTCTTCTGTCTTGTTGGTGTATAGGAATGCCACTGATTTCTGTGCATTGATTTTGTATCCTGCCATTTTACTAAATTCCTGTATGAGTTCTCATAGTTTTGGGGTGGAGTCTTTTGGGTTTTTCACATAGAGTATCATGTCATCTGCAAACAGTGAGAGTTTGACTTCTTCTTTGCCGATTTGGATGCCTTTGATTTCTTTTTGTTGTCTGATTGCTGTGGCTAGGACTTCTAATACTATGTTGAATAGCAGTGGTGAGAGTGGACATCCTTGCCGCGTTCCTGACCTTAGGGGGAAAGATCTCAGCTTTTCCCCATTGAGAATGATATTCGCTATAGGTTTTTCATAGATACCTTTTATGATATTGAGGTATGTATCCTCTATCCCTATACTCTGAAGAGTTTTGATCAAAAAGGATGCTGTACTTTGTCAAATGCTTTTTCTGCATCTATTGAGAGGATCATATGATTCTTGTTCTTTCTTTTGTTAATATACTGTATCACGTTGATTGATTTGCGGATGTTGAACCAACCTTGCAGCCCAGGGATAAATCCCACTTGGTCGTGGTGAATAATCCTTTTGATGTACTGTTGGATCCTGGTGGCTAGTATTTTGGTGAGAATTTTTGCATCCATGTTCATCAAGGATATAGGTCTGTAATTCTCCTTTTCGATGGGGTCTTTGTCTGGTTTGGGGATCAAGGTAATGGTGGCCTCATAAAATGAGTTTGGAAGTTTTCCTTCCATTTCTATTTTTTGGAACAGTTTCAGGAGAATAGGTATTAATTCTTCTTTAAATGTTTGGTAGAATTCCCCTGGGAAGCCATCTGGCCCTGGGCTTTTGTTGGTTGGGAGATTTTTGATGACTGCTTCAATTTCCTTGGTGGTTATAGGTCTGTTCAGGTTTTCTATTTCTTCCTGGTCCAGTTTTGGTAGTTGATACATCTCTAGGAATGCCTCCATTTCTTCCAGGTTATCTAATTTTCTGGCATAGAGTTGCTCATAATATGTTCTTAGAATTGTTTGTATTTCTTTGGTGTTGGTTTTGATCTCTGCTCTTTCATTCATGATTTTGTTGATGTGGGTCCTTTCTCTTTTCTTTTTGATAAGTCTGGCCAGGGGTTTATCAATCTTGTTAATTCTTTCGAAGAACCAGCTCCTAGTTTCGTTGATCTGTTCTACTGTTCTTTTGGTTTCTAGTTCATTGATTTCTGCTCTGATCTTTATTATTTCTCTTCTCCTGCTGGGTTTAGGCTTTATTTGCTCTTTATTCTCTAGCTCCTTTAGGTGTAGGGTTAGGTTGTGTATTTGAGACCTTTCTTGTTTCTTGAGAAAGGCTTGTATTGCTATATACTTTTCTCTTAGGACTGCCTTTGCTGTATCCCAAAGAGACTGAACAGTTGTGTTTTCATTTTCATTGGTTTCCATGAATTTTTTAAATTTTTCTTTAATTTCCTCGTTGATCCATTCATTCTTTAGTAGGATGCTCCTTAGCCTCTATGTATTTGAGTTCTTTCCGACTTTCCTCTTGTGATTGAGTTCTAGTTTCAAAGCATTGTGGTCTGAAAATATGCAGGGAATAATCCCAATCTTTTGGTACCAGTTGACACTGATTTGTGACCTAGGATGTGATCTATTCTGGAGAATGTTCCATGGGCACTAGAGAAGAATGTGTATTCCGTTGCTTTGGGATGGAATGTTCTGAATATGTCTGTGAAGTCCAGTTTGGTCCAGTGTGTCATTTAAAGTCTTTATTTCCTTGTTGATCTTTTGCTTAGATGATCTGTCCATTTCAGTCAGGGGGCTGTTAAAGTCCCCTACTTTTATTGTATTGTTGTCAATGTGTTTCTTTGCTTTTGTTATTAATTGCCTTATATAACTGGCTGCTCCCATGTTAGGGGCATAGATATTTACAATTGTTAGATCTTCTTGTTGGATAGACCCTTTAAGTCGGATAGAGTGTCCTTCCTCATCTCTTAATTCAGTCTTTGTTTTAAAATCTAATTTGTCTGATATAAGGATTGCCACCTCAGCTTTCTTTTGGTGCCCATTAGCATGGTAAATGGTTTTCCTCCCCCTCACTTTCAATGTGGGGGTGTCTTTGGGTCTAAAATGAGTCTCTTGCGGACAGCATATGGATGGGTCTTGTTTTTTAATCCAATCTGATAGCCTGTGTCTTTTGATTGGGGCATTGAGCCCATTTATCTTCAGGGTAACTATTGAAAGATATGAATTTAGTGCCATTGTATTGCCTGTAAGGTGACTGTTACTGTATATTGTCTGTGTTCCTTTCTGGGCTATGCTGCTTTTAGGCTCTCTCTTTGCTCAGAGGACCCCTTTCAATATTTCTTGTAGGACTGGTTTCGTGTTTGCAAATTCCTTTCGTTTTTGTTTGTCCTGGAAGCTTTTTCTCTCTCCTTCTATTTTCAATGACAGCCTAGCTGGATATAGTATTCTTGGCTGCATGTTTTTCTCGTTTAGTGCTCTGAAGATATCATGCCAGTCCTTGCGGGCCTGCCAGGTCTCTGTGGATAGGTCTGTTGCCAATCTAATGTTTCTGCCATTGTAGGTTACATATCTCTTCTCCCGAGCTGCTTTCAAGATTTTCTCTTTGTCTCTGAGACTCATAAGTTTTACTATTAGATGTCAGGGTGTTGACCTATTTTTATTGATTTTGAGAGGGGTTCTCTGTGCCTCCTGGATTTTGATGCCTGTTTCCTTCCCCACATTAGGGAGGTTCTCTGCTATAATTTGCTCCAATATACCTTCTGCCCCCCTCTCTCTCTCTCTTCTTCTTCTGGGATCCCAATTATTCTAATGTTGTTTCGTCTTATCGTATCGCTTATCTCTCGAATTCTGCCCTCGTGATCCAGTAGTTGTTTATGTCTCTTTTTCTCAGCTTCTTTATTTTCCATCATTTGGTCTTCTATTTCGCTGATTCTCTCTTCTGCCTCATTTATCCTAGCAGTTAGTGCCCCCATTTTTGATTGCACCTCTTAGTAGCCTTTTTTATTTTGATTTGGTTAGATTTTAATTCTTTTATTTCTCCAGGATGGGTTTCTCTAATAACTTCCCTGCTTTTTTCAAGCCCAACTAGTGTCTTTAATATCATGATTCTGAACTCTAGGTCCGACATCGTACTTATGTGTGTATTGAGTAGGTCCCTGGCAGATGGTACTACCTCTTGTTCTTTTTGTTGTGGTGATTTTTTTCCATCTTGTCTTTTTGTCCAGAGGAGAGTATGTGATTGAGAGAACAAAATGCTAACAGGGTAACAACGTCCCTAGACAATATACTCTAAAGAAAACAGAAAAGACCTGAAACCAGGGGAAAAGAAAAGGAAAGAAAGAAAAAAGAAAGAGAAAAAAAGAAAAGAAAAAGAAAAAGATAAAAACAAACAAAAACAGAACAGACCAAAAATAAACAGAATATGATCAAATATCATGAGGCTTGTGCATAGGTCAATGCCACACACTAGATTTTGGGTGTATTTTGGTCTCTTAGAAGAAAGTGCCTCCTAAAATTTTAAGGAAAGAAAGACATATATGTACAAAATAAGGGTTGATATGATGAAGGGATGGAAAATGACTGTAAAAATGAAAATTATAGAAAATCCTATAAAAGGAATTGATAAGAAGTTTTTTGAAAAAAAAGAAGAGTATTTTAAAAAAAAGAAAAGAAAGAAAGAAAAAAAAAGAGGAGAGAATGTGTTCAGGCAGGAGACTAGAACAGAGCCATACGCTAGAAATTTAGGGTATATTTTGATCTGTTAGAAGAAACTGTATCTCTAAATTTAAAGAGAACAACTATATATACATATATGCCAAAAATAAGGGTAACTACTATGAAGGGATAGAATATGACTCTAAAAATGAAAAATAAAAATGTGTTTTTTAAAAAAGGGTTTGATAAGATATTGGTTGAAAAAGGGAAAAAGAAAAATTCAAAAAAAAAAAGGACCCTTAAAAAAATTAACTTTGAAAGACTAAGGAATCATGGTAAAAAGCTATGAATTCTATGTGCAGTATTCCCCTAGCGCTGGAGTTCTGTCATTCTCATTGATCGGTAAACTTGGTCCTGGCTGGCTGTTCGTGCTGAAATTCTGGGGGAGGGGCCTGTTGCCGTGGTTCCCAAATGTCTTTGCCGGAGGCGGAATTGCCCTGCCCTTGCCGGTTGGGCTAAATAATCTGCTCAGGTTTGTTCTAGGGAGCTTTTGTTCCCTGCAAGCTTCCCATACCGCTTTGGAGGACGAGAGTGAAAATGGCGGCCTCCCAATCTCCTCCCTGGAGGAGCCAAGAACTCGGGGTCCTGCTCCTCAGTGTGCCCCCAGAGAAAAGCAGTCAATCACTCCTGTCTCCCTGGTCTCCGCCTGCACTCCATGCTCACCCAGCCTGTGACCGAGTGTTTCTATCTCTGGCACCGACTCAGTGTGGAGTCTCCAAACCCAGCAGATCCCTGCGATGTGCTCCCTCACCACTCCTCCCAGGGGAGGAAGGGGAGTCTCCCCGGATCTGCCACTTGTTGGGTCCCTGCTGGAGGAGCAGTGGCCCAACTGTCACTGAGCACAGTTCATGGCAACCCTGAGCTGAGAGCCTGCGCCTCATCTCCGTCTCTGCAGCCGGCTTCCCCGCTCCGATACCTGGGAGCTCTGCTGCACTCAGGCACCCCCGGTCTTTTTGTGACCCCGAGGGTCCTGAGACCACACTGTCCCGCGAGTGTTCCACCCCCCGCTTAGCCACTGGAGCGACATCCCTCAGCGGAGTGGACTTCTAAAATTTCCGATTTTGTGCTCCACGGCTCTATCACTTGCCAGAAGCGGCCGACCGAGGCTCCCTCCCCCATCGTCTATCCTCTCGAATATCGCCTTGTATTCACTTTTCCGTAAGTCCTACCTTCCAGAAAGTGGTCGCTTTTCTGTTCAGAGAGTTGCTGCTATTCTTTTCTTCAATCTCCTGTTGAGTTTGTAGGTGTTCAGGATGGTTTGATCCCTATCCAGCTGAATTCCTGAGACCAGATGAAATCCAGGTCTCCTACTCCTCTGCCATCTTGCTCTGTCCCCGAGAAATCCACCTTTAAGAAAGAGGGAACTTGTGTCAGTGCTCTGGTTTGGGAAATAATGCCTGAACATTAGTGTTGTGACTTTGAAACTCAATTTTCATGATTCTCTGAAGCCTGTGCTGACCCTTGAACCAGCAAGAACATCCTCTCCAAGAAACAAGACTGTGAAGGTCAACCTACATTTTCAAAACCTCAGGATGACCCAAAGCAGTGGATGTAGCCTATTCAAACTTTAACTTTATATCAAGTTGGCATTTAGAAACGAACATACCTCATGTGTGTCTGACAAGAATCTGGGGGGAAATTTAAGGTAGATTCAAGTCTTCCCATCATGGAATGTGGGTGTTTAGATGATAACATCTAAAAACTAAACCAAAATAAAGCTAGCGTAACCCAATAGTGGTGCAAAAATTAAATAGGGGAATATCAAAACTCCCTGGAGCTAAAATATGAGAACAATTTCAGCTTCCACTTGAAGCACAAAGGAAAAGCAATTAATAAAACCATTTCAATAACTCCTCCAGCTAATGAAAGAAATTGCTTACCAATTGAGAGATACAACCTCAGTACAAAATTGAAAGTTGGTTGACCTAGTATGAAGGTATATGTCACACTGCAAGGAAGTGGGATTTTGAGGGAGAGATGCCTGCATAAATATTTCCTTGAAGTAGGAAGCAGTGAAGACACCATTATGTCAACAGAACTGATCTTTACCATTACAATGCTAGGTTCAAGAATTTTAAAAAGTAGTTCTTCGTCTTCTTCTTCTTCTTCTTCTTTTTTTTACATAATGTGAACTTAACAGAAGAGTCTTCATTTGATAACCATGTTATTGCAGAAGCAGTTTCTTTTGAGAATTTAAAACAAAAACTTTACAGGTGAAATATTATAGGTCAGGGCAAGTGTTCAAAGCAGAGGAATCTGGTCTATACTAGAAGAGAATGCCTTGGAAAAGATGTCTATTCAAGGAGAAGCGGAAGGCAGGGTTGAAAACAACCAAGATTTGTTTTTGTGGAAATACAGCAGGCATTTTTATTACTTTTGGCTCTTCCAATCCCATTATATTAAAAATTAAGGAGAAAACCCTCTTTTGTATGTATATATAGTATAATGGAAATAAATTTTATTGTGGTACAACTCCTTTCTTTATTTCATAATATTTTCATGGTGGAATGGGAAAAAGCATCTTGCTTTTCAAATCTTTAGTTTAAGATTATGTACATGATAGATTTTTCTACATCTGTGGTGAGAAAGATATATGTTTTAGTGGTTCTCATACATTTTGGGATTACCAAATTCCTCAAGATATACTTTTCAATGATCAATTTTTCTGAAAAAAGGAAAAACTGATTCCTGATGAAGCAAATCTCTCTAAAGTCAAAATTAATAGGACCGTTCAACAGTAATACCAATGCTTTGGTAAGAGGCTGCATTTCTGAAAGATGGTAAGGGGACCAGTGGCCCAGGTGAATGTGTTCGATTTTGTTGTGCTCGAATATGGACATTTTTTGAGCAAAGCAACAACCATATGACCTTCTGTGCTATAGAGGAGGTTGGAGAAGCATCAGTATATAAGGAATGTTTTTCCCTAGTTAAGCCTTGGCAAGTTCATCTATAAATGTCAGTTAAGGGGCCCCTGGGTGGCTCAGTTAATTAAGCATCTGCCTTCAGCTCAGGTCATGATCCCAGGGTCCTGGGATGGAGTTCTGCATCGGGATCCTTACTAAGTGGGGAGTGTGCTCCTCCCTCTCCCTCTGCTCTTCCCCCTCACTCCTTCTCTCTCTCTCTCTCTCTCTAATAAATAGATAAAATCTTTAAAAAATATATCAGTTACACTGTTTTATGTGAAGCAATCCCAGGCACCACCAACTGCTTGAAGAAGTGGCTTTAGAACTATGAACGAGTTGCAGTCAGTGTGGAATCAAGCTGAAACATTAAGCATGTTATTAGACTCATTACATAAAAAGAGCTTATTTCAATGTTGAATAAAATCACTAATAAATGTGAACTATAGATATCCATCAGAAGCCAAGTGGCCAGAGCCCACTTGATAGTTACTTTTAGGTTGTTCAGAAAAATAAAAAGAAAAGAAGAAAGAAAAGAAAGGAGAAGAAAGAGAAAAAGAAAAAGAGAATACAGAAAGAAGAAAAAAAGAGATTGGACCCAATAATACGGCTCCACTAACCTAGAATTTCATCAATGAAATTATGTGATTAATACCTTTAAGGTCATTTTTAGTGTATATACCCTTAGGATTTTCCATAGCTGAAAAATGACTTGGTATTTATTATCACATAATGCCCTGAATATCTTAAGTATCTATCTATCATCTATCTATCATCTATCTATCCATCTATCTATCATCCATCTATCCATCTATCATCTATCTATCCATCTATCTATCTTTGCCATTAACCCATTTACTTAACATTTGCCCAAACACACAAAGGTAAGCAACAGCAGCATCCTTGCAGTTCTCAAATGATCTGTCCCTGCCTCCCCCCACCAAGGGACCAAGGCTTTAAAAAATAAAATAAAATAAAAACTAATCTGCAGGAAAGAAATGACATTCTTGGATGTCTTGGCAATGCCATATTGCAATTGAAGTTCCTAAACACATACTCTCAAATAACGTATTGATCTTGTCATGGACTACATTAATTCGTAGTCTTCCAGTGACCGGCAAACCAGACTTTAAGAACCATTGCTTTGAAGAATATATTTGTGGGGATAAGGTTTTCCTTGTGTTGGAGATTTACTTGTATAATTACAGAGTTAATGTTAGAGAAAAACTTCTAACATCTTATAGCACGTAATTATCCAGATTTTATATTAATGTCTGTGTTTCTCATCACTTTGTTGGCATATCCAAATAGTACGGAGCTGACATTTTGGGGCATGTAATGTTATTTAGGTAACTGTGTTATGTGACAAAAGAGAATTAAATACCTTCTTTTATAGCTTAAATTTATGAACTAATTTATGTGATAGTACATTGTGGCTTACAGTTTGGAAAGACTGAATTTTAATTATAACCAGAAGGGAATCTGATTAAGAAAGGATGATCTTGATATACTCAGCAAGGATAATAAATAGCTTCTCATCCCATCAGCATTAAAAGAGAGTGTCCATAACAACACAACACTTCATCTGACAGCTTATAATGAGTCTGTAAGGTTCTCACCCTGTCTAAAAGCTTGTAGCGGTTTTATATTATCTCAAATTTGCTGCATTTCTACACAAATAATTCTCTAATTGCTGCATAAATTTACATTTTAAACTTAACAGCAACTTAAACAGCTTCTAAACACCATTGATATTCCGGATGGTATCTAATGCACATCAAGACAACAAAATATTTCTTGAGGCTCAGAAAATTATCCATCCAATTATATCTATAAATTTATCATCTCAAACAATTATTGAGGCAGAGCTATTTAATCTTTGATTTTTTTTCTTGAATACATCATTCCTACAATAGATAAATGTTATTAGGAGTTCTACTCTAAAATAAACAGTAGATTTGGGGTAACAAACCATATATATGTATATTCACTCAAGATCTTCAATATTTTAAAATTTTAGTTGTCTAAAGGAACCTGTACTACTATATTTAACCAGATGATAATTCGCTTTATTTATGAAAAATATGCACACAGACTACCTTTGGACAAATTCAAGTTGTAGGACAAAACCAGCTTTAAGAGAAATACTGAATAACCTTGAGCATACATTTTCTTCAACATAAATTAAGATACTAATGCATTCTAAAAATGTAGAGAAATTTGGTTCATGGAATGAAATATATTTTAGCAAATCATTGTTATTCTTCTCAATATCAAAATAGTTATAATATGTATGTAGATGCATGCGCATACGTGTTATATATAGGCAATTTAGTCCCACTCAATAAGCAAGTCTTTTTTCCTAATATATTTGCTATACTTGTGATGGAATTCATATAAAGTTATAGCAGAATAGTTTATGTAAAATTCTTCTTTGTTCTAAAGTCTCTTATCCTGGTCTTCATTGTAATTATATACATTTTTCTCCCAATGTTTAAGGCCCAGAATATATTATCTCCTTACATACAATGTTTCTATCTATTGCTGAACTCACAGGGTGAAATAAAAGAAATTCTGATGATCAATTCAAGCTATTTTTATTACTTTAATTATTTTTCCTTTTATGGAAAATATAATCTTACCCTTTACAGCAAAGCTTTTTAAAGGTAGTTGTCGCCTCCTGGTTAGTCTTAAACTGATTATACTAGACCATCAGGCAATCCCAATAAAACTTCTCTCATTGAGGTTATCATTGATTCTAGCTCCTAACTCAAGAGTCACTTTTCAGTTTTTAATTTATCTGAATAATTTGTGTTTAATTCCATTTTCTATCTCTCCCTTGGAAGTCCCCTCTCCTTTTGCTTTTATATGACACTGCTCTCTTTCCCTGAAAAGAGACAATGTTCCTACTTAGTGACATTTGAGGACATTTACTGATTGATCTGGTCTTCAAGTGATGCTGTTGCATAAAGCTCAGTTCTTAAAATACTTCTCTTCTTACATACTCTTCAGAAATCGTATCTGCTGTCTTGGCTTTAATTACCATCCCCAAGTGGATAGCTGATCATTTCTTTAGTAATCAAGAAGACTAGGCTTTTTGTAGTAATAAGCTAGCTCCCCATCTCTCCATGTCTTACCCCAATAAAGGTTAAAGAAACAGAGGAGCTAGGGGTCAGTACTCTTTATAGTCACTCAAAGGAAGTGGTGAGTTACATACTGTGTCTTAAAACATCTTTGCAGATGTAGCATAGATCAATGCTTATCACATTTTACTGTCATGGCCTCACCTTACCACAGGAAAAGAGCTGGAATATTTGTGAATAGCTCTAATGTTGTCATATCTTCTAACTTCTATTTCCTGCTTAGATCTTAAGACATAGATTGCTCTGTCTTTTGGAAACCTATATGAATTTGAAACATGTACTACATCAAAAACTAATGATGTACTATATGTTGGTTAACTGAACATAATAAAAAAAATAAAGGAAAAGAAAAGAAGAAAATTAAAAAATAATGAAACATGTATCTAAAATGGAACTCTTACCTTTTCATTCACATTAGAACATCTCCTTTTTATTTCCTGTCTCAATGATGGCATTTATTGCCTATCTGTTTGCTTAGGTTAGAAACCTAGGAAACCATCCTTGACTTGCCATCAGAGTGATCTATATAAAATTAACTTTCCCATACAAAGTCCTTTACTTTGACATATCTTATAAATAAAATACAATTTAAAAGTAATTACTCTAGCAAACAAGGGCTTTCATTATCTTGCTTGAGTTATCTTAGAAAACTTAAGACCAACCACTATATAATTTGCAACTTACCCTCTTGCCAAATTGAACTATGGATTCTCTCTAGTTTCTGAAAATTTCTCATGTTATTTCTTTGCCTTTGGCATAAAGGTCTAGAAGATCTTTCTCAGGACTGTTTTGAATTAATTCCTGCTGGCCTTTCTAGACTCAACACATACTATCTTCTGTGGTTAACCTTCTCTGACTTCAGATCTCTCATCCAATCTGGGATACACACAACACACTCAATTCACCTCCTCTCTCAAATTTTATTCACCTATATAGTCATTTGTTAATCACAGATATTTTTTGAGTCCCTGCTATAGAAATGATCCTTATCCTCTTAGAAAAATAGGCAGAATTACTTAGGGGTGAGTGAGGGAACACACAGTAAACACTTAAATAGATAATTATGTGCCATGGTACCCGTTTTAAGGAAATAAAGAGTTATGTGATAGAGAGTATCTGGTAGTGTGTTGAGGAGCTATTTAATGATCAAGAAGCAGCTTCTTGGAGGCGACAGTAGTTGAAATAACAATAGAAGGAAGAGCCAGCTTTATTTAAAAAAAATAAATAACAACAACAACAACAAGAAAACAAGGCCAAAGGTTATGAGGCAGGAAAGGCCTTGTTCAAGGAACAAGATGGAGACCAGTGTATTAGCAAGAAACAGAGAGGTTTGAGATAACTCTAAATTGATAAGCTGAGCAATATTATGTAGTGCCTTGCAGGGTAAAATGAGCTTTTTCTTAAGAGTAATGGAAAGCCCTTTGAGGGCAAATTTAAAAAAAAAGAGAGCGAGAGAAAAAAAAAAGAAAAGAAAAGAAACTCCTGGATTTGTAACCAGCCTGTTTTCCTATCTTTTCTCATTTCTTCTCCTTCTTTTTTTCTCCTTCTCTTTCTCCTCCTTCTTCTTTTTCTTTTTCTTCTTTTTATTTTTTTTAAATAAAGTAGATTTACCATGAGGCATTTCTCCAATTGGTCATTTACATGAGCTTAGAACTGAATGGCTTGTGAATTTGAGGTAAGATCGTAAGATCAGAAGTAAAGGAAATTTACTCTTCAAGGATAAATGTGAACTTAAAAATGAAGGAATCCAGCAGAACAAATCAGATTAAGAAGGAATGAATAAGAGAATGTTTAGTGATGTGGATGCATTGAATGGAGAAAAATCCCCACTTACAATACAAGAAATTTGATTGTGTGTGCTCCTTGAAGGAGTAGATTGTGTCTATGGATTATTGCATTTTTGACAGTTTCTGGTTTATATGCAAGCACTAAAAAAAAGCTGTCGAATTAAATTTGGAGATCATAAAGGTGAATAAGGATGCTTGGCTTGATTTGATCTTAATTTTAAAGAAAATGGAAGTAGCTTCAAAAGTAAAAAGAGGCTAAGTTTGATCATCTGATGTTCAAGGGGAAAAGTCATGCAAAGAACAAAGCAATCAGCACAAAACAGCTTAAAGAATTTTTGCACTCCTGTTAAAAATTAGAAAAGTGAATTAGAAAACAGTTTGCTGAGGCTAAAATAAAATTAAATGAAGTGGAATAGGCAGTAAATGAAATAAAAAATGGTAAAAGGATCTTCAAGTTGATGAACGTAGATTACAAACAATCAAAGGTGACTGAAGTATGTGAGGAGAGAAAATAGTCTAGTATTGAAAAGTTTAAAATTATTTTTAAAATGTTAATTTCCCCTTTCAATCTGATAAACATTATTACTTAAATATTCTGCATTCTTATGAAAAAGGAAGATACGTGGGTTTTTGATATGTATGGCAACATTAGCCTGCACCAGAAATGAAGGTCTTTAACTAGTAAAATTGTCCTCATTTTAGCAGTCATGATTTTTTAATCTTTTGCTTATTCAATTTATTTTTTAATCCCTCTACTTTCAGAAATTGAGTTTTAGCTTTTGCTCTTGGTTTTCTAGGGAGCAGGCCTTTATTGGAAAAAATCAGCAAAAATATTTGAACTAGCCATTTAGCAATCAAGATAATTTTCTCTCTCTCTCTCTCTCTCTCTCTCTCTCTTTTTTTTTCAGGAGGCAATTGAAAGATTAAAGGGTCCAATTCATTACACAGTGCTTGAGCATATAATTGGAATCACATACCTTTTCAGCATAAGAATTATCCATTGTGGGTTTTATTTCTTAATTGGAAGAAGACAACATAATTCAAGTAATGATCATAGTTTCTTAATATTTGTTTAAAGAACAAGACACTTAAGTATCTAAATTATTGGGAGAGACATCTCTGTGGTATGTTTGTGTAGATGTGCATAGAGAATAAAGACTACTTAGAATAATAACACTTTCTCACATTCATTCTCTGGCTTTTTCTCTCTAAAATAAGTACTTCAGTAATTTGACTCTATTAACTTAAAATTTCTAATAATATGCTTAGGGACTGAACTAAAGATTCCCTTATGTTGCATATGAAGGAATGTAATTTCGATAACATTATTTTTAAATTTTTCTAAATATAAAAATATATGCTTACTTAGTAAGAAGAGTGTGAACCCACATAATCTACAAGCAACTGCTCTTGACGTTTGCATAGCTCTCCTTCTAAACATTCATCTATGTATTTACAAATAAATTGATTAATTCTGATTAAACAATCTTGTATCTGCTTTTTCACTTAACAGTTTCTCATGAAAACAATGGTTATTTCACAATCTTTCCAAACACAGTTCTAATGGCTGCAACATATTTCAGTTTTATAGTTTTGTAATGACCTCCTTAACTATGCTTCCATTGCTGAATATTTCATTTCTACTTTTTTATTTTATAAATAGTCCTAATATAATAGCTTTACATATAAAGCCTTGACCTTCTATATTAGACAAGACTCACTCTTTTATTTGTGAATGCCATAAACAAACTCAAAGTACTTTAAATTAAAACAAAAACCAAAACTAATGTGTTGGAAAGACAGTTTGACAATTTGATGGGTTACAGAATATAAAGTTTTCCAGAATAGAAAGGATTCTAAAACACTTGGGGCTCATGACTCAAAGAAACCATGGTAGTCCTCTCTGGATTTTTTGTTTTGCATAAAGTTATACATTAACTTTCCTCTTCTCTCCTTCCTCTGCTAGTGTTGGGTACATGGAGTATAGATGTTGTAGCTGCTCGTCCTCTTAGTATCTTTAATCACTGGTAAGAAGCTCACACAACTCTCTCTCTGTCTTGCTCCAGACACAAAAATCCAGGGAGGGTGTTCTTTAGCTCTACTTGGGTCTGACACTTATTGCTGAAACCTCCATACTTGCCAGGAGGGCAGCAGGGTGCTATGAATAACCCAGCTTGAGCCAGGTGTCCACTCTTGGACAGGTGCCACAATATAGCATCTTTGCTTTTGCTTAAGCTAAGTGTACATAGGAGGTGTAGACAATTTTAAAGGACCCTGTGACAGGCAAGTCACACCACAAGAACAGTCTCCACCATTCTGTTGACTGGAAACCAGATCCTTCCTAATGCAGGGCATTGCTGCAAAAACTTGCACATTATGATAGGTAAAGTTGGTTGGTCTAAATTGATTGGTTGAGGAAAGAGGAATGCAGGTAAGATCTTTCGACCATTAAAACAAAATAAGTTGTTCGTAAACAAAGTTAGGCTTTGTGATGAGCCTAGATCTGAAATCTAAGACTTAATATATTACCAGTTAAGTTGAGAACACAGTGTCTTGAGCACAACTAAAAACCCCGCTACAATAAAACTCCGTTAAAATGAATAGCAGTGTAAGGGCCTGGCCTAGTCCTGGAAAATGCAACATACAGAATGACTTCACACATGATTCCTCCACTATGTTTAAGTAACATAGAACTGGGGTGCCTGGGTGGCTCAGTCGCTTAAGCGTCTGCCTTTGGCTCAGGTCATAATCCCAGGGTCCTGGAATCGAGTCCCACATTGGGCTCCTTGCTAAGCAGGGAGCCTGCTTATCTGTCTGTCTGCTGCTCCCCCTGCTTGTGCTCTCTCTCTCTCTCTGACAAATAAATAAAATCTTTAAAAAAGAAGTAACATAGAACCATGGGACAAATTTTCCTTTTTGCACCCACCCAACCAACTAAAATCAGTATGTTAACAGTATGTCTGGGTTAAGCAGATATGACCCTCCTGCTTGTGAAGTTAGGGATACATTCTTCACTCCTAACACCCCTCTTCCTGCCCCACCACCATCAGATATACTCTATATACTCTGAACAGAGATACGTCTTAATAAATATCCACTTTTTATTTTTATTTTTTTTATCAACATATATAATGTATCATTGGTTCAGAGGTACAGGTCTGTGATTCACCAGTCTTATATGATACCCAGTACTCATTACATCACGTGCCATCCTAAACATCCACTTTTTAAAACTAACTTTATATAGTATTCTAAGTGACCACATTTCTCAATTTGCAGGAGCCCCCAAGACACCTACTAGAAACAATTTGAACTCTATGTTCACATT
This sequence comes from Zalophus californianus, assembly GCF_009762305.2. Lineage (NCBI taxonomy): Eukaryota > Metazoa > Chordata > Mammalia > Carnivora > Otariidae > Zalophus > Zalophus californianus. The sequence continues at coordinate 16,478,682 of NC_045604.1, forward strand.
TATATTAAATATGCTGAGACATGTCTTACAAATTTTAGGAAGCAAAGGGAAAGCCAGAATGTGGGAGAAGTGATACACTTCTTAAGAGAAAACAACCAGAGTGAAGGAAGAGTCTGCCAGGGTAATGTGGAATGAGTGTCAGGTTATGAAGACTTAGGGCTCTCCATTAACTCCTGTCTCATTCACAACTACCAGGGCTCTGGGGATTTAGTGCCTTGTACTGACCCAACACTTGATTAGCAGAGACTCTAAGTGCTGTGTGGTGAGAAAAGAAAGCCCTCTGAAATTCCGGATAAAAATATGAAATATTTTTGGTGCAGACAGTGACTCGTGGATCTTAAAGTTTCTGAGAAGATGGAATAGCAGACACCACTTAAACAGAATTTAGTTGCTCAGGGTCTTACTAGGTCTGAGACCACTGTTTCCCCACCAGGTAAGGCAGGAATATGAGCCTAAAGACCCACAATACAGCACTGTGTAGGTCCTGGAGTTCTTGCCAATGCTGGGGGAAGCAGAATCTCTGGATGAATTGAGATTTAGGATATAATTGTAAAGGCGACACATTGTGTCCACCTCTTAATGAAACTCAAACTCAAGGCATATCAGCTACTCCAAGGAAAATATTTATTAAGTCCATGATTGACAGGAATTTTCTGAATTTAAAAGCAGTAGAAGATACCATGAAAGCATGTACACATGCATTTGATTACCAAAGAAGGAAAAAGCATTTTTGCATCATAAAAATCTATCCCAAATGAAAAGATAATCAGCAAACAGAAAACAAATGGCAATAAATATAACAAAATTATTCTTCTTAATATTCTCAGAACTATTTCATATTGACTAGAAAAACAAAATAATAGTATAGATAATAGGGTGAATACCTATCAATTTTAGAGAAAAAAAACTATTTTTGTACCTACACAGACACACACACACACACACACACACTTACATGTACATATTATTGCTATGTAACAATGTCTTTTCAATTAAGAGGGTGAACACCATTTCTTATATGTTCTCTCTGCTTTTGGCAGTAAAAACTTTTATTCTTAAGAGATAAATATGGTTTTCTTTTAATGAGTATTTTGAAATTATATCTTTTAAAACATATTCTCAAATTGTTATTTTTTCTTAATTCACATGTATCAACTTATATTTATACCTGGTTGAAGCATAAGATCCTTATCACTTGGGTTAACTCACATGTGGGGACAGTAAATTACACTTGCTATTTCAAGATTTCCAGGACATTATCTGGGAATGAACAATTTAGTAATAAAGGCTTTTAAACCTCACATATTTTAGGAGTAAATTTCCATTATGTTGTCCTAAGTGGGATGCATAATCCTAGGACTCAGCTCTATAAGAGCAATAAGGACTAATATCTGTAAATATGAGCACCTGTGAGCTTTGCAGAGATAGTGGGAATTCATTCCTCATCAATCTCTTTATGCAGTAAATAGGTATCTGGCTTTTCTCTGTGCCAGATGCTGCACTTGGATGCACAGATGAGTAAGAGTGTTCTCTAGTTGCTTACAATCGAGAAAGATCAAAGATATTATTTAAGTTTCTTTTGAGGTTAAGTCAAGATTTTGTCATCACTTTGAAGATTCTCATCCACTTGAGGCTCGCATTCATTATAATTTCTATTTACCTTTTCTTCTAAATTGATACTAGCTTCATTACCACACACACACACACACACACACATAAATATATATATATATATATATATATATATTTCTGGAAGTCTGAGAATAGTTCAGAAAATATATTTTATATTTTTGCTCATTTTTAAATTTCATGCATTAGAGGGTGTTTTTTTAATGAACATAACTGTGAAGAATATGAAGAATATAATTTTGTTTAATAGCCATAATAATAATATCAATATCTGGCATTTATTGTGCTTTCATTGTGTGCCAGGAACTGTTCTATGTGTTGTAACATGTGTATCTCTATGTATTTTCACAAAATCCTGAGATATTGAGGTACAAAAACTTCTTATCTGTTATCACAGTTCTGTCTATCCAAGAACATTTGTTATGGACTGAATGCTTGTGTCCTCTCAAAATGTGTTTGCTTCGCCTCTCTGCTCTCCATCATGTGAGTATATAAGTCAGCCCTCTGCAATCCAGTAAAGGACTCTCACCAGAACCTTACCATGGTGGTACCCTGATCTTGGACTTCCGCCATCAGAACTGTGAGAAATAAGTTTCTCTTGTTTATAATCCAACCAATCTATGGTACTTTGTCATAGCAATCCAAACTGACTTGCACAACCTCTGAAAACTGAGAGCTATTTTCATTTATTTTACGACAAAATTTATTTGGTGGTATACTTCTCAGCTGAACTGATTTGAGGTTAATAGTCTTTAACTAAACCTACTCAGTGTGAATGTTATATGTTTAGCAAAAAAAAAAATTGTCTTTTATTATGAGTACCGCTGTGATTGTTATATAGTATATAGAATATGAGTGAATTACCTCACTATCATACAGTTTAAATTGAGAAATACATATGGCCCCAATGGTTTTGGAAAAGGTATGATGGAATTATTTCTAATTCCCATTTACTAATAAGGACACTGAGGCCCAAAGTGCTCAAGAAACTTGACCAGGGTCACATAGCCTATAGAAGAACTAGTATTGAAACCCAGTCTTAGATGGCTAAAAGCAATTTTCTTAACTAGGCTTCAGAAATGACTAATCTATTTATATACAAGTAAAGTATGAATAGACATTAATGAATAAATGCTGTAGAAACACTATAATTAAGGTGGAAAAGCTTTTGTCTGGGTATCTTAAAAAGAGGAATTCTAACTGAAGTTCTATTACTAACTAGCTATGTGACCTTGAGCAAGTCTCTTAAATTATCCCTGTTCTAGATTCTTGTTCATGTGATGAAGATCATTATACCCGCCTTACAAAAATCTTGTAAAGCTAAAATGCTATAATTGTGGTGAAAGTACGTTGAAACTAATTAGTGCTGTGCTTATATAAGATATTATTATAACAATTTTGTAATATAAAGAGATATTTTTATTCTTTTAAATTGAAAAGAACATTAGAAACATGTCAAACTTACAATACTCAAGAGAAGAATTTCCTAAAGTGTGTTTCACAGAACACTAATCTGTGAAATGCTCCAGGACAGAGTGTTGTGGTCCAATATAGTTGGAAAAAGATATATATTATATCTCCCTCATAAAGATTCACAAGGCTAATGTAAATACTAAATGTTCTTAGAGTCTTGCTTAAAGAGAACTTTTTTTTTTTTTTTTTTGCTGTATTTAATCCAGGATGTCCAAAATTTATCAAGCCACCTTCCAACAACACCTTTAACATCTTGGAAACCATTTGGTTGAATATGTTATAGGAAATTTCCACAAAAGACAGTATTTAAAAGCCCAAGATTCTCATTAATGCTAATGTGTGTTTTGTCTCCACATGGAAAACTATTCAACTATTTTATGAGTACCACCAACTCTGTTTATATTTAGAAAAGTATACAGGTTTTTCTTCTACCAAAAATGTTTTACTTTCAAAAACTATAATTTATTTTTTTTGCAAAGTTTTCTCCCATAGCAGTATATCCTAGTCGTATAGTAATAACTCATTAGAGTTCATTAACATTGTTGTAGGCTTACCACATACAAATATAATCAACTTTTAAAGAGTTATTTCTCCACAATTTCCTTATTTTATTTATGGTTGGAAAAAACCCTGCATCCATGGTTCTTTGGAATATTCCTCTTGAAATAACTCCGATGATTAATTTTATGTGTTAACTTGACTGAGAAACAGGGTGCCCAGATATTTGGCCAACTATTACTCTGGATGTTTCTATGAGAGTGTTTTTGGATTTAACATTTAAATCAATAGACTAAAGCAGATTGCTCTCCCTAATATGCGTGAGCTTTATTCAATCAGTTGAAGACATGAATAGATCAAAAGGCTGACCCTCACCTGACTAAGAAAAGTCCTCGGGCCTGACTACCTTCCCCGAGTTGTCACATAGATTTTTATCCTGCCTTCACATATATTGCCAAACTGAAACTTTGATTCTGAATGTTGAGCCTCTGACACTCAACTCGGAGTTGGGATGGAACTGCACTGTAAGTTTTCTTGGTTCTCAGGCCTTCAGACTTGGACTGAAAGTATCCACTGGCTCTCCTGGGTCTTCTGGATCTCTGGATGGATATATATACATATCTCAGTTTCTCTGGAGAACACTGACTAGTACAGACTTTGGTACTGAGAGTGGTTTTAAAGTACAGAATTTTAAGGTGAGTTTTATGAATTGCTTCTGGTATTTTTGGAACTGGCTTTCTAATATAATTAGATATGAGATATTAGATATAATTTCTAATATAATAAGATTTAAAGATGCTAATGACTCAATTTCCAGTAGCAAAGAGAGCACTGATAGTCCATGATGTGATTTGGCAATAGGGACACACAAGATATTTCTATTGGGTATTCCTAATCAACCACTTATAAAAAGCAAGGATCTGGATGTCTGTGTATATGATATGTTTGTACATTTTTCTCAAGCTAACAAATATGATGAGAATGGCTGGTTCCTCCTAATGTTGCTGGACAAAGTTGGGGAAAAAATAATGAACTGAGGAATTTGAATTTCCAGCTCAAGCACTGCATAAATGACCTAAAAGCTTCTGTGAGTGCCTTAAAGGATACCCTTATTTCCAGTAGCCTAAGGCTGAGATTGCTAAAATCAAATGAAAACATCCCATCCTGTGAATGGCTGAATTATAGCACAATTTGAACTCCTAGCCTTGTAAGGTGTCTACAAGGTACTTAGAGAGGGCACTAAATATGATGGGATAGGCTCCTGAGAGTTGGAATGGAAACATGAAGGAAGATCCTGGTGAGGTTGGGGACACTGAGTCCCTAAATTATGATCAATCTTCTTTGCAAATGGAAGTGACTTCTCCATTCCCAGTGGCAGGGTCAGCAAAACACCATCCCACCCTAGGAGTATATCAACTCTCTAGCTCTATGTCATAGTTTAGTTCACAGGGATCTTGCTAGCCTTTTCTTTCCACAGGATATTATACTGGTCCATTACGTTGATGACATTATGCTTATTGGACTTAGAAAATAAGAAGTAGCAACTACTCTAGATTTATTGATAAGACATTTGCATGTCAGAGGGTGGGAAATAGATATGACTAAATTTCAGGGGTCTTCTGCCTTTCTAGGGTTGCAGCAGTGTTGGGCATGTTTAGATACCCCTTCAAAGGTGATGGATAAGTTATTGCATGTGGACCCTCTCATAACAAAAAAGAGGCACAAAGCTTAGTGAGCCTCTTTGGATTCTGGAAGCAACATATTCCTCATTTGGGTGTGTCACTCCAGCCCATTTACTGAGCAATCCAAAAAGTTGTTAGTTTTGAAGGAGGCCCAGCTCAAGAAAAGGCTCTGCAACAGGTCCAAGTTGATATGCAAGCTTCTCTGCAATTTAGGCCATATGTTTCAGAAGATCCACTGGTGCTTGAAGTGTCAATGGAAGAGAAAGATGCTTTTTGGAGACTTTGGCAAGTTCCTATTGGTGAAGGACATTGCAAGCCCTAATGATTTTGGAGTAAAAACCTTTTATCCTCTGCGGAAAACTACTCTCCTTTTGAAAAACAGCTCTTGGCCTGATATAGGGCCTTACTAAAGACTTAACACCTACCCTTGGGTCATGAACTAACTACGTGACCTGAGCCACTGCCCAAAATGAAATGTGTTATGTAAAGTGAAATATGACTTTGTTATGTCTTCATTCATTAAGTATGGTCTAAGGGCATGCATATGTATGCTAAGTTGACAAGGGGTAGACTTCTGATGGTTAATATTTTTTTGTCAACTTGACTGGGCCATAACATGCCCAGATATTTGGTCAAACATTATTTTAGGTGGCGGGTGATATTGGATGAGTTTCACATTTAAATAGATGGAATGAGTAAAACAGATTGCCTTCCCTAATGGTCGTGGACCTCTTCTAATCATCTGAAGATCTGAGTAGATATAAATGCTAACCCTTTCCAACAAGAAGCTATTCTTCTTGCCTGATTGCCTTTGTTCTAGAATATTGATTATTTTTCTCTGCATTCAGACTTGAACTAAAACATTGACTCCTCCTGGGTCTTGAGCTTACCAACATTCACACTGGAATTATACCATCAGCTTCCATGGGTCTTCAGCCTGATAACAACCACTACTGATCTTGGGACTTGCAGTCTCCATAATTGCATGAACCAATTTCTTATAGTAAACCTCTGTCTCTCATCTCTCTCTCTCACTCTCTGTCTAAACACACACACACACACACACACACACACCGACTTACTTTATTCATTCTGTTTCTCTGGAGAACACTAAGACAGACTCTTAAAAAAATTTTACATCTTTACTCCATAAAGAGAAACTCTAAAAAAAGTTCTTTTGCAGTTGATGTTTTGTGGCGATTTCTGAACTATGCTGATCATACCTCAGAAGATTATTCTATAGCTTAATCATTCTTCTCAACCCTTTCATTCCCTATTGGTAGAGTTAGGTTTTCTCCACACATTTTCTTCTTAGCATGTGGTATATGTGTACATATAAGACTATATTAGATTATTTGTTCACTTATTTATATTTTCCCACAACTCACAACTAATCTCTAGAACAGGAACCAATTTACTTATCTTTGTTGGAATATCCAATTACATCTCAATGCCTGACAATTAATTGGTAGCAAATACCAGTTGAATTATTAAGAGGAATGTATAGTAAAGATCTCATTAAGATCTTTAAAATCTGAATCCTTAAAATCTTGCCTTTCTACCCCTTTAAAATAACATTTCAAATGAAGCAAATGTCAGTATGTCAGATATTTTGTAGCATAAATAATGTTTTTTGGCCGGCAACACTTTATGGTGCTGTTGAAATGAAGACTGCCAAAATGAGAACAGAGAGAGGCTATTTACTCAGTCAGCCACCATCACTCTCATTTGGCAACAACTCAAAGGCAAGCAGTGGAGTGGGAAAGCTTTATAGTATGTAAAATGAAGGCCCAGGTGCACTCTGATTGGAGGTTGTTGGCATGGCGAAGCTAGGGGAGGGTTAACTAGAAGTGCGGCATCTTATGTGATTGATTTGAGGAGCATATTTGGCTTTCTGTAGTTGGTCTTAAGACAGAAGCGAGGGCAAAAATTAAGGAAGCTCGCAGTCATTGACCAAGGCCCGACCATTCTAGGCTGAATGCAGCAGAGGTTGTTGTTTGGCTTTTTTGGACTGTTTGCTGTGGAGTTTTTGGGATCAGGGCTCTATTGCCCTATGTTATTTGTCCATTCGTTTATTCAGTCTCTCAGTGTGAATTATTATAACATTATAGTGATGTAACTTTAAAAAATAAAAATATAAAATTTCACATCATCTATACCAAGGGGGGGGGAAGATATTCTGGCACATACATAGTGGTGAGTAGCTGTCTGTCAAAAATACCCCGTTAATGATTGAGAATATAAATGCACAGCTCAAATATAGCGACAGCGGTAGAGAGATGAGGTGGAATTTCTGAAAATACATACTGTGGATTTAAATAATACACTAAAGCCACACACAGCCTCTCTTTTCCGTGAAAAGATGCATCATCTCTTCTAGTGCACATTGTTAGAATATACCTTCTTCTGATCTAACTTTAATTATGGCAGCATCAGCAAATTCCACAGTGCCTCTCCAATTTAGAAGATTTTGCTGGCTGACTTTAGCCCGTTTATCCCAGCAGTTGGCCTACTAATTCACATTAGCCCTGTGGAAGAGAAAATTGCACTTAAGTAGAGGAGTGATGTGCTCAAATGATAAATGTTCACGAACTAAATCCTTCAATTCAGGAATACGAAAAGGTGAGAGGCAGAAACATTGGTTACTCATTTTTTTTCTTTGAATTATCATTTTCATCAATCATTTTCAAAACATAAATGGACTCTTTTTGTTCCCACTCAACTATATCTCCCATATATTATCCAAGAAGAATGTATGCATGTCACGACTCTAAGAAAATGATGTATATGTTATTGTGAAGTAGAGCATTTATTCTTCAAAAATCATAAAGAAAAAAATATTTTTCTCCCTTAGCAATAAGATTGTTTTGCTAAAATACAAGTATTGGATTCTTTAGTCTTCCATAAGCATTGTCTAATACAGTTATATACAGAATATGTATGTTACAAATAAAAAATGCTGTTTTGTCTTTCATTTTCATACTTCCATTGAATAAAAGGTTACCGTTTATATCTTCAATTCCTCTGACAAGTCTTTCAGGGTTTCGACTCTATAGACCACTAAGTTGCAAATAGTATAGCATCTTGCTTCACAAACTAAAGTGCCCTCAGTAGCAGAGAATGCATTCGAGTCCTCAGGTGCCAATGGGAGCCACAGAAGGGCCTGGTAGCATTTTCAAGGTTCTTTGGAGGTTCTGGGGGGTAAATGGTCAGTTTCTTAGGGGTTGAGTTGTTTGTGTCTTTACATGGCTAGCTTAAGGGTTTCTGATCAGCAATCTCAGAGAAATGATCTTGAAAGTCTTTTTCACTGAAGAAAGAGGGATGATAATATCATTTATTTCACCATGTATGCTATGTTTCACTGCAAAATGAACTAATAGTTCAAGCAACTCAAAGTTGTCTCCATTTCTCAAATTTAATTTTCACCATAACAATATTTTTCTTGTGTGACTCAAAGGTCTCTGATCTACTATTTAGGAAAACACCTTTACGGTAAGTAATAAAGTAAAAATATTTAGCTTTCCTTCACATTGTTGGTTGAGACTGTTCATCTTTGGAAAAATTTCTATTAAATAAACTGATGTCTGGCCCTTTATCATCAAACTCATATCTGGCCGTTTATTACTCAGATGTTACAGATATTTGATTTTCTATATTTCATTTTATCCTTTAGCATGCAATCTTTTGTTTCTGCATGAAGAAAGTAATACATTAACTTGGTGTTTAAAGAACTGATCAGGACATTCCTCATAAAAAGCCAAGTATATCCATTTATTGAAACAAAATCCTGCTATTGTTTTCCAGCTGTTAAAAATTTGCCTAAAAAGGTGAAATTTCAAATCTGTCTTTTTTTTTTTTTAATGCAAGTCACCACTTTTAGAATCTCAGTTGATGAGAGGAAGAAAATGGGGAAGTGAGACAATAGACATAAATGGCAAAATGGCTAGTGATGCATGTGGTTACTACGCAGGCAACTATTCTCCCACTTTTGCCTCTTGATTCTCTTGGAAAAAAAAGTGAAAAAATTGCATTACGCATCTTCTGAAATTCATTCACCAGCTATTTTTGTGTGAATATTTTGTAAACGATCAACTTAATGGTGTGGTATCAGAATAAAATCTGCAACTTTACTCTTTGCCAAGATGATTATGGCAATCTTAAATCCATACTCTCCCTCCAGCTCCTGTCTTCCCGAGACTGGCTGCATCAGGACCTCTGCCCTTAAAATTTCGGAGGAGTCTCAGCTCCCTTGTTGCCCTGTGCTTATGTTGACTACAAACACCATTGTCTAAACTAGTCATTTCTCTTGCTCTCTTTTTCTTTTTGACACTAAAATAGGCTCATCAGATCAATTGCTTTTATAATAGCCTCCTTGGAAGAGTAAAATTTAAGCAAATCATAGGACATATAGAGTTCTAACATTCTGGAGTTTTTGTAATAGAAACCTAGGTGAAATTCTCCCTTTCCTCTATTACATTTGTCCATCCGTGTTTCCCTGTAGTATACCTAAGTGCTGAATTGTACAGCATCCCCTATTAAATAACACAACATGAAGTTTTAATTTACCCAAAGCATAATCAAATAAAAGAAAAACAGAGCTTATTCTGTCAGAGTAGAGAAGACTAACCTGTAGGACAGTCAATTTCAAACACGACATTAAATAAAAACAAGAAGTTACTGTGTGTGCACTTCTTCCGACCTCAACGCTCTAACCTTTTGATCTATTTCTTAACTCTAAAATAGTGCTATGTCAGGTTATCCTCTGCAGAGTATTTTCTTTGTAAGATCAGCATTATTTTAGAGATGAGAAAGATAGAAGCAACCGGGGATGTAAATGAATGATTTTTAGAGATCACTTTGTTATCACAATTTCAAATTGCATTTTGATTGTAATCCCCATCATCATACATTTTCTTGAAGCAAACCTACGTACTGGCCCCTTCAGTTGTGAGATCGCTTTTCTCACCTGCAGGAAGAAAGAACGTCCATGAACATCTTCATGAGCGAGGGGAACAGATGCCTGAAGTCCCAAGAAAAGCAAAAGCAAGCAGCCCTCATGCAAGAGAGAATTTCATTTTCTGGAATTACCGATTGTTTGGGGTCCAGGTTAAGAGTGGTATTAACTTGTCTGGAAGTGGCAATCTAAATGGGTCAAGTCCAGTTGTTGCCAACTATTATAGCACCTGTCCTAATACTGGAATCTCTAGGGAATAGTGCCATTTAGAAAAATGGATAAGTGAAATCGAGGTACAAGATGACTTTGTCTTCACTCTATGCCTTATTCACACTGGCAGTTTAAAAAAAACTGCACATTTTGATCTTTTCAGACACAGTATCACTTAAATTCATTCTTCCTCTGCATGTTCAGGGTGGGGATGATGGGTGGCAATGCATTATTTTAAGTACGACTTTCCACAGCCCGCCAATGGCTTAAGATAGAACGCTTTGAAGGGGAACTGAGAGACAAAGCAGATTAGTTCTCCCTGTGAATGCCTAGATATGCAGTCTAAAGGGTGTGTTTTCCCCCCTCCCCCAATGCTGGCAAGCTATTGAGTTCCTGCCAACAATGAATTCTCAGCGGGATGACAGTGGGATTTGTCAGTAGCTGCTGCTTGACAGGTTGAAGGGAAAGAGGTGCAAGAAGGTGGAATGAAATCACACTGCCACACGGCCTCAAAGGGTTCAGTCCTGGGCTGTGGCACACCATGGCAGCTGAGCAGGCAACGAGGCAGACGACATTTTGCTGAGTCAAGAGAGTGTGTCCTCCATGAGAGGAAGAGGCTCCACAACTAAAGCTAATTTTTGAAATGTCTTGTCTTAGAACTCATAGCTCTTAAGGGCACACTGAAGTCCAGCACCACCATGAATGTCACATAAAAATTTAAATTAAAAAAACCCAAGGGTTGGTATTTGAAGGTGAGGGGAAGGAAAGAAAGAGAACAAGGAGGCATGCTTTTCCAGAAGCATGGATTATTTGATCAGTGTCCATCCTGGAGTGAAGATGATTCTCCTGAATCGCTCATGGGAGGTCATCTCCATCCCTGTGCACCTACTGTGTTACTAAAGTTCAAAGAAATACACTCTTTTTTTTTTTTAACAGCATATCTCCTAAAAACATGCAAAGTACTTTAAATAATTTCACCCAAAGCTGAGAGAATAAAGTGGCTGACATGGTGTGCCATTCTCTTTCAACCACTTTATAAACTATTTTCAAGGGAAATTTTATCCAGGTGTAATTTTCATCCTAGGCACTGATTTTAGAATATCATTTCTAGGTAAGATGAGCACCATGGTAAGCATATGTATTTCCCTGGAAAAGGGCAAGAGGACTTTTAAAGCATGTCACAATTTGTGGGTAATATTCAAGCCAAGGGCGCCACCTTTCATAAGAAGAGCATTGCATATAGTAGTATTTGCATTTTGATAGTAAGTATCATGTGAAATGCTTACAAATCTTTATGTGACTCTGGCATATGGACCAAAATTGTCACCAGAGATTATTACTTCACACAATATGTGTTTAAAATAATGATTTTTATTATCTCACATACTTAGAATGGTAGCTGGGCCTATGGGTAAGAGCAAGATGGCTCATGGGGTAGGGAAAGAAAATATTAGAATGTACATTTTTTTAATATAAAAAGGAAAAATTGATCTTCAATAATTTTGATCATAAATGGACAATTTTGCCCTTAGTTGTTTTTATTTTTTTTAAGTTTTTATTTATTTGAGACAGAGAGTGAGCTTGTGTGTGTGCCCTCATGCATGTGGGGGGAGGGACAGAGGGAGAGAATCTTTCAAGCACACTCCATGCTGGGCTCAGAGCCCCTGTGCGGGGACAGGGCTGGATCCCAGGACCCATGAGATCATGACCTGAGCCGAAACCAAGAGTCAGTCACTTAACCAACTAAGCCATCCAGGCACCCCAACCCTTAGTCGGTTTTTACGACATGAATGCACTGAGAAATATTGGAAGTTTCATAGAAGTCAAAATATATAACTACTTTAACTACTTGATATTATTATTATTTATTTTAAATGATAAACCTTAAGCCTGGGGCACAATCAATGTTTTTTTTTTATTGTTAAAAATCAGATCTGGATAACAAGTATTTCATGGCTGGTATCTTAACAAATCAATATTGATTTTAATAATGTAAATATTTAATTACTTAATTATTTGATTACTTAATTCGATTATCAGTTCAAAAGATTGCTTTACTTACTACAATAACCTACCTTCCTCAAAAAATTAAAAATAGTATATTATTCTTAAAAAAGAACTTCATTCAAGGAGAGCTGTTTCTGCAGCTCAATTACTGTTTACTTCCTCCTTCCAGGGACCTACCTTTATTGTCTGGGCTCTCCCACGTGTCTTAGGTATAAATGTTTACCTTCACAGTAGAATTATTTGTAGCTTTCAATTTATAGAAACATTTCTTTTCTCTTTTTCTTTTTTTTTATTTTTTGGTACAAATTTCACTGCTGTTGACCACCTAAGTGGCTGGGGTTTTTTGTTTTATTTTTGGATTTTGGTTTTTGGTTTTGGTTTTGGTTTTGGTGGGGTTTTGTTTGTTTGTTTGTTTCTTAGTACTCTCATTTATTTGCAAAGGGAAATGGAATGCCCTTGTTTCTTCTTACGTTGAAGTAAGTATCCCTGTTATTAAAGTAAAAGTAATTTTTTTTAAAAGTAAAGCAGATTTTTAAAAAACCTTTCACTAATTAGTTCAAGTGTTATTTAAATAGAAGGGCTAAATATACTTGTCTTTTGTTCTCAGTGGGAAAGGATTTAACCTCCAGGAGACAAGCTGTTCTCAAACCTCATAGTATTAGGTTGCTAAATTAACAACCAAAAGAATATTGAACTTAACATTATAATAAATACTCATCTCTAATTTAAGAGTGGGGCTAACTCTGGACTTACTTTAAAAGTTGCCGCAGTTGGCCCCTTTTAGTAGCTCTTCTATCGTATCTTCTACCCACCCTTCTCACACTCTCTGGTTGCTACTTCCAAGGCATGGCTATATGGGACCTTTCACTCCTGACCTAAGAACCTTACTTATGTAGCCCCTGGAGTCTCAGAGAGATAAAATTACATTTTATTATCCAAAGAATCACAGTTATAATTAGAATTTCATGTCAGTTATGGGGAGAGAGAGTATCAGTCAGGTCAATAGGGGTACATGTTTGAGCCTTGGGGAGCCTTCAAATTATAGCTGGTTGGAAATTGCTTATTCTCTCTTTTATAGGCCTAACTCAGGGAAAGAGGTTTAATCTAAATATCAAGGTAAAGTTTAAAAACATTTTTATAACATACAGAATTTTTTAAGATGTAAAGGACCTCATGAATTTCCTAATCTAATCTCTTCTTCATATGACAAAAACCTGTAATTAAAAGAAGAAAGTTTTAAAAACTATCATTGTTAATATGTATTTAATAAGATTATGAAATTGTCAGCAAATTTGTGGAATACAGTTTTATATGTGAATAAAAGCATTATCCAAAGAATAGCTGTTATGAACATTTTCAAGGTGAAAGAACAAAGAAATACAAAAATTTCTCCAGAAATGGAAGATGTATTCAAAACTTGCAAACAGATTTTAATCTCAGGTCATAAAAACCTTAAAAAATGTCAGTGTGAGTACCCATGACAAGAAAATAAAAAGGAGTCCAAACATCCATTATATGGGAATAAGAATGAGCAAAATCAAATTTTGGTACAAAGAAAGGACAGAACAGAAATAAAGTAATTGGAGTTGTGCACAGAAAAAGTTACCCAAGAGACAGAAGCAGATCTAAGTGAAGATAAAAATCAACTACACAGATCTTAATAACTCTTATTGTCAATGAAAGTAGAATCCCAAAAGAGAGACTGGAAAGTTGAACAATTCATTGGCTGGCAATAGAAGAAAATAAAATGTGAAAACAGCTAGACAGGGACTTAGATGTTATTTTAAAGTTAATGCACTGTGAAAAGGAGCAGAGAAATGAACAGACCCAGCATCACTGTAATAACCAAAGTTCAGAAAAGTTGGTAAGAAAATTCAATGCCTCTTTTTCATATTCTGTACACAGAGGAAACAATCTGCCAAGAAATTTTTATGGTAGGTTTGACACTGAAGATTTTAAAAATCGGATGAACTGGAAAACATCATTAGCTAAAAAAAAGGGAAAAAATATAATTATGTAGCAGACTCATCTTTTTAAAAAGTGGAAGAAGAAATAAATGACAACTTGGAAACACAGTGGGACCATTTATAAATGATGCTGGGGACATGGGCAATTGCCTTCTTTTAAAACATATTGTGTTTCTTTTTCTATAAATGCTTTTCTGTATGTCGAGGGGCAATGGTTTGGTTAGCTCCCTCCTCCACACCCCCAGGAAGTCTTCCTAAATTTGTTTCCCCAATTTCCCAATCATGAGTGCCACCCTGTACCACACTCTCAGAAGATGTTTATTTCTCTGATCTCCTACTTTGTTGAGAAAATTGAGAACCCCAGGTTTAAAATCTCTCGACTACCTTCCACTCCATTATAGACTTATTTATATCCACCCTAGGCTTACCTCCAGTTTCAGCTGATGGGTGCACTTTCTGCTTTTTAATATCAACAGCTCCATCCTTAACCTTGATCCCATTCTTTTTCATGTTCAACAAGGACTTGGTTTGTAGATTGACCAACATCGCCTTAATCTTACCGGCATGTTGACTAAACTTTAGAAAGGCTTCTTCCTGGCTTTAGACTTTACTTTAGAAAACTTTAAATGACAAGTCTTTCTCTGCCCCTTAGAGATGTAAATCTTTTTAAAGCTTCTTGCCTGTTTACAACAGGGAATGTCTTTTTCCAGAACCTGAGAGCCATCCCTTTGGGATGTAATTATCATGGAAGACAGGCCCCATCTTCCGGTATCTGTGGGAGGGTAGAAGACTAACTTTGAAAGTGCTTTGCCCCAAATTGTAACACTATCTCCTGCCATAAAGATAGGAGAAGGTTTACTTTCCCTTTGAGTGAAGCCTGTGATATCAGAAGGCCTATGTTCCCCCCACCGCAGATCTTTAAAAGTTTCCTTTTTTTTTTTTTTTTTTTTTTTTTAGCAGAGTGCAACTCAGACTGAGTTCTGGTTTCTTTCCCCTTTTCCAGCAGCCGTGGAAAAAGTCATCCTTGCCTGTTTAACTTTGTGCAGTGAAATTTTTGCTTTGGTAAGACTATCTCAACTTTTTCCAATATTTAAAAACTCTTCCTGTTTGCTGGGTTATCATACTGCTTAATAACATGCTGAGCTGTCCTATACTTCCCAAATATTTTTTTCTTATTTTTTTCCTCTGTTATCCAAATTTCTTCAACTATTAGTGCCCACTCACACATTCCATTCAATTTTCTCACCTACAGTTTACTCCTGAAATTACTGTACCATCACCATTCCACAGTAACTTTTCTAGCTCCTATACACATAAACCACACACCCAAATCTGATAAACACTTCATCAGCACATTGCAGTCTTGTCATTGACTACTTCCATGCTTCTTGAAATTCCTCTCTTGGCTTCTGTGACCACACGCTTGCTTCCTTTGGCTCTCTTCCTTCTTCCTTACCCACTGTTTCCGAACCCCCTTTGTTGGATTCCATTTTTCTGGCCATCACTTTAATATTCTTAATCCTTGCCTGCTTCTCATATTCCACTCACCCTCTTAGAGAGAACTCATCTACAGCCAATAATGCTGTTAGCACAAGCAGCTCTTCTGACTTCCAAACTCAGATATCCATCTTCTTCTTGGACATTTCCACTTGCTTCCGAAACAGGCTCCTCAGACATAATATGCTGATCCTCTGAACTCACCTTTCTTTCATAATGTGCTTTTCTCCCTTTGTTTCCTATCTCTGAGGGTGGCCCAAAGACTCATGTGGTCTCCTAAGTCCAAATTCTGTGACTGTTCTCCACATCCCCCTTCCCTTTACCCTACGAGTCCAAATAATCACCAACTCCTGCCTCTATAAACCTTCTTAAAACCAATCCTTTCTTTCCAGCCCTTTGGTGACGGTGCTCATCTTTTGCATGATCGATTGCTAGTAGGAAGTGTTATTTGCTCATATGGTTTTGCCCCCACCCTCTATCTATCCTCCACTCTTGTAAGAAAGTGATCTCTCTAACATATGTCTCTGACCTTCACTCTTACCTCGGTTCAATTGTCTTCATGGCTCCCTGTCTCTTACAGGGGAAAGAGCAAATTTTTTTAGAAGACATACTGAGCACCTGTGACCTGGATCCAGTTTATTTCCTAAATTATATCAGCCCTGTTCTTTTCCTTGCAATTCAGCGGTATGGATGTATTTGCTCTTTAAACTGACTGTTATTAACAGTTGTTTATTTCTTCACACATAAGACTCAGCTCAGGTTATTATCTCCAATGGGTAGAGTTTTTTGCCAAGCTACACCCCTCCCCTGCTTGATGTCTGACATAAATAGGGCATCAATGAGGTTAAATTAAGGTTAATAAAATTATGAAATATTATAATGTCATCTAGTTTAAAAATTTGTATTTATAGTTCTTTTAAAGCACTGAAATATTAATTGGGAAAAGCATGGCAAGAAAAAAATGAGAGTGAATTTTCAAAGGTGGTTATAAACAGAGGTGCTTTTTTTTCTTTGTAAGTTGAGAAGATATATAATGGACCAGGGTTTGATAAGGACCCTTTTGAAACATTTCGTATGCTGAAAAATACTCATGGAATTAAGACACATCAAAATTCTGTCAGAAAGCACACTATATCTTGTTATTTCCTCAATATTTTAAGATGATCACACAATTTCTTCAATTCCAACTAGAGCTAATTTAATGAGAAAATACAGAGCTTTTTCTCTCTCTCTCTAGCTAAAGGGCAGATCGAGGAAGTTCTAATATATTTTTTTAAAGTATACATTTTAGTTTTTGCAGTAAAACTTTTTCAGATATCCCCACCTTGTACATTTTAGCTTACATTTTGAGATCAGACAGGTTTTCCCCGGCAAGAGAATAGATAAAGGCAAGATAGTGAGTTTATACTAATTACATCACGTTATGGGTTGACAGTTGCTAATTAATTGAACTGAAAGCTGTGGGTACAGCGATTTATATACAATTTTGTAACGGTGCATGAAAATATACCCTTTAATAACATTTACTAAATATTTACCATGCACCAGTTCTTTTTCCAAGTACTTTGCATGAATTAATGTACCTAATCCTCTGACCATTCCTTTGAGACAGGTGTTATTATTCCTCTTTTTTTTTTTTTTTTGCAAGCAAGGAAACAGAAAAACAGAGTTTTAGTAACTTAGTCAGGGTCACACAAGTAGAAAGTGGCAAGTGGTTTGGCTCAAAACTCATGTTACTGAATTTTAAAACTCATACTAAATAAAATATAATGTTCTGGTAACTTTTCGATTATACTTGTCTTTATACTATTCAAATAATAATATACTTGATATAAAATTTCTTTTCAATTTTGGGGACTCAAAAGATCGATCCTATCTTTATATCATGTGTTTTCTTCCATAATACATATTCCCATTTTCTGTTCTCATTATCCTTCCCTGCTATTTTTGCCACAGCATTTCTCAAATGCTGACTTGTATTAATGTTATCATTTATTTAACTACTTCTATAATATTTATTATCTGCACCCATTCTTCAAAGATCTTTGAAAATATCAATTTATTTAACCTTCACAATACATCTATTGATACTTTTTTTTTTTTTATGTCAAATGAGAAAACAGAGGCAGAGAGAGGTTAAGGAATATTTCCAAGGTCATAGAGCTGGGAAGTGGTGAAGCTGGATTCGAACTCAGGCATTTCAAATAGATCCAGAAACCATATTCCTCATTAGGCTATGTTGCCTATGCTTATCAATGTTTAAAATCAGTTGTTTAGATTGAACAAATCTCTTTGAGCAGAATGAAATCTCTTGTCTATATATTTGATCTATTAGCATACAGAAGCTATATAAAACAGTTTAGGATTTATTAAGTTATTCTCATTTTATACGTGGAAAACTAAGGTGCAAATGAAAGGCAGCAGGGACTTAGAATTGACGTTTTGTTAGTTGTAAACCTTCCAAAGAGTGGGAACTCTTTAGAAGCCCTTTGTAAAGGAATAGATAACCTACTAATGCTCTTTGGGGGCAATGCCAATGTGGAAGTTTAGAAGACTTGCCAAATTTCACACTATTAAGTCATCACTGAGCTGAGACTAGAATAAGGGTACTGATAGAATTGCCAATCCAGTTGCAACAGTTTACATATGTTGTGGGTTTACCTTGTGGCTTACACTGTGCGAACTCCTTTGCGTTTGCCAAAGAATAATCCCAGCAAGTGTAGGATGGCCTCTCATTTTATTTCCATTTGATAGATCCAGGAAGTAAAGACTTGGAGAAATTAAACAGTGTTAGTTTCCCAAGCTAATGAATTTTGCTAGCTGATAGGTGGAGAAGACCAGATTTTAATTCATTAGGTTTGTCTCTAGAGCCATCTTAGAAGTTGCCAAAAATCAATTTTTACTTTTCGTATTAAAATTTTATGTTGGCTCTCCAGAATGAAAGCAATGAATCCACAAAGGAATGAATGTTGGAAAGGGATGCGAAAAGCAGGAAAAGAAATGGCTTTGATATTTGCTGAGGCCACATTTTGTAAAATTCGTCCATGGAAATTTAGGATGTTCTGTCTTGATATTCACCACAGCAACTATGAAAATTGTTACTAGGGTAAAAGGAAGTTATAACATAAAGAAGTTAGAATGCAGTTTGTAGTTGTAGAAGAAAGCGTATAGCCAGTGATTAGAAACTTACTTTTTTTTTTTTTTTTTAATCTGAGGACATGTCTCAAGATAGAAGAAAATGAAGGAAAGTAGAATAACAAGGTCGGGGGTAGCCGATGTATCCTCGTCGCTGTCGTAGAGACAAAATGACAAGCGAGTAGCTGGCAGGAAGCCCAGAAACCCAAGGCTGACACCCGGAACATTCTTTCATAGCAAGCCTAAAATCAGGACATGAATGAGAGGCCCCCTGGTGGAGGAGAAGATGCAGACGTTCAGTGACAGTGGCCATAGTGTGTCTGTGAGCACTATGTTGCAGCAGGTAACAGATATGAACAGATGAAAAGAAAGGACAAAAGGAAAATCAAAGCTTCTATTTGCTACATTGAGCTTTAGGGCCATGAGGATTTTATCCTTTTTATTATTTAATTTTTTCCCCCCTAAACCTTTTTTGTCCTCCTAGGATAGTGTTCCTCATTTTCTGTTCATGATTTCAAAACTTCTGTCTTTCTCTACGGCCAAGATTAGACACTATATGAAAATAAATGACATTGTCATGGTTTCCCTGTTCAACTTTTTAATATTTACCTCTCACTGTGGTACCCACCACTCTTCCTCTCTTCCTCCCACCCCCTCCCTCAGGGCACTGGTTGATGCTTAGGTAAACTGTATCATCTAAACTTAGCTATTTTGAGTTTCATTTCTTTACACTCAAGCTCTTTGTTATTTGAGAGTGGATGTTAATGAATTGATACATTATGCCTCATGGGCAACCCATCTGCATTTTAACTGGTGCATTTTAAATGCCTGATTCCATAGAAGAAAATTGTAATGTTAACATTATAAGGAAAGAGACTTTTAGGAAACATCTCTTCAAACCATGTCATTCTGGTGGTGTCTAACTCTGTTCCCCAAAAGTAGCACCTGCCTCTATTACTAAACCCAGTACTTTAGGGGCTAATTTATCGACACTCCCAAGTGTTCATTTAGCAGCTATGTATTCTGCACCTACTACCTATCAGGTATTAAGCTTGGTATCAGGGTAGCAAAGATGAAAAAGACATTGCCTGTACTCAAGGAGGTCAAAGCTAATAGGGGAGACTAATACATAATTACAAAGGCTATTGCAATATGATAGCAAAGATAAGCATAGACTTCAGGGGCTTTTAAAAAGGTACCCAATACAGGTGACGGTGGTATAGGGAGCACCAGAAAAATGAGAGAGGACTTCTGGGTGACCTGATGCTGCAATTGTACAAGTATCAATATGTACCGATGTCTTCAAGTACAGCTTAACACAAAAATATGTTAAGAGAAAGAGGAAGGAGGCAGGAAAGGGGAAGGGAATTCTAAAGGCAGGAAATGGCATTAACAATAAAAATCAAGGTGTGTGTAGACCTGTCAGCAATGCCATGTAAATAGAACATCCAGTGTGAATATAAGAGGGATAAGAGACAAAGCTGGAGAGGTAATTATGGGCCAGTCAGATCAAACTTCTTAAAGGAGAACTTTTCCTTTATTTTTTACTATGTTCAAAATTCTTAAATTTAAAAGACATATTTTAACATAGAATTATGGATCTTCCAGCTATATGCTAAGCAATTCTTCCTGTATTGATGGCCACAGCATAATGGTTTGCCTACAAAAATTACCTTCTTTCCTCTCTGGCTTTGAATTCCTCCACCATCTTTAATCTTTTATTTACTCTCATAGATGCTGACTTTCAGGAATGAATAGTGTTTTGGGCCATCAGAATTTAAACATTGTAGTGAAGGTCCCCCCCCATCTGAATCAAGGCTACACCTAAATATATAGACCAATAGACCCTGTTTTAAAAATTGTACATGTCTATGAATTTGCATACACCATATTTAGAGATCATGAAAAATATTACCTTAATCCCTTTTCCTTTCTTCCAAAGATGCCAGTGAATAGGTCAACAGGGAGACTGTCAAGTAAAAGGAATCAGGCTCTCACACGGCTTTCTCAAGTCACCAGCTTTTGGCTCACTTAAATCGGGTGTCGAATATGACATTTGTCTTTAAAGGATCTCTTACAAACATGTACCGTGAAACCAGCAGCAGTATGGTCTTGAACAAGTTAGTCAAGCTCTTAGAAACTTCGGAATCTTCCTTAATAAAATGAAAAAAAATGCAAGTATATATGAATACTTGGACACTACTGTGTCCAAAAAGTCTACAAGTCTAGGGGTGCTTGGGTGGCTCAGTTGTTAAGCATCTGCCTTTGGCTCAGGTCAGGATCCCAGGGTCCTGGGATCGAGCCCCGCATCAGGCTCTCCGCTCCGCGGGAAGCCTGCCTCTCCCTCTCCCACTCCTCCTGCTTGTGTTCCCTCTCTCGCTCTGTCTCTCTCTGTCAAATAAATAAATAAAATCTTTAAAAAAAAAAAGTCTAGGAGTCTATTCGAAGACCTGTGATGGGATTTTTTTCCAAACTGAAAATTTTTTGTGAGACAAATATTTGTAAATTTTTAATTTAATATTTTTAACATACATACACACACTTCATATTGTAATTCTAATTCACCTGCACAAGCTTATACTACTGAAATCATGTTTTGTTTTCTTTTTAATGAACTGTATGAACTTGTTACAAAATTAGTTTAAGTGGATTTTAAAATATCAATTTAGTTGTGGCACTTAGAGAAATATGTACTCACGATATTTTTTCCTTTTTTTCTTCATCAGAGTCCTTTAGAAGTGCTGAGTTAACATTAAAGGGAAAAAAAAAATCTAATCCTCCTTTGATTTGACCTAAGAAGACTCCCAAAGATTTGCCTTACCATATAACTGAAAACCATCTCACATTTTCACACAGAAACTAATTAGGAAAAGATTATGGTACATGGCATCTTATATGAACTTGGAAAGTGCTGAAAAATTGAATTTTACTTTTGAACACAATTGCTTTTGAAAAAAAAATTTCCATTCTTTGTTTATCTTTTCACATAAAATGATAATTGTAGACATTTTCCTGGTCTTTCCTGTTCATTTTGGCAGAGAATGGAATTTAAGTTCAGCCTCATAAATTTCCTCGGGGACCTAACATATAATCACTGTCAAGATATTTTGATAGGTGACAGTTTGGAAAGATTAAGTGATTCATTTAATGTGACATGATGAAGTCCTTGTGCAGAGCTGAGAATGAAAGTCAGATCACTGGGGTAATCATTGAGAAATCTCTTTTATTTCAAAATGGAATTTAGTTTTCCTACAAAATTAAAATATTTGTTATAAGCCATTTGTTAAACATAAGGTGTTTAGCTGATACTTGGATCCACCCCCCAGACTTTTCTAATAGAATGTAAACACTTATTCTTTGTCTTGAGTCATACCAAACACACTCATCTTCGTTATAATGTTTTCTGAATATATCCATGATAGACATTCATCCCCGACTAAATGCTATCTATGCAGTAAGAAAAACCTTTCCCCTAAAGTCATGGTTTTAGGGTCCGCCTCCACAGATCCTCTGCTTCTGCCCACCTGACCAAATCCTGATAAAGCATGCTGTAGGACATTCAACTATTCCCAAGACTTTAGCCATTGAACTTCCAAATGGTGTCCTCTTCAACACGTCATCAGCCCTTGCTTACTGCTGGACATACCATAAATGACAAATAAAAATATGTTGAAAATCTAGAAAATGTGGAAAACCAGTGGAAACAATAAAGCATTTCATTAAGTATATTACTGAGATAACCAAATTTAACATTTTGTTTAATTTTAAACATTTTAAGATTTTTTTATTCTAATACATGAAAATATGCCACTTTGTTGTCTAGCCATAGTACCCATTTTGCTATCTTTATATATATGGTTATAGAATTACAAAATAAAATACAACCAGATTCCAACTAGAAAGTTTCAATCCTTTCAATTAAAAATTAACAATTTATTATAAATATTTGTATAAATTTTAAATGGTAATGTTTGCACAGATTTAGTTGAATGGAGTTTATTTAAGCAATTTAATAGTGTTTGAAATTAGTTTTTCCAAATATTTAATATTATAAACAAAATTGTAATGTACGTGGCTGTGAATTCATTGCCTTTTTCAAGACTGTTGGCACATAGTTGGTACTTAATACCTTTGTTGAATGCATTAATGAATGATAAAAAGTAATAATTCTTACCTTTTTTGTTTTGGCAAATAATGAACTAAAATCATATTGGAACTACTTAATAAATACATGCCTGAAAAGCTCTTGAGAATATTTAATTAGATTTTTATGGTAAGGTATTTGTGAAATCTCATGGGAATCAGGAAAACAATACAAAAAGATTATTTGATTACAATTTCTTTGATCATATGTTTACATTTTATCAAAAGGTGAAAAACAGACTTTGCATATTTTATAGATAGATTTCTAGCTAGTCTTTAAGTTAGTTGTGATGACATAGCAAATGAAGAGTTAAAGATAATATGGTGACTTTTCTGAGTGTAACCATGAAGATTTTTTTACTTTTTATTTTCTCTTTCTGCCGAGTCAGTTAGTAGGTTGTGGCAAAATTTCCTCTACATCCATAAGGCTAACCTCTAATTTGAGAATAGGGACCTTTCCTGATCAATTTAATGTCTTGGATTAGTGTTTAAAGCACTTGATCATTTAATTCTTCAAATAAAATTTTATTTATGGTGTATGAAATGAATAGTGTTGTACTTGCCTAAAATTACTCATTTACTCTTTTGAACATATTTAAGGAGCATCTCCAATGTGTGGAGCCCTCAGCTCTGCCTGAAGATTTCATAACTATCTCCTGAAAAAATGTAGATGGTGTCAATGCTATATTTTAATTGGGGAAAAGAGACATAGTATGCTTGGTAATAACTTTACACTAAACAGAAATTGATATTTCAGTGCACATTAGTCTAATCAGTATCATATTCACCATCAATGTTGCCTCTTCTTTTTTCTTTTTTCTTTTTTTAGATTTTATTTATTTATTTAACAGAGAGAGAGAGAGGGAGAGACGCAGGCAGAAGGAGAGGGAGAAGCAGGCTCCCCACGGAGAAGGGAGCCTGATGCTGGACTCTGGGATCATGCCCTGAGCCAAAGGCAGACACTTAACCGACTGAGCCACCCAGGTGCACGCCACTTATTTTTTCAAAATAGATTTCCATTTAGGTATTCATAAAGTACGAGGAGAAATTGTCACCACTTTCGAGCAGCAGAATGGTCAGCATCGTGTGTGAACAGTATGATTCTTTGGGAAGCGAAGACCATTCACAGGAACAAATGACCCAATACTCTACCCCAATCTTTTGTTAGCTGTACATCTGATGTTTAAAAAGCAGAACACAGCCGAAAACATGAAAAGTAAGTATTTTGGGTCTTTCTGGACATGGTAGTACCTGGGGTTTTTAAAGTGTTTTGCCGCAAAAGGAATTTTCATAGATTTTTAGTAGTTTTTCAGTAAATGATCCCATTTTTAAAAGATATTGGACGTTTCAATAGAGTTGCAGATGAAATGGGATTGACCACTCTCCGTATAAGGAAAAAAAGAGGACTCTAACATCCAAAGATAAAAGCTGAGACTTGAGATAATTGAAGTCTAAAACATTTTTGAAGGGTGTGTATACTGTAATTTCAGATTTCTTTATTTGATCTCTAATTATCAGAGTAAGGGTCACCTTTCACACTTGAAAGGGATTATAAACATATAAAAGTCTTTTCCCAGAAAGGTGATGTTATTGAAAGATAGAGATTCAAGAATATTTGAGATAAATTAATTGATGGCAAATGCACGTCAGGCTGTCAAAGGAAGTTAGAGATCTTCAGTGTAACATTTTGAGAAACCACTTACTGGAATGCTTATATGATTGATCTGCTCCAGGATGACATTTTTTCTCATATTTTTACACTTTTACTGGTAATAGAGACATTTAATGTTTCTTGTCAATTTGTTCCAATAATTGTGTGGCTGCAAATTATTCATTACATTGCCAGAAAGTCATAACCCTAGTTTTTTTCCTCCTAAATCCTAAGGCAGACTTTAAAGGAGAAAAAAGACCCTGCATTGTGCAGCTTCAAGGGCCTCTTTCTTGGATTAATGTGGGAAAAGTAACCTCTGCGTTGTGCCATTAGCTTTTGGGGGGGATTGACACCTCCTCTGCTTTGGCCAAAGAGTGTGAGCAGATTTTTTCACAGAAGATGCTCTAAGCACACCGACTCATTCCCTATTCACAGTGATCTTCTGTTTTATCTCCAATTTTAACCTTTAGCCAATGCTTTGACTTTTGTATTTCAAGATGCTCATAGACACAGGCTTTATATTTTATGCCACATCATTTTTTGGTGTACATTTCTATTCTTGGTAATAATGTTCTTTATATGCATATTTGTATGTATGTATCACTATGGTAACATTCTTTAATGGAGAGCCTGTCTTGACTGACTAAATAAGTTTATCGGTGTGTATCTTGTTTTTCCCCATCCATATTGCAAATTCCTCTCTGGAGTAAAATTTCTTATAGGTCTAACACTACCTTATAGGAATAGTTCCTGAAGGGATCTTGAATTCAACAAGAAAGTGAAATATAGATTTTGTTATGTCTCATTTCTGTGACTTTCATCAGACCACACATGTTTTCAGTGTTTGAGCTTTAACATCTTTATAACTACAATTTTAAATTATGTGATCTCCAAAGTCCCTTTCTCCCCTAAAATTTTATGACTGCTATTCTAAGGAAATTCCAAAATATACGTATCATACTGTGATCAGGAAGGATAACTCTGGGAGAGGGGAAGTTGGTGGGTAGAAAAGGAGGTGGATTAATGTTGAATGAAAATGTGTTATTTGCATAACATAAAATAAACCGCCCTCCAAAAGACTTTCAAGCTCATACTACTGCCCAAGAAGGGGGAACTGGAAAACTTTTGGGGGACCAGGACTTTTAAATCTTTAATAATAGGAATATAAAATTTCTGTCACACAAGATTAATACGCTTAGGTGGAATTGTCTTTTTTTGATATCATTTTGCTATTGGCTTTAGCTTTATTAATTAATTAGACACTAATTATGTATTTATCAATTAATTTAATACATAGATGGTTGTGGAGTCTAATTTTTTTTTTTCACTCCAAAACTCACAGATGGTAAGTAATATGGAAGACCAAAGTGTAAGCGTTTATCATGTGACAAATGTAGACTGAGCCATGAGAGAGACATGGGATAGTGCAAAGAAAGTAGACTGGAAAGGGAAGGCCAGGGTCATACCCAGGTACTATTGGAAAATGCTGCATTATCTTTGGAAAGTTAAGTTACTGTCTGGGCGTCAGTCTTTTTTGTGTTAAATGATGATAAAAATATCTCTTTCATAGTGTTATTCTGAGAAGTCAATGTTATGTCAAAAAAGCTTAACCAAGTGCTTATCATGTGGCAAATACACAGGGATTAGTGGTTTAAAAGCAAATTAAGAAAAAAAAATCAAGTTTTGTATACAGCTAATATTTAAAAGCAATGTCTTAATTCAGCTCTGATTGGATTTTTGTGTTTATTTTTTCTTGTATTTGGGTCATCTATATGATGGTGGCATCTGTCTTTTGAAAAGGTAATGCACTAATGCAGAAAGAAGGAATTTTCAGTGATGCTGCCCACGTTTCTGTGAAATGGAGGAAGCTTTCAAACTGAGCTTCAATCTGGAAGTTACACTCTGTCAAAACTTGCAGGGGAAAAGAACCCTTTCCCATCAATTTGGTGAGAAAATAAGATATATGAAGGGCTACCTAAAATTTTTGAGAATTTATCACATGGCAGATATTATGCTCTTTATATGCCTTACCTCATCAAAACCTCACAATAATCTTATGAGTTAAGAAAGAGCACTCTGCCTCCTACAGTGATGCAAGCACTGCGGTTCAGAGAAGTTCAATAATCACAACAGTTCACAAATCTAGCAAAAGGAGACAAGCCAGGACTTGAATGCACACAGTTTGACACTGGAGTCTTTGTACTTACTACTTTTCTATATTGATGCTCCAGAAACTAGCCTCATGGCATCACTGATATTTCAAATTTTATTTTGCCTTTGCTGCATCTCTATCAAAACTTGGACAAGTTAAATGACTGCACAGAGACTGAATTTCCTAACCTATAAAGAGCAAATAATCGCATCGATTTTTAGGGTTGTTGTAATAATTAAAAAATAATGAATATGAATACAAAATGCTTAACCATATATCAGGTGTGTAGACTGTATGATAACTGAGACCATCATCTGAGAACCTGGACCGTGTCATATGCCCTTCAAAAGGGACAGGAATAGGGAAATACAAGTGGAGAATGAAAGCAAGAACATAAGTGGCTGTCATCTGCATTTACTACAGCAGTGGGGCAAATAGCTACTTATCAATGTTGATTGATATAATGCTGATTGTAATGCTGACTGTAATGCTGATTATAGATTGATATAATGCTGATTGATATAATCTGTTCGAATATAATGTCTCTCTTCAGAATCTAATACAATGTCTCTATATAAATGCAATGTCTCTATTTAAAAGCTGAAGTTTGGGGCACCTGGGTAGCTCAGTTGGTTAGGCGTCTGACTCTTGATTTCATCTCAGGTGATGATCTCAGGGTCGTGGGTTTGAGCCCTGAGTTGGGTTCTGTGGGTGTCTGCTGGAGATTTTCTCTCTCTCTCTCCCCCTTTCCCTCTGTCATTCTCCCCACACTCTCTCTCTCAAATAAATCACTTTAAAAAAAAATAAAATAAAAGCTGAAGTTTGAGAATAAGGAAATTTTGATATTACATAACAGTGATTTAAGTACTGGATAGAAGGGAATTTCTGAACTACCCAGAAGGTCATGAAACATTTTGAGACCCATAGAGGGAAGGCAGTTAAACCTGGAAAATGGGGAAGAGAAATCTGATCTGGGCTAAGATAAAGGAAGTTCATAGCCACATTTGGTCAAGTGGTCCTACCAAACCACCAAGTGAGAATATAAAAATTCAGATCATAACTCCTGTGTGGTAGCTGTAGTTCTGAAATATAATGCTATATAAACTAACAGGTAGTATGCTCTCTGACTAATTTTCATTGTGCTGGTTCAGAACCCATTCAGGTATTATTGTAATTTGATAGATAGCTATGAAGTAGCCTACAAGACCATCAACACTAACTATGAATATACCTATTATCCATAACATATATCTATTATCCATAACAAAGAAACCCAGGTGTAACAAGATTTCATATCTTGAGACTGAATTAAGTGTTTCATAATCTGAACTGGACTGAAAAACTTGGCTACAGGGAACTCAAAAACTTGGCTACAGTGAGACAGGAACAAGTATCTTTTTTTTTTTTAAAGATTTTATTTATTTATTTGAGAGGGAGAGAATGAGAGACAGAGAGCACAAGAGGGAAGAGGGTCAGAGGGAGAAGCAGACTCCCCGCTAAGCAGGGAGCCCGATGTGGGACTCGATCCCGGGACTCCAGGATCACGACCCGAGCCGAAGGCAGTCACTTAACCAACTGAGCCACCCAGGCGCCCAGGAACAAGTATCTTTAAAGAACCTTGTCCTCTATCTTTGGCTACAACGACAATGAATAACTCTTAACAGCCCATCATGAGTCACTACTTAAAATTAGTGGGATATTCAACTTATATGTTTAGTTCTAAGTCTCACAAATCCAAATAAATTGGGACTTTTTCATAAATAATACATTCATTAAAAATTAGTCATTATTTTCTCATTAAAATTTAAATTAAATCTATGGGTAACATGTTTGAAACATTGATAACTTAAGATCTTGAGGTTATAGAAAGAAGTAAATTATAATGTTTTTATGAATTATCACTAAGGTTCAGAAAAATGGGGAAGAAATCCAGATTCCCCTTAAAAGAATAAAGAATAGGTTATATAGAGAAAGACCGAAAGAACTCTAAATTTCTACATATTGTGATACATAGCCTACTGAATATATAGAGACTTAAGTGAAGAAATGAGTTTTAGGAATAAAATGAGTAATGGAATTAGGGGTGATTTTGAAGCCAAGAGAAAGGAATTTAACATTTAACAGGTTCTTTCTTGAGAGTAAGTAAAAAATGTAGAAGAATCAAATACACATCAATTACAGAAAACATCTTTCTTTATTAGCATGCACATCATTAATTAGGGAGATACTAACTTCAGGATAGAAGTTAATTAACTGTGAGATCAATACCTAATGCTGATTTCACTTTTTACATCTCTCTAACAGCACCAAACCAATAAAAAGCAGTTATGTTTTTGAGTAAAACTTACCTGACCAAAACCTCAAAGTGAGTAGTTCCTGAGGCGCTCATCAAGAAGGAAAAGGTGGTTGAGTTAGTAAGATTTGGGTGTTCACTAATAGCTAAGCAAAGCTAAGAAGATTATATAATGAGGCAAGTTATTTGAGTATATATAAATATTATAGCCTTTAAAAATTTGTCACAAATAAGATTATTTCATAATAGTGTTGGTACATGGATAGACTCTCAACCAAATTTATATATTGTGGTCAGGATTCCTTTTCAGGAGTATGTAGATTACATCTTCCTCTCCCTGAGGTGAAGAATTCTCACATTTAAAGTAAGCACTTTAGGGGCACCTGGGTGGTTCAATCGGTTAAGCGTTTGACTCTTGATTTTTGGCTCAGGTCATGATCTCAGGGTCCTGGAATTGAGCATCGGGCTCTGCATTCAGTGAGGAGTCTGCTTGAGGATTCTTTCTCTTCCTCTCCCCCCACCCAACTCTTTGTCTCTCTATCTGAAATAAATAAACAAATCTTAAAAACAAACAAACAAACAAAAAACCAAAGTGAGCACTTTAAGGTCATTGAGGAGATTCTTATTTTCTAGTGAAGAAAGACTTTGATCCAATCTTGGGTCCACATCAGAGGAAGTTGGAATATCTTTTGTACAATGCTTTTTAATCTACTTGGCAGAAATTTTAGTTATGGGAGCTTTGTTCCAAAGACAGTGGCATCAGGGAAGTATCTGTTTGTTGTCATATACCCATGTCCTAAGTGTCTATTAAAGAATATTAATGTTAGAGGCCAAACATTAACCATCCTGAAACATAGCATGAAACCAAAGTGCAAAATGTACTTAAAATCATCCACTTGTCTTATTTCTCTCTCTCTCTCTCTCTTTCTCTCTTGGAACCAAAGACTTGACATTCTTCCCCCAAGGCACAGTATCTGTGTTTTCATAATGACTTTTCTTTGTTCCAAGCTAATTGCTACAGAATATTGTTACATTTTGCATTTTTATGGTCCTCTTGATATAGATCTGAGTTAATGGGTGGAAGGCACTTAGAAGACTGTCTATCACATTGTAAGCACTTAATACATGTACACGGCTCTTATTATTAAGATTTTCACTGATTAGTTTGTAACGATCTGTATGAGTTGGGATATGTAACAAAGGATATATGGGGAGTTGGACACTGGAAGTGCACAAAAAAATTTAAACAGATATAGGGTATCTTAGAAGAGGGTTTGAGTGCAGCGAAGTTTGAATCTTCCAGAATCCTTCCATAAAAATGAGCATAAAGACAGCAAAACCAAAGACCAACAGACACCATTTAAAACGAACTAGTTGGCAAAAGCATCAGGAGAAACATAAACACAAAGATTGGGGTAATTATTAAATATTAAATATACATTTACCTGTAGAACTAAAATACAATGGTGCTTTAATGAAGAGACGGTAGGTGAAGGTTTTATTTGCTAACAAGCTAACATGAATTGGGGGAAATAAGAGGCATTCCTAAAAGGCAGAATAAGTTTGCTAATTGCCTTGTAAATGTATTCTAGTTACTAAACAAAGAAAACTGATAATTTTAATCTATTTTCACGCATGGTTTTGAATTAACGGATGTAGGAAATGAGTACCATTGGCTGATAACCTCACAAAAAGTCAAACCAACATGACAAACCTTTTGGTGAAGAACACAATACAACCTCACTTTGAAGGAGGCATAGTGAAATAGCTGGGATTGTATGCTCTTTCATCAAAAGGTCGCGCAGCACCTTCAACCATTAGTTCAATAAAGAATCATCAAGCCCCAGTAACACACAAGGCACAATTACAGGGACTGGATACAATGGCTTGCAAAACAAAACAAAATAAGTAATTGATAAGAAACCACCCTGTCCTTGTACCCATGGAATGTACAGTAAGATAGAAAATGTGGTCATTAATCAAATAATCTTGCAAATAAATGTCGTATCACCTCTGTTAATGAATGGAGAGGCATATGGTGCTATGAGAATAAATACTAGGAGCACTACCCCTCCTCTAGGGGAAAAAGAATCTGGAAAGAAAGGGTTATTTGAACTGAAGTATGAATGCTGAAGAGCTTTAAGGAGGCACTAGCCTGGGGGGAACAAGCCGTGGGGTGGGGGGAGGAAAGTATTTCAGAGCCTCAGGGAGAGCCTGTGGAAAGGCTCTGAATTAGAAAGGAGGATGGGACGCCAGTGTGTCATATGGGGGCGGAGTAAAGAGGGTGGGACAAGAGAAAAGTCAATACAGGGAGCAGTAACTATGTAGTTTATTGTCCAAACTGGATGGCTTTTGCGATTAAAAAGGAGGTACTACCAATGATTACACCAGAACAACAGGTGGCCACTGGGACTGAGTCACCCTAATTAGAGGCTGTGTTAAGAAGAGGTCTGTAGGCAGAGAGTGATGGAATTGTTGGAAGGATTTTAAGCAGAGGTTTACATTTTGGCCACCGACCGCAGTGTGGAGAGTGGATTACAATGAGGCAAGCGTGCATGTGGAGAGACTACAAATTAGCATGCTTTTTTTCCCAGAGATCAGCTGAAAGGCAGTTTCTGTTGCTGTTATTTTTTGTTTGTTAGGTTGTTATAGTCCCTCTTGGTGCATGCAGAGAACATGGCCTAAAATCATACAAGGAGTTTCCTTTTCTTTTAATTATTGGAGTTGAGTTGAGAAGTGCTTGCTACGTTCCATGCCTATATCTGAAGTACCTAGAGATAAAGAGGATCGACAAAAGATGGTTATGTTTAGAATTACTATGGCATAATCTATTTGTTCTCTCCCTGCCTACATACACACACACACACATCCACACATACATGTGCACATATAAATACACACACGTATATACATCTCTCACACACGCATGTATATATTCACTTACTATATATATTGAACACACTACTACAAATCATTAAAGATCCTATTCGATGAGCTACCCATTCCATGAAGAGGTGTCTACTACTCTGTAAGTGTAGCCTAACCTTTAAAAATGCTTGTGGGTCTGGTTTTTTTCTTAAAAAGAAATTTTCATTGTTTGAGTTTAAATAGTAAAACATATTAATTAAAGAAATAACTGGAAGTACAGAAACATTTTCTAAAAGGCAAATGATATAAGAACGCCAAATGCTGCATTTTTTAAAAACCTATCTCAAATCCATTTGTATATAAAATTTTGTATCCTGCTTTCTTTCAACTCAACATTATGTCATAATTAAGGCTATCAAGTTTAGCAAATAAAAGTACAGGGTGCTCTGTTAAATTTGAATTTCAGATGAACAGCATTTTTTTTTTTTTGCATAAGTATGTCTAAAATATTGCAAGGGAAATAGTTTTACTTAAAAAAATTGCTGCTTATCTGGAATTCAAATTTAACCGGATGCTCCATATCTTATCTGCCAATGTTAATTATAAACACTTTCCTTTTTTTAGTGTAATCTTCATGGACTATTATAAATAAATTATGCTAAACACTGTAATGCAGGAAAAAAATGTCTTATTTTTAAAGAGCATGTCTTTGGACAGATTCACAGAAGTAAACTTCCCAGGTTGGATTAAATACATGTCTATCCCTGAATTTATTTCATAGAAGCATTATGGGCCGTAGTTTCTTTTCCTTATTTAGTTAGTTAGGTAATGAGTTAATTCAAAGGTTGAATTTGTATCATCATTGCTTAGATCCCCATTTTTTTTTTCTTTAAAATATCAGTAGTGTGGAGAATCTATCTTTGGATGGCAGTCCAGTTTTTTCTAAAGTCTTACTGGAAGTCTTAGATATTTTGGTGAAGGAGATTTCTGGACAGGTTAAGATACACATTTCTCTAGGTTCCCTATTCCATTCCTGGGCTCAGCTTATCAGCAAACAATCTGTGATTTATTATCTAAGCCTCCCTTTCCTTCTTTGTCTTTCCCTTTATCATCTCTTTAAGTTTTGCTCTTACATTTTGCCTTCTGCATTTACAGAGTACCTATACACAAAAATGCCTATTCAGTCAGTGTCTGTGGGACTTCCAAATGCTAACTGTCATAGTTTGGGCTGGGTGACTTAGTCAAGCTATTTACATTTTCTGAGCTTTGGTTCTTTTTCTAGGATAACTGTATGGCAGGATTTTTGTCATGATAAAATGAGCACATTTCGGGGAAAACACCTAATGTGTCAGAGAGACAGTAAGTGCTCAGTATATTCCCGAGAACGCTAATGAAAAGATAAGGACTAATTGACCCGGGCAAAACTCTCTAAGAAGCAACGGATGTTAATATGTAACAAGGTCCATGTAACTATTAACAGCTGAATCTTATTTTCTCCATTTCCTGTATTTCTCCAGAGCCTGCATTTTCTTAAATGCCTGCCATGACTTAGACACTATCTGGGAAGGGCTTCTTTGGTTTTTGATATTAGAGTTCTCTGTCTTGCTCACATTCACAATTCACACTGAGGATAGTCCAGCAGGACCATGGTGCTGAGAAGAGTTTTAGGAGCCTCTGGCTTTGAGGCTGAAAGAATAACTTCCCGATTATACCTGAGCAGAAAACAGCTCCCTCACTAGAGAACAGTTAAACACTTCCCTGATCACAGCAGAAGCTCCGGATTTTAGTGTCTAATCACTTTTATACCACTGTCCTTTAACCCTCTTCCCACTGACCCACTCACACATCTCTTCATTAATTATTAATCAATACATAGTAAGTACCTCCCGGAGTTTAATGCCAAATAGCGTTAATGAATCTTTCAATCAGAAAATGAGATCTACTGTTACTTCATGCGCGTCCTGCGGCCACAGAAATACGTGGGGCACTGTCCGGTGGTGGTTCG
The DNA here is from genome assembly GCF_009762305.2 of Zalophus californianus. Classification (NCBI taxonomy): domain Eukaryota; kingdom Metazoa; phylum Chordata; class Mammalia; order Carnivora; family Otariidae; genus Zalophus; species Zalophus californianus. The sequence goes on from NC_045604.1 coordinate 16,512,846, forward strand.
TGGATACCTGGAATATGTCGGCTCTTTTAAATATATTTTTGTTCATGATGGAAGTCTTTATTTTCAAAGTATTTTTGATCGATTGCCTAGGTATAGATTCCAAGTAAACAAATGAAATGAATCAAATATTCCTTGAAAATTTACAAGCCCCACCTATGGTTCAATTTCTTAATGGCAGCAAATGCTGTTCAACCTCAGGCACTCCTCTATCTGGAGCCTTCTTTCCCACGTTCTTAGTATAATTTGCTTGCATCTCCCCCGACTTCTGGTTAATTCACTGCAATTCAAAGTCTTTCTCACTGGGTGGCAGCCTCCCCTTGATTCCGTATTTGGATTTCCTTTCCTCTCCTTCAGTGTAATTGCATGCTGGCCAAAAGGCAGGATCTGGACCTAGATGTCCATGTTTGGAATCCAGTCTTTGAAATTTATTTGGCTCTGTGATAAGGGACAACTTAGGGAATGTCTCATCATCAAAATGAGGATAACAGTAGGAACTCCCTAATAGGATTCTCATGAGAATTTAGAACGTTAAAGTACTTAGAGGAGGGCCTGGCAAATACTATCCAGTAAAGTTTATCTGCTATTTTTATGATCATATTCAGGATAGTACAGTAGCACCTGGGAATACAAACATGAATAAGTCACAGAATTTAAGAAACAGACAAAAACTTAATAACGCAAACAAAGAAAAAAAGCTAATGACCACAGTGACGACAGAGGAAAGAACCAGCTCCGTGGAGAAGACTAAACAGAGTGTTCCTAGCAGACTTGTGGCTGTGGTCCAATAATAACTAATTTCCAATCATTTCATTTCTTTTTTTTTATTAAATGTTTTTTTTTTTTAAGATTTGAGTTATTTATTTGAGAGATAGAGAGCACGAGAGGGAAGAGGGTCAGAGGGAGAGGCAGACTCCCTCCCCGCTGAGCAGGGAGCCCGATGTGGGACTTGATCCCGGGACTCCAGGATCATGACCTGAGCCGAAGGCAGTCGCTTAACCAACTGAGCCACCCAGGCACCCTCCAATCATTTCTTGAAAACCTGGGAGTATCAGTGTTGGGTTTGTTTCTTACAAATATTACCTCATGTGTCCAAAGGCTGCGTAAAGTAGATGTTTATGCCCATTTTCCAGGTAAGGAAACTGAGCCTGATAGAAGTGAGACAGTTTGCTTAAGATCATTCATCCTGTGAGTGGAAGACCCTGGATTTAAATCCAGGTTATTTTTATTTTTATTTATTTTATTTTATTTTATTATTTTTTAAGATTTTATTTATTTATTTGACAGAGAGAGACAGCCAGAGCAGGAATACAAGCAGGGGGAGTGGGAGAGGGAGAAGCAGGCTTCCCGCTGAGCAGGGAGCCCGATGTGGGACTCGATCCCAGGACCCTGGGATCATGACCTGAGCCGAAGGCAGACGCCCAACGACTGAGCCACCCACGCGCCCAAATCCAGATTATTTTTGATCCAAAGCTCTTTCTGCTCTGTGCCTTCTGCTCTGCCAGCTCGCTTCTACCTCAACTATTACTGGTTAAAATTTTAATACCTCCTTCTCAATATTGTTCCTGTATTCTGGAAGAGACTGGGTTGCCTGTGACACTTAATAAGAAAATCATATACATGTCTGCAGACTGAGCTTCTTATTTTCTGAGGGGAATGCTGAGCCGACAGAGCCGCCAGTCCCTCACTTAACTCCTTACATTTTCTGCGACATCCCCCTCCTCTCTGACAGGTGTATCAGCATTTTCGTGGCTGCCTGTGCTGATTAAAGCTTCCCAAACACACACACCAGAGAGAAATCCCTTGGTGACACGTTCGCTAGGGCACTCCGCGAAGGAGGTCTAGATTCAAAGGACAGTGTCCTGTAGATGGCTCCCACTGCCCAGCAGATCAAGGGGCCAATGCAGACATGGCTGCAGAGATGTGGGGGCAAATTTTTTTCTCTTGAAATGTGCGGAGCCAGCTACGAATCCCAAGGATGTGTTATTGAAAGAAACGAATTTAAGTTACAACGCAAATAGCAGCTAATAAAGCTGTTTTGGCTTTTGTTCTGTTTCACGCAAGATGTAGACCTGAGGACATAAAGTGGAAGAGCCAGAAGGTGTAAGAGGTAAGAAAAGAGCTTGAAGGGTGATTTAAACATTGTACCTTTATAAGAATTACAAGCATTGACTCATCGTCACCTTTCGATATCTTTCTTAATGTAGAATAATACTCAAATATTTTCTTTACTATTTTTCAGGATGTATACGAAAACTGAAGGAGCTTTAAAATACAAAGGTGGTGGTTTTACATGGTGTGATTGTTAAGTGTCCAAGAAACCCTCCCTCTATGTTCACAGTAACATTACACACACACACACACACACACACGTCCCTCACAAGTCATACCTCCAAACATGCACACACACATACACATACGTACACACATGCACATATGCAGGCATGTATAGACAAGCCACACCCTCACACTCTCCAAACACAAACACAAACACAAACACTGGACTCTCCCACCAATGAGAGGAGGAGCCGGCCAGGGGGGCATGAAACCTAGAATGGCAAGGATAACTTTTGCTGAAAATGGAAATTATATTTAGGGCTTTCAGTACAAACTTAATGTTTTTGGCTTTTGTGCATTTAAATTCAGAGCGACTTGGAATAGCTCATATTTGAAACTACTATTTGTCAAATATTCTTTAGTGTGAATGTGTTTCTGATCATTTCTTGAGAGCGGGTTTTGACAGACAAACTGCACATCCTGAGGGCCGAAGGCTAAAGGGGGAATAAGAACAGGGCAAAGAGAGAGGTTGCGGGGTGTCTGAGACACAGTGTCTAACACAGTGATTTATCCTGGGGTCAGTGCTGAGTGAAAACCTGTGGACACCACTGAGAGCTGCCCATGGGAATAAACAAAAGGTTATCCAGACAATCCTGTAGCCAAAGAGCATATTTTTCTACTTACATCAATGTGATGCTTGAAAGGTCACTTTGGTCTATATAAAACTAGAACTTATTGGCTACCATTAAGTTAAATGAGACATTCTCGACCCCAAGTCTAGAAAATCATAATTCCCAAATTCTAAATTCTTCAGTCCAATCCAAGGCTTAATACTTTTCATCTTTAAAAATCATAAATATAGGGGGCGCCTGGGTGACTCAGTCATTAAGCATCTGCCTTCTGCTCAGGTCATGGTCCCAGGGTCCTGGGATCAAGCCCCGCATCGGGCTCCCTGTTCAGTGGAACGCCTGCTTCTCCCTCTCCCTCTCCCTCTCCCACTCCCCCTGCTTGTGTTCCTTCTCTCGTTTTGTCTCTCTCTGTCCAATAAATAAATAAAATCTTTAAAAAAAATCATAAAAATATATTAGTTTATCTTTGAACTTGTATATTTTAGTAAATGTTTTAATATTGGGGTAGAGAGAATTGATGAAGAAATGCTAAAAAGTTTTGAGAAATTAAAAGCAAAAAGGTTGGGCGCCTGGGTGGCTCAGTTGGTTCAGCGACTGCCTTCGGCTCAGGTCATGATCCCGGAGTCCCGGGATCGAGTCCCACATCGGGCTCCCTGCTCAGCGGGGAGTCTGCTTCTCCCTCTGACCTTCCCCCCTCTCATGCGCTCTCTCTCTCTCTCTCTCTCATTCTTTCTCTCAAATAAATAAATAAAATCTTTAAAAAAAAAAAAAAAAAAAAAAAAAAAGCAAAAAGGTTATGATTAATGTAGACAGACTGACCTGTTTCACACTTTAGTGTGGATAAGAAGGGTGCATCATCACAATGCTTTATGCGTGGATGGCTCAATCTGGATGTGTATGAAGATTTTAAATAATGAGATCATCATTAAGGAACAATATCTCCACTTAATCCCTTTCTCTGCTTACAGATGTTACAACCTGAGCTTTAGGATGCCATTCTCCCTAATGTTTTAAATGTTGTTTCTTAAAAAACAGTGGAAGGGAAAATATTTCTTTGAAGAGCCATTAGCTTTAAACTTATTTTCCCTTATCCATCTGATAAAGCCAACATCTGTTAATCTAGAGAGCATCCCTGGAAGGGATGTTTGTTCACTCTTTTGGGCCATGGAAATGACTTACAGGACAGATGGAGACCAAGTTTGGTTTCGAAGTGCTTCACATTGGGCTATTCTGTCTGCTTTCACTGTGGACCAGTGTAAGGCAGATTTTGAGTTTATGTTCAATAATTTTTACTATAGCAGAAGAAAAGAAAAAACTAATATACCAAACCTGAGATCTAAGAAATTATGTTTTTTTCCTTTTTGCAAGGTTGAGAATATTCTTATCTAATATGCTCAGAAATCCTTGGTGGAAATCAGTAAAGGAAAACATGGTTATGAGTAACTGTATACTAAATTTGGTCAAAGTGGTTTTTTAAAAATGTTTCAGACAAGACTATGCCTTTATTTTTTGTGATTGTAAGATTACTCTCTTTTCACACTCCAATTTTCTGGCTCATTCATATTACTCATCTAACTTCATTTATAGTATATGTTGATGACAACTCAAGAGAAAAATGTAAAGAAGGAACATATAACTTAAAATGGCACCTAGCTAATGGTCCCTAAATTATTGGATTGATTGATTCATTTATTCATTCATTTATTCAGTAGGCAAAAATGGATTGAAGACTTAGTCTGGGACAGTTTCTGGTCTATGGTTTGGAGATAGGGCTAAAAACAAGACAGACAAAAAATTTCTCCTCAGTGGATGTTAAACTGTAGCAGGAGAGACAGATAGTAAACAAATTAGTATATAATTCCTAAATTTCCATTAAAATATCATGGAACCAGAGAAGAACAACAATGAAAACTCATAACATAGAACACTAACACTTCAGGGAAACAAGTTTTGGGAAAAATTTTATTAAGTTGAAGGTTGATAGAAAAAGAGGGAAAGAAGATTGTTCACGTCTATGTTTCACCTCAGGAAACAGCAAGCTTGAGTGCCTTTACTAAGACAGTGAAGACGTTTCCTGCCTCCCCCATGCTATTTGTCCCTCAGCCCAAAGACCCCAGGATCTCCCAACCAGTGACCCGTGCAGACACCTTCTCACTGTCTCAGTGATGTTTCTACAAAATTCAGCTTCCAGTGACTGCCACTATTCTAGACTAATTTGTCATGTAGAATAAATGTACTAAAAGTATTTTTTTCAATAACTTGGAGACCCATAAGTAAAAAACAAAACTAGCACAAAACTATATGTTAACATAATATTGTGTATGTGACAAGAACAAAACCAAAAATCTGTAAATATTCCAGTCCTCCCTCCTCCCCTCCCTTCTATTGAGGAAGAACCTTTTTTTCTCCCGCTGTTACAAGGCTTTGTTTGTGTGTGTTGGTTTGGAAATGGATGATGATAAAAACCTAGAAAAGACCAGAGTATTTGATCATAGGTTAGTATGTTGTGAGCAAGAGAGTAGCTTAAATGATATTTCTCTCTCATTTCACAGTTCAGAGATTAGTGCTCCACAGCTGATCAGGTGCCTTGCCATTCTCAAGACTTCTGTCTCAGATTCTCAGGCAGTAGCTACTGTCCACACCATCTCTCTGTTCACAAGGGAAAAGAGGGTGACCAGAAGGGTAAGGACAAAATTGTTTTCAGAGGTCGAATCAGAAAATGGCATCATCACTTCAGCTCATACCCTCTTGGTTAGAACTTTGTCATATGTCCACACAAAGCTGCAAGGGAGTCTAGCAGTGGAAACTCTATGTGTGTGATTATATACCCAGCTAAAACCTGGGAGTTCTATTATTGAAAAAAGAATGGATACATGTCAGGGAACAACTAGCAGTCTATACCTTAGCCCTGTGGCTACCCTGATATCTATCTGGTATTCCTCTTACCACTCATAGAACCCACACAGTCACCTCCACAGATAACAATGAAAGCCATATCCAGTTACTACTTTTAAAATACCAACCTCTCTGTTGGTTCTTTCCACTAAGTACTGACTTAGTACTTGGTTCCTGGTGTTTTGGTGACCTATAAACCAATAGATAAATTATCTGCTCCTTCTCTATACACATTAAACAATAATGGAGAAAGACCAAGATAACTTCAATTAAAAATCTCATTCAGAAAAGCGAATAAAGGGAACACAGAGCAGTCACTTGCCCAGAGCAATAATCAAATGCTGCTGAGCAAGTATTGGCATTGCAAAATGTGCTTGGTTAATTCTTATTCTGGTCTCCAGAGGAACTCCTTTGTCCATTTGCTTCTCTGGTCCCTTTATCCATTTTCTTTTATGATCACATTTGAAGTGTGCATTGGAAAATGTGCTCTCCTTGAGGGCTACACAGTTTGGGGGGACAGGAATTGCCTTAATCACACAATTACAGGTATTTTAAGCCAGGTTGTGCTTTCCCTGGCAATAAAAAGCCCTCCATAACTTAGTAGGTGTATTTAATTTGTTTTCCAGTCAGTTCCACGTGAAAGGAGTTGGTGCAAATTGTACCTATATATAGTTTTTTGTGTGTGTGTGTGTTAATTTTTCATTACACTAAGTACAGTGTTAATGCTATAATTGTCATTAGGTAATTTATAGTTGAGGGTTGTTAGACTTGTGATGTTATCAAATAGTATTTTTATTCTGTTTTAAAAGTGGACTTATTTGAGGGGCACCTGGGTGGCTTAGTTGGTTAAAAGTCCGACTCTTTTTTCTTTAAGACTTATTTATTTGAGAGATAGAAAAGAGAGAGAGCACGAGCAGGGGGAGGGGCAGAAGGAGAAGGAGAGAGAGAATCTCAAGTAGACTCCATGCTAAGGGCAGAGTCCAACACAGGGCTCAATTTCACGACCCTGAAATCATGCCCTGAGCTTGAAACTAAAAGTTGGACACTTAACCGACTGAGCCACCCAGGTGCTCCAAGTGTCTGACTCTTGATTTTGAATCAGGGCATGATCCCAGGGTCGTGAGATCAAGCCCTGCATTGGGCTCCCTGCTGGGTGTGGAGCTTGCTCGAGATTCTCTCTCCCTCTCCCTTTGCCTCTCTCTCTCTCTCAAAAAAAAAAAAAAAAAAGATAATAATAAAAAATAAAAATAAATAAAAGTGGACTTATTTGAGTAATAGCCTTGCAGAACAGGATCCTTGCCCAGGCTGCAATTTTTCCTTTTTCTTTTTTTTTTTCCTTCTAGCTTTATTGAGATATAATTGACATATAACACTGAGTAAATTTAAGCTGTATTCGTGTTGATTTGACACACTTATGTATTGTAAAATGATTCCACAGTGTTATTTAACACTACCTCACCTCATATATTTCCCGTTTCTTTTTTGTGGTGAGACCATTTATGATCTACTCTCTTAACAACTTTCAGGTATCCAATATTGCATTGTTAATTATCATCACCAAACTATACATTAGATCCCCAGAACTTATTCATCTTATAACTGGAAGTCTGTATCCTTTGGCCAATATTTCCCTATTTGTCCCTAGATACAGTTCTTAAACCTAAAGTCTCTCTTTTATTGGTCCTATGCTCGGTTTTACCATCTCTCCAGCACCTTAATCGGGTTTCCTTTCATCCATATAAAGAACTAGCCTTGGGCTTTAATTGCTTTAATTATTGCTTTGGTGGCATACAGTCTGTTTTTCACCTTATCACAACCAACTTCCAATGCACAACAGTCTGTGTCCCCACTCACTGCTAAGCCAGTACCTTCTATACTAGGGTTTGTGAGAGCAGCAGACCACTTCCAGTACAAATGTCTGGATTGGATTGAATACAAAGTTTTACAATATGGAGACCTTAAATATGAGAGCTTAAGATAGAATTTTCCTTTCTCAAATAAGTAGTTCAGAAGATGGTAATTGAGAACTCTTAGAGCAATTGTTCCTTCTTTTACATGAAGTTTCCATTTTGAGGATCAACGAACCAGTTCTCATTGACTTCTAGACAGAGGGAAGAGGAAAAAGATAGCAGAGGATGTACTGTTTCCTTTTCAGGAGGGTGACCCAGAAGAAGGACATTGCTCCCATCTCATTGACTGTAATTGAGCCACATGAACCCCATGGAGCTAGAAGGAACTCGCAAGGTGAAGTCCTTAGGTGGGTAGTAATGTGGCTATTAGCTAAAGGATGGGAATTCTGTTGCTAAAGAAAGTGGAGGTGGAAATCTGGACCAAAGCCAGTCTTGATGAAGAACAATCCTGAGTTACCATGAATAGAAATTGCACCAAAATATTACTACTTTTTGTTTCTAGTGGGCGAATCATGTATGATTTTCACTGTATTCTCTATGATTTATTTATACTTTATCCACTTATTTATTTTATCTGTTTTTTAGGGTTTTACAATGATCATTCAGCACTTGAATAATTCAAAATTATTTAAAAAATTCCATGAACTAAATCCCACAACCAAGCATTGTAAGTGATGCTATAAGAGTTGTCTGTAGATTTAATGCATAAGATAAGGCTTCAAAGGACCTAGCAGAGGCAGAATTGGAGATGTGTGAGAATAGAAAGAGAGATCTTGTTTGCCAATGATGAAATTGCTTTCTTCCTCTTGAGAAATGGTACAGATTTCAAAGAGTCGAGCTGAGAGAGGAGAGAGAGAGAGAGAAAAAGAAAGAGTCGGCAACATAAAACATTAAAAGTTTAAGCTTAGTAATCTGGAGAAAGGGGTATTGCTTACTTTGCATATCAGTAATTTAAATAATATTATTACATGTTAAGTAAATATATTGCTGTTATTGTGGTAAGAAATATTTTGATTATTTCCAAAATTATGATAAAAGAGGACGATTCCAGCTCTGTCACGCTCCATGAAAATAATTACAACAGGAAAGTGTGTAAAATAATAATGGCATAGGTCCTTGATTTGAAATTGTCAAAAAACATGTATTAATGACAAAAAGAACTCAATGAATGCACAGGAAAATATGTTTTGGTTTTAAACACTTGAAAATTCCACTTATATTTATGCTATGAGGGTATTATTAAAACAAACATTCAGATGATGGTAGGGGATCTTACAAAAGAGTACTTGGGCATTCTCAGAGGCTTATCTCTTTCTATAGATATATTTTAGCAATGTTAACCCTCTAAAGAAAACCAAATAGTGATTTAAAAAGGAACATTTTTAGCCTTGAGAAATGTGACTAGATTTCCTTTTTCTGTAACTGGCAATGAGAATGTACTCTTACTATGTTAAACAGCCAGAGGAAAAAAATCTTGAATGTCTGGTGGGAGTGATGACATATAATGTTGGGAAGAACTGAATGGTCCAGCTGTATGCAGTACAGGTGGAAAGCTAACACTGTTTGTATCAGAAACAGAGATGTGGAGACACAACTTCTATTATGCTGCCTTTAATGTGCTGAGATCTCATTACCCTCAGTCTTTGTTTTCAAGATTCTACTATCTGAGAAAAAGAACATAATTGTCTTACGTGGGGCCAGGCATCTGCACTTGTATCAATCAGTTATGGCCAGAGGGGCAGGACCACTGGGCAGCAGCAGGCCTTGTGTATGAGGTTTCCCCAAGAAGGGGGATCACTGAGAGTAAAACACTCAGTGGTGTGTTAGCGATCTCATAAACTGGAAAGGAGGCTCATATTACCAATCCTGTGAGTTAAACTTCCCTAATTAGGAATGATTACTAAATACTATAAATGAAAGCATATCAGTTTCTAGCAAATCATTGCCAGAACCCTTTTTCCTTGCTGTTTTTCTTACAGTGTATGCACAATATAAGAGAGAAATGAGAAGACCTCAACTGATTCATTTAATTTGTTTATTGTATTGGTCTGATGGTTAGGAATGATGGACAGTAAAGTGAGAGATAGGAGAATATTTATAAATTTAGGTATTTTCATATTTGGTCAAGGGAGGATTATTTTTAGTGAGTAGACAAAAATCAGTAAAAATAGAGATTTTATTACAATTAATTCCTTGCATATTTCTTGTTAGAATGAACAAAATTCTTGTCTGGTACCTGTATAAGCCAGTTATAGCATTTAGAATGTCACTTAGGAAATGGAAAATTTCTATTTATATAAAATCTTTATATACTGCTGAAGAAACTGGAAAATGTCAATTTCATGCAGTGCATCTGGGAAGATGTGTCTAGGGCATAACACCTTAACTATCACATAGCGATTATAACTTATCTGTGTAAATAGTAACAAAAAGTTTGCAGAGATGCGTTGTCTATTAAGACAGCCAGGGCTTAGGCATATGGCTATACAGTCCCTGGATTGCAGGTCCACTTGGATAGATGAAATTTCCTTGACAGATGTTGACCTAGGGGTCAGTGGAATTATATTCTAGTGATAAGATTTTTATTTTATTTTATTTTTTTAATTTATTTATTTGACACAGAGAGAGACAACAAGAGAGGGAACACAAGCAGGGGGAGTGAGAGAGGGAGAAGCAGGCTTCCCGCGGAGCAGGGAGCCCGATGTGGGGCTCGATCCCAGGACCCTGGCATCATGACCTGAGCCGAAGGCAGACGCTTAACGACTGAGCCCCCCAGGCGCCCCTAGTGACAAGATTTTTAAAAAGACATTAAGATGATGCAGGATGTTCAAACATAGTTTTCATAAATTGTTCCTTCTTCTACCACATACTTCAGTCACAGGGGAACAGAGTGCATTAAACATAGTAACCTCAAGAACATTTACAAAAGCAATTGTAAACAGAAGACAATAGAAAAGGAAAAATATAGAAGGAACTGTCATTAGATAATACCCTCTCTCTCAAGGGGACTGTAGTGCTGCAATGAAATAGGAAGACAGGGATGGTGAGGTGGGTCCCCTAAGAATAGGTCCTTTCTTGGGGCGCCTGGGTGGCTCAGTCGTTAAGCGTCTGCCTTTGGCTCAGGCCATGATCCCAGGGTCCTGGGATCGAGCCCCACATCGGGCTCCCTGCTTGGCGGGAAGCCTGCTTCTCCCTCTCCCATTCCCCCTGCTTGTGTTCCCTCTCTCGCTGTGTCTCTCTCTGTCAAATAAATAAATAAAATCTTAAAAAAAAAAAAGAATAGGTCCTTTCTTTAGTTCCTCTGTGTAATATGTAAATGTATATTGTTGTACAAAGCTCTGAAAAACAACTCATGAGCCATGTCATTGTATCACTTGGCAGGTAGCTGTACTGCACTTTGGTCCTGAAGAGAAGAATTATGATCTAAAATTAAGATCTTAGTTTCAATGATAACAACCCTCCTCTTCCTTGGGTTTAATTGCGGGTGTTTCCAAATGCGGTAGTTACCTTGGCAAATAAGAAGCAGGAGTGTTACACTCATATATTTTTTTCTGTTTTGGAAAAGATTTTATTTATTTGACAGAGAGAGACACAGCGAGAGAGGGAACACAAGCAGGGGGAGTGAGAGAGGGAGAAGCAGGCTTCCCGCAGAGCAGGGAGCCCGATGCGGGGCTCGATCCCAGGACCCTGGGATCATGACCTGAGCCGAAGGCAGATGCTTATCCGACTGAGCCACCCAGGAGCCCCTATTTTTTCAAAGTATATATAGGGATGTGCAAATGTGAAATAATTTTTGGATTGACATAAAAGTACTACAGTCAGGATCATAAGAATTTTGAAAAATCTGTCAAGCTCTAGCATTATATGTATTAATTTATTAAATATATATTAATTTTAATTTTGAATGTACATGTATGTATGTTTTCTTACATAAAGAACTGAATGGTCTCTATTCTGCTCTTTGGAAGCTTTATGTATGATTCAAGGGAAAAGGGTATCTTTGTTGAAATACATCTCGCATTTATTTGTCTGAAAATAATATAGGTTTCAAAGTAATGAAATTGTTATTGGAATCCAAAGAGGAGATATATTAGGCTTTGAGAAAAGCAACTGATAGAGATTAAGTGGCCTCCCCAGCATCCCAGATCTAGGAAACAGTACGGAAAGCATTTGCCCCTAGGTCGCACTGGCTCTAAAACCTACTGAAATGGAAGATTCGTAAGTGTAAGAGCAGAGCCTGTTGTGTTCAGCATTCCACCCCCAAGACCCATCACAGTGTCCGTACTCAGAAAATAAAGAATGACTAAATACATAGTCTAAACACTGATTTTAGTTTAAATAATCTGATTGGAACAAACTGACAAAGTATCCAAAAGGACATTTAGAAATGACCAGGTTTTGAAGTTTGGTTGATTGCTGCAGGAAAATTTTGGATAAGAGGTAGAGAATAGGAAGAAATACGCTCATTTCTGGGATAGTTATAAAAATAGTGGGACCTGACCAAGGCATTCACGGTCTAGAACTGATGGGGTGTCGTGTGAATATCAGTTGTGTATTTCCATTTCAGAAATGGCTTGATCTGTCCATGTCTGACTTACAAACAACCGTCAACTACTGCTTTTCAGGAACACATGACCTATTAGCAATGTCCAGCATGTTGAGAAGGTTAAGATGGGCAGTGTTTATGTCATTAGGTTTTCCATTCTGGGAAGTCCCATCTTGGGAGCACAGGATCTCTCCCAGGGAGATGATATAGCTGTTTCCGAGGGCCCTATTTCTTCCACACTTGTCCCTATCCCAAGTTCTTGACCTGATTATTTTCTTAACATGCTGCTCAACCATGTATGCCTCCGGTTTAAAATGTATATATATATATTTTCCTGGATTTCTGTTCAAGCCATCTAGTGCCACGGTACCTTGCATACATTAATTTTTCTATCCCTTTCCTGAGGGCTACACCCTTTTCCTTAAAATCCGATTCAGTAATCGATACCTGACTACTAGCACACATACCTCCCACACACTTACTGCCTGTTTGCATTCATTTGGAACATCTTGAACACGTATTTTATTTACCCGTTGCAACAATTTTCTATGTTACCTAGTTCTACCCTAATTCAACTATTTGAATAAAATTGAAATTGGCCATGTTTTGGGGCTCTGTGTATAAACATTCATTATCAACATTTGCAGCTGGGATATCTCATTCATTGCCCACCCCAGTTACAACGACGGTGTCAAATAGCCTCTCTACCCATAATTTCTCTTGTAGGAAATTGGCTGTGTCCCCTGAAATCTGAGATCCAAGAATAACTTTATGGGGAAAACAAGTATTAACAGCTATTGAAAAACTCCTGCCTTAATGTTTAACCAAATAAGATGTTTTATTAGGATCTGTATCTTTATAGCTCCCTTTTAACAGCTGTAATAAACTCTTTCAAAGCAATATGCTACAAGAGATCAAAGAGCTATGCTCAATTAGAGTGGTTCCTTATTAACCATAGTCAGAAAAGAAGTAGGAGATACATCAAAGTATGTCTGATATGTCCTTTAGCGGACTAAGAGAGTATTGTGTCACTGTGAAATGTCACTTTAAGCCAAATTAAAAGTCCTGTGAGCCCTGAAGCTCCCTCCACCATGGCAGTGGACCTGCAATGGAGATCATGTCTCGGGTTCTGAGATCAATGCCCCCAAGAGCCCTTGCTAAGAATCGAGAGATCAGAGATGAAAAGCACATCCACAAAGTCCTACAATGCAGCCAGTTTACTGTCACCGAAGAGATGTACCGCATGAGTTGACTGTTGTGATTTCAGCTTGAACAAAATCACAGCAGGTTTCTAAGTGGCTGTTGTATATTAGATGAAGTGGGGTTATCCAATGCAGGAAGGGCAGGCAGAACACGATTTAAACCGTGATTCACTGAAAACAACCTCCATGGTGTGAATCCAGGGCAGCAGAGCAGTGTAATACGTGGCCTCGGTGGGTCGAGTTAATTTCCCTAGAAGGGTTCAAAAACACATGTTAACTGTGCCACCATTCTCTCTTCATTCTCAGCTCCAGTGTCCAGTCGTCTCTGCTGGCGTTCTTGCAGGATGTAGGTCCAGGCACTACATTTATTAATTTTTCCTCTATATGTTACCATGTATCTACCTCCCATTCTCTCCCTGTGCCTATCATACTTTCTCACAATACAGCTCTGAATTAATTTGATCATGATTTATAGTGAAAGAACCGAGTGTTAGATAAATTAAGGGACTTTCTCAAGGAGAAGCTGTATAAGCAGAGGTGATCGTGTGAAAAATTTCTCAACCGCTGTGCCCCATATCCTGATTAAAAAAAGATGATTACCCTCTATTTTGAACCAAATCTATGACTTCATCATTTTCAATTACCACTTGCCTCTGCCATGTTCCCATAGGTATGACCACCCTGGGGTCTGACCTGATGAAGACAGAGTCAAATTTCACTTGTGGATTCCTAGGGAGGTTTCCTTTTCCATGAAATGTCAACTGTGAGCAGGGAGAGGAAACATGAAATGTGTCCATCTCACTTTAACAATGTAAGGATTTCCAGAAGCCTATATGGCCTAGGTCCTTTTCCATATTATAATATTGTTTCTGGTTTCCTCTTAGTTCAGCCCTCCCACTTCCATAATAAGCAAAGGGAGATTTTATCAAGAAAGACAGAATGAAAAAGCTTCTGCTCTTTTTCAATGTTCTCATCTGCATCTTGTGAGCTCTTCTGCTTTTCACTATCCATCAATTTGCTCTATAAAAGCTTCCCAGATTTATCTGGATACTTTTGATACTTTAACATCAAGGATACCACTTAAATTATTTTCCAGAATGCATCAGAATGACAAGAGCCTAACATTTACATAAATCTCACATAGCAGAACTATGATGAAGGATTCAAGTTCTAGTATTTTACATTAATCAAGAATGGAAGTTATAAAATGTTTTAATACTAAAAGGGTTACAGAATACCTTCATGTAATCCTTTTCACAGACATTACCATGAAACGAGACTAGCTCTAACACATCTAAGAAGGAGTGGTATACAAACCAAACCAGAGGAGCTAGTTTAGATTGTCTTAAGTGTAAAGGAAATGAACAATGTCAGAGTAAATGTGCCTAAGCTAAAAAGGAAAGGCAAGAAAAACGTATGGCAGGGAAGGTGTCAGGTATCAGTCAGTGTCAGCCACCAATTTATAAATGGGTGTTCAGTGTAGATGAATCCAATTAATATCTATTTTTTTCTTTTTTTATTAAAGATTTTATTTATTTGAGAGAGAGAGAATGAGAGATAGAGAGCACGAGAGGGAAGAGGGTCAGAGGGAGAAGCAGACTCCCCGCCGAGCAAGGAGCCCGATGCGGGACTCGATCCCGGGACTCCAGGATCATGACCTGAGCCGAAGGCAGTCGCTTAACCAACTGAGCCACCCAGGCGCCCAATTAATATCTATTTAATTGGTTGTGTGTATATATATCTTGCTTTCAAGATTATGTTAGTTCTATGAGGGTATAAATAAAAATCTCCATACTTTCAGAACTTAGCATATTGCTTTAAACAGTAAGCACTTGAAAAAGACTTTTTTAAAAGAGTTATTTATTTATTTTAGATAGAGAGGGGAAAATCGCACACACAAGTTGGGGTAGGGGCAGAGGCAGAGAGAGAAGGAGAGAAAGAATCCCAAGCAGACTTCCTTCTGAGCACAGAACCAGACGTGAGGCCCGATCCCAGGACCCTGAGATCATGACCTGAGTCGAAATCAAGAGTGGGCTGCTTAATGGACTAAGCCACCCAAGCACCCCAAAAAAGACTTGTTAAATGAATGTATCTCACCTTAGCTTCCATGCTACTTAAAACACACCAGCTTCTTTCCCACATGGTTCCTTTTTTTCCCAATCTCCATATTTTGTTCTCAGGACTTCACACATGTAATCCTTCCATTCTAAAAAAATTTGCCTTCCCCTCGCTCTCTTTTTTTTTTTTAAGATTTTATTTATTTGACAGAGAGACAGAGAGGGAGAGGGAACACAAGCAGGGGGAGTGGGAGAGGGAGAAGCAAGCTTCTCGCTGAGCAGGGAGCCCAATGCAGAGCTCGATCCCAGGACCCTGGGATCATGACCCGAGCCGAAGGCAGCCGCTTAATGACTGAGCCACTCAGGTGCCCCTCCCCTCTCTCTCTTTTTAATGTGTAAAATCAAAGTGGGAAGACTTTTTCTGGCAAGGGTAGTGAGTTTTTTAGGCTTTCCGGGCCACATGGTCTTCATCAGCCCTGCTTTGCTCTCCTGCTGTAAGAGGGAAGTAGCCACAGGTGCGAACAAATGAGCCTGTCCATGTTCCAATAAAATTCTATTGGTGGACACAATCTTGAATAATTTTCTTGAGTCTACAAATTGTCTTCTTTTTTTTTTTCTTTTCAGTCACCTTACCTTGAAAATACCCTTCTTTTGCCGGTCATACAAAAACAGGCAAAATTTGATCCACAAATTTGATCCTCTCACCACAGTTGGCTGGTGACTGTTACAGAGTTAAGTTTGTGTCTATTCTGTTTCCCTCTGCCCCAAGTGAACATCTCTGGATTTTGTTAACCAACATCTAAATGCTCTGTCTTAAGACACTTATTTTATGAATTACTCATTTTAACCCATTTATATCCACAGGTCCTGACTTAACAGTTTTCTGAACATTTATCATTTTACCTAGTTTGTTGTAATTTTTGGAGATAAGGGGCTATCTTTATATTTAATTTTTTGATCTTCTAGGATGCATAACAGTATTGGCTAAGGAAGGCACCTGAGCCTCTTGTAAAAGCTAGTTGAATTAGGGAGGAAAGACTTTACATACTCCTTCCTCCCTCGGGCTACATGGCAGGGGCAGACCTTTCAGGTAGCAGAAGGGGATTCTGGGCAGTGGCTGTGTTTCCCGAAGACCTTGCTGTGATAATAGGGCTAGGGCACCATTGATCTTTTTACCAAAACAAAAATAAATGGAATCATTCTCAGTGGTGGCTTCTGTGGCTGGATCTGAAGGGCACTAGGAGAGAAAATTGCTCTCAGCAGTTCCATCACGGGTAATGTACCGGTTCTGTAAGACGTTGTCCATTCCTTAGTCCTTTGATCCTCAAAAAGAGGTATTTCACAAACACCTGGGGGGGAGTGATATTTATATATGGATCAACATGGGACATAATAACAATACAAGAAAAAACATGGAAATCGTTGCTCTCCACTAGTGGTTCATAACTTTGGTTGCACATTTTAGTCATTTGGAGAGTGCTTAAAAAAAAAAAACAACCCAGGGCGCCTGGGTGGCTCAGTTGGTTAAGCGACTGCCTTCGGCTCAGGTCATGATCCTGGAGTCCCGGGATCGAGTCCCGCATCGGGCTCCCTGCTCAGCGGGGAGTCTGCTTCTCCCTCTGACCCTCTTCCCTCTCGTGCTCTCTATCTCTCATTCTCTCTCTCTCAAATAAATAAATAAAATCTTAAAAAAAAAAAAAAAAACCAACCCAGCATTTAGGCTACGCTTGTGAGCAATTAGACTAGACTTTCTGGAAATGGTAGCCTCCGATGCAGTAAGTTTTCCTGCTCTCCACAGATGATTCTACCATGTAGCCAAGTTTGAGAACCCCTTCTCCACACCATCTTATAAAATGCACTCCTTATGCAGGAAAGGTAACAAACAAAATTACTTTTATTTTGATCTGATGAATTAATTAATCACATTGGCATCTAGGAAGGGAAGGATCAAAAAATAAATTGCATGTCTTGAGGTAGCATTCAGTAAAATATGGATGAAATGGAGACATGGCTGGGAGGGAGGTATGGGATAAGTTGAAAATGCGTCTTATAAATATTCTTCTGAGTTAGTTATTCAGGACTTCTCTGAAAACCAAGAACAAATAACATTTACATTACTGAATAAGCCCTCCCGTGTTGTATTAATCACACTTGTAATTTTTCTAAATTGATGATTTAACATCTACTGGCTGTTCCCAGGAAGATCCTGCCTCACCCAAAACATCTGGAGACTTTCCATAGCTCCAAACCATAGCTTTAACAGTCATGGTGGGCGTGAACTTCACAGGGGTACCACTTTCAAACATAACTAGCTAATCCTAAACCTGTTTAGCCTGCCTTGCCCAACTGCTTCTCTTGGAAACAAAAAAGATGCCTATCCACATGGGTTTTCTCCCTCTGACTCATTTTAGATTTTAGTGCTTTTCCTGAGTGACTCTGTGTGGCTGCAGTGTTCTCCCCAGGGAACTGTGAATATGACAAAACTGTAAAACTCTGCTTTTTCTCTTGATCTGCTTCTGGCCTCACCAAACCTAAGTCAAGGTAATATGGTTAAAACAGAGAAATAGTGGAGTTTGAGAAAACGGTACCAATGCAAACATAAATCCTTGTACTACAGAAAATCTTCCAGAGTCATGAAAGTCTCACTCCTCCAAGGGTGCAGCTGCTGGATAAATGTGTCCTTGTATTAATACCACAAGCCTGTTCTTCTTAGAACCATCTAAAATTTTGTTTTGCTTCAAAAACAATTGCATTTCCAGACAGCTACCACCTCCTTGTTAAATTTAGATCTTAAGGTTTTACATTTCACTTCTTACAGGTGAAAACTTGGTGTCAGAATGTAGATGGGGTAAAAGGTATAGTTTTTCTTAATGGGAACTGACACACCATTGATTAGAATTTATTGCTTGTTTACCTTGATAAATGCTTGAGAGGCTATTATTTCTTTGTTGTGTCACTTAAAATACTTTTTCTTTCTGGTTTATTATGACCATTTTTTTTCTCCTGGTAGTTTGGATGTTATGTATTAGGGCAAAGAGTAATCAACTTGTCAGGTTTTGAGAAATGGTTCATACAAACACAACAGTTGCCCCAAATTTTTAACAGTTGTCTTACAAGTAGACCTGCATTTTATACAGAAAGTTTAGAGAATTATAATGATGATGAATTTGAATATGCAATATCTTCTACTTTCTTTGAAAGAAGTTTTTTACGATATTATAAAAGATGATACATTGCCACAAGTTATACTTTTTTGGCTATTGTGGGATTTATTATAATGAAGTGTATGGGGGGGCACCTGGGTGACTCAGTTGGTTAAGTGTCTGACTCTTGGTTTCTGCTCGGGTCATGAGCTCATGGGTGGTGGGATCAACATTGGACCCTACACTTAGCAGGGAGTCTGCTTGAGATTCTCTCCCTCTGCCCCTTCCTCCGCTCACTCCCTCTCTAAGATAAATAAATAAATCTTAAAAAAATAAAGCATATGGTAAGTTGGGGCAATAATAATGATAGCTAACATTTATTAAATACTTACTATCGGTTTGGAGTGATTTTAAGGTTTTTACATGGTTTAATTAATTGAATCCAAATATTATTTTAAAGTAGATAAAATGGAAACACAAGGGTTTAAAGTAACTTTCCAAAGTCAACCCCTACTTAGAACTTCAGGAGTTGAAGCTAGTTGGTTTGACTCCAGGGCTCAAACTCTCAAGCACCACAAAGTACTGCCTCCTGGTGTAAGTCATTAACAATGATTATCATCCCAACATCTGATTTCATAAAACAGGCAAAAATCCTTCAATTAAGAAGAAAAAATATTTAAACATTTTTGGTTCATATTATCTATATTACAGGATAAGGCCTGAGATTTCCACTTTGCTACTATAGAGCCAATCAGCATTAAGCATATAAGATACTGCTTTTTGTTTTTTGTTGTTTGCTTTTTTTTAAAGATTTTATTTATTTCTGAGAGAGAGAGAAAGAGAGAGAACACAGGGGGAGAGTGAGAGGGAGAAATTGACTCCCCGCTGAGCAGGAAGCCTCATGCCGGCCGGGCTCCATCCCAAGACCCTGGGATCATGACTTGAGCCAAGGGCAGATGCTTAACTGACTGAGCCACCCAGGCACCCCTATTGTTTTTTGAACATACAAAACTTCAATTATTTTGTATGCTAATGAGGCATAGAATTCACAATAAGTAATGGGAGGCTATAAATTACTTTATGAATTCAAGAACAAAGAATGAGTTTGTGTTTAGGATACTTTGACTTATCTAGGTAACTGTTAACTCTTTATTTTTTGACTGTTAGAAAAGTCTCAACAAATGCTTTTTCAGTTTAGTCAAGAGGCAGACTAAAGCAATTATCTTTAGAAATAAAAAACTTGGAATCTTATACTAGGAAATTTTACAGTGCCAATGCAGAATACCAAATTATATAAACTGATAGCACTAGAAACTCTTCTTATTATATAATGTAACCTTGAAATACATAAATATCAGAAAACTGAAGTCCATCAGAGTTAACAGTGACATGGACAAAGAAAGAAGTTAATAGTGGGGTTGGGAATGCTCTTCAGGTCTCAATTACTTGAATTATGATGTAAATATTTTCCTGTATATCAATTACAGCAAAACAAACAGACAAATAAATAAAGGTTAACAAAAGAAATGGAGTGAAATATGTTAGAAGTAATGTTAGACATAATCACATTTTATCATAAGGAACATCAAGAAGACCACAAGCTTCTCTTATAGCCACTTTTTGTTAGGTAGTTTGTTTTGAATGCAATGATTAATTTTGAGAGGCTCATCTGCACCAGGAAGTACACTAGAAAATCCTCCACTTTGATATAAAATTGCTTTTAATTTTATCTAACTACAATTGGGAAATTTTCTGTGCAAGACTAATTACTATGTTAATATAGCGAAATAGTTTGTGCTGTCAGTTTGACATTCTTTGCAAATTTTCTTTTCAACTTTTGATAAGGAGAATTCAATGTCAATATCTACTTGAAACCATAACTCCATTTCTTTTCTTGCAATATTTGAGCAGACCCAATAACTGTGTCATAAACATTTTATTGAACTGAGGCATGACAAGATCTTTTTTTTTTATTATTGGCTGTTAACATTCTTGTCATATTTAATGTTTCACCTGGGAGTTGGCTTTCAGTGAGAGTTCACTCTTATGTGTGTCTACCTTTCAACCTTGATGCAAAACTAATGACTTCTTATTATCTCAGTCATAAATGAATCTTCAAAACACATTAGGGACTTTCTGTAATCCTGTTAAGGGTTTCTAGAGAGGTAGGTATTAACTGTGCAGTTTGTTCTATTGGGTTTAATGGCTTAAAGCATTATTTTAATAGCACATGCCATTTTCTAAAAAATATCAGAATTATTTTTTCTTTCAGTAGTATTCAAAGTATGATAATTTATATAATTGGAGCATCTTTATTTGTAGGTTAAGTTCCAGGCTTCAAGCCAACATTTTGAAAAGATCCTCATTGTTTTCAGAGCTGCAAATATCCAGGAGGAAATCCCTGCTCAGTAAGAAGTATTTTATGATATGTGTATCTTTGTTCTTCATAACTTCAAAACTTTAAATAAGCATTATTGGTTTATCTTATGTTTAACTAAAAGAGTTATATTTTCCTCAAGATCCATGATGTTATATAATTATGTGGATGAAGTATAAAACTTGAGTGGGAATGACATATACCAGCTTTATTTATTTGAAAAATGTTCTGAAACAAATATAAAAATATTAACGTCTATTAATTCTAACCATGGATACATGGTATTAAGTTGTGTTCTGTTTATTGGGAAAATGAAACTAAAATTAAATGAAGATATAGATTTTGACTTAAATATCTTCCTTCACCTTGATTCTTCTCTGCTTTCCTTAATATTTGTATGTACCATACCTTTTATCACTCTTTTCTAATAATTTCTTATTGATCATTTGATTCACCTTCCTAAAAAAAAAGTCTTTATAGTTCTCATATATTTCATAGTAATTCTTATAATTTGGGGCAAATTATTTATGTTTTTTAAATTTTATTTTAATGTAGCTGAGTGCAAATCCAAATCTCAAATACAATATTTGAAAATTTTATTTCTCCCCTTAAGATTTTACCTGCAGTCAAATTTTTATTTTGCCCATCTCATCAAATGTTAAATTACCTATCATACTTGAGGCTACTATTTCTTCTTATTCATACCCATCATCACCTATAATTTAATTGTAGTTCATAAATGTACACATAAGCAGGTCTGATTATTGGCGAGGGATACATTGGTAGAGAAGATTACCTTCATGTCTTTTCCATATCTTTGTGGAATCTTCTCTTAATGGCAATTTCTCAATGCCTCATCCCAATTAGTTTGCCTTTCAGTGCCAATCCTGACCTGCTTTCATCTAGCTGCGGTTTAGCATGGAATCTGTGAAATAACTCTCAACAACAAAATTATGTGTTTGAGTACAAGCTACGTGCCTGGCATTACTCTAGGCATATTCGGGAATTATAACTGACTTGAAGATTTGTCCCCGGCCCTGAGAATCTGACAGTCTTTTCTGTTTGTAACAGGGAAACTCACTGCTCTTTACTCCATGTCCACAGCCCTCTCCAGATTTTCCCTATAGGTAACATAGATTTGACCCCACCCAGGTATGTGACTAGAGAAAGCCAGAGCTTCTGAGAGTCCTAGGTGATTTGAGGGTGTGTTCTCATTCCTGGGAAAAGATCCGTCTTTGGGCAGATATGTTTATGATCCTAGTTATACACTGTGGAAGGGAATTTAATAGTTAAGATCTGAAAGGATCAGCCAGTTATACCTCACAGTCGTTAGAGCATGTAACACTTGATCTCAGGGCTGTGAGTTCAAGCCCCATGTTGGGTGTAGAGCTTACTTAAAAAAAAAAATAAAATAAAAATATTTCTTACCACTATTGTATATAAATCATATTCCTACCCTAACTAATTAAGAATGTGCTCCCGGAATTGAATGGACTAAGTCCCAAGACTGAATTCACAACCTACAGAGACAAAGTCAGCAAAAATGTTCAAATTATTAAACAATGTAAGAATTCAGATTTCATTAAAAGAAATTTTATAAGATAGATTAAAGGAATTTAATAACATTTATGTAACAAATATCTCAAGATTTATGGAGAATGCTTGCTTGTCCTGGTTTTTGTCACAAGCTTTTATGGCCCCCACCCCTTTGTCCAAGGGATGACTTAACATTTATTGCATAGGTTGTTTCTGAGAGTTATCAATGACACAAGAAGGTGACTAGATAAACATCAAACACAGTTGATGAAGATAACTTTAATTACCTCACTAGGGGGTTTGAACTAGTTAATTATGGGTTTTTTTTTCTAAGTAAACTTTACATATTAAGATGCCTAGTTGATCTCAGAGGAATTTAAAAATAACTTGTATGAAAGGCACAAACAGTAGCAATTTGGGAATGTAAATCAAATTGCAAAACAGATAGGTTTCGTAAATCTGAGAGTATTTTTGGACTCTTTTGTTTTCTTCTTTTTATAAGTAACCTGCCATTTGTATCCAAGGGCATTTCTGTTCATCCTTGTGTGGGTGGCATAATTACCCAGAATAGTTCAAGTAAAAAATCTTTATATAAATGTTAGATTACACTCAAAACTTGATGTCACCTGCAGAGTCTGATGAATATACTTGTATTAAATGTCAAAAATATGCTATAATGTTCTATTTCTAAAAGTAGGATTTAATGAAGTAAAATAATTAAGCTTATAATTAAGAGCACAGATATTCCTCATTCTTTGTCTTCTTACTGGATAACTAATTCAGGTGACAATTAAAAGTCTTGAAAAACAAGTTTGGAAGGTCTCCCCCTCTCTCCCATTGGAGTCATAAAATAAATGGGTGCTGTCTGCAAAGAATATTTAGAAAGAAATAATGTCTTTCATACCTATGAGATTTCACATGCTCAGTGCTTATCTTCACTTCTATGTTATTGAAAATACAATCTTCTGTTTGGAGAAATGCCTTATTTTTCATCTCCCTAAACTCAGATGTTAAATTTCCTTTAAGTCTCTGATCAAGAAAGTCATCAATATTTACTACATGCATATCTTATTGCCTGATACTATGGTAGGCACCATAAAAGACACAAAAATTACAGGACAGTGTTTGCTCTCAGAAAGTTCTGGGAGGAAAGGAATCCCATCTTGCACTTGTCTGAACTAGTATTTAGCTAATATGTATTGATTTGACTTGACATGAAAATGAGATGTAATAATGTATCAGTGCCAGATACAATGCTGCATTTTATGATGAGATGTCTTAGAAATTGTATTATGTATTAGAAATTGTGTTGATGGGATTATATATACATTTACATATTTCTTATTTTTTTAATACAGAAGCAGTGCATATTCTTTTCAAAACATCTTAAAATTAAAAAGGAGTGTAAAAATAGGAAAAATCCAATTTCAGTATATAATTACAATCATTGATAACAGATGCCAACATTTTGGTATATTTTCTCATATTTTTCTATGTATAGGTTAAAAATACTATGTAATTGTATATACAATTTTGCTTTTATACAATATTGCTTTTCTAATTAATGTGCTATGTAAATATTTTTCACACTTTTGCCTCTTATAATCACTAATTCTTTAAATCAATTGATCCTCACTGTTTTGGGGAAATTTACTATGTGACAGGCTCTGAGGCCTAGGCCTAGTCTGTGTTCTAAAAGAGCTTTTAGACATAGCTAGTAGATAGATAAGTAAGTTAGTAATCTCAATCCAGAAGGATAGGTTATAAGGAGACTAAATATATTTCAACATTTACTTAATTTTAAATTTTTTTAGTTTTTAAAAGATTTTATTTATTTGAGAGGGAGAGAAAGAGAGGGAGAGAGTACACGCGGGGGGGGGGAGGGGCAGAGGCAGAGGGAGAAGCAGACTCCCCGCCGAGCAAGGAACCTGATGCAGGACTTGATCCTAGGACTCTGGGATCATGACATGAGCCGAAGGCAGATGCTTAATCAACTGAACCACTCAAGTGCCCTCAACATTTACTTTAAAGGCACACAAACTGACTCTTGAATATCACAAAATATCTGTAATTGTCCACATTTCTAATGTTTTGTCATATCTAGTACTATTGTGGTCCATCAGCTGTCTTAAATAGTGACATTTATTAACTCATGTCACCTGCAACTACCTCACATTGGGGATACCTGGTCCCTATCTTTTTGCCTTCTATTTTATTGGATTTAGCTTCTTAGAAATGTCTTAAACTGATTAGATTAGTCTGGATATTAACAGATTCTTCAGATGGAAGGATATTTGAGTCTTAAGAATGTTAGTGGCCACCACTTGGTATAACTGATGGTTGGTAGTCAGTATGTAAGTTTTTAGACTATTTTAGAAAGTTTTATCAACTATTTCTATGTAGGATTTTGGATATCCTCTGTCCATGAAATTCCTGCAGAACCTGTCCTTATTAATTTATGTATGAGGTTGTAGTATCTACCATGTTTTGAATCCGCACCATGTGACAGTCAGTGTAAAAGATGTTTTTGTACATTTTCTCACTCAGTCTTTTTGAAAACCCTAATCTGTTAGGGATTTATCCTTTTATAAGTGAGGAAATTGAGAGTCCAAAAGCGTAAGTAACTTGCATGAGATCATAAAGCCACTCAGGGGAAGTGCCTTTTCTGCCTGATTCTATAAATCTGTAAGTTGGTGTATTTCATAAATTCTAGAATTTTTACCAATTATCTCTTGAAATATTGCCTCTGACTCATTTTTTTCTTATTTCTTTCTGAGCTTCAGTTAAACATAATGCTAGGACTTCTCATCATGTAGTCTATGCTTCTTACCCTCTGTTTTATAGTTCTCTCCCCCCACCCCAACTTATATTCTGGTTCATTTCTTCTAAACTTGTTGCTAAATTCACTACCTCTTATTTTTTTTGTTTGTTGCCATCTCTGTCTAATATTTTCTTTAAACATTGGCTAGCTTATTTCTAGAAGTCGCTTCTGTTTCTTTTTCAGATCAGCTGTCATTTAATTTAGAATTTTCTGTTACTTATAGACAATTTCAAACTTTTCATTTATTTAAACAAAGATGGTTGTTATATAATGTTTGATAATTCTAATATCTAAAGTTTGTGTGAGACTGTTTCTAATGTATATTTTTTGTATTTATTCTTGTTCATGATGCCTTGGGTGTATGGCTCTCTTTAGGTGTGCTAATATTTGCTCTGGGGAAAATGTTTGCGGGGATTCTTCAAAGCAGAAGATGAAAGCACATCCCAGGGACGATTTGAATGTGCTTCTACCAGAAACCTGGGAGCGATACAAGATAGAAATCCCTTTAAAGCAAGTTCAGAGCTTGTGGTTCTCTGGCTCACTGAGCCTTGTGCATCTCAGCTGCATATCCTTCTGTAGTGCACTGTGCTTGGCAGTTTATCAAGGGACGTTTGTGTGTGTTTCATTTCCTTTAGTTCTCCAGGCTGTTTTCAGAGCCAGTCAGATGTCTCCACCCTGCCATGCACCAGAATTGTGGGAGTGGTGAGGGATACCCCTTCTGGTTTACTTTTCTTTGGATGGTGTAGATTTGGGGGAATTTCCACTGACTGTGAGGCAATATCTTCTCCATGGCTTCTCACCTACAATGGCCCAGTGAGGCCACACGCAACAGCCTGAATTTGCCAGATTGATGGATGCATACCCTAAGGACAGAAGCAGTGTAAATACTCTGATATATCACTTACTGCTCTGGATTTAGGTTTTATTTCTCAGAATTTGGCCGGGTAGTATTCTAACATCTTTTCAGCTCTCCCATGCTTTAAGATTCATGCAAAATATATTTTTATGTAGTATATTAGTTGTTTTCACATAACTTAGCTCTTCATACCAGAAAGAAATTGTCCTACTGGTCTGATCTCCAAGGCTGGGACTCATAACTAATCTGCCCATAGGTTACAGTAAATATCCTATTATTTTCCTTTAAAACTGCATGCCACCCACTTGGTTGGATGTTTTTTCCTGATAAATCCACATGTTCTTCTTGTAAGAGTCAATTAAAGACAAAAATTTACAAGAAGTTAGTATGACTGTGTTCTCAAGCAAACCTAGTTAAAGCTTAGTGTTCAAACTCTTTACAATTTGTACAGAAAACAAGGTTTCACACTTGAAAATTTAAGACTGCAATGTGTTCTAACCTTTCAGGACCTTGCATTCCTTTTAAATCACAAGATGCAGGAATTTATTAGAGTTTGATGTGCAAGTGATAGTGTGCTTAATATGTTATATGAGTATGGTATCCTCTAATGCTCCCTGGACCAACATAAAAACAGAGTTGCATCTCATTGGAGCTGTTGAAACACAAAAAATTTTAATAAATAAGAATTATGGGGCAATAAAATTCATCATTATGTGAGGAATTGGGATAGCACTAAATGTCTTTGGTAACTCATATTATTCTTTTGCTCTTCCTGTTTCTATTCTATTCCACCATTGTAATGAATTTTTTAGATATTTCTTAGGGGGATTTTAAAATCTAAAGTACCCTCAAATCCCCTCTTCTGTTCCAGGGTTACATTTTTAAGATTATTTCCCTTTTTCACAATAGAACACTTACACATTCTGCCTTCTACCTAGATTTCATATCATACAGAAATTGACAAGTGCTCCTCTGGTTCTGAGCTTGCTTTTTTCTCTATTTACTCTGTAGCAGATGCTGTCAGTGCCTTGTCCACCGTCCCTTCACCCCTTTGCAATTACCACTTTCATGCACCCTGGTGCTTTTTCCAACTGCTAGAATATGTGACTCTGTCTGAGGATACTCTCTGGCCCTATGAGCCTGAGCTTTCCTAAACCAGGCCGGAAGTGCCAAAGAGTTTCTACCACCCAGAATCAACACTTAACCATTGACTGCTGGAAATTGGTGGATAAATGCTCCTGCTCTCTCACTCTTTAGACAGGATAACTGAGGTTTGCCCCCTACATTGGCTCTCGGATTTCACCCGTGAGATTGAGCTGCACTAGTTCATGGTAGTAACTTGCTTGATGAGGGACTCTATTTTTGGCTTCCTTATCTTCCCTTTCTCACTTTTCTCTTCCTCTCCTGAAGTTTCCCGGGATCATCTCCAAATAAACTATTTATACCTAAGTCCTTGGAATAGGGTCAGGTCTGGGGGAACTCAAATAAAGATCTATACTTTACACCCCTCTCAAACCACATTGGTATGGAAAAGGCACTGATGAACTGAAAAAAAAAATGCAATCTAATGCTGAATTTAGCTTTCCTGAATCATTAGAGAGTTCATAAATATTCAAATTCAAAGATCTTGTATTTAGGAAAAACTAATAGAAAATAAGTTTACTGAATGCTTGTTTAATTTATTTAAATTTGTAGAATGGAGTGGGAGAAGTAACTATTAGTAAAAAGATAACAGATAATGTTATGGGACTCATATATATTTCATATATATTAATACCTCCCAACGTCCCTGTTAGATTGAAACTATTATTATCACATTTTCATTGAAGAAATGGAGGGAACAAATGGCTAAATAACTTATCTAAGGTTAGAGTCCGTAAGTGTTAGAGATGGGTTTATAATCAAGCAGACCCACCTCAGAGGCTACAGTGAGAGCTAAACACTATAATCTGGATTATTAAGGTACAATTTTATTTCCTGAAGGTAAACCACACGTGGTTTGGAAGTTTCTATAAATATTCTTTAATTCTGATCAAATACAAGTGAATCTGAGAACACACCATTGCTTCCATAGACAAGCTGGGTGAGACGTAAATCATATTAACTGTGAACCAGATGCTTTTGTTGTCTTTTTACAAGACACAAGTGTTGGGAAACTGAAGTTGATATTAGGATTCTTGGGCTCTGGCTCTACTAGCCTCTTTCTTGAGACTAAGATCTTACCTTGGAAATATTCCTTTGATTTGATTTCATCAATCAGTACATCCAGGGTTATTTGATTATCTAAAAAAATGTATACACAACTTTTTCCCTCTGCTTCTACCCCAAACGGAAATGATCCTCAGGCATTTATGGTTGCCATCAGTTCAACAGCATCAAGGATAGAATTTTGTATATTCATCTTGTGGAGAGTGCTGTCTTACTTAGTAACGACATTTTTAACTTCAAGATCACGGATTTTTAAAGCAAGTGTGCCCATTCCTCTAAGCTTTATGTATTAAACACTTTATGGATATGCAATTCTATGTGGTACAGTATCATTTATGAGAAAATTATCTTTATAAACATAGCTAATTCATTAGATATAGTCTCCTGGCTATTACATATATAAGCCCTAAAACAAAGAGAACACTTGACCAAATAGAATTGAGGCTGCCACTTTAAGAATCTCATGCTCTGCTAACTGAGCTAGCCAGATGCCCAAGGCTATCACTTCCGATGTAGTCATATAAATGATATGTAAAACCACTTTAGATCATGTATAAAACCATAAAGAACAGAACACAGCATTTAAATGAAAGTTAGCATCCAAGTGATTTTGCTTCAAATACAGAACAAAACCAAAACAAACAACCCCCCCCAAAAAACCCCCAAAGCCCCCAAAAACTGCTAATAGAAGCCAGAATCTATGAGTTTTTGCTTGGAAATATTGCAAAGGAATAAATAAAAGGTTATACTTTGATATGGTCTTGCAGGTCATGGTGAGAATTTTTCTGAGTGAGATGGGGAGCTGCTGGAGAAATATGAGCACAAGTAGAACATAACATCACTTGCTTTTTAACAGAATGGCTCTGGGTGCTGGGTTAGAATTAAATTATAGGGAGCATGACAGAGTCAGACGATCATTTGGAAGACTGGACAATAATCCACATGAGAGATAAGGTGGCTTGGACCAGGGTAGTAGCAGTAAGGGCGGTGAGAAGTTCATTTCTGGTCATATTTTGTAGTTGGATCAAACAGGACTTGCTGATAAAGTGGATGGAGGATGTGGAAAAAAGAACAGTCAAGGAAGATGACATGGCTTAGTGCCTGGGCACAGTCGGAGGTTTGAGCTGCCCTGAGCAGAGATCAAGGCTCCAGGAAAGAGTGGATTTAGGGGCACAGAGGGAGGAGCTCAGTTTTTGGCTGTGTTGAATTTGAGATGCTTTCTCTAGAATACTGAGAAATTCTAGAAAATTATTCTCAAAAACACCCATGAACTGTGCTTGCAGACTCTACGAACTGGTGGCAGTGAGGCTTTTTGTTTTGTTTTGTTTTGGTGGATTTTGTTTGTTTTTTAAACTAAACCCCTCTTATCTTGTGTTAAAGATTTTTGGATGAAAAGTCCTCAGCTCTCCAATAGACTATTTTCTGAGTTTTTTGGTATTTTGATTTTGGTGAAGACAAGTCAAATTAAATATGAAAATCTCTCCAGTCTCTCTATGAGATAATTTAATCCATTTTTTTTCCTTAGGCTTCTCTAGCACCACCAGCAGCAACAACAAAGTTATCCTTATTTGAATTCCCTTGGTTGGTATTTATTCTACGTCCATCACTTGATCTAAAATCAATGCTCATGTCTCTAGTCACCTGCTCAGAGAGACTATTCATTAATTTTTAACAGGTGAAATCTAACTTGTTCTCATTACAAATGGATGAGTGTAGGCTTACATTGCTGTGCAAGTTTTTTTTTTTTTCCCCCTTTCTCTCATAGAGAGCTGGTCCTGGCATGTTTAAAAAGAAAGTGTGCCAAATGAAACTTAAGCTTCTCATTTCTGGCATGCTTAAAGCCCAGCATGTAAATGCGGCCCCTGAGAGAAGCGAAGACAAGCTTACAAACAGATGTTTTCACAGGTAAATCATTGATTTTTAACCTTGAGGAGATAATAAAGCAATGTCAGCTTCTCTTTATCAGCAGGAGAGGGAAGTCATCTATCATCCCCAGGGGCTTATGATGCTTATAAATGAATGGTGGTGGCAATGTCAGCGTGATATTTTTTGATACTGTGAAGGCTTAAATCTCTTTGAGGTTGAGATCTTATACGGAGAGACCCAACTAGAAGCAGCATATTTATAGAGCTCTCCTCTAGCGGTGGATACTAATAGATCTGTCTGCATATTCTCCAAACTATCTTCCTGACTGACATTGGCCAGGGTAACTTCTCTAGATTTCAAATCATAGTGTTGATTTCAAACTTTTCCCAAATTACTTAAAATGGACAAGTCTTAAAATAGTTTTTTTAAAAAAAATTGCAAATATATATATATATATATATATACTTTTAAAAATCACCAAGAAATACTAATAAAAAAACAAAAACAATAGCAAATGAAAGCACCTCTAAAGTCACACCCAGTGGAAAATACTATCCATTGTGCAGATTACTCTAGTCTGAGATCTTAGTGTGTGTTTGTGTCTTTACAAAATACTCAGTAGGCACATATCCTTTTAAATCTCCTTCAGTTAAGATTGTATTATTTGCATCTTTCCACATAAATAAATATTCTTTTACAAGTTTACTGTTTTTTGGTTGCACAAGAGTCTACTGTATGGGTAAATTATAATTTACTTAACCAAGTTTGTTGTTGGACAGTTAGATTTATTCTAATTTTTATCTGTTTTAAATAATGCTACGGTGAATATTTTCAGCATGCATATGTATGCATATATACATTAATTATTGTGATTTATGGTTTTTTCCTAGATTTTATTAAAATATAAATGTAACTTAAACACTGAAAATTATACATTATCATAGGTGTTCAGCTCAAGAGATTTCCACCAAGTAAACCCAGCTATGTAAACCAGTGTATGGTGAGAAAAAAAGCCCTCTCTTGTACTCTTTTCATAGTGATGCAGTGACAACTCCTTCTCCAAGGAAAGTACTAGCCTAACTTCTAACATCATAGATAGGTTTCACCTGAGTCATACTTTAGATTCTCTTTTATATCTGGCACCTTCCCCTCAGTACCATAACTATGTTATTCATCCCTTGCTGTTGCGTGTAGTTGACCTGATATAATTGTTAGTTAGATCCTCTCTCATTCTCAAAATTGCTCCAGTTTAATAAGTTACACCATACCCCAGCCATAGACAATGCAGAGAGCTCTCCTAGTTATAGTGAAGACTTTAGTGGTGAAAGTCACAAATGAAAGCAAAGCCTCAGGAAGAGTTTCAACCACGAAGAAAAGCTGCTTGGTGGTTGCTGCTATTGGTCTTTTCCCCTTGGCATCTCCCCAGGTCTGAAGGATTTCTACAAGATAAGGGCAAAGGCTCATAACGAAGGTCAGTATTAGAGATCACCAAGCCACAGGCCATAGTTGGTGTTTAGGGAAATCACTTCCGGTTTGCTTCCTCAGCTCTGGTGGGAGCTTCCCCACTGCCAGTGCTCTGTTGAGTTGGTGCTCAACTTGGCACAGGTCAAGGTAGTTAGAAGCTCCAGGAAAAGAAAAAAAAGTCCATTTTCCTCTCTCTCCACCACATACCACACTTCTGAGAGTCTGAAATATCTTACCACGCACTTTATTCAATCTAAATTTAAATAGAACTTTTCACCACTTCCCAAGAGAGAAACAACAATGAACTAGATGAGAACGAGAGGAAGTGGAAAAAGGTAATGCTCCGTATCATTTGGTTAATCTATTCTTGTTTATTAATTTATTACATGGAACAGTAAGTTTAATGGCTTTAACTTTGAAGTAAAAAAGAAGCCCCTACAGTATACTTTCAAAAAATGCCATAATGACTTTAGGAAGATCTAGGACAAGGAATGCATTTAATATTTTAAGTTATTTTTCAAGGCCTGCTTTAACCTTACCCTTCAGATTTATCATTTCACATCAGCTAAAATAAACTACCACCATAAGAAACCATGTATTATTGAAAATCAGAACAGTTTCCTATATTTATTAGTTTTAGTCATAAAATTGCTATTAGAAATAGCATACAGATGAGTTTGATATCCATAAAATCATTGAAACATAACATGACATTTACTACCTGTGGTACATAATTATACTCACATGCTCTTAGATGCATTTATTTCTGTCACTGAATAATTATTTTCAGCAAGTTGTGCTACATTTTCGGAAGTAGAATTTTAATTTCCTCATTCCTTGAATACTTCCAATATTGAAAGATGTAATTTTAAGAAAGATTCTTTGTGGGGAAATGTCTTCTTAGAGTACACATAATTTTTTGTTATTTTGATTTTTCAGTAATCTTATTCCTTTTTTGTTGTTTATACTATGAAATCTACCAAACTGTACAATGGCGATTAATTATAGATGTGTTGACCTATCAATATATCTACTACTATACCTAAACTTTTAACATAACTGCTATAAACCTCAAAGTCACATGAATTGGAAGCAAATGTTTAAAACACTACTTTTATAATTTGTATCTGTCTTTTGCATTATTTTTTGTTTTGTCTCCTTGTTCACCATATAGGCACACGATGTATTTGTAACAGTAACAGTTTTGAGTCTCTTAAATGCAGAGTATATAATTTGATGTAATTTTGCTGAGCTATATTTTTAATAATACAATGGGGATCGTGTAAGTGAGGGTGCCTATAAGCTAATGAGTGAACCTAGCCAGCTCCTCAATAACCAGATCCAATGTGGCTTTATAATTCTCCCCTTCTCATCACCTATATATACTATAGGGAAAATTATACAATCCAATTTGTGAAATTAAAAAAATTCTTATCTCCCCCCGCACCATAAGTCCATTGCATTTTGTAACATTCAGTTGTCTACCTGTTTTATCTGAGGAAAAGTACACATCTGAGGCTAGCAGGAGAATGTAGATTTAATAGAAAAAAATATTTATAAACATCCAAGTCAGAGAAGCCTTCTTCTGGATAATTTATGTTGTGGAATATTGCTTTTCTGGGCAAAAGCTTCTCCATCTATGAAAAGGTAGAGAATTTTTGAATATGTAATAGGCATAGCTTACCCAACACTT
This sequence comes from Zalophus californianus, assembly GCF_009762305.2. Taxonomy (NCBI): domain Eukaryota; kingdom Metazoa; phylum Chordata; class Mammalia; order Carnivora; family Otariidae; genus Zalophus; species Zalophus californianus. The sequence continues at coordinate 16,546,323 of NC_045604.1, forward strand.
CTTTTTTTTAATTTAATTTTATTATGTTATGTTAATCACCATACATTACATCATTAGTTTTTGATGTAGTGTTCTTACCCGACACTTCTTACTGAAAACTATGCCTCAAAAATTGTCAGACAAAAATTTATTTAGAGGAAAATAACCTGCAGCTTGCAAATGGAAAAAGGACAGATAAGATTTAAAATTCCTGCAAAAATTCTAGTTTTTTAAGTGCCCTCATGTATACAACAGTTGTAGCAGAAAATCTTTTTGGTTAGACATCCATTGTCTCAGTTTCATGCCCTCCAAAGCATTGTTTCAGGTCTCCAGTTTTTTGGTAATATGTCTTATATGCATTATGACAGGATGTTTTGAAATATTAATTGATGTGCACATTTCAGGTTTACCCTGTAAAATGGATAGAAGATAGCTGAGGTTGGGGAAAGAGAAGGGAAGTATCACAGGGACAGGGGAATGAGTTGGAGAAAGTGGAGTCTCAGGGGTCCTGTCAGTGACAGCTAGCAACCTATACATCAGTGCCAAGTGGTCTTCCTCCTGCTATCAGGTGAGGCAAGCTGCCCAGACATTTCCCAGGAGAAGTGGTGCTTGATTTGCCCAAGATTTTACCCACCCCCTGACCTACCTCTGTGAATGATTCAGAATATACTTTCGACTCTCCAGGGACAGAAAGCCCTAGATATTGTTACGGTATTAGTAGAATGAAGGGAAAGTGGCTGCACCAGATCAATGTGGGATGAAATGAAATCAACTCAAACTTCAACAAGATAAGACAGAGGGGAAGATGCATCTCCTCAGTGACTGTCATTTTCATATCAAAACACACAAAATGATAACTATTACTCTAGGCCAAGCCAACTGACATCAACTACACTGTGAAGAAAATTCCACTTTGTTTGTTATGTAGTAACATGTATTTCCTTTCCCTTTTTGGCAATATTAATTTTCAAACATTGTACATTTTTCTTATTTGACACTGAATGATAACCTTTCAGAACGCTCTGGAAGAAATACTTCAGTGATAACATCTTCAGACTCTCAGCTGCAGAGATTATACAATCTATTCTTTGAAATGGATAATTTAAGAATTTCTATATATCAAAACAGGAACCACATAGCAATAAAATTCAAGCACATTGTGAGTGAAAAGTAAAGAGCAAGTGCTTTGGAAATATATTCAGGAAATAGTGCCAAGATTTCATAGCTTTAATATTTAATGAACTCATATAAGCCAATAAGAAAAATACTAAAATTCTAATAGCTGATCACAAAACAGGCTCTCCACAGAACAGAAAAGAATGGATATCTATGTATCTATGTGTCTATCTATCTGAGATTGATCAAGAGAGATTATTACAGGATTGGTTCATGCAATTATGGAGGCTGAGAAGTCCTATGATGTCTGTTGGCAAGCTGGAAAACCGGGAAAGCCAGTAGTATAATTCAATCCAAGTCCAAACGCCTGATACCCAGGACTGCCAAAGTTCCAAGACAGAAGAAGATGGGTGTTCCAACTCAAGCAAAGACCAAATTTGCCTGCCTTTACTTTTTTGTTCTATCCAGAACCTCAACAGATTGGATGATGTCTACACACATTGATGAGGGCCATCTTCTTCGTTCAGTCTACCAATTCAAACGCTGGTCTCTTCAGGAAACACCCTCACAGACACACCCAGAAATAATGTTTCACCAACTATCTTGGCATCCCTTAGCCCAGTCAAGTTGATATGTAAAATGAACCATGACAAACACTTAAAAGGTCTTAAATTATTACTATTTAAATATAACATAACACAATGTAGTATAACTAATGTAATGTAATATAAATATAGTATATTATAGGTTATAAATAAAATATTGTTTCAAACTATAAACTACATATAAAACTATATATGTATTGTTTTAAACTATGTATGTAGTTTATAGGTTAAAACAATAATGTAGTTTGTAATAGTGCTATTATTTTATCTGGCTAAATTCTAAAGATGAAAAATTTCAGCTAGTATTGTAGCACAGATAGGGTTATATTAAACAGAGCCAATTTACAAAATGCTCATCTAGCATTGCATTTAAGTAGGTGAACTGTGGATGATTTTTCTTTCAGTTTTTATCTTTAAAATCTTTTTTGCATGGATTTTATTTTTATAATAAATATACTGTTTTATTAATGACTATGAACCTACTTTATTCCAAAAAAGATTAGCTGGGCTTCAAGAAATATTACAAGCCATTTTGCTACAGTATAAGAGAAAAACAGGTAAGTATAGAAAAGAAAAAAATTATATTAATATAGTATGATATCACACAGCTGTTTTAAATAATGAGGTACATATGCATTATTATAGAAACAAATGATGTAATCTTGTGTATGATGATTTTAATTCTTGCTCTTGTATCTCTGAACACTTTTTTACTATTATACCATTTAACTTCAAACTTATTTTCTAGAATACAGAGATTGGCTGTGCTTCTTTATTTGTAGAAAGCGAATATTTCTCTAGCTTTTCACTTCTGTTTCTCATACTTATTTCTGTAGGAAGGAAAACTTTTTGTATTTGTGTTTTGTAAGATGCGGTGGTGAAATCTGAGAAGCTAAACGTTAGCAATGGAGATACAAACCATGCCATCAGGGATTAGGATGAAAGAGAGATGACCACAAGAATAGCGGTGGCATCGATAAGAAAAGTAAATGAAAAGTTAAAAAAAGATAAATGAAAAGTGAAGACCTATTTGAACTGTCCCATTTCATTGATTTTATTATGAGCTCTTTGAGTTGTAGAAAAGGATGTTTTGGCTATTTTCCTTAAACTAATGGGAATAACGATTGTAGAAGGTATTTTGAAGGTTTTTCAGGGTGTGTGTATGTGCACACACTCACAAATTTATGTGTGTTTTCCCTTGATATTTGACTTGTATATTAAATGCATTATTTTCTCTGATTTTCTCCAGAATATTTTTTTTAAAACTCAGATTAAAGCAATTAGACTAATGACTTGAAAAATATCCTTGTGCTCTACCCAAGTTAAAGCTCAAAATATTCCTTATCACACTGGAACAGTATCAGGACATATATCCAAATGAAATACTGGGTAAGACTTCTAAATGACATGTTCTTATTGAAAGCACTTTCATCCCATGCAAAAGTATGTGCTCCAATCTTAAGGATTTGTAGATGAATTAAAGCTATACCAATTACCCTTTGTAACACTGGGGCTCTTAGCTTCTCTATGTATAATCCTTGATTAGAAGGGGATCAAAATTCTGGCTTTAGACTCTCCCTGAGAGAACTTGAAATTTGATGGCTGATTAAGTGAAATGTACACCTCCACAGGGGTTCAAGAAGGATTTATCAAATGCTTACTATGTGATAAACACTTGGGTTCTATCATGAATAAAACTTAGTTTCCACGTAGAGACATGTATAATTTCAGCTGAGTTATTCTAACAGAGGAGTATTTTCAGCAAGTCTCGAGAAAGAGCCCGGCCTGCTAAGAAGGGGTCACTTAACGGGAGACTTTTACTTGAGGTCAGTAGGGAGGGACCTTCACCTAAAGGGTGAGCTATATAGATATTTTCTCTGCCTACTTTGTGATGACCTAATTTCAAAACTGATTGAAATACTTTTCTGTTGTGCCACCTTCTTGATTAAAGGCTTTATTCTGGATGATATGATATGGCACAACCTGGGTTTCTTATCTTCCTTAGAGATTCTTTATCTTTTCCTGGAATTAAGTGACAAATGTCACTGTAAGTGTCTGAAGGGATTTCAAAATTCTTGTTATCGGTGAAAGTGTAACTTGTAGTCTGGAATGTATATATAGGAGGCGAAAGAAAAGATCTCTCTCATTTTGCAGAAATGATCATGAGTTCTCTAATTATTGTTGATGCAATATGAATATTGTTCTGGCTTCAGAAAAGGTCTTTTAACCTTTTAAATGGTAGTAACACCTTATTGTTCCTGGTGGAACTGGACACTTCTAATCAAGTGTTATTACCGCCATTACAATTTAAAGTAAATCCTGAAAATGTTATTTACCACAATGATCTGTTGTCCCATGCTCCTTAGAAATACGAACCAGCTAAATCCTTCTATTTTGAATCAACTGGAATTTTACTTTGAGGAAGGGAAAAGAATTTTCCATTCACACAAAGCATGTGCAGCAAAACAAAAATGCTTTAGACAGGGCTCAAAGGGTTATTTCTCATTATTTTTGGCATCCCTCTTCCCATTGAAACAAGTCACAGGCATATCTACAGTTGATCAGTTAACAGATCAGCAATTCTATTAAGATGAAAACTAACCTTGGAAATGTTTAGAAAGAAAAGGGTGTCCTTTGATTTATTGTGCCATTTTATGTTTGTGCCATTATTTCCCTTTTAGCTATTCAGGCTATGTTAAGTGGAAACATCTAGCATTTTTAATAAAGTGCTTCATTCAGACCAAATATTAACCAGAAGCATTTTAGAAGAGCCTTCTGATTAAAGTAAATGAAATAAAGATCATCCAGTTCTGTTCAATAATAGAGAGTATGGCATAATGAACAGAATACAGCAACATCCTTGTGATGACAAACTATGCTGTCATTTCTTCTTAGTGTCAACTGAGGTCTGGGTGTTTTCCTCAGAAATTATAGGAACATTTGCTTTTTAGTAGGTAGCAATGCATTCTAGCTATCTTGCATCTTAAAAATTCTTATGAGTGATATGTGCTTCAAGTGTATATTTAGGTAAAGTTATTTTGAAAATGATTATTTGTTTTTGCTCAAAGTCAGGACCAATAGCTATTTTATGTAATTTAAGGTTTGAAGTTTGCCAAAGGTTTATTAGATTTCCTTGAATTTCAAAATATGTATCTTCATCAATTTCTTTATTTGCATCTCTCAGATCCCATAATCCACTCTCTTCACTACCTTCTTCTATAGCTTGTAAATGATCATTCTTAAGTTCTTTTGGAATCTATAGTTTTATAAAGAAAGATACAAGATTTCTGGGAAGGGTTTCTCAGGAAGGAAGACATAGAGGTTAAAAGGAAAAACTGATAATATTAGATATACCTTGGCACAGAATAATCTTAAAGTTGTAATAGTTTTCCATTAAACTTTAATTTTGGATATTCCATTGACTAATTCAAATATAATATTTAATTCCATTCTTGATTCAAATACATTTAACTTGTATAAAAATGGTACTTTAGAAATTTTTTATCAAGTGCTTTATTTATTTATTTACTTATTTTTAAGTTTTTATTTAAATTCCAACTAGTTAACATACAATTTAATATTAGTTTCAGGTGTACAATATAGTGATTCAACACTTTCATACACGAGAGGGGAGGTGGGTGGCAGAATGCATTGCATAGGTGACGGGGATTGAGGAGTGCACTTGTGATGAGCACCAGGTAGTGTATGGAAATGTTGAATCACTATTTATTTATTTTTAATTTGAGTATAGTTGACACACAATGTTACATTAGTTTCAGGTGTACAACAGTGATTTGAAAACACTGATTGGAAATGATACATGCACCCTTATGTTTATTGCAGTATTATTTACAATAGCCATGATATGGAAGCAACACAAGTATCCATCAATACATAAATGGATAAAGAAGATGTGGTATAGGGGCGCCTGGGTGGCTCAGATGGTTAAGCGTCTGCCTTCCGCTCAGGTCATATTCCCAGGGTCCTGGGATCAAGCCCTTCATTGGGATCCCTGTTCAGCGGGGAGCCTGCTTCTTCCTCTCCCTCTGCCTGCCGCTCCCCCTGCTTCTGCTCTCTCTCTCTCTCTCACTGTCTCTCTCTCTGTCAAATAAATAAAATCTAAAAAACAAAACAAAACATGTTGTGTGTGTGTGTGTGTGTGTGTGTGTGTGTATGAATACTACACTGCTCTAAAAAAGGATGAGATCTTGCCATTTGCAGCAACATGAAAAGACCTAGACGATACTATGCTAAGTGAAATAAATCAGGCAAAAAGAGACAACTGGATTCTTATTACTGTCTACCTTATAGTGAACATATTGAATGTAGTGTTTTTTGGTTAATAAAGTAATTGTTTCAAAATTTCCCAGCCCTTTTAGAAATGGAAGCTTCTCATCACATTGAATTAGTAATCTTAAGAACTATTAAGAAAAATTGTTGGGTGAGACGGACAGAAAAAATTCAAATTGCATGGCTCCATTAAAAAGATGAAGAGAATTTCAAAAGAGAAGAGAATTTGCCAAGACTGAGTACAAGTGGTTGATCTCATTGTGATAATATGAGAAAATGTATGAAGATATATTAATGGATAATAAACCAGAACAAATTTTGAATTGTATTTTCATCAGTTATCAAATGACAATAAATTTAAAACTGCCACTCTCATTGGTATAACCTATAATAATGCCTAGACTTAACCAAATAATTGAAGAGGAATAGAATTTTGTTGCCATTGAGATAATACAGGATAAAGCATATTGTTTGAATTCATAATTTTTTTATTATTAATATAGTTTATTTTATTTGGTATTGTGATTTATATTTTAGAGTATTGTAAATAATGTTTTATAAATATTAATGATTTCATGATGTTGTATCTCTGAGATTGGTGGATTTTTCTCTGTGAATTATCAAACCCATAGTGACGTCAATGTGACAAAAACTGAAGTCATTCTTTCACCTGAAGGTAATACATAGTGGGAAGATTGAAACACAAAATGAAAATGAGCAGAGTATTGAGACTGTGCTACAGACCTTGAACTTTTCACTGAAGTTCAACTTTATTTTTTTTAAATTTAAATTCAATTTAATTAACATATAGTGTATTACTAGTTTCAGAGGTAACTTAGTGATTCATCAATTGCATACAATATCCAGTGCTCATTCCATCAAGTGCCCTCCTTAATGCCCATCATTACCCCACCCACCTCCCCTCCAGCAACCCTCAGTTTGTTTACAATGGTTGAGTCTCTTATGGTTCTCCTTCTCTGGTTTTGTCTTATTTTTCCTTCCCTTCCCCTATATTCATCTGTTTTGTTTCTTAAGTTCCACATATAAGTGAAATCATGTATTTGTCTTTCTCTGACTGACTTATTTCACTTAACATAATACCCTCTAGTTCCATCCATGTCATTGCAAATGGCAAGATTTCATTTTTTTGATGGCTGAGTAATATTCCATTCTATATATATACACCACATATTCTTTATCCATTCACCTTTCGATGGACATCTAGGCTCTTTCCATATTTTGGGTACATGGGATATTGCTGCTATAAACATTGGGGTACAAGTGCCCATTCGAATAAATACGTTTGTGTCCTTTGGATAAATACCTAATAGTGCAATTGCTGTGTTGTAGGGTAGCTCTATTTTTAACTTCTTGAGGAATCTTCATACTGTCTTCCAGAGTGGCTGCACCAGTTTGCATTCCTACCAACAGCATGACAGGGTTCCCCTTTCTCCACATATTGGCCAACCTGTGTTGTTTCCTGAGTTGTTGATTTTAGCCATTCCATCAGGTACAAGGGGATATCTCACTGTGGTTTTGATTTGTATCTCCCTGATGCTGAGTGATGAACATTTTTTTCATATGTCTGTTGGCCATTTGTATGTCTTCTTGGGCAAAATGTTTGTTCATGTCTTCTGCCCATTTCTTGACTGGATTTTTTGTTTTTTAGGTGTTGAGTTTGATTAAGTTCTTTATGGATTTTAGATACTAGCCCTTTATCTGATAACATTTGCAAATATCTTCTCCCATTCTGTAGGTTGCCTTTTAGTTTTGTTGACTGTTTCCTTTGCTGTGCAAAAACTTTAATCTTGATGAGGTCCCAATATTTCATTTTTGCTTTTGTTTCCCTTGCCTTTGAAGACGTGTCTAGCAAGAAGCTGCTGCAGCCGAGGTCACAGAGGTTGCTGCCTGTGTTCTCCTCTAGGATTTTGATGGATTCCTGTCTCACCTTTCATCCATTTTGAGTTTATTTTAGTGTATGGTGTAAGAAAGTGGTCCAGGTTCATTCTTCTACATGTGACTGTCCAATTTTCTCAACACCGTCTTCAACCTTTAGTTTTTTAGCACCTTAGAAATAATAATAAGAAAAACAAATCCTTTAACATTCTAATTTTCAATAAATGACATGGCAGTATCACGAAGATTCCTAGGATATATTGATCCAGAAATATCCATTAGTGTGATTGAAGGTGGTAAACAAATATATTGCAATGCTGATGACTCTAAACTAAAATCAGAGCTTTTTTTCCACCCATAGATGAGTATTTTTATCTCTGTGTTTGGTAGAACATAGAGCTGGAGAAATGAATTAGTATTCTGTGAAATTTGTAACTGGAATGAACTTCTGATAAAATAAAAGAGAACAGGTAATCAATAAGGTAAAATAGCCATCTCCTTGATATCCTCACGACTACATCCATCTGTCCACCTCTATATCATCTCAATCTGTATAGCTATCTAGTTAGCTAGCTGTTTGTTATCAACCTATCTACATTCAAATCTGTATTCATATATAGCATAAATAAAAGACTTTTCCAACTAGCTATCTACACGTGTGTTGTGTGTATACACACTTTATTTTGACATAACAACTATAGCTTTCATATTTTCACTTTATCCAGTTATTTTCACAGCTACATGAAACACTATATGATCTAACTTTCAGACAACTATAATTAGCAATTAGCTTTCTACCTGCATTTAATCTTTTTTTTAGCATCTCTCAAAATCAGTAAAATAATGCAGCTTAGTTTCAGAACTCAACACCAGATTAAGAATGGAAAAATCTATGGGGCGCCTGGGTGGCTCAGTCATTAAGTATCTGCCTTCGGCTCAGGTCATGGTCCCAGGGTCCTGGGATCGAGCCCCGCATCGGGCTCCCTGCTCCGCGGGAAGCCTGCTTCTCCTTCTCCCCCTGCGTGTGTTCCCTCTCTCACTGTGTCTCTCTCTGTCAAATAAATAAATAAAATCTTTAAAATAAAAAAGAATGGAAAAATCTAGATACAAATGAAAGGAGCTAAGAAAACAAATTCATTATAATTTAAAATGTTGAAGACTATTAAATTTTCCTAATGGTAGAGTAGCAGAATGCTAAATATAAAAATTCATTTATTTCATACATGCCATTGAATACAACATTCAGAAACAATCTAAAAATTGCCTCCTATCAGACAAATCTTTAAATATACATGTGAATGGAATATCAAAAAATTTAAACACCAATTCTCTACCTATGTGATAATGATAGTCTCCTGAAATTTCTCCTTGTTTGGCTTTTAAACTTACCCTTCTTTCCTTTTTTTTTAATAAATACAATTCTATAGTGGAATTTTTCCTTTAAAAGAAAAATCACTTGACACAAAGCAGAACTGTCAAGGAATGTCATATATTGAGAAATGCGGTGACAAATGAGGAAAGGCCGAGTCACTTAGAAAGTGCCATGCAAACCGTTCATTCAGGATAACAAGCACTAAACTGAAGAGGAGAGTGGTTGGTGGAAATAGGTCAAAACAGCCCAGTGAAGTGTTAAGTCTATATGTCAAAATGACCAGTAGATATGTTTACACTCTTAATAGGTGGTCTGCTTATTATCAGAGGTTTGATGTTGATGAATCTCAAATTAGGTACTTTAATTTTGTCAGATGCTTTGGTTTGGTTTGGTTTTGCTTTTGCTTAATTTCAATGGAGTGTGATCAATGAAGACCTTTTTAATTTTTTTAAATTTGTAATGCTACTCAAAATTGCTCTCGAAATACAACGCCAACTCAAAGAATATGTTGCTTGCATTTACCATGAAGCATAATTAGTTAAATTTTTAAAAAATCAATTGTGCATAAATTTAAACCTTTGAAAATAGGACTGCAAGAAATTCAATCAAATTAAACACTTTTCTAATTCAAAGAATTTTATGATATGATAGTAATATGAGATATTATATAGGATATTATTATATAGTAATCATAAGCTAAGTTCAATTGATGGTTTTTACTTAAACATAAGACATTAAATTATTATTCATAAGTGGACTTTGTTATCCCAGGCTATAAAAAATGATAAATTATCAGGCAAAATAAAACATATTTTTCACAGGATCAAATAGCCTTTTGGGAGGAGATATTTTGGAATATACATTTTTCATATATTTTTTAGAGATAATGATTTTGATTATCACAAGCTCAAAGTGAAAACAACTGAAAGAGGTACTATCTGAGGAAGAAGCAGCAAACTGTGACTGCAAATAAAGATTTGTTGAATCTTTAGTGGAATATTATATGAATTTTTAGAAACCTTTTTCTTCCCCTCCTCATATTTCTCTTGTTTCTCGGTAATTTGGCTATTATATTTAATAAAATACCTACTCTTATTGTGACTTTTTTTCATACACGTGGGAAAAGGATGCCCAAAGACTTAAGGTTTGTTTTTTTTTTTTTTACAATTTATGACTGAATGAATGAAAAAGAGACTCAGTGTCGTTGGAATATAGAGGTCATTGCCCAGCTATCACCAAATTTCTCATTGAACTAACTTCCTATATAATCTCTAGTCCTGGGGAAAGTTTACATTTTTCCAGGTATAGATATCTTACCTCCCATAGTGATTTACTCTAACCACATCTAATTTTCCAAAATGTTCTTCAGATAACTGTGTTATGAAAACTCTTACACATGTCCTTCCATTTTTATACCATGTGCAGAGACCACTCTCATCCCTCCTGCTTGCATGTGATCAAAAATCTGACATTCATATCCTGATAACTTATCCATATTGCAAAATTCCCATTCAAATGCTGTCAAGCATTTTTCACAGACAGGAACTTATGGATTTTTCTATGAATTTCCATCACTTCTCCAAGCCCTGCAGCCCTGAAGGATTCTAGTAGTATGTTAAGATCATACAATCAAAATTCCTTTCTCCCATCCCTGATCCTGTTATCTCTAGGCAAAACTTTGCTGCTTCCTAAGGAATATCTTCCTCCATTTAATTGCTGTCAGTCACCTTGCCTCATAGCATTAGTTCCAGTTCCAAGGATCTTCTTTTCAACAAGTGAAGTGAATTAAGGATCTTAAATAAGCTCAGGTATATCTACAACTGAATTTTTCCAATCCCAAGAGTGGATGTAATTTCTCAAAATACTAGGCATCCATGAAGATTGCCTAAACCAAAATTTCTAGCCTGTTTCTTAGCTAAAGTCACATCCAGTAAATTTATCTGATGCTTTATAAGCCTGTACATTCTTTCTCTGAAACCTTCAATTTCCGATAATTAATCTCTTCTATACTATGACTCAGATAACTGGGCAGTTTCCATAGCTTCTAACTGAAAGAGAGGAGATATTCTAATAATTCTCAAAGCTTAGACCAGAAGTGCCCGAAACAGTCTGGGCTTTGAGTTCTCTTTGATGGAAGGAACTTAACTATGAATTCAGTTTCTTTAAAAGATGTTGGACTATTCAGGTTATTTATTTTCTTGTGTATGATTGAAAAAAATTTGTCCATTTTCTCTAAATTTTTAAATTTATGGGCATAGTATGGTATGTAATGTTCCTTTATTAATTTTCTAATGCCCGTGTGTCTATTAGTTATTGTCCTTGTTCCACTCCTGGTGTAAGTAATTCATTTTCTTTCTCTTTCGTTAGTTGACCAGTCTAGATAGAGTTATGATAATTATATTGCTCTTTTCAAAGACCAGCTTTAGACTTCATTGATTTTCTGTTTTTGATTTCATCAATGTCTGCTGTTATTTTTATTATTTCTTCCTTTCTGCTCAAGTTGAGTTTTTAATTTGCTTATTTTCCTAGTTTTCTAAAGGAAAAACTTAGGTTTCTGATTCCACACCTTTATTTTTAATAGAAACACTAATGACATAATATCCTTTTTTAGTACTGCCTTAGCTCCATCCCTCCAATGATGATAGAGTTTCAGTTTACTTCAGACAGGCAACCCATAAGAGTTAAGAGTATTCTTACTTCCATTGAGAGTTTCTTTTTGACTAACTTCTGGGACTAAATATTTGAGCATTTTCCACATATCTTTCTGTTCTTGAGTTTTGGTTTTATTTTGTTCCAGTCATAACATAGGAACATATAAATATGTGAATATAACCTATTTTATTGCCATAAACAATGTTATGATCAAAACACATTGTACAGTATCCTTTTCTATATTTGTTATGTTTTTGAAATGCACAAACTATGGTATATATTAATGATTGCTCCACATGGACTTGAAAACAATTCCTGTTATTACTGGGGGAAGAGTTCTTTAAATGTCAATTAGATCAAAATGTCTGATGGTGTTGTTAAGGTCTTCTGTGTCCTTATTGACTATCTGTCTACTTGTGCTACCAATTGCTGACAGAGGAGTAGGAAAGTCTCCAATTTTGAACATGAATTTGTCTATTTCTCCTCACAGTCCCTTAAGTTTTTGGTTCAGATATTTTGAAGCTCTTTTCAATTTTCTACATCTCTTTTTTTAAATGATTTTATTTATTTGTCAGAGAGAGAGAGCATATGCACAAGCAAGGGGAGTGGCAGGCAGAGGGAGAAGAAGGTTCCCCACTGAGCAGGACCCTGGGATCATCACCCGAGCAGAAGGCAGATGCTTGACCTACTGAGCCACCCAGGGTGTCCCTCAATTTTCTACATCTTAAGTTGGAGCCCATTAGGTTCTTCTTGAAAGTTTACCCACAAAAAGATTTTAAAATCCTTCTGTAAGTATAAGATTTAATAAGTGTTTGTGCATTCAACAAATGCTTACTGAGCACCTCTTTGTGGGAGGTACTATTTGGGAAGCAGAAGTGAATAAAATAATATCATTAGGATCTTGGGACTCATATTCTCAATGGGAAGGGGGTGACAGAAAATAATATGTACACAAATTTTATGGTATTTTAAAAGTTGTTAAATGCTATGGGAAAAGGATAAAATAGAGGAGAATAGGGATGAGTGGTGCCATTTAGGTATGGTTTGATTTAAAATAAGATCAGGAAAAGTCTTATGGAGAAAGTACACTTTGAAGAAGAAAAAGAAGTTCACCCTGTAAAAATCTGGGACGGACAGACAGTATTTCCAGGACCTGAAAATAACCAACATAAAAGGCCCCAAGGCAGGGGCGAAGCCGGGCATGTGTAAGAGAGAAAGATGGCCAGTGTGGCTGACTAGAGTAAGCAAGGGGAAGAGTAAGGGGACATGCTATCAGGGGGGTGATGATGGGGAACAGCTCATGAATGTTTTGGTATGATTTGGGCTTTCAGAAGGAAATGTGGAGGCATGGTAGGGTGTTGGCTATAAGAGTAATATGATCTGACTTTCATTTTAAAAAACATTACTCCAGCCTCTCTGTTGGGAATAGACTGGGGTATGGAGCATGAATGGCATAATCAAATTGTCATGCCATTTAATAAGGGTGACCTTTAGAGAAGATTTCTCCTTTGAGTCCAATTCAGAGTTCTTTCTCCTTTCCAGTAAAATTGTATTTAATTGTCAAAAATGAAGCATGGCTTTATTCTACAATTAATGGGACTTAAAATGCTAAACTGCAAATCACAGTGGCTTAAACTATACACCAGTAAAATATGAAAAATATTTGGAGATATTTCATATGATCAACTTCTTCATGATGTCCTTGCTTTGCCATTAATCACATACATTTGGAGTGTTCTGAAAGAAATATATATTAAATTTATAATATTTTTTGTCTTTTTAAAATTTCTTTAATTTATATTTTCTGTATTTCTCACTCAACCACACAGTTTTTAACCCTAAGTACTTAAGGTTAATATTCTCTAGTTTGAAGAAAAAAGAGTAACAGACATGATTTTTTAAATTGAACATTCTGTTACCCATTTCCCCACCTTAGTCCTCAAAATAGACTCGTTGTGTATAAGATGTACTGTAACTCAAACTTTCCATTACACTTATTTGCCTAACTTGTCTGCATGGTGGTATAATTAGCAGAAAACTGATTAACAGGCTGTCAATTTTGTTATTGTTGTTGAATGATGCATGAACAGTCATAATACAGTATCTGAGACATTCTATGTACAGCCCTTTCCTTGAACTCTCTGCCTAGATTCAATATGTCTATAACTGAACACATTTTTTCCCACTTTCAGAGCTGTTCAGAAACCTTCGGGTTCTTCAGGCCAGAAATCTGGAAGTCGTCTTTGGCTCATTCTTCTTTACTCCGTACATGCAGCCATTCACCAAACGGAATAAACTTTTACATCTTGATTACTTTCAAACCCTTTTTATTTTTTTGCATTTCTATTATCGTCACCACAATTGATACCACCACCTCCTTCCCAAACACCTGCAATAAATAGCCTTTTGAAATGCCTCCACTGGCTGAAAGCTAACTCAGTATCCATTTTCCGCAGTCTGAGAGATTACTCCTGAATTCAGATCTATCGCCTCACTTCCTTGTATAAATCATTTTGGTGGTTGTCCATTGTTCTTAAGATAAGGGCAGAATTTCATATTATGGCCTATAAAGTCGTGCCTGATCTAGACTCACATTTAATCATCTCAATCCATATCCTGCTTCAGTTTTTAGCTTCCAGCCAGGTCACTTCTTCCAGGTCCAAAGACGGACGGTGGGTGCCCTTTCAGTTCCCGGAGGGACCTCCACATTCCCCTTACTCCATCCTCCGCCCCCTTTATTCGCGCCCCTCTCACAACCTCTTTTTTGGCTGAATCCTATTCACTTTTCAGATCTCAGCTTAAACGTGTTGTTTGTATTTGTGCTATTTTTTCTTTGTTTTTAATTTTTGTTTTACTTTACAGATGAGGGATTTTTTTTTAAATTTATTTTTATTTTTTTTATCCTCCCAGCCGCAGTACTATGTACTTTCCTTTGCCACAATCTTTACTTTTTCTTCTTCTTCTTTGTTTTTAAGATTTTATTTTTTAAGGTAATCTCTACCTCCACATGGGGCTCAAACCTACAACACCAAGATCAAGAGTTGCCCCCGCCCGGACTGAGCAGCCAGGCGCCCCTTTACTTCTAATTATTATGTTTTTAAATCTATACTTCCTGCCTACTACGTGGTAAGCACCAAGAGGTTATACGCAACGTCTGCTCTGTTCAGTGGTTTAACTCAGGTCTCAACACAGTGTCTGGGACACGCTGTGCAATCAATACATATTTGTTGAATGAATGAATTGATAAATTTCAATGAACTTTTTTAATACAATGGGAACTTTTATCAAGTAAACTGAATAATATAAACCCTATTTATCCTGTAACGGTGATGATTTTAATTAATTCTAAATATCATACATTTCTGATCATATATTTTTGTAATAAATTTGACTACAATTTACAGAAAATGTCTTATCAGAATAAATAATACAATAACATAATTAATATTCTATTTAAAAGAGATTTAAGCTACTCTAATTAGATACCATTTATTTTTGGGAGAAAATGTGTTATCCCTGTGAAATATCCAATTTTTAATTAGGAAATAATGACACCACATATAAAAATATCTCTAAGGACAACTTACTGATCCTTTTACAAGTTTTGGTGTTTTAAAAATTGTTTAAAAATGTCTTTTCTTCAACATTTGATATTTGAATGTTATTTTGGTTTGGATATTGAAAATTCTGGTGCATGTATTTGGATTATTATTTATAAACTAAGGCACTTAGGCAAAAATACATGGGTAGTGGCAGAGAAAAACGGATTTAAAGAATTGCAGAAAATAATGACAAACGTACTTAAGTAATTAAAAATATTTTAATAGCTATACTGAAGGCAGAATATCATATTTAAGTGTTTGTATCATAAACAGGATTTGTAGCATGCATTTATACTCCGTTCTTTTTGTTAAGATGCCACTGGTGTTTGTAATGTGGAACAGATACCTAAATTCCAATATCATTAATATATGCCAAGTACTACTCCTTTATCTGACACTATTCATCACATTCTAATTAATCATTAAGGAAGAAACCAACTATTCCTTTTCAGATATGGACCAGTAGCTCTTGGGAAAATTAAATCATCTTTCAGAAACATTTCATTCCTTGGTGCTAATAATTCAGTGCAAATGAATTTTCAGAATAACAGATCATATTATATAATTTGCTTTAAGATTCTTCATCTCATGTATTAAAATTTCATTCTGCATTTGAAATCTGTTTTTTTTTCCCCAAAGTCATTTGCAATATTGTGATAAGTAGCAAAAGGCCATTCACAAGGTATAATATGAGCTTCAGTTGAAGCTAGAGAATGAAAAAGAACATTTTTGTTTGTTTGTAAAAGCAAGACTGAATAGTGGGTCACTGTGAACAAGAAGGGAATGCAGAATATTCTCATTCTTTTAGTAACATTTAATCTCATTTTAACCTTTGTCTCTTCACTATTACACTTGATAACATTTCAGTGGCCCAGTTTTCTAGGATAATTTGCAATTCCCTTACATGCTTATCATAGTACACAAACAGAAGAGATCAAAGGACAAAAAAAAAAATCCTTCAGGGCCCATTTATATGTATTATTATTTTAGAGCCATGATTTCACTTTTGATGAGAATGAGTTGCTATAAATAGGTGTGATACTAAAACCTGAGTCATCAAGGCACTTACCCATCAAACCCATTGTGGTTCTCATCCCCCTTAGTAGTCAACAACCATTAATTACCATGCTCCACAATCTCCCAGTTTATATCCTTTCCTTGGCATGGAAAAGATAAAGGGACGACTTTAACAATTCTATCTTTCACCACAGCAATTTGGGGGTACGAGCTCCATTTTATATTTTTAACAGAGACAATGATCTTTGTTGTTTTGTTGGTATTATTTAAAAAGTCATTGGTAACATTTTTGAGTGCATAATTCTAATTGTAGACAACTGGACTTACCAGCATATAAGTACAAATAAGTACTTATATGTACAAAATAAGTACATATAAGTACAAATAATAAAGTACAAACATTAACATACCAACTAATGCTTAATGTTTTAAAATTTCACTTGATGCAAAGTAGGACCTCAGATTCCCCAACTCTACCCTCTTTGGCAGTTCTCCTCTGCCTTTATTACTAGCATATTATAAAATAAAATAATCATCCTTCATATATACTTCCTTCTTCATATGATCTATGTCATGTAATGGCACTTTTGCTTTCTGGAATTTTAATGATCCTCAACATGTTAGTATGTGGCAAGAAGTGTTAGTGGCACATTAACCAGCTACTATCATCTCAGTGATCTAGAATGTTCTATATCAGGGAAGTATTAAAAAAAATTCTCTTACATAAAAATAACAGATTTATTAAGAGGTTTTATGCAGAATGGATGTATAAGAAAGGAGAAAAGATCAATTTATGAAATTTTATGCTAACCTAATTATGTGCATTAAAGATATTCTGTGTGTTGAACTTTTTCTCTGGGAAAGAGTAAAGCCATACTAGAGACAGAATATTCATCAAATGGATAATAATAGAGGAATTAGCAAATGACTATTATCCTCAATCATGGCCATAAAGGATCAATACATTTCTTAAGTAGATTTAGCTTTAGTTTCTTTCAGGGTCAGTGTGGAAGCAGGGGTTAAATGCCCCAGGGGAACCAGAACTGTACCTCAAAGACATGAGTATCTTTTGATAAATCAGTAGCCCCAGATGTTGCGATGGGTGTTATTCCACAACTGGGAGCTATCAACTGAGATCTCCCCTGGTCTGGATGCTCCCTTGACAAAGAAGTTGGAATTTGGTGATGACCAACATGTCTTGCCCAACTCTACTTCTACTGGTTTTGTGTTAGAGGACTCAAAAGCCCTATGAAAGATCACATAAGAATGATCCTGCTTTTGGACTAAAATGCAGTGAAATAATAAATACATGGTTTTGTTTCACTTACTAAAATATCTTCAAATAAGTTGACTTTTATTTTAAGAGACTTAGTGTTACAAAGTCTTAACTTAAATAATCACCATGACCAATCATGAAGACTAGAATAAACTCTTGTCTGTTAATCTCTTTAAATGTAAGGATTAAGCCTGGAGTTTACTAATCTAGGTGAAGCTGATCCAAAGAACTCCTATTACAAGTTTGACACTATAGGGACACTTTTCAAAGAAACTAAAATTAGTACACAAAACTTAGGCCGTGGGTGGATGTTTTCCACAAAAATTTTGACATCATTTTGGAGATGGGATCTCTAAAACCATAGGATTTTATTGAACACATAGTTCAGTATGAACAAGACCAATGGAGAATGCCCCAGCTTAGTTAGAGTCACTGAATCATAGAATTTGCAATTTTCTAGGATGATTAACAGTGGGTAATATTCATGTCCTTTAGAGAAAAGTCAACACCAAGGGCTGTGACTTCCTACACTGATTTCAATGGGTCACGTCAGAAAACGGTATCCCGACACTGGTGCATTTCCCATCGTCAAGATATTTGATGCTTGTATAACCTCATTGTGATAAATTGCACTGTCGTGTTCACTGTAGGTCCAGTGTATGTCCTTGTCCCTAGACTTTATGCTTGGCTTTCTGACTTGTTAGGCCAATGATGTATGGGCAGAAGTGACAGTATGCCAGTTCAGAGCCTAATCTCAGGAAGTTTATGTGTTCCACTTACACCTTGCAATTGTAGAGGAAAAAAAACCCAACTGCCCAGCTAGTCCACATGTGCAGGGACAGTGACAGAAATGTGGGCTAAAATTACCCTACATGACCAAAAGACCTGCAGTGAGTAGTGCTGTCCCAGTTGCTGCTTCCTAATGCAGAGACATACAGCAGAGCCCAGCCTAGATTAGCCAAACTCCAGCTCATCTGCAGACTCATGAACCATAATAAATTATTGTGTTTGAAGCCACTGAGTTTTGGGGTGACTTGCAACTCAACAATAGATTATGGATACAGTCATCAATAACAATCCAGTCCAGACTGAGATTTCGCTGGACCACTTTTTATGTCCCACCCTCGCAGTGTCAGGTGAAGGTTGGGTCCACACATCCTTCTTGGGCTCTTCTGTCTCAGCTCTGCATCTTCTGCAAACAACTACTGACAAGAGAAGACAGATCCACAAAAATGAGCAGAAGAGTGCAGCACAGAGCCATCAAACTCCATTCTTACAAGAAGCATAAATCCTAAAAGCCACAATTTCTGCAGAGACAAACCTCTCATAAAAAACAGAATAAATAAAACGCATGCCACACAGAACATTTGGCTTCTCTAAAATATTTGCATTCAAGTTAATGGTTTCTTCTCAGTTTTTTCCTTCTAAAGGTGGAGAACATGGTCACTTTATATATGAGTAATTGAAGGATTGATTAAAGATGTTTTCTAAGGTAAAAGGAAATTTACGCAAAGAATAATTCAAGTCCTCGCCACTGAGAAAGATAAAAATCTTTTGTATTTTAAGATGTCTTTTGGCACTTCAGTTCAGACAATATAACACATTAAAAAAATACTGAAATAAGAGGATCGTAATGTATATACAGTTATATATTTCACTTTCCCCACAGAATGTGCTATGAGCATTTCTTATTATTCAAATTTAATAAAATGCAATATTAATTGCTGCAAAATATATCATCAAATCAATATACCATAATTTATTTAAACAGTTTTCCCTCTCTATATTAAAGTTTTCCCCAATTTTTCCTGTTATAAAGATGGACATGGACATTTTTATATGTGATTTTTAAAATTGTTTCTCTGGTTACTTCTTCATGCAAAATCAGAATTTGAATTACTTGGTCAAAGATTTAAAATGGCTTTAAGTCTTCTGATTTAATGTTATCAATAAAAAGCTTTTTTATGCACCCCTTTATGCACCTTAAATAACATTCTCAGAAATATATAAACTGACTCTGAGCATATAGTTATTAGTTTTTCAATAGTTGTATTCTCTACCAAATGCCATATATTTATAATATATAATACATATAATATACATAAAGGCAGAGAGCTATTAATTATTCACTTTATATATGCCTCTGTTCAAATATAGTCTCTATGAGGTCAGGAACTATTTCCTCACCACTGTAGCCAGCACCTAGAATACCTGGGGACAAAGTAATGTTCCATGAACATTTGTTCAATGAATGAATAAAACTCAAAGTTGGATTTTAACTTTCTTTAAAAATTAATCTTTAATAGTAGAATTTTTTGAATAGCTCAATTTCCTGATACTGAATCTGTGATTATGTCCTTAAATATCACTGAGTTCCTGTACAATCCAACATTAAGAGTATCAGCCCTAGCATAATTCTTTATTAGAGAACTCTATTTTCATAGTCTTTTTAAAGGGTTACTACTATGAATACAAAGAAAAAAAATCATGCCGTATAAAAATATTGGTGGTTTTGTTTTGTTTTTACTTTTGGGTAGATGATAAAGTGGCTTTGTGTTTGTTTATACAATGATCTTTATGTCTTTTATTTTAGCTAAATCTGACTTTTTGTCCTCTGACTGCAGGTGTTTGAAACAATCTGAAGCCTGCTGATATTTTAAAAATATTATTACAGATAGAATGAGAAGAAAATAGAAATTATAAACGTCTGTTCTTTTAGTATCATCTATGTTCTAAATTTCTCTCACTGGATGTCAGGCACTGAATATTTCCTGATTATCTTTTTTGTCTACATTACATAATTTCATTTATTCTTTGCATGACTTTTCTACATTTATTCCCCTCGAATGTCTATGCCAATTCATTTTGTATTTACAAAATGCCCTATTGACACGTCTATTTTTATGGTTATTTTCTAGGCTTTTAGACTTCTGTAGAGTTTAAATTTAATAACTGTGCCCTTACCAACTAACTGAAGTTAAACTATGTTTCTCCATGCTAGAGTTAGAAAAATATTTACTGACAGTGGGCAAGTAATAATAAATTAGAGAAATAAGTACAAATTTATGATGGATCTTAGAACAAACTTTGATTATTGGGATTTTGAGTGTTATAAAAAATGTATTTAATATTTATAAAAATTTATACATAGTATCATATTTGATGGCGATAAACTGGACACTTTCTGCCTAAGATCAGGAACAAGGTAAAAAAATCTTCTCGTAACACTGCTCTTCAACATTGTATGGGACCCCATAGCTAATATAGTAAGAGAAAAAGAAATTAAAGGTATACAGATTGAAAAGGAAACAATAAAACTATCTTCATTCATAGATGACATGATTATCCATGTCGAATATCCCAAAAACTCAACAAAAAAACTTAGAACTCAAGAACAAGTCTAGCAAGTTCACAGGATTAATGGACAAAAGTCAGTTGTTGTTGTTGTTGTTTTAATATACCAGCATATAACAATTGGGATTTGAAAATTTTAAAATAATCTCATTTAAAATAGCACTAAAAGAAGAGAAACACTTAGATGTAACATTAACAAAATGTGTGCAGGAGCTATACACAAGGCACTATAAAACTCTAATGAAACAAATCAAAGAAGTGCTAAATAAATGGAGAAATATTCCATGTTCATGGTTAAGAACATTCAGTACTGCTAAGATTTCAATTCTATTCAATGTGATCTATAGATTCGATACAATTCCATTAAAAATTTCAACAAGTTATTTTATAGATACTGATAAATTCTAAAGTTTATGGGTAAAACCAGAAGACCTAGAATTGCCAATCCAGTATTAAAGAGGAAAAAAAATTAGAGGACTCACACTACCTAATTTCAATAGTTAACAGAAAGCTACAATAATCCAGGCAGTATTGCATTAGTGAAAGAATAGACACACAGATCATTGGAAAAGAATAGAGAGCTAGATAGAACCATATGAATATAGTTGGCAAAGGTACAAAGTCAATCCAATCCAATGGGAAAGTATGATCTTTTCAAAAAATGATGTTGGAACATTTTATGTCCACATGCAAAACAACAACAAACCCGTAAAAATGGCTTAAACACAGACCTTATACCTTTTACACAATTTAATTCAAAATGAATCATAAAACTAATTGTAAAAAGCAATACAGTAAAATTTTTAGAAGAAAATATCTGATCAAAATTATCTTGAATTTGCTGATGAGTTTTTAGAGGGAATACCGAAAATTCAATCAATTAAATAAAAAATTGAAAAGTTGAACTTAGTAAAATTAAGAAAAGACAAGTCAGGGCACCTGGGTGGCTCAGTCGTTAAGCGTCTGCCTTCGGCTCAGGTCATGATCCCGGGGTCCTGGGATCGAGTCCCACGTCGGGCTCCCTGCTCAGCAGGAAGCCTGCTTCTCCCTCTCCCACTCCCCCTGCTTGTGTTCCTGCTCTCACTGTCTCTCTCTGTCAAATAAATAAATAAAATCTTTAAAAAAAAAAAAAAAGACAAGTCAGAGAGTGGGACAAAATATTTGCAAAACACATGCCAGGTAGAGGATTGGTATCCAAACCTACAAAGAACTCTTAAAATTCAACAGTTAGAAAACAAACTACACAATTAAAAAGTAGCTAAAGTATCTGAATACATACTTCACCAAAAAAGATATATAGATGCCAAATAAACACATGAAAAGATGTTCAAATCATTTGTCATTAAAAAAATACAATTTAAAACATCGAGATACTGTTGCACACATATTAGAAATCCAAAAAGCTGACAATACCAAGTGATGGCAAAGATAAAGTGCAACAGGAACACTCATCCATTCTGGTGGGAATGAAAAGTGGTACAGTCACTATGGAAGAGAGTTTGGCAGTTTCTTACAAGGTTAAAGATAGTCTTATCATGAAATCCAGCAAACACGCTCCTAGCTATTTACCCAACTGATTTGAAAACTTAAATACCTTCAAAAACTTGCATGTGAATGTTTATAACAGTTTTATTCATAATTGCCAAAAACTGGAAGCAATCAACATATTCTTCAATAGGTGAATGGATACTGGAATTGAACAATTAAGTAAATAGATGGTGGATGTGCAGAGCCAGGTATCTTGTTGGAGTCAGAGTTTATAGATAAGCAAGGGGAGGAAGTTAGAATGCTCCATGTGTCAATGAATTAGAGTTGGAGACATCAGTATGAACTCACGTTTCACTTAATATGGACACAGATTGTTATATGTAGAAATATATATAGATATGTTAGTATACACCCATATATTTACCTACTCTCTCAGATGAGAGAAACTGGAGGAAATAACACTCTAGTAGCAAAGAGCACACTAGGACCCAGATCTTTGTTCCTAATCTTTCTAAAACAAATAAACAAAAGCTCCTTAAAGCCTGTAATGAAAATAAACAAAATGACTGAACTTTGAGCATAATGTAGTGCCATAAAGTAAGGAAGGTCACCAACACACACGCACGTGCACACACACACACACACACACACACACACAACAGTGGTATTTTAAAGTGATGCAGAAGCCAATTGAAAGATCACCCAATAGCCAAATCTAGAACAATATGAGCAAAAAAATTAAGTAGTACTGGATTATAACTCAAAGTATGAAATAAATATCTACAAGTCTGTACTGATAGAAATAAATGATTGAATAAATGAATACTGTAAATAAATGGGGAGAAAAAACAAATCATTCATATGTTAGAATTCCAAATAATTTACATAAATACTCCATTCATGAAGCATACTCCCCACTACCTAAGTGTTGATTGTACCTAATGACTTTCTTTCAAGGAATACATACAATAAAGGGGGAAAGAAGAATAACTTTGGAGTAGAGAAACCTGACAAACTACTTCAGCCAGGTAATCAAGGTTAAAATCAGCAGTAATTAGTCATTAGTAGTATGTACCCTGATACAGTTTGATGAGAAATGCACTTTACATCTCCAAAATCCAGTCTAATTGTGAGAAAAACATCAGACAAATCCCAAATGAGAGACCTTTTACAAAATACCAATACCCCTCCAAACTATCAAGGTCACCAAAGACAAGGAAAGTTGGATAATTGTTACAACCAAGAAAAGCCTAAGGACACATGGTAACTAAATGTAATGTGGTATCATAGATGGGATCATGAAATTAAAAAAAAGACATTAGATAAAAGTTAAAGAAATCAGAATAAAATATGAACTTTAGTTAATAGGTGCCTTTGAGGGGCGCCTGGGTGGTTCAGTCGTTACACATCTGCCTTCGGCTCTGGTCATGATCCCAAGGCCCTGGGATTGAGCCCCACATTGGGGTCCCTGCTCAGCAGGAAGCCTGCTTCTCCCTCTCCCACCGCCTTGCTTGTGTTCCCTCTCTTGTTGTCTCTCTCTCTGTCAAATAATTAATTAAATAAACTCTTCAAATAAACAGATGCCTTTGGATTTTTTTCTCTCAAGTATATATTATGAGCTATTTGAAAATTTTTAAAAAGTTCTTATATTCCAGCAATTTTACATTTCAGTAGTTTCTGTATTAAATTCATTTCAATCATTTAAAAAATATGGCATAATAGATTATAATTTTGGTCTGTAGAGAAAGGAAAGTGCAAGCATTTTCAGCTTTCTGTTATAGAATCAGTTTTGACATCATGTTTACACAACAAACAATGGGGCAAAAATACTTATGACTCTTTTCTGAATGATCTAAACCAAGAAGTAATTTAATCCATATGTTTTTCACAAATGGTTCATCAATTATTGATTAGGCTTAATGAGTATGTTAATAAGCAGAACTCAAGTGGCTTCTTTAGCCCTTCTGTGTTTTCCAGGTCCTCATAAATTTTTGAAATGGTAACTGCTGGAAACAGATTGTGGATTGGTGCCAAGAAGCCATAATGCAGACCACATATGGTGTTCAAGGGCTGATGTTTGTCCTTTCAGGATAGTATCAAAAATGCACTTTGTATGACATTTATTCTCATTGTAAATTAATTTATAGTTTCCCCTTGTGTACTTGCTACACATATTGTTTCCTCTTCACAGGAGATATTAAAATATGGATTTTGCTCATTTTAAGGTTTACATTGCAAAGGATCAAATTCAAGCCATGTTGTCCTTAGAGATAGATACAGTAATGGAAACCTGGATTTCAAACGGAAACATCTGTAAATTGGCCTCGCTCTAAAAAGCTGTACTCTCAAAGTCCTGAAAATAATTTCCTGACCCTGACTCATGTACTTTCACTGTCTAAATGACATTGCATGTAGTAATCTATCCTTTTTAACATGATAATGCATTCTGATTATTTCATCAGGAAAAGAGAGTTAAAGTGCAATTGCTTTCTTGGATGGGGAAAGAGCTACACAAAATATGTACAGAGCATAATTAAAGTATAATTTTTGCTTGAGACAATGAGCTACAAACTGTTATATTTACATACAATCAACCTTCAATAACACAATCTGGAAATAATATGAATGAAAAGCCATTAAAAGAGTTTATTAGAGACAATTACTTAAACTTTGCTTCAGATGTTTCAAAATAACACCCTAGTTAACTAAATTCTCTCTGAATGGATATTATAATGATGGTTTATTAAAATTATTGCAAATATATTGAAAAACTTTTATTTAACATTGTAGATGTTATTATTGTATTACAAAGGATAGAGCTCTTCCAATTGTAACTTCAGTATGTTCTTAGGATTGTTGCTCAAAAACCCAGAGAACTAAGAAAGATATACAATGACATCTAGCTACAATGATATTGTTCACCAGAATATCAAATTCTTTGTTTTAGGATTCAAAGAAGGCTGACTGTATCTTTATTGCTGACTATACTTTTAACAACCTTCGTAAGGAAAGCAACATAATAAAACAGATTCTGAAATAAAACAATTGGTTTTATTTTATCGGTGCTTTTTTTCCCCCGTGACTATGATCTTTACTATTTCTAGGTTCTTATGCATCAAAATATTAATTTCTTTCAGATAACTTTAATTTTGGTAACATCCTTTATGCTTTCATTTTGAACTTTAGTAAAATGATAAAATGTCTAATTATTTATTTGGCCTTGTTTCCTAAAGCTCAGACTGTCATTGTTGACATGAGTATCATTATGAAAGCTGTGATAAAAGAGTAAAACCATAAGAAACAGATTAAAGAATAGATATACTTTAAAGAAACTAATTGCAATTATCCAAGGATAATAGTTTAAAATGGTGAGTAAAAAGTCGGTCAATTATTCAGGTATTTCATAAAAAAGGGATAAATAATAAT
The DNA here is from genome assembly GCF_009762305.2 of Zalophus californianus. Lineage (NCBI taxonomy): Eukaryota > Metazoa > Chordata > Mammalia > Carnivora > Otariidae > Zalophus > Zalophus californianus. The sequence goes on from NC_045604.1 coordinate 16,572,396, forward strand.
TTATACAAACCACTGAAACAAAGTGTTTATTCAGGCATTTTGTCCCTTTGTCAATGCACCTTAAATTAAATGGTCTTTATTAACTTATCCTGATGTTTATTCTTTTTACTACCTTCTTTCGCTGAAAAAATTGAAAGCTAATCAAACCAATATTCTAACCCTCTTCAAAAAATTACAGCCACCAGAAAGATCTTTTTTTTCAAATTGTGTTTGATGTATGTATTTAATATTTGTAGGTGGGTCTCCTGGAGAAAGAGATTTCATGATTAAATCGTGACAGTTAAAATTGGGACTGAAATCTAGCATGCTTTTTAACTTAGATGTTGTTTGCAATGTTATGGCACTTTCTCTAGGTTGATTGATTTCTGGAAGTTATCAATTTTAGTTTAAAGATATTTTATTTTCAAACACATTAGTTCTTTTACCCTCAGAAAAATCAAACTTTACCAGAAAACCATAAATAATCATAGAAATAAATAGTAGGATCCTAATTTACATTTAACCTTTGTTTTAAATGATTAATGGATGCTATTTATGTAAACTACTTCTACAATGCACCATGAAATGAAATTTAAATTGCAGATTTTACAGTGGTGTATTTTAACTAGTGACCCTATCCCCATGAAGAAAAATAAAAGAAAACCAATTACATTTGTAATAAAGATGCTAATGCATTTCTTGTTTTAAAGTTATTTAAGTTGTGATTGTGTAAGAAACTTTTATTTCTACCGAACTAGGAATAGATGCTCTGTTCCGTGGAATTTTCTAAGAGAGAAATGACTTGGTTTCTGCTCCACTCTCAACTTTGACAAACTTCCCTCCTAGGACCAGGTGTTGTAGGAGTCAGCAAGTAGACTGGTGTGAATCAGGCTCGGGATATTTTGTGCATGCAGATTGAGGAAGAGGTGTGAGATTTTTGTTTAGTGGATCAATCACTGGAAAGGTTGCACACACTATCAACCTGTTCTAGTGGGGGATCAGAGCACATAGGGCACTCTGGGAAGAATTCCATTCACAGAGATCTCTAGACCTCTCAGTAGGGAGGTTGAGTGCACCATTGAGGGCACCTGGTCCCTCTGGTCCCAAGAATTCAAAGATGAGCTATTAAGATGGCCTATTTCCACTACTTTCCAAGACTGTAGGAAAACAGTCTGCCTCTGCCAGTGGTATAATTAGGGATTGAAAGCTGGCTAGCTACTTCAAACCAAGAGTACAGCAGAGAATACTTTTCCTAATATCACTCACAGATCCACTAAAACGTACAACTTACACCTTGACCCCAATCTCAAACAGTAGATGTAGAAATGATGGAACATGTCAATGAAGGGAGACAAGAAGAGATGGAGAATATTAAGAGAATTCAACCAAATAGAGTCAGTGGAAGAAACAGAGCAACTTAAATGTAAAGATATTATAAAAGCAATTTTTAAAATCAGACAAAATAAAAGAACCATCAGTGTATAGTTGGTGATTTGGGAAAACAAGAAGACAAATTTCTCAAATCACAGAACAAAAATACAAAAGTGTGAAAATCACGAGAGTCTTAGATTCTTGTGATTGGTGTGAGATTCAAAAAAAGAAATAGATGGCAGAGAGCAAATGATAAAGAACATTCATTTGAATTGACAAAGACTAAGTCAGTATATCTATTTCATATCTACCTATCATTCACCTGTATAGATAAGTGAAAAATGTGTATCAATACAGCAGAATTGAGAGAGAAGATTACCCATATAGCCTATCTGAGGAAAATAATGGAGAAAAGACTCAAACCAAATAATAAATCAACCACAAAAAGGCCACAGAATGAAAAAAAATAAAGTTGAGAAGAAACACTATTGACTGTGTAACAGTATATATGTGTATCTAGGAAAAACGTCAATAAATGGGACAAAAAAAATTCAGTTGCATAAAATCAGATTTTGCATTACTGTAACATCAATTAAAGATAATAGTTTTTAGTAAATCCACTGGTTTGTAAGCAAAATGTGCAACTAGAAAATGCAGTAAGTGTAAATGTAAGGAACCATCAATAAATGTCTTTCAGATTTGGGGTGAGTCAGTAGAGAAGATAAAAGCTGCAATTTCCACATATAGAGATATAGATATATTATAAAATAAGAAATATACATTACTTTATAATAATAAAGGCTTTACCAAAATCCATCATATATTTGATTACAAAGATAATTAAACCAATTTAATAAGTAGAGATATTAAAACCTGCATCCTGTGATCATAGTCCAATCAAGAGTAGGAAAAACAAAATTGGAAAGTTTGCCAAAAATGAAATTCTATTTGAAAATTAAGAAATGATCCCTAGCTAATACCACATCAAGGAAAAATAATCTGTCAAATTGTTTAATTTTTAAATAAAGTGTGCATATAAAAATCTGTAAGACACAGAGAAATGGGGAGACATTAAAGTTACATATCTTTATTATTAAGAAAGTTCTTTAGTGTTCATCAGAAGAAATTCAATCTGATGTTCACTTTGGTATGGATTATGACAAAATGTCCAAAAGCATGTAAGAAAAGGAAGTTAATAAATACACAAACTGAAATCAATAAAACAGAAAACTAAGAAATAGTGAGAAGAATGCATATATCCAAAACCGTTCCTATAAAAATATCAGATTAATAGTTAAATAAATTTTGGGTGCCTGGGTGGCTCAGTAGGTTAAGCATCTGCCTTCAGCTCAGGTCATGATCCTGGGGTCCTGGGTTTGAGTCCTGCCTCAGACTCCCTGCTCAGTGGAAAGTCTGTTTCTCCTTCTGCCCTTCAACCCACTCATGCTGTCTCCCCCCTCTCTCTCTGTCAAATAAATAAATAAAATCTTTAAAAAAATAGTTAAATAGATATTTAGCCTGAAACTAAAGAAGAGTCAAAATATACAAAATTAGTAATGAAATATGAATAGTCACAGATATAAAAGAAATTAAACAAATACTAGGTACAAATCCTTGACAATTAAAGTTGAAACATTTGAAGTATTGCTAAGATGCCCAAGGACAGTAACTTCATCCTCTTCTGACCTCAAGTGTCCTGACTCTGTCCTGGGAGATGGAATCACCATAGTCTGCATGGGTAGATTTTTCAAAGGCTGGGTGGGACAAGGGCGAGGTGGGGCAGGGGACGGGACAAAGTCTCCAGGGTCTCCAGGGCCATTGGTGTCCAACCTTCTAGAGGAAAAGGTTGATGTCTTCATGATGAGCTGTGACAAGGCAATAATTTTTAGATATTATAACTTCCCAGGAGGAAAGGATGCTACAGAAGGTGTTCCTTTACATTAGTAAACATAACAATAAAATTAGCTACGAGATATATGTGCTCCTTTTATCCCTATAACTCTGATCATGTGTTGTTATCCTTGTCCTAGCTTATTTTCAACCCTTTCTATTTCTATTAATTTGTTTACCTTTTCCTTACTAAATCTGATTCCTATGAATATTGGCCAGTTATATTTCAATTCCTATTAAGTTTCACAAACTACACTTAGTAAAAGTAATCTTCACTATAAAAACTGATATTTGCCTCTGTTATCCATAATAACTCACTGATGAAGGAGATGATACATTTAAATGACAAGCACAGCAGTGATAACATAAATTAGACTTTGAGATTTTATTTATTTTTTTAGAGAAAAAGAGAGTGCCCATGTATGCATGAGTGGGGGGAGGGGCAGAGGGAGAAAAATCTCTAGCAGACTCCCTGCTGAATGCAGAACATTATCCAGGGCTGGATCTCAGGACCCCTGAGATCATGACCTGAGTTGAAATCAAGAGTGGAAAGATTAGGTGAGGGGGGGGAAAGATGGTGGAGGAGTAGGGGACCCCATTCCAACCAGTCCCTGGAGTTGAGCTGGATATCTACCAGACCAGTCTAAACACCCACAAAATCAGCCTGAGATGTACGAAAATAGATCTGGGTCTCTACAAACAGAATATCGCAGGCAGTTGGTTTTGAGGTACTGAGCGGGTAGCCATGATTGCCTGGGCAGATATCGGAGGATAAACAGCAGTGGGGAGGGAGCCAGCCGTGGAGATGCTACACCGCCGGTGAGCAATAGCCTCCTGTGCTGGGGACCGGGTACAGACTTGCAGACCGGTAATGGCAGGGACAGGACTTTAGGGCAGCCCCACCTGGATGGAAAACCTGAGCAGTGGGGCCACATGTGAGAACTGGAGGTGGCTGGCGGTCTTCGAAGCACAAAGGACAGGGACGTGTCCCGACCTGGAGGTGAGGACTGGGAATGCTGCAGAGGGGTGCATAACCCAGGGTGCCAGTTTATAGCAGCACAGACAGAAATGGAGAGACTGTGGCCTGGAGAACTCACTGAAGAACAGACTGCAATCTCTTTGCTCTGAGGCAGAGGGTTGGAAATGGTCTCTTCTTCTCTGACTCTTGGAAGAGAAACGGAAAGCTGCCAGGGAAAGCCTCCAGAGAACAAAAGCTCCCCAAAACCAGTTTTCATTGAGCCCATCCCCCACCACAGGGGGCAGGGCAACTCTGCCCCAATAGGGTTGCCTGAGTAACAGCACGGCAGGCCCCTCCCCCAGGCTGGGAGAACAAGAGGCCAGCAATCCTAAGGTCCCTATAAAACAGGTGCATCTTGCTTGGGTTGTGGTCAATAATTTGGACTCTATATATTCCCTCAACCACCCCTCAACAAAATGACTAGGAGGAGGAACTCCCAAGATAGGAAAGACTCAGAGATTATGACTTATGCCACAGATTTACAAATGGATTCAGATATAACCAAGATGTTGGAGATGGAATTCAGGCTAGCAATTGTGAAGACAATAGCTAGAATGGAGAAATCAATTAATGGCAACATAGAGTCTCTAAGGACAGAAATGAAAACTGAATTGGCACAAATTAAAAATGCTATCAATGAGATCCAATCTAATCTAACAGCTAGGCAGAAGAACGAATTAGTGACCTAGAATACCAATTAATAGATAAAAAGGGAAAAGAGGAGGCCAGGGAAAAATAATTCAGAATTCATGAAAATAAAATCAGACAAATAAGTGATGCCATGAAATGTTCCAATGTCAGAATTATTGGAATCCCTGAGGAGGTGGAGAGAGAGAGAAAACTAGAAAGTATATTTGAGCAAATTGTAGCTGCGAACTTCCCTAACCTGGGAAATGAAACAAACATTTGTGTCCTAGAGGCAGAGAGGACCCCTCCCAAGATCAAGGAAAGCAGGCCAACACCCCGGCATGTAATAGTAAAACTCGCAAATCTTAGAAACAAGGAAACCATCTTAAGGGCAGTTAGGGAGAAGAGATTCCCTATGTACAGAAGGAGGAACATTAGAATCACATTAGACCTATCCACAGAGACCTGGCAAGCCAGAAAGGCCTGGCAAGACATATTCAGGGTACTAAACGAGAAGGACATGCAGCCAAGAATACTTTATCTGGCAAGACTGTCATTTAGAATGGATAGAGAGATGCAGAGCTTCCAAGACTGGCAGAAACTGAAAGAATATGTGACCACTAAGCCAGCCCTGCAGGAAATATTAAGGGGGGTTCTATAAAAGGAGAAAGACCTGAGAGTGATATAGAAAAGAAATTTACAGGGACAATCTATAAAAACAAGTTCTTCACAGGCAACATGATGACAATAAATTCATATCTTTCAATAATCACTCTCAATATGAATGGCCTAAATACTCCCATAAAACAGCACAGGGTTGGGGCGCCTGGGTGGCTCAGTCGTTAAGTGTCTGCCTTCGGCTCAGGTCATGACCCCAGGGTCCTGGGATTGAGACCCGCATCAGGATCCCTTCTCTGCAGGAAGCCTGCTTCTCCTTCTCCCACTCACCCTGCTTATGTTCCCTTTCTCGCTGTGTCTCTCTCTGTCAAATAAATAAATAAAATGTTTAAAAAAAAATCACAGGGTTGCAGATTGGATAAAAAGACAGGACCCATCCATATGCTGTCTATAAGAGACTCATTTTGAACCTAAAGATAGATCCAGACTGAAGGTGAAGGGATGGAGATCCATCCTCCATGCCAACAGACCTCAAAAGAAAGCTGAGGTAGCAATTCTTATATCAGACAAATTAGATTTTATTTTTTTATTTATTTTTATTTTTTTTTTAAGATTTTATTTATTTATTTGAGAGAGAGAATGAGAGACAGAGAGCATGAGAGGGAGGAGGGTGAGAAGGAAAAGCAGACTCTCCACCAAGCAGGGAGCCCGATGTGGGACTCGATCCCGGGACTCCAGGATCATGACCTGAGCCGAAGGCAGTCGCTCAACCAACTGAGCCACCCAGGCGCCCCAGACAAATTAGATTTTAAACTAAAGACTGTAGTTAGAGACACAGAAGGACACTATATCATTCTTAAAGAGTCTATCCAACAAGAAGATCTAACAATTGTAAATATCTACGCCCCCAACATGGGAGCAGCCATCTACAAAAGCCAATTGTTAACCAAAATAAAGAGTCATATTGATAACAATACGTTAATTGTAGAAGACCTCAATACTCCACTCTCAGCAATAGAGAGATCATCTAAGCAGAAAAATCAACAAAGAAACAAGAGCTTTGAATGACACACTGGACCAGATGGACCTCACAGATATATACAGAACATCCCACCCTAAAACAACAGAATACTCATTCTTCTCAAGTGCACATGGAACTTTCTCCAGAATAGACCACATACTGGGTAACAAATGAGGTCTCAACCGATACCAAAAGATTGAGATTATTCCCTACATATTCTCAGACCATAATGCTTTAAAACTGGAACTCAATCACAAGAAAAAATTTGGAAGAAATTCAAACACTTGGAAGCTAAAGACCACTCAGCTCAAGAATGTTTGGGTCAAACAGGAAATCAAAGCAGAATTTAAACAATTCATTGAAACCAATGAGAACAAAAACACATTGTTCCAAAACCTATGGGATACTGCAAAGGCAGTCCTAAGGGGGAAATACATAGCCATCCAAGCCTCACTCAAAAAAATAGAAAAATCCCGAATTCACCAACTAACTCTACACCTTAAAGAACTAGAGAAAAAGCAACAAATGATGCCTAAGCCACACATTAGAAGAGAAATACTTAAGATTAGAGCATAGATCAATGAATTAGAAACCAAAAACACAGTAGATCAGATCAACGGAATTAGAAGCCGGTTCACTGAAAGAATTAATAAGATCGATAAACCACTGGCCAGACTTATACAAAAGAAAAGAGAAAAGACATAGATTAATAAAACTATGAATGAAAGGGGAGAGATCACGACTAACACCAAGGAAATAGAAACAATTATTAGAAATTGTTATCAACAACTATATGCCAATAAACTGAGCAATCTGGATGAAATGGAGGCCTTCCTGGAAACCTATAAACTACCAAGACTGAAACAGAAAGAAATTGACAACCTGAATAGGCCAATAACCAGTAACGATATTGAAGCAGTGATCAAAAACCCTGCAAAAAACAAGAGTCCAGGGCCTGATGGATTCCCTAGGGAATTCTACCAAACATTCAAAGAAGAAATAATACCTATTCTCCTGAAGCTGTTTCAAAAAATAGAAACAGAAGGAAAGCCTCCGGATTCCTCATTCTATGAGGCCACCATTACCTTAATCCCAAACCAGGCAAAGACCCCATCAAAAAGGAGAATTTCAGACTGATATCCCTGATGAATATGGATTCCAAAATCCTCAAAAAAATCCTAGCTAATAAGATCCAAAATTACATTAAAAGGATCATTCACCATGACCAAGTGGGATTTATCCCTGGGATGCAAGCATGGTTCAACATTTGCAAATCAATCAATGTGATAGAACACATCAATAAGAGGAGAAAGAAGAACCATATGGTCCTCTCAATTGATGCAGAAAAAGCATTTGACAAAATATAGCATCCTTTCCTGATTAAAACTCTTCAGAGTATAAGGATAGAGGGAACATTCCTCAAGTTCATAAAATCCATCTATGAAAAACCCACAGTGAATATCATCCTCAATGGGGAAAAGCTGAGAGCCTTTCCCTTAAGATGAGGAACACATCAAGGATGCCCACTCTTGCCACTATCGTTCAACAGAGTACTAGAAGTCCTAGCAACAGCAATCAGACAACAAAAAGAAATAAAAGGTATTCAAATTGGCAAAGAAGAAGTCAAACTCTCTCTTTTCGCAGATGACATGCTACTTTATGTGGAAAATCCAAAAGACTCCACCCCCAAATTACTAGAATCATACAGTAATACAGTAATGTGGCAGGATACAAAATCAATGCACAGAAATCAGTTGCTTTATTATACGCTAACAATGCAACTGTAGAAAGAGAAATTAGAGAAACGATTCCATTTACAATAGTATCAAAACCATAAGATACCTCGGAATAAACCTAACCAAAGAGGTAAAGGATCTATACTCTAGGAACTACTGAACACTCATGAAAGGAATTGAGGAAGACACAAAAAGATGGAAAAACATTCCATGCTCATGGATAAGAAGAATAAACATTGTTAAAATGTCTATGCTACCCAGAGCAATCTATACCTTCAATGCCATCCCGATCAAATTTCAATGACATTTTTCAAAGTGCTGGAACAAACAATCCTAAAATTTGTATGGAATCAGAAAAGACCCCAAATCACCAAGGAAATGTTGAAAAAGAATAACAAAGCTGGGGGCATCACGTTGCCTGATTTCAAGCTATATTACAAAGCAATGATCACCAAGACAACACGGTATTGGCACAAAAACAGACATACAGATCAATAGAACAGAATAGAGAGCCCAGATATGGACCCTCAACTCTATGGTCAAATAATCTTTGACAAAGCAGGAAAAACTATGCAATGGAAAAAAGACAGTCTCTTCAATAAATGGTGCTGGAAAAATTGGACAGCCATATGCAGAAGAATAAAACTCGACCATTCTTTAACACCATACACAAAGATAAACTCAAAATGTATGAAAGACCTCAATGTGAGACAGGAATCCATCAAAATCCTAGAGGAGAACATAGGCAGTAACCTCTCTGACATAGGCCACAGCAACTTCTTTCAAGATACATCTCCAAAGGCTAGTGAAACAAAAGCAAAAATGAACTTTTGGGACTTCATCAAGATAAAAAGCTTCTGCACAGCAAAGGAAACAGTCAACAAAACAAAGAGGCAACCCACAGAATGGGAGAAGACATTTGCAAATGACACTACAGATAAAGGGCTTGTATCCAAGATCCATAAAGGAAATTCTCAAACTCAACACCCAAAAAATAAATAATCAAGTCAAAAAATGGGCAGAAGACATGAACAGATACTTCTCCAAAGAAGACATACAAATGGCTAACAGACACATGAAAAAATGTTCATCATCATTAGCCATCAGAGAAATTCAAATCAAAACCACATTGAGATACCACCTTACACCAGTTAGAATGGCAAAAATTGACAAGGCAAGAAACAACAAATATTGGAGAGGTTGTGGAGAAAGGGGGAACTCTCTAACACTGTTGGTGGGAATGTAAGTTGGTACAGCCACTTTGGAAAACAGTGTGAATATTCCTCAAAAAATTAAAAATAGAGCTACCCTATGACCCAGCCATTGCACTCCTGGGTATTTACCCCAAAGACACAGATGTAGCGAAAAGAAGGGCCATATGCACCCCAATGTTCATAGCAGCAATGTCCACAATAGCCAAACTGTGGAAAGAGCCAAGATGCCCTTCAACAGATGAATGGATAAAAAAGATGTGGTCCATATATACAATGGAATATTACTCAGCCATCAGAAAGGATGAATACCCAACTTTTACATCAACATGGATGGGACTGGAGGAGATTATGCTAAGTGAAATAAGCCAAGCAGAGAAAGTCAATTATCATATGGTTTCACTTATTTGTGGAACATACGGAATAGCACGGAGGACACTAGGAGAAGGAAGGGGAAAAGGAAGGGGGGTAAATCGGAGGGGGAGATGAACCATGAGAGACTATGGACTCTGGGAAACAATCTGAGGGTTTTAGGGGGGGTGGGGGGATGGGTTAGCCTGGTGATGGGTATTAAGGAGGGCACATACTGCATGGAACACTGGGTGTTATACACAAACAATGAATCCTGGAACACTACATCAAAAACTAATGATGTATTGTATGGTGACTAACATAATATAATAAAATAAAATTTAAAAAAAAGAGTGGAAAGATTAACCAACTAAGCCACCCAGGAGCCCCAACTTTAAGATTTTATATATATATTTATAACATATATTCATGTGTATAATTTATATATAATCACTATATAATTCAGATTAGAGACATATAATTATATATAGTACATATGCATGTAGTATATATAAATTATATATTATATATATTGCCAATCTGAATTATAACAACTGAGTGCTCCTGTGAAAATAATACACCAAAAAATTGTTTGCAGCTTTAACAGTTTGTGGAAAGCTAAAAGTTATATATTAAAAGTAACAAACTACCTATATAAACATAAGTAATTTTATTTTAAAATTATATTTACAGGGGTGCCTGGGTAGCTCAGTCGGTTAAGCATCTGACTCTTGATTTCAGCTCAGGTCATGATCTCAAGGTTGTGAGATCCAGCCCCTCGTCGGGCTCAGTGCTCAGCATGGAGTCTGCTTGAGATTCTCTCTTTCCCTCTTCCCCTCCCCTCCTCAATAAATACATAAAATCTTTAAAAAATTATATTTACAATGTGAACTTAAAAACACATTCCTATTGTAAACATTTTGTTTGGAACATTCATGGATCACTAATAGTTTACTGAGGCTTATATAAAAATACTGAATTAGTTTCAGTTTCTCTGGTGACTATCACATTTTTTCAGTACTTAGCAACTTATCTGATATAGAATAAGCATTAAATAAATCCTTACTACATACCATTTCCTGACTGCAACCTATCCATGTCTCTCTGGACCCTCCATGCACCTTTCTTGTGCTCCCTGCAGACACTTCTATTATATCAATGAATCACAAGTAATTAAAACTGTCTTTTTTCATATCCTTACCTCTAGCAATTAAAAGTATATGAGATGAAAGTAAGGACTTTGAGTGAATGTGTGGCAAATAAAAGACTATGACCAGCAAGTGTCGTTCTATTGAGTAAATTCAGTGAACAATTCATCTAAAAATTTAACTTAAAAACAAACAAACAAACAAACAAAAACCTTGGTATGTGTCTTATTAGCTGATGACATTTTAAACTAACTTTTCCTAATACCGTTGTTCAAAAATTTCATTCAGTCTTACAGTCAGACTAACTAGAAGAGTCTTGAACAATTCTCCTTCCATTATTTCAGGGACATTGGGCTTAGAGATTTTTCCATTCATTTAATTTACTATTTTTATATTCAAATGAAATGTTTTAAATGACATAAATTTATTTTTTAAAAGAAATCAGAAAGACTTGTTAGAAGTTCTGTTTATACATTATTCTCCCTTGGATTTGCAGAATGTTTCACACGTTTGAAAATGATTTGTTTTGATAATTTATTTACATGGCCAAAAAGATAACCTGGTTAGTTGTAACCTGATATTAGGACCAACTTGTACAGATTTGAGGAGAGGTTGCATAAAAGTCTCATCTTGACTTTGAGAAAGGGATCTTTCCCACCTTAAACATTAACTTTATGCATTGTAAATTTCACAAAAGTCCAGTAACAAAAGATTTTCACAACTGTGAAACAATGGAAGAATAGAGTCATGACATTGTATTTGCTGCTTTGTCCAGCAAAGCCAGGACCCTGATTTTATGGAAAAAAACAAAAAACAAAAAACAAAAAACAACAACTTGGCATAAACTTTAATAAAGAATCAGACTGGAGACAGATCAGCATTATGACTTTTCCGAGCAGATGCAGAGTTTGATGAAACAGAATCTAAACTGGAATTTTAATTTGTTCCTCAAGTTACAATTGAATTATATGTAACAGTAACCTTAGGTTGAGAAATTTACTATGCCATAAATGAGGCAATAATTCTTAGACGTTATAACTTCCTTAGAGGAAGAGATGCTGCAAAAGGTATTCTTTTATATAAGTAAACATAATAATAAAATTAGCTATGAAAGTACCTACCAGATGGATGTGCTCCTTTTAAATCATTGTTTATGTATCATCACTATTGTTGTCCTAGCTTATTTCCAACCCTTCCCATTTCTACTAATTCATTCTCACTTTTCCCTTACCAAGTCTGGAAACTCTGGTTACCAAGCCTCCATCTCCAACACATACACATACATGTACACACATACACACATTCACACACCCTTCACGCAGTTTACTCCTTATTGGTGAAACACACATTTGTTCATTTTTTTCAAAATAATCACATATTTCCATGATGGTAATAATACATAAACAGAGGAAACATTAGAGATCAGTGGGGAAATAAGTTTGTCAGTGGTCCTAGGACAACTCTTAATGTACATGGAAAGAAATTGTTCATCCTCCTTACATCTTACAAAAAACAAATTTCAGATGGATTAATTTCAAATGTGGAAAACAAAACTTTAAAACTTTCCGAAGAAAATGTAAGAAAATATATCATGGTCTTAGATGGGAAAGACTTTTAAGTTGCAAAAAAACACAAATTATAGGAAAACTTCTTCAACTTCTATATAATGTAATAGACCATTTTTCTTCATTAAAAGATAGTATATTAAATGTAATGTGGCATCCTGGATTGAATCTTGGAATAGAAAAAGGATATTAAGTGAAAAATCAGGGGAAAAAAAAACAGTCTAGAGTTTAATCATTAGTAGTATAACAATGCCGGTTTCTAGGTTGTGACACTATACCAAATGTAGCAGATATATGTACAAAGTTCAGAGTATATGGGAACTCTCTGTACAATCTTTGTAACTTTTAGGTAAATCTAAAATTGTTTAAAAACAGGGTAGTATAAAACAAAAACAAAAACAAAAACCACAAAGTGGGATAAGATACTGTACAATATGTACTCCAAAATATTTTGTGTCCAGAGTATATAGGCAACTTTAATGCCAATTTTTTATATAAACACAATGGTCTCCAAATGGAGGAAACATTTTTTTTTAAAGATTTTATTTATTTATTTGAGAGAGAGAATGAGAGAGAGAGAGAAAGCATGAGAGGGGGGAGGTTCAGAGGGAGAAGCAAACTCCTTGCTGAGCAGGGAGCCTGATGCGGGACTCGATCCCAGGACTCCAGGATCATGACCCGAGCCGAAGGCAGTCGCTTAACCAACTGAGCCACCCAGGCACCCCAAATGGAGGAAACTTAATATTATGTTGCATAATATTGAAAAAATTAAATTGCAAAAGAATGCATAAAATATGAATATATATATAAATTTTGAAAACATGTGAAACAATATTGCTTAGATATATATTCTCATTTAATAAAATAGTAAAAGCATATGTAAAATAATAAAATTCAAAAGTTAGGATAAGGAAGAATACATAGGAGATTTCAAATACTATAGTATAGATTTATTTCGTAAAGCAGACAATATAAGCAAACTATACTTTTTTGTACAATTCACATATTACATAAAACATATTAAAACATAAGCTTTAAACTCTGAAAATTATTATATGAAATTATGAATACATATGTATAAAATTAGATTGTTCCTTAGACAAGTTTCAAGATTGAGAATGCATTAAAAGTGATGGTAGAAGTTGACATAATTAAAATGAAAACAAAACTTGTATATGGGAAAAGGCATCATTTATGAAGTTAATGGATGGAATAATAAACTTGGAGACTTTATTTGCAGCATATAAAATAGATAAAGGTTAAAAACACTAGCATATAAAATGGTCCTAAAATCATTAACATTTTATATACAAGAATTAATGTCAAACTATACATTGAATGGTCACTGAAGAAAAACAAGTTCTATCAGTTTTCTATTGCCATGATAACAAGTTACCATAAATGTAGTGGCTTAAAACAAGGCAAATATATCATCTTACAGTTCTTGAGGTCAAAAGTTCAGTACAGGTTTCATTGCACTAAAATTGAAGTGCTGGTAAACTACCTTCCTTTTTGGAGGCTCTAGAAAAAAAAGAACCTGTTTCTAATAGAGCAAAATGCATTTCCTACTCATTTTGGTTATTGGCAGAATTCAATTCCCTGTTTTTAAAATTGAGGTCACTGTTTTCTTGCTGGCTGCGAAATGAGGGACACTTCAGCTTCTAGTCCACTATTCCTTGGCTCATGACTCCTTTCCTCCATCTCCAAAGCTAGTAGTAGGGGGTCCTACTCACTTTGCATTTCTATTACCTGCTCTACTGCCTTCCCCCCAAACTTTTAAGGGTGCATGTGATTGAATTGAGCCATACTAGCTAATCCATGATAGTTTTCCCATCTCAAAGTTCTTAACTTTAAAAATATCTGCAAAGCCCCGGGGGGCGGAGCAAGATGGCAGAGGAGTAGGAGACCTAGATTTCGTCTGGTCTCAGGAATTCAGCTGAATAGGGATCAAACCATTCTGAACACCTACGAACTCAACAGGAGATCGAAGAGGAGAGTAGCAACAACTCTCTGAACAGAGAAGCGACCACTTACTGGAAGGTAGGACGTGCGGAGAAGTGAATCCGAGGCGATATTCAGGAGGATAGACGGCGGGGGAGGGGGCCTCTGTCGGCCGCTTCTGGCAAGTGCTAGAGCTGCGGAGCACAAAATCGGAACTTTTAGAAGCCGGCTTCTCTGAGAGACGTCGCTCCAGTGGCTAAGCGGGGGGTGGAATCCTTCCAGGACAGTGTGGTCTCAGGACCCTTGGGGTCACAGAAAGACTGGGGGTCTTTGAGTGCGGCAGAGCTCCCAGGTATCAGAGCAGGGAAGCCGGCTGCAGAGACAGAGCCGAGGCGTGGGCTCCCAGCTCGGGGTTGCCATAAACTGTGATCCGTGGCCCAGTCGGGCCACTGCTCCTCCAGCAGGGACCCAACAAGCGGCAGAGCAGGGGAGACTCCCCTTCCTCCCCTGGGAGGAGCGGCGCGGGAGCGCACCGCAGGGATCTGCTGGGTTTGGAGACCCCACACGGGGTCGGGTGCCAGAGATACAAACACTCGGGCATAGGCCGGGTGAGCACGGAGTGTGGCTGGAGACCGGGGAGACAGGAGTGACTGCTTTTCTCTGGGGGTGCACTGAGGAGTGGGGCCCTGAGTTCTCAGCTCCTCCGGGTGGAGATTGGGAGGCACCATTTTTGCCCTGGTCCTCCAAAGCTGTACCGAGAGCTTGCAGGGAACAAAAACTCCTGAGACCAAACCCGAGCAGCTTGCTTGGCTGGCCCGGACCGACAAGGGTGGGGCAATTCAGCCTCCGGCAAAGACATTTGAAAACCACGGCAACAGGCCCCTCCCCAGAAGATCAGCAGGAACAGCCAGCAAGCCAAGACCAAGTTTACCAATCAAGAACGGGAGAACTCCAGCGCTAGGGGAATACTGCACATAGAATTCATGGCTTTTGTTTAGCATGATTAATTAGTTCATCAAAGTTAATTTTTTTAACTGTTTTTTTTTTAATTTTTCTTTTCCCTTTTTCTTTTTTTTTTAAGATTTATTTATTTATTTGAGAGAGCGAGAATGAGAGAGAGAGAGAGTACATGAGAGGGGGGAGGGTCAGAGGGAGAAGCAGGCTCCTCGCTGAGCAGGGAGCCCGATGCGGGACTCGATCCCGGGACTCTAGGATCATGACCTGAGCGGAAGGCAGTCGCTTAACCAACTGAGCCACCCAGGCGCCCTCTTTTTGCCTTTTTCAAACAACATCTTATCAATCCCTTTTTTAAAAAAAATTTTTTTTTATTTTTCATTTTTAGAGTCATGTTTTATCCCTTCATAGTAGTTACCCTTATTTTTGGCATATATGTATATAAGTTGTTCTCTCTTTAAAATTTTGAGATACAATTTCTTCTAACAGATCAAAATATACCCTAAATCACTAGTGTATGGCTTTGTTCTAGTCTCCTACCTGATCACATTCTCTCCCTTTTTTCTTTTTTTTTTTAAATCTTCTTTCTTTTTTCAAACAACTTATCTTATCAATTCCTTTTATAAAATCTTTTATAATTTTCATCTTTACAGTCATCTTCCATCCCTTCATTGTATCAACCCTTATTTTGTACATATATGTCTTCCTTCCTTTAAAATTTTCGGAGGCACTTTTTTCTAACAGACCAAAATACGCCCAAAATCTAGTGTGTGGCACTGATCTATGCACTAGCCTGATCATATTTGATCATATTCTGCTTTTTTTGTATTGTTCTGTTTTTGTTTTTTCTTTTTTTTCTCTTTCTTTTTTCTTTCTTTCCCTTTCTTTTCCCCTGGTTTCAGGTCTTTTCTGATTTGTATACAGTATATTTGCTGGGGACGTTGTTAACCTGTTAGCATTTTGTTCTCTCATTCATCTATTCTCCTCTGGACAGAATGACAAGACAAAAAAAATCACCTCAGCAAAAAGAACAAGAGGTAGTACCGTCAGCCAGGGACCTACTCAATATGGACATTAGTACAATGTCGGACCTAGAGTTCAGAATCATGACTTTAAAGATACTAGCTGGGCTTGAAAAAAGCGTGGAAGTTATTATTAGAGAAACCCTTTCTGGAGAAATAAAAGAACTAAAATCTAACCAAGTCAAAATCAAAAAGGCTATTGATGAGGTGCAATCAAAAATGGGGGCACTAAATGCTAGGATAAATGAGGCAGAAGAGAGAATCAGTGATATAGAAGACCAAATGATGGAAAATAAAGAGGCTGAGAAAAAGAGAGATAAAAAGCTACAGGATCACGAGGGCAGAATTCGAGAGATAAGCGATACGATAAGATGAAACAACATTAGAATAATTGGGATCCCAGAAGAAGAAGAAAGAGAGAGAGGGGCAGAAGGTATATTGGAGCAAATAATAGCAGAGAACTTCCCTAACGTGAGGAAGGAAACAGGCATCAAAATCCAGAAGGCACAGAGAAACCCCCTCAAAATCAATAAAAACAGGTCAACACCCCGTCAACACCCCGACATCTAATAGTAAAACTTATGAGTCTCAGAGACAAAGAGAAAATCCTGAAAGCAGCTCGGGAGAACAGTTATGTAACCTACAATGGTAGAAATATTAGATTGGCAACAGACCTATCCACAGAGACCTGGCAGGCCAGAAAGGACTGGCAAGATATCTTCAGAGCACTAAACGAGAAAAACATGCAGCCAAGAATACTATATCCAGCTAGGCTGTCATTGAAAATAGAAGGAGAGAGAAAAAGCTTCCAGGACAAACAAAAACGAAAGGAATTTGCAAACACGAAACCAGTCCTACAAAAAATATTGAAAGGGGTCCTCTGAGCAAAGAGAGAGCCTAAAAGCAGCATAGCCCAGAAAGGAACACAGACAATATACAGTAACAGTCACCTTACAGGCAATACAATGGCACTAAATTCATATCTTTCAATAGTTACCCTGAAGGTAAATGGGCTCAGTGCCCCATTCAAAAGACACAGGCTATCAGATTGGATTAAAAAACAAGACCCATCCATATGCTGTCTGCAAGAGACTCATTTTAGACCCAAAGACACCCCCAGATTGAAAGTGAGGGGGTGGAAAACCATTTACCATGCTAATGGACACCAAAAGAAAGCTGGGGTGGCAATCCTTATATCAGACAAATTAGATTTTAAAACAAAGACTGTAATAAGAGATGAGGAACGACACTCTATCCTACTTAAAGGGTCGATCCAACAAGAAGATCTAACAGTTGTAAATATCTATGCCCCTAACATGGGAGCAGCCAATTATATAAGGCAATTAATAACAAAAGCGAAGAAACACATTGACAACAATACAAAAATAGTGGGGGACTTTAACACCCCCCTGACTGAAATGGACAGATCATCTAAGCAAAAGATCAACAAGGAAATAAAGACTTTAAATGACACACTGGACCAAAGGGACTTCACAGACATATTCAGAACATTCCATCCCAAAGCAATGGAATACACATTCTTCTCTAGTGCCCATTGAACATTCTCCAGAATTGATCACATCCTAGGTCACAAATCAGGTCTCAACCGGTACCAAAAGATTGGGATTATGCCCTGCCTATTTTCAGACCACAGTGCTTTGAAACTAGAACTCAATCACAAGGGGAAAGTTGGAAAGAACTCAAATACATGGAGGCTAAAGAGCATCCTACTAAGGAATGAATGGGTCAACCAGGAAATTAAAGAAGAATTAAAAAAACTCATGGAAACCAATGAAAATGAAAACACAACTGTTCAGGGCGCCTGGGTGGCTCAGTCGGTTAAGCGACTGCCTTCGGCTCAGGTCATGATCCTGGAGTCCCAGGATCGAGTCCCGCATCGGGCTCCCTGCTCAGCAGGGAGTCTGCTTCTCCCTCTGACCTTCTTCCCTCTCATGCTTTCTCTCTACCATTCTCTCTCGCTCTCCATAAATAAATAAAAATCTTAAAAAAAAAAAAACACACAACTGTTCAAAATCTTTGGGATACAGCAAAGGCAGTCCTGAGAGGAAAGTATATAGCAATACAAGCCTTTCGCAAGAAACAAGAAAGGTCTCAAAAAACAACCTAACCCTACACCTAAAGGACCTG